>NW_023994102.1:0-650000 GCF_015586225.1 Lucilia sericata
CTACGTTGACTCCGATATAGAGATTTTTTGGGTTAAAAATTTCAGAATAACTGTTATTTACAGTCCCTGGTATAAATTAAATTTTTAATACAGCATTTTTCGCTTGTTCCTCAAGAATTCTGACTAAAGTCTGAGGAAACATAGTGTATAAGAAAAATTCGATAAAATCACTCTGAAATATTAGTTAAAACAAATTAGAGGGCTATGCCCAGTCTTAAATACCCTCCAACTATAAGCTTTTTGAAACCCATCTAAATAGTTTCAAAGTTTTAATAAATATTATTAGTAGTCTATTACGAGTTTATGGACTTGTTATGGATTGCCATATCAATCCGAACAAAATTTCGCAGAATGATTTATCGATACCCAAAATATACTATATCGGATTTGGATCTTATATGAGAGCTTTGACCAATTATGGACTGATCCAAATATACTTCAGAATGATTTATATATACATACAAAAAAAACTTATTTTTCAATGAAATATGCGATTTTTGGAAGTGGATCTTATATGGCAGCTATGACCAATTATGGACTGGTCCGGAAAATATTTCTCAGGATGGTTCATATCTACTTTAAACACATTCATTACTAATATATACCGATATCTTTATCCAGCAATGAAATATATCCATTTACGTGGTTATCGTAAGAGGGCCATTATATGGTAGCTATGACCAATAAATGACCGATCCGGGAAAAATTTGGTAGAGTCATGTATGTATACACAAAACATATTTATTTCGAATATTGGTCCAATTACTTTATTTCATAATTAGTAATGAGCTTTTAAGTGGTTTTCGGAAATGGACATTATATGGTAGCTGTGACCAAATATGGACCGACCCGGAAAAAATTTCCCAGGGACTTTTATATGTACTTTAAACACATTTATGATGCATTTTATACCGATATCTTCATTCACTAATGAAATATGTACGTTTACGTGGTTATCGGCAATAGGAGCTATGCCCTATTATGGACCAATCCGAAAAATATTTTGCAGATATATTTCCACCTGGGAATATTATATTCCCCGTGGACCAAAAAACTGGAAAAAAATAACGTGGAAAATAAAAAGATGAAAGTTACGGTGCAGGGCCTAAATAACCCAGTACCGGTAGCAAGTGTTGATCCACTCGTCGTCATCCTGCAATCGTGAGCAAAATACTACTACGGAGGTGGGTACGTTGGCTTCCTTGGCGGATAATGCGTCAAGTGTACGGCATGCCATTGGCAAAAACATAGGATGTACTCGGAGAGAGCTCTAAGTTACCTTAGCCTTTAAATACAGGTGAGGGTTCCGACTCTGAATCCTCAGATGATAATAACAACACCATTTCAGCAAATCCCAAAAAGGATGAAGTAGAGCAAATGGTGAAATAGGTGAGTGATAGCATAGCTAAACAACCTATTTCTAAGAAAATGCTATGTGGAGCATAGAGGAGGAAGTTGAAAAAGATGCTTCAGGAAATCATAGTTAGTCAATCCAAAGACACTCCAAAAGAAAAATCGGACTCTCTCACAAGATCTGAGGCAAAGAGGATCAGGTCTCCCGAAGAGTTGAACAACTGAAAAAGAGCTCCCCGTCTTCTAATACACAAGCTATACTTCACTCAAAGGAACCTCAAGTCAGAATCCTGAGAGTAAGGGTGACAACGCCAAGATAGATATTCCGAAGACGATCACGTCGGCGAAATCAACCTCGAAGGTACGGGTATCTTAAAAGAAGCCCCGAAAAGCGAGGAAAGAGAGGCTGGACAGTGGAAAAGGAAAAGAGCTGCCATCTTACGCCAAAGTTGTCAGAAGAAGACACCGGGACGATCTCTGCTATGCAGTTTACGATGCCGGTAATCCGACTGGCAAAATTCCAATAGACCAACAGAGTAAGGTAGAAGATCTGGTGAACAATAAGATAGTGGAGCATGCAATCGATTTAAAGGGCAAACAACTAATAGAGAGCGTGAACTGCGAGTCCAGCATGGGCGTGATGTTGATGCTGGGACTGACAAAGAAGAGCGAGCTTCCGGTGCTCTTAAAGTCCACTGTCTACATAAAAGGATGGGGCAGTAAACTGGCTAATGAACGTATACTGGAAATTCTTGGTGGTCAAAATGCTGAGCTGGCTGTGGAAAAATGGGATGTCTTTTACAGGAAAGAAGAACCTGAGGGAACTTTATTTGCAATAGGTATCGACCAGAAATCTATGGCTAGTCTTGCCAAGAATAAAGGTAGGGCTTACTTCGCCTCTAAAGCTGTCATATTCAAAATTGGGAAGGTGCGGATTGGAAGGGCTGGTACAACAAGCCTCGAAAAGGACACTAAAATACCTAAGACCACAGCATCTGTAGCAACTACTGATAACGTTAAGGAGTCAAATCCTAAGCGAGGAAAGTACCACTAACTCGCCAAAAGAAGGTGCAGCTGCCCTTTTCAAAACCGGCACCGATAAGGACACTAAAACACCTATGACGGTACCCAAAGCATCATTAGCAAGTACTGGTAATTTTGAGGAGTCAAATTCTAAAAGCAAGGAGGAAATCACTCACTCGCCAGAAGACAGAACAGCAGTGTTGTCCAAAATTGGGAAAGTGTCGATTAAAAAGACTGCTCTTGCTATGGTTTCTGGATTAAATCACTTCCAACTTTTCTACGCTGCTACAGGGCACAGTAGGAAATGGTAGAGTAGAAGCTGATCATAAATACTTTTTATAAAATGCTAAATTTAGACATCATTTTTTTTCATAGTAAAGCTAAGACATTGTGTAATATAATATAAAAATATTGGAGAAATCCAACTGGCATAACTATCCTAAAATTTTGATCAAATGTGAAAGATTTCAAATACAATATTTTTGTGCTTTAAAATAGCCACCTTTAAGGTCATTATTTTGGATGACATAGCATTTGCCGGAAAATATTTTTATTAATATTAGATAGAGTATTTTGTTTAGATATTTATTAAGTCATAATCTTTAAATAAGATTATAAACTGCTCTTAATATTTGCATATTTTGTATTTAATGTTCTATTTATGAAGTATTAAGTTTTTGGTGGAGTATACGTTTTAAGCTCCCCTTGCCTCCGCGTTAAAATTAACATGAAATGGAAGCTTAATGTATTGTGTATTAAATTTAATAAATTTAATTTGCGGCGGTCTGCGGCTGTACTCACAAATTAATTTTAAAATTGAATATATATTGTATTTTATATATCGATATCTATGTTATTTTAGTCCCATTTAATAAAGCCAATTGAAGAGAATGTTTGTATAGTATGCAAATGTGCATTTTCTCATAGCCCCCAAGCAAGTGCCTCCCCGGAAAACAGTTTTAACAGCCATAACTGGTTTAGAAATACCAGTATAGCTTTAAAATTCCATATAAATAAGTTTTATATGAAGCAAAATCTCTCTACCAAATTTTACAAGGATCACGCCATAATTGATCCTACCTCTATTAAAGTCCCCTTTATAAAATGACTTTTACGCTCATTATTGACTTAAAAATGGGAGTACAGCGACGAAATTCGACTTAAACAAGTTTTGTATAAGTTAAAATTCCTCTACAAATTTATGAAGACCGGTCTATAATTGACCATACCCCCCATATAAGGCCTCCTTCAAAAAATGTGTAATTTGCGTTAAATTACAGGCTTAAAATTACGACAAAAACAAGATTTGTATGAACCGAAATCGTTCTACAAAATTTTACGAGGATCACCACATAACTGGCCGTACCACCACCAAAAAAAATGACTTAAAAGCTCATTATTGGCTTAAAAATACGAGTACAGCTATAAAATTCGACATTAACAAGTTTTGTACTAGCCAAAATCTCACTACAACATTTTATAAAGATCGGTCGATAATTGACCCTACCTTCTCAGGAAAAATTTTTTTAAATCAAAAAAGACATACATACATACATAAGCTTTTTAAAGAACCTGAACTTATTAATAATCTCAATGAGAAATAAATTTAAAAAAGTATACATACCCAGCAAAAACTCGGTAATGTTTGTACTTACATAACCACTTACTACTACTTACCACGTGAATTACTTTTAAGTATATTTATAATTACTTACATATGGTCAGATAAGTAAGTACTTTATTTTGAGTTTTTCACACACACAGAAATCTTTTCCGTGAAAACCATTATTGGACACGCAATAAAATAAGTAAGCAGTGCTGTTGTGAGTAAGATAGCGAATTAAAAAACAAGAAGCCAGGCCCTTATCTGTGTGAACAATTTTTTTTTTTGTTTAAAAAAAAACAACTTTTTAACTTAATAAGTAGTGATTTGTAAGAAAGCGTGGTAAGTACTTGCCTCCAATGTCATGACCGTGTTAAAATAATGAGTTAAAATGCTATTGAATGAGTAGTGAAAAGCATTTAACTCATTACTTTTCAATATAAGTTTTGCTGGATAATGGTAGGTTTTTATTTCTTCACAATTCATTTATATGTATAAATTGTATTTAGTTAAAACTTATTTCAATATAAGGGGTTTATAATATCAATTGTTCATTAAATTCGAAAAGAAATATTATCACAAAACTTTTGTTCAAACTGTTGCAATAAAAATATTCAATTTCAAACATATATTACCAAGCAACCATTGAATTTTCGAAGCTCATGTTAATATATATGATCAGAAATGTTGTCAAAATTGTTGGTGTAAAATTTTATCTCTAACAGATAAAAAGTTACAGATTTATGATCAGAAAACGACAAAAATTTCCCACCGTGCAGGGTCTCGACCGAGAACATGTATCTTATGTCACAAGAACTTATGTTTTCTCCTCTCAACAGGATTATCCACATCGGATGCAACGGTGCTGAAACAAGGTCGTGGCAACATATACCTTGTATCTGTTTACCTGCCTTTCGATTCTCCGACACTACCACCAACGTCGGAGCTGATGAAACTGGTCGAAGAGGCACAAAGGAAAAATAAGAAAATTGTAATAGGTTGTGATGCCAACTCCCACCATGTAGCTTGGAGTAGTACAAACACCAATCGCAGGGGACAAGCCCTTATGGATTTCCTTAATACTAAAGACTTGATCACATCGAACGTAATAAAGTTACCTTCGTCAATAGAATCAGAGAAGAAGTATTAGATATAACTATATGTTCAGAAGAGCTTATAAACGAAATTTAGGATTGGAGAGTTTCGGACGAGCACTCCTTTTCTGACCATCGGTACATAAGATTCAAAATACTACGGCCGCCACCAAAGCCGATAAAGTTTCGGAATAAGTCTAAAACTAATTGGACAATGTTCGGTTCCTTACTAATGAACCGTTTATGTCAGGACACTTTTCTATGTCGAAATAAAGAGGACATAGACGTCAAAGTAGAAATGCTCACAAGTGGCTTGGTTAAATCTGTCGAGGATCATTCTGCCCAGGTAGACAGCGTAAATGACGTATCGAAGATAAAAAATTCCTATCCAAAACTCATGTCCAACCGGAATCTATGGTCGATGATACGGGCAGGAGACTGGAGGATATGAAGGAGACAATGAAACTCCTAATGACTCTAATTTCCTCCCGGTATATCGAATAACATAGATAAACCGATATTGGAGGAAAGGGAGGCTAACACGGAAATTGTAATTACATCTGATATGGTAAAATCAAGAGCTTCGCTCCCTATAAAGCTGCAGGGCCGGATGGCATTTTCCCGGCACTCTTACAGATGGATGCGGGATTGGTTTCCCCCCATTAAATGGCAGGATGCAAGGGTAATATTTATACCTAAATATTACCTAGCAATTCGACACCTAAGTCTTATCGATCGATAAATCTTACGTCCTTCCTACTTAAAACCTTGGAACGGATAGTAGATAGTATGGTTAAAAGCAGTATACCCTACAAAGACCTAAAATTTAAGCAGCATGCTTATGTAAAGGGACGATCGGTGGAAACTGCTTTAAACGAAGTTGTCCACTACATAGGTGCATCCTTTGATAGCAAACTGTATACACTGGCGGTATGCATTAACATCGAAGACGCCTTCAATAACGTGCACACTGATACTCTTATCCAATCCCTAGACCAGTTTTATGTTGACCAGGTGCTCCGTAACTGGATCAACCACATGCTAAGGAACAGATGGATAAGCTGCGAGATGTACGATATAACTATCAGGAAAAAGTTATTTCGCGGTATACCACAGGGTTACATTTGTCACCTTTACTCTGGGTTACCACGATTAATAGCCTCCTAAGGACCCTAACCGAGAGAGGACTTAGGCCTGTCTACTATGCAGACGATGTCGTAATACTTTTAAAGGGAAAGGATCCAAATTACTTGTGTAGAAGAGCTGAGGAGGTTCTGAATACGGCCTTGAGCTGGGCTCAACCGAGAGGCCTAAATGTGAACCCGGCAAAAACGGAAATCTGTCTTTTCACAAGAAAGACAAAAATTTCTACGTATACTGAACCTTGCTTCCTGGGCAAGAAGATACCAGTGACAGACAAAGTTAAGTACTTAGGTGTAATCCTCGACCGGAAATTAAAATGGAGACACCACATAGAGGATAGGTTCAACAAGGCTGGGCGATATGTAGGAGAACTATAGGCATGAAATGGGGTCTTAGTCCTACTATGACAAATTGGCTTTATAAAAGCGTAATTAGACAAATTCTAGCTTATGCTTCAATAATCTGGTGGACTGCTTTAGACAAAAAGTGCAATATCAAACTACTACAGGGAGTTCAGCGTACATGCTGCTTGGGTATAAGTGGTGCCATGTGTACTACTTCAACCAAGGCTCTGGAAACGTTGCTAGATATTCCACCCATTGAAACATATTTAACCGTCTATACCCGAGCATTATTACGTACATCAATACCCAACATACCCGGGTATGTCATACAATTTATACGGCTATTTCATCTTTTTATACATTTCTAGTGTATAATTCAGATAATTATTAAAACTAATTTAATAAAGGGCCATTCCACAGTAATCGTTACCAAGAAATGGTATAAATAATTGGCAGATATGTACATTATAATACCAACTAACATAATTCAGAATAATTTTTTCAAAATTTTTACCAATTTTCGTTGTATTTTTCTTCAAACTATAAGGCCAATTATTATAACTTGCCAATAACTAAAGTTAGGAAGTTATCGTACAGATAATGTGTTTTTCGTTATTACAAGTCAACTTTAGCTAAAAGTGTCCGATAGGCTAACGGTAAGATCACCTTACCTTTATCTTTTAACGTAAGATTTAGGATTTTTTTTAAATATGAATGAAAAATAAATTCAATGTCATTTTTCATATGAAAAATATTATTAACGGCTAAAAGTATGCTACGGTTTTTGTGTAATAAAAAGATATGTTGTAATAATGAAAATATTTAAAGTTCACTTTATTCCTCACTTTAATTAAACTTACCTTTTATTATTACGAACATTAAAGGCAAGTTTAATAATGACCCTAAGAGTTTCAAAGTCAATGAAGTAGTTTAAAAAAAATTATTCTAATAACAATCCATTTTTGTACGTCTATCACCAAATTTCGTATACTCTTACCGGCAGTTTAAAGATTCAAAAATGTCTTTTGGTCAAAGATAATGTTGTGTACGAAGATGTGTACTCAAATTCAGAAAGTGAATTAAAAAAAAAAACGTAAAAAAAATTGGACTAAAAATAAAATCTTAAAAAATTATTAAATAGGTCAGTATTAAGATTAAACACATATAAATAATTCTTTTATAAGGGCAACCTGTTGCTAAATATTTACAAATATAAACTAAAAAAATATTAAAAAGTTTATTCAATTCGTACTCGTAATGACCCTCACAAAATTTGTAGCAACCGACACAAAATTCTCTTATAAAAATAAAATATAAAGAATAAAATATCAACAAAACACTTAGGGCCAATCTTTAGGTGAAAGATTAGCGATTAAATTAAAATTAATCCTCGAAAGATGTTTTTGAGTACTCAATTAGTTAATTTTGTTTGCAAGTTTAAGCGCCCAATGGAGGTGGTTTAATATTAAGCAAGAAATGCAAAAGTGTAAACAGCTGATGCAAAAAAATTAATACATTTTTTATAAATATAAACATTAAAATGTTTATATTTATATGATTATTATAAATTATGGACACTTCAAAATGCATTTTTTTGTTTTTAATTGAAGATTTCATTAATTTTCATATTAAATTTACAATTGTCTTCTTCTTTTTTATAAAATATGCATTGTTTTGATAACAAACAGTGAAGTTTTCTGTTTTGTATGGCAACACTGCGAAGTTTAATCTTGTACTCAAAAACATCAAAGGGGATTAACATAAGATTAAATTTATTTTTAGATTAACTAATCTGATTATTAATTGGCATTTGATTACCATCTCAAAAACCCGCATTATTAAATATGATGATTTGTTTGCTATCTATATAGATATTTAATTTGCGACAAAAATGTTTAATTTTTTAATTTAAAAAAAATTGATTTTTTCTTTAATATCTTTAAAAGAATATAGTACTCTTTGCAATATGCTTAAACTGTATTAATTTCGAAATTATAACAGTTCAAATGTGTACAAATGAAACGACCGTCACCGTGGAATGACCCATATATAAATACTATTTTTAAGATTTTTTTTAAATATTTAAGTGAAAACCGCTATAACTTTTGCGCCCCTCGATCAAAATGATTAACGCGAACGGATTCATCACGTATTAGGGTCTGTTTATATCAAAATCTTTTTTTGATTTTTTTAACTCTAAAATTAAAAAACTTTAATAATTGCTCATATATGCAACAAATGTCAATAGTTATATCCCTAATGTACATGAGCATATACATATGTAAAAACTTTACGTTTTTAAGACAAACAGGCTAGTATAAAGGATTTACCATTTAAACCCCATTAGACTCTCTGTTTACAAAAAATCTCCAACATAAGCCTCATAATGTACCTCTCCACGTTTAAGGCGTGATTTAGTACCTACAAATAATTTTAGGACGTTCACACACTGCATCTTGCAAATAGCATACAGAATTATGTTTTAGAATGGATAAATAGCGTGGACACTGATTTAATTGTTCTTTATATCAATAAAAATATTTTTAATTTGTTTAAAATATTTTGTTTGACATTGTATTTTGTCAAATATAATTAAAGTGTTGCCTACAGCAAACAATTATTTTAACCCTTTCACGCACGCACCTCTAGACTTATTCTTTGATTGATATAAATGTATTCTGAAAAAATTAGCGCGATAGGACCACGTAACTGATGGCACCACGGCTCTGAAGGGGAAAACTACTTTTGCAGAAATGTTGGCACTAAATTTATCTTCTTGAATTTTATCAGCAAATATTTGGAATGTGAATACAATTATCGTTTCAATAAGATATAAAACACAAAAATCTGTTAAAAATTGTAAAAGTTATTACAAATTCCTCCGATCATTTAGTGTCACAAAACTCTTAACTAAGAAAAATTTTAAAAAATAATAAATTTTGTATAATATGCTAATAAAACCATGTCGTTACATTAAATATATTCGTGTACCCGGCTTTGCACAGGTTTCTTCGAAAAGTAAAGACAATATTTTTCTATCAGTAATGACTTTTTTGAAATAGATATCAAAATTTAGCTTATAACGATAAAATAGTTATTATATTTTTCTGCCTTTTTTTAATCCTTAAAGTCAGTTTCTGGACCAAAAAGTCCATTAAAAATGTAGAAATTGAAAATGAGCTTAAATTAGGAAATTTTTACTTATTTGTAGAACAATTTAAGAAACTTTTTTTAAAAAAATTACTGATATCAGCATTTTCAATCACTGGTACGGAACTAAGGACATTTTCAAATTATTTGTTTTATTTTTTCCATATGCAGTAGATTTAAAGAACTGTTCAATTTAAATTAGGTCACACCGTACTTTGAATTGTAGTGCTGATGTCTTCGGAGGCATTTTATTAATTTCAAAAATACAAAAAAAACCGTACAAAATTTCAAGCGATTTTTTTTTTTTTTGTTTAAAAAAGTACATGCAATTGAAAAAACTCTGAAACGATTATAAGAAATTATGCACAAAATCATGAAAAATTTGCGCTCATTGATTTCAAATTCCTTTGAAAAGAACAAAATTAGGTTTTTTTCTGTCCTAGGAAAATATGAAGAATCCTTGATCTTGGCAGAGAAAACAGAACTACTTTTAGTTTGACAATTTTGAGGTGTTCATTAAAGAGTAAAACCGCCGTTTTTTCGTCATTGTTTCTCAAAAATACATCCATTTATAAAAAAAAGTATGTTTAAAAATATTATTTTTATTCATTAGCTTATGCATTCAACTAAAGTTTTGGATGGATTTAGACACCACTTATTAAATCCGATGAAATAAAGGTTTAAAGGTCAAATATCGTTAGAAATACAAAAAAGTTACCCAAATAATTTTACTTATTTAAATATCCACATCTTCCTTTAATTAAAAAATTTCGGAATTTGATAATGGAAAATGTGTGCTGGAATTATTCAAAATCATTATTCAATTTGAAAAGCTTGGAATAAATACGGCGCTACATACAGTATTGGCCAAAACAAATGCACCCCCTTATTGAAGTTTTCTTTGAAGTAGTTCTAGTTATAAAAAAAGAAAACAAATTTGAAAGATATTACACTTTACTGTTTATTTTTGTGGTAGGTCGTTAAAAACCGTAACAAAAAATTTTTATGTTATTTATTAAAGAAAAATTTTTTTAACATATTCATATTCCTCAGAATTTCATTGGTCAAAACATCAGCACCCCTATAAAAATGATTTTTTAGATAGAATTTTTGCATTATTTTTTATAGATTTTTATTAGAATTAATTAGATTTTTATAAGAAATTAAATTTTATATATAAAAATATCCTTTTTAATTTGTTTTTTAATGTTAAAATTAATTTTTTCATCGCTTTATTGGCCGTATAGCACCAGACATCTAAATCGGTGGTACTACTTTCATTGTTTCTTAAATAAAATTAAGAAACAATGATAAAAAAAACTTCAAAATGTTAAATTATCTATAAAATGAATTTTTAAGAAGATTTTGAACAGAAAAAGTTTTAAATCCATCTACTGATAACGATAATATACCGATCTTTGGACCAAATTTTGAGCAAAATTTCAATATTTGGCAACTCAAGCCGTCCGCAGAAGTTAAAAAGGGACTTAAAAATCATGGAATCTTGATGAATTGATAGAATAATGCTAAACTAAGTTAAATTTAACAAAATTAGCATTTTTTGAAAATTCAGAATGTCGTACGTAAATTACTGTTTGGTAATTTATACTAATACAGAAATGGTACGATTTATTTCAAAAAAATATAACATAAAATTCTAATAAAAGGAAAATTTTTGTTTTTTATTTTATTATTCTTTTCTGCAGAAATATGCGTTTATTTTGCGAAAAAATAATAAAAGTGAATTTGTGTTTATAAGTTAATTTTGGACATTCAAGTAATTGTTCCGATACATTTAAGCAATTTATGAATGAAGAACTAATTTTCTGAAACAGGCTTTATATGGGAGCTAGGGGCAAATATGGACCAAGCGCAATAAAATTTTGTGAATATATTTATATTTACATAATATTTTATTGTGCTGAATTTCATCGCGATATTTGTGTTTATAAGTTAATTTTGGACATTCAAGTAATTTTCTGAAGGGGACTTTGTATGGGAGCTAAGGTAAAATGAGTCCCGATCTCTATGAAATTTGGCAAGGTCATCAAGGCTTGTATAAAACTTAGTTGTGCCACTTTTTATCAATATACAGGTATATTTAACATAATTATGAGCTTAGATGCCCTTTTCGGGGGGTTGTATGGGGGCTAGGTGGAATAATGGACAGATTTTAATAATTTTCAATAGGCTTCGTCCTTTTCATTTCATCCAATTATCTTGAAAACTGCGATCTGTACCTTGCGCACAAAGTTTACATGGACAGCCAGCCAGCCAGCCAGACGGCCGGACAGACGGACATAGCTTAATCGACTCAGAAAACGATTTTAAGCCGATTGGTATACTTTAAGGTGGGTATAACCCAATATACCCTCCCCAATAAAGAGGTGTAGGGTATAAAAATTTCCATATGCTATTTTTCGATCGTAGTAAACTACATCCGATTCTGTTTTAAAATTGTTTTTTTTTTTTTTTTTTTGAGGATATACAGCTGATTACAGGTTTTGAAATAAGAATAGTTTTCCGGTGGAAAATATAAGTGTACAACCGATTTTACGCTTTAGATGAAAATCGATTTTCGATAATAAATTAAATTGATTACAGATTTTTATTTTACCTAATCGCAAAATAAGTTAAGGACCTACAAACGTTTTCAAATAAAAATAAATTTTGATTAAAATTTAAGCTACCTAAATAATAAATATACTATAAGAATTATATATAATGAGCATTATAAATGTAACAAAAAATAAGTGGAAAAGGGTCATTGCATTTCATTATGATCACAACAGGCCCGAAATTAGTGGTATAGGTGTATTTATTCGGATTTGATGTATTAAACATTCTCTTCCTCAAACTAACCTAACCTTCCACGATAGAACTATTGTTATGCACAATTTCATGAAGCATAAAATCCAGATCAAAAAATTGATTTCAAAAATACACTGTCGCGAAATTTCTTGAAAATTGATTCATGTTTTTTTATATTTATCCTAGTAATTTGGTGTTATAGCTGTTATCTTAAAAGTGAACATAAAAATGTGCGTAGCATCCAATCATATATATATACATATTATACATATTAGCGGTACCTGCGATTTGAATTTGGAGGATTTCGGAGAAACAATATTTTCGATAAACAGGCTTTATTTTTTACTGTTATGCATTTTATATAAAAACTTTTTAGAATATAAAATTCAAGATAATAGGAAACATACATCTGAAGTTTTAGTAAAATCGAATAATGTTAACCCATTAACTGTAAAAATCAAAATCAAGCTATGCAATATTGGGAAATGTTCTTGAAGCCATATTGAAATATTATTTTGTTTTCAACCGATTTAAATGAATCTTAGCAAAAATCTTCAAGTAATAGCTTATCTACTTTTTCGTTTGCAATAAATTTTGGGACATAAAATTTATTTCTCTTCACACATATTTTTTTACCCAAAGCATGTTTTTGCATGATTGAATAAATTGTCTCTCTACTTAAAAAAATCATTAACAAATTGAATCCTTTTCTTTCAAAATTCGTTTAACAGACATAAGCTTGTCTTTGCCTCTTTTAGAATTGAATTTGATAATCTACGTTTGTTTTTCATTCTGTATTTGAATAGTGCTCTATATAATTTGAGGAATAACTAAAATAAAACAAAAAACTTTAAAATTTTTCATTCAGCTAAGAATTAATTACACTAGTTTACAAATTAATAATTGAATGAAACATATATTTTTGCAAAGGGCTTAGTCCGGTGGTTAATTAACATTTTTATTTTTTTCCTATACGTCGAAATTTTGAAATAAAGTGGTTCTTGTTAACCGTCCTTCTTCAGTAGTGATGGAAAAATATTTGAAAATGAGAATTGATTTTTGGGTACTTGCACCTCTTTTGGGAACCTAACTGTCAACCCAAAAAAAAAAATGCAATAATATAAAATCAAGGTCTTCATTAACCCACTTTTTACCAGATTTCTTTGTTTTTGGCCCAATTTTTAGCAATTTTTTGATAATTTTTTTTTTAAATTAAAAAAAAAAATAAAATTCGAAAATATTATTGACATTTTATTCATGAATTACAAACTTACGGGTCTGAATTTATCCCTCCTAGTTCATTTCTTACATTTCCATTTATACTTTTTCCGAAAAACTCTCTGTGAGAGATAAAAATGGCATCCATTCACAAAGATTTAAGATTATTGCAACGTAATTTTTAATATTATTGTGACAGGAATACATTGTTAGAGAGTTGTGGGGAAGACCAGTGAAATTTTTTACATACAAAATATCTACAACTCTAAATATTAAATTTTTTCCTCTGTTACCAAATGCCGGTTTTAATTTTATATATTTTTTTTTTTATTTTGTGTGGTTGCTTCAGATAGGTCGAGCTAGAAGAGGGCTAAGCTCGCCGGTTTGGGAGTGGTTCTTGACCAAATCGAAGCTAATCTCATTGGCAACGGAAAGTTTAAAAAAATCATTCCACTAATTAGATGATAATAGAGTTATACAATTAATACAAAAAAAAAAATATGAAAATTATCTCTAAGTTTGTTTGTATTCATAATGCGATTGATGTTTTTATCGCAAGACACTTTATTTATTCCCTCCCAATACCGTCAAATGACCTTGTGTCACTAGTGTTTGTTTAGTCATTCCCAAAACTACTCACTAAAAGAGAGTTAGTTATTATCAATATTAACATCAATATTCTAGTTCATTTCAAATTTTACAATAAAAATCATTTATTACAAAATATTAAGTTCCCTAACATTCGATTAAACGCTATGAAAATTAGTTTAAACAAAGTATGAGAATAATATTTAAATTCGAAAGTACGTTTGTACAAGATTGATATTTTGTATATAATAATTAATATTAGTAAATAATTAAATATAAATTGTTTCAATTGTTAACATGTTTGATTTCACAACTTACAGTTTGTTATCCTCAAAGGAGGATTTGGGTAAAATTAAATCAAATGAATGTGTTGTTTACTTATACTTCCTTACGGCGACGATGTCTTGAGCTCAATCCATTCGCAATCGCAGTTACTAGATTTAAAAGAAAGAAATAATTAGTTTATCTGTATTGTAAATACACATCTGATTCATTAGTAAAATTTTTAAAAACTTTACAAGAACTTAACTCAGTCTTAAAACTGAAACAAAAGCTCTGCAAAGAATTTACAAAGTAAATTCAAACATGCTAGTAGTGTTAATTGATAAATTTTTCAAATTAAAAAAAAACATTAAATGCAAAAAGAATCCATTAAAATTATATTATTTTTTTTTTTTTTTTTTGTTTTACTATAATAATATTCACTTAATTATTATTGTTATTCATGTTAGTTAATAAATTTTAATAACATTTATATAGTGAAACTGTTTTATCCAAAATTTGTTTACCACTGTAATTTATTTACTTAATATTCAGAGCATTAACAGTCTCATTATATTTTAATGTTAATTGAGAACACTTATCGGCTTTATTAATGATGAAAAATCTTTATTAATGATGAAAAATCTCTGGAGCAAATTGATTATCGGTAGATCTCTCCTGTATATTGATGACGTCAGAATTTTTGGGATGTGTTTACTAGAACTCTTCACTGGTTTTTAAGTTGATCATGATGATGATGACATTAAGAAAGTACCGTAAACCAAGATGATTTTGACATTTTTCTTTTGAACATTTAAAATTACATCATAACTATCTCTTCCAGCTTAATGATCATTATATTTTAAAACCAATGATATTGTACTGATAATTTGGTAAAGTTGAATTTGGACGACAGTCAGCCAATATGTTTTTACATTTATTTATGAGGATGATGAAAAATTCACTTATTGGTGATTTTGATGAAATTTTGTGATAACTGATGAAATTTTACAGAACTTTTTCGACCGAAATTTCATTTTAGGTTATGTCATAACCTCTTTCTAGAAATTTAAACTATTATTTCTTTAAATAAACTTTTTACTTCATTTATTTATGAAACTTTCATTTAATTTGCTTTTGCCTTTTTTTTTAAGAGTAAATGTTCATCTTATAGAAATTATTCTTTAATAGTTCATTTTAATTAGAATAAATGAATTTTATTTCAAATTTATATTATTTTATTTAAACTTTCCGTGATTACAAGATCTTGTTCAAATGAAGATAAAACCCAGAAGAAATGTTCGTCAAAAGTAATCAATAAGGTAAAATTAAATCAAATGAATGTGTTGTTTACTTATACTTCCTTACGGCGACGATGTCTTGAGCTCAATCCATTCGCAATCGCAGTTACTAGATTTAAAAGAAAGAAATAATTAGTTTATCTGTATTGTAAATACACATCTGATTCATTAGTAAAATTTTTAAAAACTTTACAAGAACTTAACTCAGTCTTAAAACTGAAACAAAAGCTCTGCAAAGAATTTACAAAGTAAATTCAAACATGCTAGTAGTGTTAATTGATAAATTTTTCAAATTAAAAAAAAACATTAAATGCAAAAAGAATCCATTAAAATTATATTATTTTTTTTTTTTTTTTTTGTTTTACTATAATAATATTCACTTAATTATTATTGTTATTCATGTTAGTTAATAAATTTTAATAACATTTATATAGTGAAACTGTTTTATCCAAAATTTGTTTACCACTGTAATTTATTTACTTAATATTCAGAGCATTAACAGTCTCATTATATTTTAATGTTAATTGAGAACACTTATCGGCTTTATTAATGATGAAAAATCTTTATTAATGATGAAAAATCTCTGGAGCAAATTGATTATCGGTAGATCTCTCCTGTATATTGATGACGTCAGAATTTTTGGGATGTGTTTACTAGAACTCTTCACTGGTTTTTAAGTTGATCATGATGATGATGACATTAAGAAAGTACCGTAAACCAAGATGATTTTGACATTTTTCTTTTGAACATTTAAAATTACATCATAACTATCTCTTCCAGCTTAATGATCATTATATTTTAAAACCAATGATATTGTACTGATAATTTGGTAAAGTTGAATTTGGACGACAGTCAGCCAATATGTTTTTACATTTATTTATGAGGATGATGAAAAATTCACTTATTGGTGATTTTGATGAAATTTTGTGATAACTGATGAAATTTTACAGAACTTTTTCGACCGAAATTTCATTTTAGGTTATGTCATAACCTCTTTCTAGAAATTTAAACTATTATTTCTTTAAATAAACTTTTTACTTCATTTATTTATGAAACTTTCATTTAATTTGCTTTTGCCTTTTTTTTTTAAGAGTAAATGTTCATCTTATAGAAATTATTCTTTAATAGTTCATTTTAATTAGAATAAATGAATTTTATTTCAAATTTATATTATTTTATTTAAACTTTCCGTGATTACAAGATCTTGTTCAAATGAAGATAAAACCCAGAAGAAATGTTCGTCAAAAGTAATCAATAAGGTAAACCGTGGCATCTCTCTCACTGACCCAAAAGCTCACACAATTTCTCACGTCTCTCACAATTTTACATTTATATACTTTTCTTAAATAAGCATTTCTCTACAAGATATTTGAAAACGATCAAATGTACTGTATAAATATGATCGCGTGTAAAATTAACATTCCCTTACCAAAACGAATAAAAAAAAAATTTAAATATAAAAAAAATGCCACAAACCTTCTTTGCAAACAAACTTGTGCGAGTTGGAAATAAGGTAAACATATTTTTTTACCGTGGGGCACGACCACACCCTGACACATTCACCTAGTCGGGCAGTTGTTGTATTAAAACTCATTTAAAATGGTTTTATATCCTTCGCATGGAATAATCCTATATATTTGCCGTTCAAAGTCTCTAATTGGTATAATGAAGAACCGACTTGTTTACGCACTCTGCATTTTAAATACGGGGGTAATAATTTTGCGTTTATACCCTTGGTGAATTCGCTCTGAGCCCTATTCTTCCTGAAAACCTCTTGACCTTCCCTATATTCAACATCGCGAGACCTGGTATTGTAAGTGTTTGCAGCTTTATTGTGTGCTACTTCAAGGTTGTCTCGAATTTTATCATGCAACAATTCCACCCTATTGTCGTTGGCTAAACAGTTACCTTGGCTATCTTGTGCTAAACCTATTTTCTCTAATATTGGGTAAACACTGCCATGATGGACCATGTTGTAACCAAATAAACTGAAAAAAGGTGAACACTTGAGAGTTTCATGATAGTCACTCCGTAAAATGCTTGCTATTTTTGATACATGTTTGTCCCATTGGTCTTGCTGGCCTTTGATCAAAATTCTTAACTTCACCAAAAACTCTCTATTCGTCCTCTCTGATACATTAGCCTGTGGTGAGTACAGAGCGGTTTTCACATGTGTGATACCATAGGATTTTAAAAATTCATTCATTTGAACGGAAACAAACTGTTTCCCATTATCAGAATGGATGAATTGGGGCACATTACAAACTGTTTCCCATTATCAGAATGGATGAATTGGGGCACTCCAAATGAATGGAAAATATTTTCCTCAATATATGAAATAATTGCCGCAGATGTTGCCTTTACCAATGGTTTGAAAAATAAATATTTTGAAAAATGATCAATCGCAACAAAAACCATAGTATTTCCCCTTTTCGTACGTGGATATGGACCCAAGAGATCCATATAGATTCGTTGAAAAGGGCGGCCCATGGGTGGACGTGAAATTTGGTTCGTCGGTTTGGCACCTTTGCAAATATCGCAGCGAGAAATAAAATTACTTATGTCCTTTGTCATCTTTGGCCAAAAATACTTCTGGCGTATACGATTCAAGGTTTTGATGATTCCACCATGGCATGATGAATCATTGTGGTTATTCTCAATAACACCTTCTCGTAAGCCAGTTGGTAACCATAGACGCCATAACGACTCTTCTTCTTCGAACTCTCCTCTTCTGAATTTCACTCTCTGATAAACAAACCCGTCTGAAATACACGTATCAGGAAAGTTCTCCTTATATTGTATAATATTATCCTTAAGACTGTTATACTCTGCTGACGAAAAATGTTCAGAATTCAAATCAACCTCTGATGATATGGATGGAACTACAATTTCATCTACGTCAATATCCCTAGACAGTGCATCCGGAACTACATTAGCCGATCCCTTCCGGTATTTCACCTCGAAATCGAAACACTGTAATTTAAGACTCCATCGTCCGAGTCTCCCTGCCAACATATGGTCGAAAACGTTTCAAGCAGACAATAGCGGCAAGACACTCCAGCTCTGTCACTGTATAATTTTTCTGTGCTTTATTAAGTTTCTGTGAAACATAGGCTATTGGGTGTTCTTGGCCGTTATTGTCTGTTTGAACCAAAACTCCTCCCACTCCTATTCTTGATGCATCACATTGAATTGTGAATGGTTTGCCGAAATCTGGTTGCACCAGTACTGGAGCTGTTGTCAAGGCCTCCTTCAATTTGGTAAAAGCTGCTTCTGCGTCTGGTGTAATCACAAACTTGTCCGATTTTTTAAGGCAGTCCGTAAGTGGTGCAGCTAAGTCCGCATAGTTTGGAATAAATTGGCGGTACCACCCCGTCATTCCAACAAATCTACGGGTGTTCGTGGAAGTGGGAATTTAGTAATAGCATCTACTTTAGCCTGGTCTGTTCGTAAAGTTCCTTGTCCAACAACATACCCTAGGTACTTAATTTCCTTTTGGCAGAATCGACTCTTCTCGACATTTATGGTAAGACCGGATTTTCTTAGGCAATTTGCAACCTCTTCTAACACATTAATATGACTTTTGAAGTCAGATGTACAAACCAATAGGTCATCTAAATAGATGAACACGTTTTCCAGGAGTCGGCTAGGAATAACCTTATCCATCAAACGGCTCATCCTCTGTGCGGCGTTACACAGCCCGAAAGGCATAACTGTAAATTGATACAATGGTCTTCCAGGTACTGAGAATGCCGTTTTTTCTTTTGAACTCTCATCTAGTGGTATTTGCCAAAGGCATCTTTTAGGTCAATACCAGAGATGAAATGAGTGTCCTGTAGCCGACTCAAAAGTCCATTAATGTGTGGAAGAGGATATGCGTCTTTTTTGGTCAATTCATTAAGTTTCCGCGAGTCAAGACAGAGCCGATTCTTCCCAGGCTTTCTGACAAGGACAATAGGGCTACAGTAGGGGCTATTACTCTCCTCTATAACTCCTAGCGACAACATGCGGTCCAGTTCTGCGTAAGCCTCTTTCTGACGTGGCGGCGAGAGAGGATAGTGTCTAATTTTAAAGGTCTTCCCAAACCTAATTCTTCATATGACGGAAATTTAGATATCACCCTCGTTAGATCTGCCCTCTCCAAACTAGTCAATTTGTGCAAAATATTGTACTCTGTGTCCTCATAAACATCGTTCAAAGTTGTGGAGATTTCAGACAAAAAAATGTTTGGAGCAATATCAAATGCCTTCCAAAAGTTAACACCCAAATAAACTTTCTGTCTTAAACTTGGTGAAACATAAAACAACAAATCTTTTCTCAAACCGTTATATGTTACTGGAATCTGAATATAACCCATCACATTCTTTCTGTTGCCATCTGCTGTACGTAAAGAACTATTAATCCGAGTCATATTAAGTCCAAGTTCTGCAAGAAGTTCCCCTGAATCTTTTCCTAACACACTTATGGATGCACCCGAATCCAGCAATCCATAAACCTCTATTGATCCTAATAGTATCCTAGCATACGGCCTCACGTCCGTTTCACCATCCAAAATTGTAGATTCCAAAATTTTCCTAAACTCCCTACATTTCTCTATTCGCCTAGAAGTAGTATAACCAAAAATTTTTGCTCTAGCCTCAATATATCTAACAAATTTTTCATGCAAAGATAATTTAGGTGTTGTCTGATCAGTAACATTTTCCAATCTCGTATTACCATAGCCATTCGTATTTTTCAAAACTTTCCTAACATTTTTCCTATCCGTTTCCAATTCTGCCTTACGTCCTTCACAATCTGAGTCAATAAGTTTTCTATCTGAGGGATTAATAAATTGGAACGAGTGACCCTCTACTTCTCGTCCATTTGTCGGTTTCCCAATTGATGTTTACATTGTGGTGTTGTCACATTCTTTTCACCACATTGGTAGCAAAAGAGGTTTCTTTTCTCCGAAGGACAGTCATAGAAAGAGTGACCCATCTGGTCACAATTCCAACATCTAAATTTAGTTGTATCAATTGATCTCCTATTTTGATTTACACGAAAATTAATTCCTGCTACGTCGTCAACCTGATATCCTTCAATTCAAATTCTTGATGCGAATCTATTTCAGACACACATCGTTTATGCTGTCTTAGTTGATATTGGCGACTTATATACCCTTCGGCTCTTCGAGCCGCTTCACGAAGATGTTCCAAACTAAAAATTTCGCAAGAGAAGAGTAAAGAACCTAATGACTCCCTAGCATTGTTCTTAATTAGCTCTATCAACTTCTGATCATTCATTGGGTGATTCAATCGGGAATTCATATTGACCAATTCCGTATATTAATCGTCGAAACTCTCTCTTGGCAATTGACGCCTTTCCACCATCTTAACGATTTTATCACAATCATTTTCAACTTTAGAAAACTCTTTTATGATAGCCTCAATAAGTCTTGAAAAGTCTGAAGTAGGATTTTGTTGTAAGTAAAACCAAAACCAAGTTTCAGCTTTTCCTTTCAAGAATAAATGGAAATTAGAAAAAACTTCGTCCTCAGTATAATTGTATCTGCGCCGAAGCGTATTTACTTTAAAAAGAAAATCATGAATATCATGAGTACCATCATATTGCAAATTCCATTTATCGATTCTAACAGGTGCTAAACTTCTTGAGTTACTAGTATGGTTAGCCTGATTATTAAGTCCAGTATGTGCAGAATTCATATCATGATTTATAGGTGAACCATGGGAAATTCCTGAAAAATTTGCATTATGATTATCATTTTGTCCCCTGTTAACAGTATCAACTAAAGTTCTCTTTAAACTTTTTATCTCATTCATAAACGAATTATGATTCAAAGTCAGAACTCTCTCTAACATAGTTTCTAAACCGTTCGTGTTTGAGATATATGTAGAACCAGAAGCACCAGTTAATGCTGCAGAAGCTGGTTGTTGGTTAGAATTTTCTGTCATTTTAGTAGTGTCCAAATGAGAAACTTCAGTCGTATCACTATTTGTCTTACTCCTATTTCTAGTAACAATGGGACTTCTCTCAATTCTGGGACGTCTAACAACTGGATTCTGATTACCAATCTCCTCGTCGAATGTATAATCAATTTGGCTATCACTTAAGATTTCTTCGTTGTTTTCTAAAAATCTTGTCTTACGCCTTTTTAGCGACATAACACTTCAAAAATATTATATTAAAAAAAATCTTTCTCTTTTGTATAATCAAGACTATTGGGAAAAGTGGATTACGTTTTCAAGGTAATATAGATAAAAAGGAATTACAAACAAACTTAGTTCAACAATTATAATATATTAATGTATGGAATATGATTTAAAAATTTGATTCATGTCGCTAATGACAAACATCTCTAACAAAAGGCATTTAGTCATGACTTACATGGTAGCTAAACAGAATTCTATTGAAGCTACTCTAAAACCAAATAAATCTAAATCTGTTTCATAATTGAAGTCAACAAACGTGAAAATTAAGATTTCCTTTACATTGACTAACCTCAAATTATTATGACTAAAGTACATACTATCACTGCTATATTAGATATTCAAACCCAATTAGGACAGACAGATATGTAAAAAAAAGGAGGAGTATAGTTTACACACTATAAAATATTGAAATAATGTAGAGGACTAAACTATTTTATATATATAAAAAATCTTTACGGTATTAACCGAAGGCAACACCGTTGGGCGCCATCTCTGTTACCAAATGCCGGTTTTAATTTTATATATTTTTTTTTTATTTTGTGTGGTTGCTTCAGATAGGTCGAGCGTGGAATGTGAGAAGAGGGCTAAGCTCGCCGGTTTGGGAGTGGTTCTTGACCAAATCGAAGCTAATCTCATTGGCAACGGAAAGTTTAAAAAAATCATTCCACTAATTAGATGATAATAGAGTTATACAATTAATACAAAAAAAAAAATATGAAAATTATCTCTAAGTTTGTTTGTATTCATAATGCGATTGATGTTTTTATCGCAAGACACTTTATTTATTCCCTCCCAATACCGTCAAATGACCTTGTGTCACTAGTGTTTGTTTAGTCATTCCCAAAACTACTCACTAAAAGAGAGTTAGTTATTATCCATATTACCCTGTAACCACGATTCCCGATAAAAGGTTTCTAGTTCATTTCAAATTTTACAATAAAAATCATTTATTACAAAATATTAAGTTCCCTAACATTCGATTAAACGCTATGAAAATTAGTTTAAACAAAGTATGAGAATAATATTTAAATTCGAAAGTACGTTTGTACAAGATTGATATTTTGTATATAATAATTAATGTTAGTAAATAATTAAATATAAATTGTTTCAATTGTTAACATGTTTGATTTCACAACTTACAGTTTGTTATCCTCAAAGGAGGATTTGGGTAAAATTAAATCAAATGAATGTGTTGTTTACTTATACTTCCTTACGGCGACGATGTCTTGAGCTCAATCCATTCGCAATCGCAGTTACTAGATTTAAAAGAAAGAAATAATTAGTTTATCTGTATTGTAAATACACATCTGATTCATTAGTAAAATTTTTAAAAACCTTACAAGAACTTAACTCAGTCTTAAAACTGAAACAAAAGCTCTGCAAAGAATTTACAAAGTAAATTCAAACATGCTAGTAGTGTTAATTGATAAATTTTTCAAATTAAAAAAAAACATTAAATGCAAAAAGAATCCATTAAAATTATATTATTTTTTTTTTTTTTTTTTGTTTTACTATAATAATATTCACTTAATTATTATTGTTATTCATGTTAGTTAATAAATTTTAATAACATTTATATAGTGAAACTGTTTTATCCAAAATTTGTTTACCACTGTAATTTATTTACTTAATATTCAGAGCATTAACAGTCTCATTATATTTTAATGTTAATTGAGAACACTTATCGGCTATGTTAAATAATTATCATTATTAATGATGAAAAATCTCTGGAGCAAATTGATTATCGGTAGATCTCTCCTGTATATTGATGACGTCAGAATTTTTGGGATGTGTTTACTAGAACTCTTCACTGGTTTTTAAGTTGATCATGATGATGATGACATTAAGAAAGTACCGTAAACCAAGATGATTTTGACATTTTTCTTTTGAACATTTAAAATTACATCATAACTATCTCTTCCAGCTTAATGATCATTATATTTTAAAACCAATGATATTGTACTGATAATTTGGTAAAGTTGAATTTGGACGACAGTCAGCCAATATGTTTTTACATTTATTTATGAGGATGATGAAAAATTCACTTATTGGTGATTTTGATGAAATTTTGTGATAACTGATGAAATTTTACAGAACTTTTTCGACCGAAATTTCATTTTAGGTTATGTCATAACCTCTTTCTAGAAATTTAAACTATTATTTCTTTAAATAAACTTTTTACTTCATTTATTTATGAAACTTTCATTTAATTTGCTTTTGCCTTTTTTTTTTAAGAGTAAATGTTCATCTTATAGAAATTATTCTTTAATAGTTCATTTTAATTAGAATAAATGAATTTTATTTCAAATTTATATTATTTTATTTAAACTTTCCGTGATTACAAGATCTTGTTCAAATGAAGATAAAACCCAGAAGAAATGTTCGTCAAAAGTAATCAATAAGGTAAACCGTGGCATCTCTCTCACTGACCCAAAAGCTCACACAATTTCTCACGTCTCTCACAATTTTACATTTATATACTTTTCTTAAATAAGCATTTCTCTACAAGATATTTGAAAACGATCAAATGTACTGTATAAATATGATCGCGTGTAAAATTAACATTCCCTTACCAAAACGAATAAAAAAAAAATTTAAATATAAAAAAAATGCCACAAACCTTCTTTGCAAACAAACTTGTGCGAGTTGGAAATAAGGTAAACATATTTTTTTACCGTGGGGCACGACCACACCCTGACACATTCACCTAGTCGGGCAGTTGTTGTATTAAAACTCATTTAAAATGGTTTTATATCCTTCGCATGGAATAATCCTATATATTTGCCGTTCAAAGTCTCTAATTGGTATAATGAAGAACCGACTTGTTTACGCACTCTGCATTTTAAATACGGGGGTAATAATTTTGCGTTTATACCCTTGGTGAATTCGCTCTGAGCCCTATTCTTCCTGAAAACCTCTTGACCTTCCCTATATTCAACATCGCGAGACCTGGTATTGTAAGTGTTTGCAGCTTTATTGTGTGCTACTTCAAGGTTGTCTCGAATTTTATCATGCAACAATTCCACCCTATTGTCGTTGGCTAAACAGTTACCTTGGCTATCTTGTGCTAAACCTATTTTCTCTAATATTGGGTAAACACTGCCATGATGGACCATGTTGTAACCAAATAAACTGAAAAAAGGTGAACACTTGAGAGTTTCATGATAGTCACTCCGTAAAATGCTTGCTATTTTTGATACATGTTTGTCCCATTGGTCTTGCTGGCCTTTGATCAAAATTCTTAACTTCACCAAAAACTCTCTATTCGTCCTCTCTGATACATTAGCCTGTGGTGAGTACAGAGCGGTTTTCACATGTGTGATACCATAGGATTTTAAAAATTCATTCATTTGAACGGAAACAAACTGTTTCCCATTATCAGAATGGATGAATTGGGGCACATTACAAACTGTTTCCCATTATCAGAATGGATGAATTGGGGCACTCCAAATGAATGGAAAATATTTTCCTCAATATATGAAATAATTGCCGCAGATGTTGCCTTTACCAATGGTTTGAAAAATAAATATTTTGAAAAATGATCAATCGCAACAAAAACCATAGTATTTCCCCTTTTCGTACGTGGATATGGACCCAAGAGATCCATATAGATTCGTTGAAAAGGGCGGCCCATGGGTGGACGTGAAATTTGGTTCGTCGGTTTGGCACCTTTGCAAATATCGCAGCGAGAAATAAAATTACTTATGTCCTTTGTCATCTTTGGCCAAAAATACTTCTGGCGTATACGATTCAAGGTTTTGATGATTCCACCATGGCATGATGAATCATTGTGGTTATTCTCAATAACACCTTCTCGTAAGCCAGTTGGTAACCATAGACGCCATAACGACTCTTCTTCTTCGAACTCTCCTCTTCTGAATTTCACTCTCTGATAAACAAACCCGTCTGAAATACACGTATCAGGAAAGTTCTCCTTATATTGTATAATATTATCCTTAAGACTGTTATACTCTGCTGACGAAAAATGTTCAGAATTCAAATCAACCTCTGATGATATGGATGGAACTACAATTTCATCTACGTCAATATCCCTAGACAGTGCATCCGGAACTACATTAGCCGATCCCTTCCGGTATTTCACCTCGAAATCGAAACACTGTAATTTAAGACTCCATCGTCCGAGTCTCCCTGCCAACATATGGTCGAAAACGTTTCAAGCAGACAATAGCGGCAAGACACTCCAGCTCTGTCACTGTATAATTTTTCTGTGCTTTATTAAGTTTCTGTGAAACATAGGCTATTGGGTGTTCTTGGCCGTTATTGTCTGTTTGAACCAAAACTCCTCCCACTCCTATTCTTGATGCATCACATTGAATTGTGAATGGTTTGCCGAAATCTGGTTGCACCAGTACTGGAGCTGTTGTCAAGGCCTCCTTCAATTTGGTAAAAGCTGCTTCTGCGTCTGGTGTAATCACAAACTTGTCCGATTTTTTAAGGCAGTCCGTAAGTGGTGCAGCTAAGTCCGCATAGTTTGGAATAAATTGGCGGTACCACCCCGTCATTCCAACAAATCTACGGGTGTTCGTGGAAGTGGGAATTTAGTAATAGCATCTACTTTAGCCTGGTCTGTTCGTAAAGTTCCTTGTCCAACAACATACCCTAGGTACTTAATTTCCTTTTGGCAGAATCGACTCTTCTCGACATTTATGGTAAGACCGGATTTTCTTAGGCAATTTGCAACCTCTTCTAACACATTAATATGACTTTTGAAGTCAGATGTACAAACCAATAGGTCATCTAAATAGATGAACACGTTTTCCAGGAGTCGGCTAGGAATAACCTTATCCATCAAACGGCTCATCCTCTGTGCGGCGTTACACAGCCCGAAAGGCATAACTGTAAATTGATACAATGGTCTTCCAGGTACTGAGAATGCCGTTTTTTCTTTTGAACTCTCATCTAGTGGTATTTGCCAAAGGCATCTTTTAGGTCAATACCAGAGATGAAATGAGTGTCCTGTAGCCGACTCAAAAGTCCATTAATGTGTGGAAGAGGATATGCGTCTTTTTTGGTCAATTCATTAAGTTTCCGCGAGTCAAGACAGAGCCGATTCTTCCCAGGCTTTCTGACAAGGACAATAGGGCTACAGTAGGGGCTATTACTCTCCTCTATAACTCCTAGCGACAACATGCGGTCCAGTTCTGCGTAAGCCTCTTTCTGACGTGGCGGCGAGAGAGGATAGTGTCTAATTTTAAAGGTCTTCCCAAACCTAATTCTTCATATGACGGAAATTTAGATATCACCCTCGTTAGATCTGCCCTCTCCAAACTAGTCAATTTGTGCAAAATATTGTACTCTGTGTCCTCATAAACATCGTTCAAAGTTGTGGAGATTTCAGACAAAAAAATGTTTGGAGCAATATCAAATGCCTTCCAAAAGTTAACACCCAAATAAACTTTCTGTCTTAAACTTGGTGAAACATAAAACAACAAATCTTTTCTCAAACCGTTATATGTTACTGGAATCTGAATATAACCCATCACATTCTTTCTGTTGCCATCTGCTGTACGTAAAGAACTATTAATCCGAGTCATATTAAGTCCAAGTTCTGCAAGAAGTTCCCCTGAATCTTTTCCTAACACACTTATGGATGCACCCGAATCCAGCAATCCATAAACCTCTATTGATCCTAATAGTATCCTAGCATACGGCCTCACGTCCGTTTCACCATCCAAAATTGTAGATTCCAAAATTTTCCTAAACTCCCTACATTTCTCTATTCGCCTAGAAGTAGTATAACCAAAAATTTTTGCTCTAGCCTCAATATATCTAACAAATTTTTCATGCAAAGATAATTTAGGTGTTGTCTGATCAGTAACATTTTCCAATCTCGTATTACCATAGCCATTCGTATTTTTCAAAACTTTCCTAACATTTTTCCTATCCGTTTCCAATTCTGCCTTACGTCCTTCACAATCTGAGTCAATAAGTTTTCTATCTGAGGGATTAATAAATTGGAACGAGTGACCCTCTACTTCTCGTCCATTTGTCGGTTTCCCAATTGATGTTTACATTGTGGTGTTGTCACATTCTTTTCACCACATTGGTAGCAAAAGAGGTTTCTTTTCTCCGAAGGACAGTCATAGAAAGAGTGACCCATCTGGTCACAATTCCAACATCTAAATTTAGTTGTATCAATTGATCTCCTATTTTGATTTACACGAAAATTAATTCCTGCTACGTCGTCAACCTGATATCCTTCAATTCAAATTCTTGATGCGAATCTATTTCAGACACACATCGTTTATGCTGTCTTAGTTGATATTGGCGACTTATATACCCTTCGGCTCTTCGAGCCGCTTCACGAAGATGTTCCAAACTAAAAATTTCGCAAGAGAAGAGTAAAGAACCTAATGACTCCCTAGCATTGTTCTTAATTAGCTCTATCAACTTCTGATCATTCATTGGGTGATTCAATCGGGAATTCATATTGACCAATTCTGTATAATAATCGTCGAAACTCTCTCTTGGCAATTGACGCCTTTCCACCATCTTAACGATTTTATCACAATCATTTTCAACTTTAGAAAACTCTTTTATGATAGCCTCAATAAGTCTTGAAAAGTCTGAAGTAGGATTTTGTTGTAAGTAAAACCAAAACCAAGTTTCAGCTTTTCCTTTCAAGAATAAATGGAAATTAGAAAAAACTTCGTCCTCAGTATAATTGTATCTGCGCCGAAGCGTATTTACTTTAAAAAGAAAATCATGAATATCATGAGTACCATCATATTGCAAATTCCATTTATCGATTCTAACAGGTGCTAAACTTCTTGAGTTACTAGTATGGTTAGCCTGATTATTAAGTCCAGTATGTGCAGAATTCATATCATGATTTATAGGTGAACCATGGGAAATTCCTGAAAAATTTGCATTATGATTATCATTTTGTCCCCTGTTAACAGTATCAACTAAAGTTCTCTTTAAACTTTTTATCTCATTCATAAACGAATTATGATTCAAAGTCAGAACTCTCTCTAACATAGTTTCTAAACCGTTCGTGTTTGAGATATATGTAGAACCAGAAGCACCAGTTAATGCTGCAGAAGCTGGTTGTTGGTTAGAATTTTCTGTCATTTTAGTAGTGTCCAAATGAGAAACTTCAGTCGTATCACTATTTGTCTTACTCCTATTTCTAGTAACAATGGGACTTCTCTCAATTCTGGGACGTCTAACAACTGGATTCTGATTACCAATCTCCTCGTCGAATGTATAATCAATTTGGCTATCACTTAAGATTTCTTCGTTGTTTTCTAAAAATCTTGTCTTACGCCTTTTTAGCGACATAACACTTCAAAAATATTATATTAAAAAAAATCTTTCTCTTTTGTATAATCAAGACTATTGGGAAAAGTGGATTACGTTTTCAAGGTAATATAGATAAAAAGGAATTACAAACAAACTTAGTTCAACAATTATAATATATTAATGTATGGAATATGATTTAAAAATTTGATTCATGTCGCTAATGACAAACATCTCTAACAAAAGGCATTTAGTCATGACTTACATGGTAGCTAAACAGAATTCTATTGAAGCTACTCTAAAACCAAATAAATCTAAATCTGTTTCATAATTGAAGTCAACAAACGTGAAAATTAAGATTTCCTTTACATTGACTAACCTCAAATTATTATGACTAAAGTACATACTATCACTGCTATATTAGATATTCAAACCCAATTAGGACAGACAGATATGTAAAAAAAAGGAGGAGTATAGTTTACACACTATAAAATATTGAAATAATGTAGAGGACTAAACTATTTTATTTATATATAAAAAATCTTTACGGTATTAACCGAAGGCAACACCGTTGGGCGCCATCTCTGTTACCAAATGCCGGTTTTAATTTTATATATTTTTTTTTTATTTTGTGTGGTTGCTTCAGATAGGTCGAGCGTGGAATGTGAGAAGAGGGCTAAGCTCGCCGGTTTGGGAGTGGTTCTTGACCAAATCGAAGCTAATCTCATTGGCAACGGAAAGTTTAAAAAAATCATTCCACTAATTAGATGATAATAGAGTTATACAATTAATACAAAAAAAAAATATGAAAATTATCTCTAAGTTTGTTTGTATTCATAATGCGATTGATGTTTTTATCGCAAGACACTTTATTTATTCCCTCCCAATACCGTCAAATGACCTTGTGTCACTAGTGTTTGTTTAGTCATTCCCAAAACTACTCACTAAAAGAGAGTTAGTTATTATCCATATTACCCTGTAACCACGATTCCCGATAAAAGGTTTCTAGTTCATTTCAAATTTTACAATAAAAATCATTTATTACAAAATATTAAGTTCCCTAACATTCGATTAAACGCTATGAAAATTAGTTTAAACAAAGTATGAGAATAATATTTAAATTCGAAAGTACGTTTGTACAAGATTGATATTTTGTATATAATAATTAATGTTAGTAAATAATTAAATATAAATTGTTTCAATTGTTAACATGTTTGATTTCACAACTTACAGTTTGTTATCCTCAAAGGAGGATTTGGGTAAAATTAAATCAAATGAATGTGTTGTTTACTTATACTTCCTTACGGCGACGATGTCTTGAGCTCAATCCATTCGCAATCGCAGTTACTAGATTTAAAAGAAAGAAATAATTAGTTTATCTGTATTGTAAATACACATCTGATTCATTAGTAAAATTTTTAAAAACCTTACAAGAACTTAACTCAGTCTTAAAACTGAAACAAAAGCTCTGCAAAGAATTTACAAAGTAAATTCAAACATGCTAGTAGTGTTAATTGATAAATTTTTCAAATTAAAAAAAAACATTAAATGCAAAAAGAATCCATTAAAATTATATTATTTTTTTTTTTTTTTTTTGTTTTACTATAATAATATTCACTTAATTATTATTGTTATTCATGTTAGTTAATAAATTTTAATAACATTTATATAGTGAAACTGTTTTATCCAAAATTTGTTTACCACTGTAATTTATTTACTTAATATTCAGAGCATTAACAGTCTCATTATATTTTAATGTTAATTGAGAACACTTATCGGCTATGTTAAATAATTATCATTATTAATGATGAAAAATCTCTGGAGCAAATTGATTATCGGTAGATCTCTCCTGTATATTGATGACGTCAGAATTTTTGGGATGTGTTTACTAGAACTCTTCACTGGTTTTTAAGTTGATCATGATGATGATGACATTAAGAAAGTACCGTAAACCAAGATGATTTTGACATTTTTCTTTTGAACATTTAAAATTACATCATAACTATCTCTTCCAGCTTAATGATCATTATATTTTAAAACCAATGATATTGTACTGATAATTTGGTAAAGTTGAATTTGGACGACAGTCAGCCAATATGTTTTTACATTTATTTATGAGGATGATGAAAAATTCACTTATTGGTGATTTTGATGAAATTTTGTGATAACTGATGAAATTTTACAGAACTTTTTCGACCGAAATTTCATTTTAGGTTATGTCATAACCTCTTTCTAGAAATTTAAACTATTATTTCTTTAAATAAACTTTTTACTTCATTTATTTATGAAACTTTCATTTAATTTGCTTTTGCCTTTTTTTTTTAAGAGTAAATGTTCATCTTATAGAAATTATTCTTTAATAGTTCATTTTAATTAGAATAAATGAATTTTATTTCAAATTTATATTATTTTATTTAAACTTTCCGTGATTACAAGATCTTGTTCAAATGAAGATAAAACCCAGAAGAAATGTTCGTCAAAAGTAATCAATAAGGTAAACCGTGGCATCTCTCTCACTGACCCAAAAGCTCACACAATTTCTCACGTCTCTCACAATTTTACATTTATATACTTTTCTTAAATAAGCATTTCTCTACAAGATATTTGAAAACGATCAAATGTACTGTATAAATATGATCGCGTGTAAAATTAACAATCCCTTACCAAAACGAATAAAAAAAAAAAAATTAAAATATAAAAAAAATGCCACACCTCCTAATTTAACCCCTTTTTAGCATATTCTTTCTTTATGAATAATACAATAATTTTACGTCCCAGATTTTTTAAATATTTTTTTTGGACGGCCAAAATAAAGAAATCCATATAGGTTTTATATCATATCGTTGTAAACTAGTGTTATTTAATGTCAAAATTGCAGCAAAAACTGAAAAAAATCAATGTGTCCTTTTCCAAATGCTCCTGTTAACGTTGCGTTCCACATTTGCTCCTATCCCCAATATATAGCCTCTTTTAGAAAAAGTTTTTCGTCAATAAATTGCTTAAATAAATCAGATTCAAGGTAATATTCAAGATAAATGCTTTATTATGAAAAATAAATCACATTTATTATTCACAACTGGCGTAGGGTATCATATGGTCGGCCAAGCCCGACTATACTTTCTTACTTGTTTTTTATGTATTTTACTAGTTTACCATTTTAATGCTCAAATTAGCATTGAGTGTGTTTGAAAAATTACGATTACCATTAGTTACTTATAACAGTACACTTGAACCCAATTTGGGTCCTTTAGAACCACATTATTACTAGTTCTAATGTTCACTAAAAGTCCCCATAATTGGTGTTTTTGCTCCTTTGTAATCCTCCTGCGTAGTTCCAAATGAAAATAAATACAAAATTAGTTTTAGTATATGGTTTTATTTATAAAAATACCAAAAAATTAATATATTTTGTAAATACATTTACCTAATAATGTAAAATAAGAGTTTGAACAAATTCTGGTTTCTATCCGTATTAACAACGATGATATCGTGGGTTATGTTATGTCTCAAAATTTTATTAAGGTATCGCCATTTCATTATAAAAATATATGTCGTACGATAAAACAAATATTAAACTCATTGCAATTTTTTAAATTTAACAGACTTACTTACATAGGGATCTGCATGCAACTGGACCTACACAGCCCTTCAATATTTATCCTCTGTATTGAAAGGAAATGTTTGCATATGTCGTCTATTTTATGCAAAATGTTTGAAAATTACATTTTAATAATCTTATAAATTTATTTCTTCCAACACATGTAAAATAAAAATCTGTCTGCAAGTGGTGCCTTTTTACAACTAGTGTCTGCTGTTCTAATAATAGTACTAGTGACATTTAGACAATTATCGATTCATTTCCTGCAGGGTATATTGACAGACAATCGATAGGTATTATTTATGGTAGATTATGCTATTTATTCAGATTAGATTATTTTAATTCAGATTATTTAAGTATGATTTTCTATTTTCAGTCATATGATCAGCCACAAAAACTACGTAAGTGTCTTTTCCAACAAAAGACAAAAAATGGACAAAGTAGTCTTAATATACATCAGCAGATGGTGGAACCGGCTCCATTTGATATATATCTGTGCGATAATTGCGATGCGGAGTTATATTCTAAAGAAGCAATATTGGTAAGAGAATTGATTGCATTCAGATTTTTTAAATATATAGAGAAATTGTACAACTGTTAATAAAATCGCCAAAATTAATTAGTTTTCTGTAAAAAATTAAATCACATACATATTGGTATTTCCACTGAAAACTTTATTTTTTGTCACATCACGTCACGCATACTAATTGACAATATCTTAGACCATTCGTTTTGATTGGTCGCGTCTTTATCCTATGCATAGAACTATTAGAGCTCTACATAAAAATATAAACAATTTCAAAACCTCATTTTATATTAAGAAGGGTTAAGCACCATTAAAAGGTCCATTGTGATATCCTTCATAGAAAATAAAGATCCAACAATAAGAAACAACACAAAACAGAGCAAAGATAAGTTTAAACAGGTTAATATCCAAAGGATTGGTTGGTATCAACTTTTATATCCATTCCGAAGAAAAATAACGCTAGGAAATGTAGTAAATATAGGCTAAACAGCCTTATGGGCCATGTATTGAAAATATTTCTAAGAATAACATACAGGAGAATATATACAACATGCGAGGAGGTTATGGGAGAAACTCAATTTAATTTCACGGAAGGTTTAGGGGCAGGAGAAGCATTATTGTCAGAACTGTCAGGATGTACAAAGGGATGTTTATCTATGCTTTATCGACTATGAAAAGGTATTTGATACTGTCAAACACGAGAAATTAATAGATAGAGATAGAATAGAGATAAAATAATTCGATGCATATGTAATCTATATTGGAACCAAGCAGCGCAGATTAATGTCGATGGGGAACTAACAGATGGTATATCAATTTCAAAGGGCGTACGACAAGGATGTATACTATCACTATTATTATTTAACATTTATTTGGAGAAGATATTCCATGAACAGTTTAAGGAGAAAACACTCCCGCTCACTTAAATAGGTTCACTGTTTTGTTTACAATCAAATTATATTTGCAAAAAATAATGGACTAATTAGTAATATTAAAATTTTTAATAATAACGTGATGTCTTAGGTATCACTAGTGAGACAAAAATTATCGCAATACCTAATAATTTTTTTTCTAACATACTACGTTTTTTAGCTATATTTTTTTTGGCTCACTTGATTAGGTTCATTCAGAATAAAATCAGTTTACTGCTGGCATTGTGTAAAATCCATTCAAATTCTAGTGTCTGTGTCTGCGTTAAGCCATTAACTAAAGAATAAAATTACAAAATTCTAGCGTTTTTGGAAACTGTTCAAAATCACACGAATTTGGCAAGAAAAATTTGGCAAGTTCAGAATGTTATTCGCAATTTTATAAGAAAACAATTTGAATATTAAGAAAACATAAATGGAACTACATATAGAGTCAAAACAAAAGCGGACAGAAGAGATTTCATAAAATTTACCTCCAAGTCAAGTGATTCTGTATCAAAAATTAGAGAAAAAGTGGGTGTTACAGCAAGCCTAGCTACAGTAAAACGAACTACAAAAAGGGCCAAGTCTTTAGAAATATTAAAAAATTAATAAAAGCCACTCCAATCCCCACTCGTAATGAGAAATCCTCTTCAGTTTGCACGTGAACATATGGTTATAAAAAGTTATATCAACATCTTGTTTTTTTGTATGAAAAAATGTTTAATTTAGAAGGTCCAGATCGATATAATCATTATTTTTATGATTTTTGAAAGGACGAGCTCTACCTGAGTCGTTTGAGTCTGTGGAGGATGTGGGATGTAGTGGGGGGCAATTTCGTATTATGAAACATGTGATCTATTATATTATTAAAGCATATTTAATTAGTTTTTCATACTTTATCAAAGCAACGATTGGGCATCACTTTTTTACGTTGCGTAGCTGTTAGTCACAAAATTTTTTTAGAAGTTTTTCACATGAACTGTCAAAAAAACGGTGCGGAAAGTAAAGTTTTTAGGAAAAAAGTTTAATTTATGCATGAATTCTATAAAATAATGAAAAAAGTAATGATGTTTTTATAATTAATTAAGACTAAAATTAATATTGTTTATTATTATTAATATTTTTTAGAAAATTGGAGGAATTTCCGATATGCATTTATTGGGATAATTTTATGAACACTTTTCATTTAATTTCTATATTTTTGCAATTTTTTGTTTTATTTTTTTATTTTTATGTTTTTGACAGCTGTTTTATTGGAAATTTGGTGTTGCCTCTTCTCACTTTAAGTTACAGAAATACTTTTTACTCACAGAAACGGGGTACTGGGCTACAAAAGTTATTACAAAAACACTCAAAATGTAGCGAAATAAATGGTATCAAAATCAATATTTCGAAAAAAATACATGGTTATAACCAGGAAAAGTACCCAACCCAATACTGAAATTGATAACGTTGATGTGGAAATAGTGAAAACTTACAAATATCTTGGAGTTTTAGTAAATGACCAATTGGATATGTCCAAGGAAATAAGATAGCGTATAGAGATGGCGAGGGATGCTCTTTTTAATTATAAAAATGTGCTGTATAGCCACGATATAAATCTGACTACAAAATCACGATTTATTAAATGCTACGTTTGGTCCGTGTTGTTATTTGCAGCTGCAAAAAACTACAAAATTACGATTTTATGTTATTGAAAAATATTTTTCATTTCTTTAAAAACAAAATAAGTAAAATTTTCCAAAAAAAAGCTCTAAGGGTAAAAAATGCGACTTTTGGATTGTTAAAAGGAGCTAAATCTAACGCCAAAAAACCAATTATTTTAACCACTTTTTTTACATATTTTACAGAAAAAGATTATGACCATTTTTATGCATTTGTTTTTTTTAATATAAACAAAACAAATTTAAAGATTTTAAGAAAGAAGTTTATTAAAGTAAAGTGAATGATTTGTTTTCTTATTAAAATGAGAAAATTACGTATTTAATTCCCATGTGAAAACTTCTGAACATTTTCGAGTAATTTTGCTAACAACCAATTCCAGTTCTATATGTATTTTGAAAATAATTACCAGTGTCAGAAATAAAAGGCTAAATCGGACATTAAAAAAGGTCAGAAAAGGCTAAAAGGATTAAAAAGTAAGACAAAACAAGTGAGATTGTTATATTCGGCTGTGCCGAATCTCATATACCCACCATCAAACCATATGCCATAAAAGGAATGTAAAGGGTGATACTTGGAAAATATCTTAAGTCAATTATTGACCGAGCTCTTTTGAATTAACAAAATATTTATTGAAAAGAAAAAAAAAAAAAAAAATAAAAATAAAATATTTTTGTTAAATTTTTGAACGGCCCTAACTAACCAAAAAAAAATTGGACTCCTCCGACCGAAAATTAGCGTTTTTATTGACAAAAAACAAAAGGCCCTATCTACAAAAACATTTAAATATTGAAGGTAAAAAGTTTATTTATCCATTTTTATATACGCCATTGTTAGCTATCATAACAACTGATACGTTTCACTATTAAATAATTTGTTTATTTACTACTAATAAATCGCGTTGATAGAAACAAACTTTTCAATTTAAATAGTTTTTTGCTGTAAAATTTTAAAAATGATAGATAGGGCCGTTTGCGTTTTAGGTGACGGTATGTACATATCTATATGGGCAGTATGGACCGATTGTCGTAAAATTTTATAGAAAGGTTTCGGTAGTGCAATACTTATTCGTTGCGAATTTCAACGCTCTACTCGTATTTTTAATGAGCGTTAATGAGCGATCCACACAAAATTTGGTGGAAAGATTTGGGCTTGTCAGAGACTTGTGAAATTTCTTCGCTATACTAGTATTTTTAAGCCAGAAATGGTCATTATAATCATTTTCTGAAGGGGACCTTATATGGGCGTAGGGTCAATTGTGGACCGTTCCCCATAAAATTTGGTATAGAGGTTTTTGTACGTTATACCGATCTACTTAAAATTTGGCTGATAGATTTTGGATCGCAAGAAACTTATGTTTGTCGAATTTCATCGCTATATTCGTATTTTTAAGACAGTAATGGATATTATAGTCATTTTCTAAAGGGGACCTTATATGAGGGGTAGGGTCAATTGTGGACCGATATCGCCCATTTTCAATACTAAGCAAACCTTAATTTGTGGAAAATGTCAATCTTCTATCTCATTCCGTTTGGGTAGATCGTCTTAGAATTTAAAAAAAAATATATATACTTTTGTGGGTCTATGACCAATATTTCCCCAACTTTTTTGATGGTGGGTATAAAAAGGCTAAATTTAGCCTTAAAAACACTGATAATTACAATATTCCATTAATTAAAGATTTTTACGTTAAAAGGTATATAATTTTTTACATATCTTGTACATATAACATATAATAATTATTATTAGAAGTATCCGAATAACGAATATTTTGCGACAAAATAACATCACTATTGCAAAGTTTCTTATTTTCATTGATATTCATATTCATTGATAAATATCTAAATCCACACTAAATCCATCTAAATACACTATGAAAAAGTGAAATAAAATGATTAGAATTTAAAAAATATATATATATACTTTTGTGGGTCTATGACCAATATTTCCCCCATCTTTTTTGATGGTGGGTATAAAAAGGCTAAATTTAGCCTTAAAAACACTGATAATTACAATATTCCATTAATTAAAGATTTTTACGTTAAAAGGTATATAATTTTTTACATATCTTGTACATATAACATATAATAATTATTATTAGAAGTATCCGAATAACGAATATTTTGTGACAAAATAACATCACTATTGCAAAGTTTCTTATTTTCATTGATATTCATATTCATTGATAAATATCTAAATCCACACTAAATCCATCTAAATACACTATGAAAAAGTGAAATAGAATGATTTTGGCCATCATTTCCAAATAGCCTAAAAATAGTGCTGGCCAATTGGAATATTGTTAAATATTTTAAAGATGACAGCCAGTTAAAATAGGTAATTGTCCTATAAAAAAGAGGACGTATGGTCAGCTTAACTAATAGCACCAGTAATACCAAGAGAAGCACACCTTTGATAACTGTCCTTTCTTAAAGCTTTTGATTTAATAACTATATCTGAGACATGGTTGAAGCCTTATGTGTCTAGTTCATCACTTAAGATACTTGGATATGCTTTAGTAAGAAACGATAGAATGGGTGCGTGTGGGAGTGGTTTTGGATTTTCTCTGATGCCTTACGTTAAAAAGTGGTCTTCAGACATTCGGAACTTGGTATTTGTGAATAAAAAGTTTGTGGTAAAAAGGCTCTTATCGGCGTTCGACATTATAATTTACTGATGAGATTCTCTGTTGTAGCTATTGTTGGAGATTTCAATTGCAATTTGTTTGATACTACCAAAGCCTTGTAAGATCAATCTGTCTGAGACGTAAACTAACGGTTTTCCATAACTCTAAACCAACTTACTTTGATGTTGCCCATTCCTCGACATCTTTATTAGACTTTTGGCTCGTAAGTAATAGTTCCACTGTTAACTCCTCAAATCAGGTACAATTTCCCTCAGTTTCACATCATGCCTTGATTTTTGCCTACTTTTATATTAAGGTGGAGAATTCTTTAAGATTTTTCGAATATAGAAACTTTAATGGAATTGATTGGGATGGTATTTCTTTGTTTTTGTCGAATTTTGACCACACTCCTTTTTTTAATTCTTCATGTGTCGATCCAGACTTTCAAGTTCTCTTAGGGGCCTAGCATATTCAGAGTTTCGGAGATCTTCTAGCAATGAGAATTAGAGAGTTTTTATACCCTACACCACCATCAGTGGTGATAGATGGTATATATAACTTTGTCATTCCGTGTGTAACACCAATAAATATTCATCTGAGATCCAACAAAGTATATATATTCTGGTTCCTTATCAAATTCTGAGTTGATTTAGTTATGTCCGTCTGTCTGTGTAAAACACGCTCACGATAAAACGAAGCAATAGAGTTTAACCAAATTCACCCAAAATGTTCTTCATTTTCCTAAGTTGTTTGGTATTGAAAATGGGCAAAATCGGTTAACACCGGGAAAAGTTATGAATCAAAATTTAAAACAACCTAGAAAAAAATAAGCATTTTTTACACATTCTGATGTAATTTTCTCGAAAACTATGCAAGATAATTCCATGAAAATCACCATACTTTCGTTTCTACACAAGAACTTGATCCCTGCTGAAAATTTCCTGGATCGGTCCACAATTTCATATACCTCCCATACAAAAGTACACATTCCCGGAAAATGGGTTTATTGTTAATAACTTCCGTCACAATGTCGATATCTTCACAAAATTTTACAAATTAAAATCCTATGTCAATAGAATTCATTCATTCTGGATCGGTCCATAATTGGTCATAGCTCCCATACAAGGTCCCCTCCCGAAAATCACTTAATCGCACATAACTCATTACTACATTAAGATATCCATATAAAATTTGGTACAGGTATTACTCATATGCACAGAAATATTACTGTGAAAATTTTTTTCGATCGGTCCATAATTGGTCATAGCTCCCATACAAGGTCCCCTCCCGAAAAACACTTAAACGCGCATAACTCATTACTAAATTAAGATATCCACATAAAATTTGACACAAATATTACTGATATGCACAGAAATATTACAGAGAAATTTTTTTCCGATCGGTCCATAATTGGTCATAGCTCCCATACAAGGTTCCCTCCCGAAAATCACTTAATCGCGCATTACTAAATTAAGATATCCGTATAAAATTTGGTACAAGTATTGCCCATATGCATAGAAATATTTCTGTGAAAGTTTTTTTCCGATCGGTCCATAATTGGTCATAGCTCCCATACAAGGTCCCCTCCCGAAAATCACTTAAACGTGCATAACTCATTCTTAATTTAAGATACACATATACTATTTAGTACAAATATTACTCATATGCACAGAAATATTACTGTGACATTTTTTTCCGATTGGTCCATAATTGGTCATAGCTCCCATACAAGGTCCCCTCCCGAAAATCACTTAAACGAGCATAACTCATTACTTAAATAAGATATCCATATCAAATTTGGTACAAGTATTACCGATATGCACAGAAATATTAATGTGAAAGTCTTTTCCGATCGGTTCATAATTGGTCATAGCTCCCATACAAGGTCCCCTCCTGAAAATCACTTAAACGCACATAACTCATTACTAAATTAAGATATCCATATAAAGTTTGGTACAAGTATTGCATATTTACACAGAAATATTACGGAGCAATTTTTTTCCGATCGGTCCATAACTGGTCATAGCTCCCATGCAAGGTCCCCTCCCGAAAATCACTTAAACGCATATAACTCATTACTAATTTAAGATATCCATATAAAGTTTGGCAGAAGTATTACTCATATACAGAGAAATATTACTGTGAAATTGTTTTCCTATCGGTCCATAATTTATCATAGCTGCTATACAAGGTCCCTTTCAGAAAAACACTTAAAGGCACATAACTCATTTTACGATCGGTCCATATTTGGTCATAGCTCTCATACTAGGTCCCCTTCAGAAAATCACTTAAATGCACAATATTCATTACCAAATAATGATATAGATACAGAATTTTGAAATTTTGTCTTTATATACATAATATTTTACGATCGGTCCATATTTGGTCATAGCTCTCATACTAGGTCCCCTTCAGAAAATCACTTAAATGCACAATATTCATTACCAAATAATGATATAGATACAGAATTTTGAAATTTTGTCTTTATCTATATAATTAATAGGCAAGACGATTTTTTGTGACCCCTTTTACTCTTACAGTATACATCTGATCTTGGCAAAAAATATATCATTTTAAAGGTATTTGTTCGCAGATGTGCACAATATATATATTAATGAGATCGGTTCAGAATTTTACGAGCTATAAGCGTTTAAAGTTGTTACTAATACATAGAAACAATAGTCACACGTACGTATTATTGAAATTAAAAACAAACAAAGCAAGAAACAAAACAAAAAAGTAAACCGTGTTGTTTACTTTTTTAAAAAAAGAGAGGAGAGTGCAGAAACGTTTAACTTCTCTGTTACCGTTTTCTTTTTGTATTTTGCATGATATTTGTTTTTGTCGTTGTTTTTAATAAGATTTTTGTAAACAAATATGTATGTAAACAAGCTTAGGCAAAGAGAAAATAGGATTTTATTGTTTTATATTTTTGTGTAAAGTGCTAAATTGTGAATGAGATAATGATCTATTTTGTTATAATATAGTTACGATTGTTACCAAATCGAAAGGAATATTTTTATAAGAATTAGGACTTCAGTTTTATATTCATATTTATATATACATTCCCGAGGAAACAACGAACTGGGAATATAAAAAGATGTGTAAATAATGCTTGGGGACACCTGAAGATATGTCAAACAATGTACTGATATTCGTATTTGACCTGGAAAAATATTGGTAGGGCATTAGTACGGAAATTCAGTAATTTTTTAAATTTTAAGTATTGATATCGTAAAGTAATGACAAATATCGGTTACATTAACGAATTTTCAATTCAATAACTTTTTAACGACCGTATAATATTTTAAAGACAAAGATTGGAAAAATACAAGAATGTCAAAAGTTATGTATTGAAATATTTTTAAAATATAAAATTATTAACGTGAACTTTTTATTGGTCGTTACACTGCCGATACTTTTCGGTTATGTTTAACAAAAAAAATCGGTGAAATAAAATACTGAATTGTGGTACATAATTATTAGTTTTGATTGATTTTGAAGATTTAAATGATGGATTAATGAATTGATTCAGTGTCAGTAAGTAATAAAAAAAGCCTGTAAAAAATATAAGTAAAGTTTAGTTGGTCATGCCGGTACATACCGCAATAAATGGATATGTATATCGCTTATATGCAGGTTTAGCACAGGGAAGATTTGATGATATTTTTCGTTTTTGGGTTATTCTAACCAATTAGGAAATAGTAGTGTAAAGTGAAAACTGTAAGTTGAATAGGTGATGGTTATATGCTTTATAAAAATAGATGAAACTGCTAAATATAAATCATGTCTTTTGGGATGAAGAGTGTTTAACCGTACTTATTTACGTTTATTATTCATTTACTTGCTATTAAACTTGCATATATTAGCAAAAGACTGAAATTTATAGTTAATTAATGTTTTCTTTCAAACAGTACTTACAAAATATATGAAAAATTAAGGCGTTAAATTCTTCTTATGCATATACAAAATCAGTGTGTAATTGGATATGCCAATGCATATCGTTATGCGCTCCTATATGAAGGCTAATAGAAGGCCCATTAGAAGACCTCATAGAATATCTACTTTTAAATTCTATTAGAAGACATTAAAATTTAATAAATGTAGGTCTGCTGAAGTCTTTGTCGAGTGTTATAAGGGAGAATTTAAACAGCATATACCTGATGGATGGTATATGCTGTAAACAGCATATACCTGATGGATGTACTACTAATGACATCCAAATAAAATTTATTTATAATTAGATAAGACATTATTTATTTTAAATATTTTTATTGTTTTGACAAATTATTTAGAACATTTCCACTAAGTGTTTTGAACAGCTAACATTTCTTTACTGGTGTGTACAGTAGAGTACTCCAGCATTGTGAACGTAGCGTAAATATGTAGGGGATAATAACTCGATAGAAGAAATGTTCGTTATTTTTTATTTTTAAAATAGTTGAAATACTTTTGTAAAACAAGTTGTATACCTAATTTTAACAATTGAGGTTTTAAACTTCTGATGGGACTTTTACTAAAACCCATCACATTTTCTAAAAGAAAACATTAATCAAAGCAAATTATACACTTTGATAATATCAATAAAGTTATTTTTTTACCACAGATTTGAACTACAAAAATATGGTTTTATTTTACACATTCATACAATTTTTCCAACATTGGTTCTGGTCGAATTTCGACCGCTGGGCGAACTCTAGTATACATAATTGGTCATAGCTCCCATACAAGGTCCTTTTAGGAAAATCTCTTAAACACACATTACTCATTACCAAATAAAGCTATTGATACAAAATTTGGCACAAATATTACGATCGGTTCATAACAAGGGTGCGGTCGGTCCCATACAAGGTTCCCTTCAGAAACCCGTATTTAACTAGTTGCATTATCATTTTGTGTAGAACAAAATTATATATATGTATTTTGAAAATCCTTAAATCTTTCACACACATGCATACATGCAAATTACTAAATATTGCTAAGCGCTATAAAAATGTAAAAGAAAATGGCGTTTGCAATGTTCAATAAATCTTGGAATTGTAATAAATTTAGGTTGTTTAAATACTGGGATTTTTCTATTTAAGACATGACAAAACTTATTTCTACAAATATTTGATCAATTAGAAAAGTATTAACATAAAAGTAGGTGGTGGAGGGTATTTAAGATTCGGCTCAGCCGAATATAGCACTCTAACTTGTTGTCGTTATAAAAATAGGGCCAAAACTATTATTCGTAGAGAAAGGAAAAAATATTTTTCATCCGCTATGAGGAAAATTGAGAAAGGGCGTGGATTTCCTGGTGACAGTAGAGCAGATTGTGATTTGAGTGTGGATGAGGTTAATGAATACTTTGTTGTCCCTATTTCGAAATATGGTACTGTTGATGACTTAAGAACCATTTCGATTTTACCTGCACTCTCTAAAGTTGTGGAGCACATACTTAAAGATTAAATTCTATCGTTTGTTAATAGTAGCATTGTTCCTTCACCATATGCCTTTCGTCCTGGTCATAATTCTACCTCTTTACTGATTAATTTGACAGATTATATTCGTGTTAATGTCAATGAGAACAGATTAACTACTCAAATTGACCTTGATTTGACTAAAGCTTTTAATTCCATCGTTTACTCGGTAATGATTAACAAATTGGGTGAAATTTTTGGGTTTTATAGATCTGCATGTAAATTGGCTTTTTCATACAATTTGTCGTTACTGATGGAGAATATTCTAGGATTCTCCCACTTTTTCAGGGTTTCCCAAGAGATTTGTTTTGGGTCCTCCTATACTTTCTGAGCAACTTTCCGCTATTTTAAATATTTTCCTTGTATTAAAATTGCTTTTGTTGACCAGCTTAGATGTTTAGGTATATATATTGATGACCGTCTCACATTTGAGGGACTTGTTGACCATGTATGTCCCAGAGCATTTGGAATATTTCGAGGATTTTTTTTTCTAATAATGTATATTTACCTTTTCATGTTCGATATAAACTTACATACGTTACTGATGCATTACTGATTACATACGTCATATTAGTTATGGTCTTGAGGTGGCGTCTAGGAATCTGCCAGGTTGAAGCGTGTCACGAATGCCATTGTGCGCTAAGTCTATAAGGTTAGACGTAGGGTGCATATTTCTCGATATGTTAGTGATTTTCTTGGATGTAGTTTTAGACAGTTTATTTAGTATCGTAATTTAATTCTCTTCTTTAGGGATATGAAAATATGTGTACCCTCACAACTTTGCTCTAGATTTGCATTTTCTCACTCTACTGGGAATCCACAAATCAATATTCCTAGGATCAGGTGTAGTTGTTTTTAGCGGTCTTTTATTGTCAGAATAGCTCGATATTGGGATAGTTTACCCTTTAACCTCCTCATATTTTTATTAAAATTTAAGGTAATTTTGTATTTTAATTAATTAAACTTTAATTGAAATTATGGTTAGAAATATGGTGTTAATAATTGAAATCACATTTCATTTTATTTCTGTTATATACATATGTAATTAAAAAACTTCCACTTCTTTCTGAGCACTCTTATTGAAAAAAGAAAACATTTTTTTATCAATGAAAATTTTGGTGGTTATCTTTTGTATTTTTCTTGTTTTGTTATGCATAATTTCTTAACTTTTTACATTTCTTTTTTTTCGATTAACAAGAAATTAAATCAATTGCACTACAATTAAAATGCATTTATTTATAATATAATTTTATAATTTTAAAATTAGTGAATGATGTAGGACATTCATTTTATTTTTCACTACATTTTTATCTTTTGTTGGGGAGCCAGTAGTGTTTCCATTGATTTAATTATTTTTTATGAGTTATGTGCATATACACTACCGCTCACTTTGTTTGTTTACATTCAAATGAATTTTTTTCAAAAAATAATGGACTAATTGGTTATATTAAAATAATAATTAATAGCATAATGTCTTATATATCACTAGAAAGTAGAGTTTCTTATTTCCCGTACATTTTACATTCCCGGGAATTCCAGGGAAATTTATACAATTTTTCGATATATGACAACCTGCAACTTTTTAAAGACACGTTGTATTTTTTATTAGTTTTCGGTATCATTCAGACGTGGAAAAATTATAATTAATTTTTACGGAATAAAATTTAATTTATTTTACATATTTCGTCTGTTATATTAAACGATTATTATATGAATTTAGTTTATTTAACTTTAATGTGTAAAGCCTTCGTTTCTGAGATCTTATTATAATTTTTAAATAGTATTTCCTATTAAATAAACTCATCACCAGTAAAAATTTTAAATTTATACAGAATTTACTTTAATTAAAATTTTTAAAAAATTTATGAAAAAATCTTCAAATGGAATTCCCGAAATTTCCCTAATAGATAGACAAACATTAGTGCAATACTTAATAACCGACGTTGAATTTTTTTTTTTTCTAAAACACGACGTTTTTCAACAATATATTTTTTTTTGGCTTATTTTAATATGTTCATCATCTTTAATTGACAAAATCAACAACAAAATGAATTTTTCATGAAACTTTTTAATTTTTATAAAAATTTATGCAAGGTTTTAGAAAAAATTTTGTAAGGAACATATCCGCCGTTACTTGATATAATTTCGAAAATTCGAGGTGATAATGACTTAAAGTAATGACAAGAAAATTTCGGTCCAAGCCTTTTTAGTTCCTCAATTTAGGCTTCTTTTTTGTCATACTGTCTGCCCGACCAATACTACTTCGAGAAAGAATATCCGAAACATTTTCAATAATAAATAGGTGAGAAAATTATCCAAAATTTTTACATTGTGGCTTCGAATCAATCCTTTTACAGCCCTGGCGGTATGGATCGGGGCATTATATTTTTTAAATATCCACGGCAAGGGTTTAAAGATATCCGAAAATGTGAAAAAAACTGTTTCCAGAATAACATTTCAATTTATTTCATTTTAGACATTTTGAATGTGGAACCCCGTGAATCAGCTATCAGGAATCAGTAAAGCTATGTTCACAATGCTGGAGTACTCAACTCTGCACTCCAGCAAAAAATACAGGTTGGAAAATATTCAAAGTGTACAAATTTTACAATTTAAAGAAGAAATAAAAAAAACAAATGTTTATCAAATCTTATTCAATTTTGTGCAATTTGACTGATTTTTCAGTTTAAATATATTTCAAAAGCGCGAAAATTTGCACAGAAATATTTATTACCGCATTTTCCACGAATTATTTGCAAAAATTTATTAAAATGAGTTTATAGTTCCTATGATAGTGAGTTTATAGTTCCACAGATGGTCTTCACACCTCTATGCAGTATGAACTATGTAAATGTGTCCATTACTCTGCAACCACCCACCCATACGTCTTCGTAACCAATTCGTAATGAAGAATGTTGAACATTGTTCCTCAGCCTGACCCAAGTCCCATTGTAACCGAAACCTGTCCACTTCTCTGCATACACATGTCTCTTTGGCTAATGTTATTTTATTATTAACATTTGTCATGTTAACAATAAAATTAGTATGTTAACTCCAGAATGAAAATAACCTACACTCTAGAGTAGAAATTGTTGGACTCTGGAGTGATTTAAAAGGAGATAGACAATTTGAAATTCTGTATATAAGAAAAAATAGAAATAGAATTTGCTGGAATTTGGAGTACTCCAGCATTGTGGACGTAACTTAAGAAATCAAACTTTATCATAAAAAAAGCAAAGTAAAAATTATATTTTTATATTAAGAACTTCATCTATAATTAAAAATTTCAAAATTAAATACAAAAAATCCATTTAGTAAATCTTACCTTAGTTTATATTATTTTTTCCAATGCCAATTTTTTTGAATTTCAACAAAATACGATGAAGCAAGAAAATCTATAAAATATGTATATCATATTAGCAATAGGGGGCGTGGCAAAAATTTGTATATCTAGGAAACGCTTAAAGCTAGAATCCTCAAATTTTGCACAAACAAATATGTCAATTATAAATTGTCATTAATAAATTGGTTAATAAATTGGCGGATTAGAAATAGGGGCGTAGCACATCCCATATGAACAAAATAATAAATTTCGTATATCTGGGAATGTATTTGAGCTAAAATTCTAAAAGTTTGTATGGGTAATATTGAAATCCATATAAACAATTTGAAGGAAAAATGGAAGGACTAGAAATAGAAATGAATTAATAACAAAAATTCGTATATCTAGGAAAGTACTACAGCTAGAATTCCTATAAGAGCATTTGGAAAAATAGTTGAACTAGCAATAACGAGCGTTGCATATAAATTAAATACTAAATTAAATATGTACTAAAATACTAAAATTAAATGCTAAATCTGGGAATCTGTAAAAGATAGAAGACTAAAATTTTATGTGGGAAATTTATGCATCCATATAAACATCTATGAAAATGAATGGACGAATCTTAAATAATGGTCATGATACCTTTCTTACAAAGTGAAAAATGTGTACAATAATAGTTTTTTCTCCCATGAATTGTAAATATGAAAGGAAAAGAGATTTTTATTTATCGTCCCTGTTTTGAATAATAGTACTATGTGGGTTTTAACAAAGTTTTCAGAAAAGCTAAAAACAGGTTAATTTAGCTGCATGTTTGCTATATCACGTTGCTTTAGAAAAATATGTATCTTTTCGGATACGTTAACTAATGTAATTAATATGTATCTTGAAAAATAACCGATTTTTTAACGCGTTTCAGCGCAATTCAAAAAACTCCACGTAGGACTTTTTGGAAAACAGTTTTTATATTGAAATATTCTTCCCATTTTATTTACAGATTTTAAGATTTCGTTCGAAATTTTTATTAGGGACTTTAAAGGGTATATTTGACCAATTATATTACCATGCATCGGATGTAAGCAATACATCTATAACATCAGAGATATTTACTTTGCAAACGTAATCTATCTAAATTAGAGGACAAATTGACCAAAATGAAGATTTAAGACGGTAATATAAAAACAGGTATACAGCATCACCTAAACAATCTAAATAAAGAACTAAAAGTCACGGTCCTAATGAGATAGTGGAAGTCAAAGATCATATGTATCAAATCTTTGCATATATCTCTATTATTGTTCGTCATACGACTTTTGATGTTTATTACAACTTTTCATTTTCCTTAGCAGTGCTATATAAAAATATCAATGAGGTTAGCACTAATACAGATACTGTGGTTACGATTCTTGCACAAATTAGCAAAAAATACTTATTTAATTCTTATTAAATCATTTATCTTAGAATTTCGACTTATTAGCACAGCATCAAAATTTCAAATAGGTTTGAAGTTGCAATTAAACTTTCAATTTGAAATTTTATTTGGTGGACTTAATCTACCAAATACGTAAATTAGTCTCAAAAAATTTCATAAAAATCGGTGTGCGAAATAAAGCCTACTTCATTATTTCATATATGTAAGTACCGCACGACACTCCAAAGGAAAAAATCGGACACTCTCACAAGATCTGAGGCAAAAAGGATCAGGTCTCCCGAGGAGTTGACAACTGAGAATAAACCTAAGAAGAAAAAGAGCTCCCCGTCTTCTAATACACAGTCGAAGCCAAGCCATACTTCACTCAAAGGAACCTCAAGTGAGAATCCTGCGAGTAAGGGTGACAACGCCAAGCCAGATATTCCGAAGACGAACACGTCGGCGAAATCAACCTCGAAGGTAAGGGTATATCAAAAGAAGGAGAAGCTAGACGGAGGAAAACGAAAAGAGCCGCCATCTTAGGCCAAAGTTGCCAGAAGTAGGCACCGGGACGATCTCCGCTATGCAGTTTACGATGCCGGTAATCCGACAGGCAAAATTCCAATAGACCAACAGAGTAAAATAGAAGACCTGGTCAACAATAAGATAGTGGACCATGCAATCGCTTCAAAGGGTAAACAACCAATAGAGAGTGAGAGCTGCGAGTTCAGCATGGGCGTGATGTTGATGAGGTTGGCATCTCATCGCACCCTAAAGAACTTGGTGGAAAGTATCCCTCCTCCCTGGGACGGCGCTAGGCTGGGACTGGCAAAGAAGAGCGAGCTTCCGGTGCTCTTAAAGTCCACTGTCTACATAAAAGGATGGGGCATTAAACTGGCTAATGAACGTATACTGGAAATTCTTGGAGGTCAAAATGCTGAGCTGGCCGTGGAAAAATAGGATGTCTTTTACAGGAAAGAAGAACCTGAGGGAACTTTATTTGTAATAGGTATCGACCAAAAATCCATGGCTAGTCTTGCCAAGAATAGAGGTAGGGCTTCTAAAGCTGTCATATTCAAAATTGGGAAGGTGCCGATTGGAAGGGCTGTTACAAAAAGCCTCGAAAAGGACACTAAAAAACCTAAGAACACAGCATCAGTATCCACTACTGATAACGTTGAGGAGTCAAATCCTAAAATCGAGGAATTTACCATTAACTCGCCAGAAGAAAGTGTAGTTGCCCTTTCCAAAATTGGGAAGGCGCCGATTAAAAGGGCTGTCAAAACCGGCCCCGACAAGGACACTAAAACACCTAAGACAGTACCCAAAGCATCATTAGCAAGTACTGGCAATGTTGAGGAGTCAAATCCTAAAAGCGAGGAGGAAATCACTCACCCGCCAGAAGACAGAACAGCAGTGCTCTCCAGAATTGGGAATGTGTCTATTAAAAATACTGCTATTCCTATGCCTGATAAGGACACCGCAGAGCCATCAACAGTACCCACTACATTAATAGCCACTTCAGGCTACCCGGAGGAGTCAAATCCAAAGAGCGAGGAGGTGACCACCAACTCGCTGGAAGACAGTTTAATCGATGACCATGATTGAGGTTATCCAAATAAACCTCCATCAGAGCGAGACAGCTACCTACGCTCTGATGGCTAAAATTAACACAGGTAAAATACATATAGCTTTAATCCAGGAACCTTGGATGATTCGCAACAAGGTTTCTGGATTAAATCACGTAAATTTCCAACTTTTCTACGCTGATACAGGGTCTCGCCCGAGAACATGTATCTTATGTCACAAGAACATATGTTTTCTCTTCTCAACAGGATTATCAACATCGGATGCAACGGTGCTGAAGCAAGGTCGTGGCAACATATTCCTTGCATCTGTTTACCTGCCCTTCGATTCTCCGACACTACCACCAACGTCGGATCAAAATACTAAGGCCACCACCAAAGCCGATAAAGTTTCGGAATAAGTCTAAAACAGCCAAGCGCAGAAAGAGAGACGCGAAGAAACTGTTATTGTAGTGGTGAGAAAATACTAAAAAAACACTTAGAAAAAATATTGCCTAATTACGCTTGTTATGATCAAATTTCATAACAAGGAAAATAGTAAATTTTACAGATAAAACATATTCAAAGAAAAGAAAAATATATATTTCTTCACAAAGATAAAGTTTTTTATTTAAAATGTGTAAAAAAAGTATTAAAAATACTGTTTTTATGTGTTTTCATTCTTATGCATTAGTAAAATTGTTTTGAAGTGTACGAGTTTTTTTGCAAGTAATTCTCTTGTTTACAAATTGTGTTGTTGTTTTTATAAATTGTTTTTGCAATTTTTGAAACAAAGCGACATCAACCTACATTGTTGAATGCTGTTAAGCAACTGAAGATCATTTTTTGTATTTTTACGCTCTTGCTATGAGTTTTGCTTACGATCGGGTAGTGTACGTGTGAATTGCCGAAAATCTTCGTAATTTGAACAATATGAACGCGCAACGCTGGTCTAAAACTTGACAATGTTCGGGACCTTACTAAAGAACCGTTTAGGTCAGGACACTTTTCAATGTCGAAATAAAGAGGATATAGATGCCAAAGTGGAAACGTTCACAAGTGCCCTAGTTGAATCGTTCGAGCAGAGCTGCCCTCTGCGATAGCGAAGATCTGCCCAGGAAAAACCCTGGGTAACTGGGGAGATCCGGAACCTTGGGAAGACTCTTCGCAAACTATTTAACCGGGCACGGCGTAAAAAGACCGCAGTATACTGGGATGAGTATCGTAATAAACTTGGTGAATATAAGAAAATCGTTCGAAAAGACTAACGAGACTTCTTTAAACTTTTCTCTCAACAGGTAGATAGCGTAAATGATGTACCGAAGATAAAAAAATTCCTATCCAAAACTCATGTCCAACCGGAATCTATGATCGATGACACGGGCAGGAGGCTTGAGGATATGGAGGAGACAATGAAACTCCTACTTAAAACCTTGGAACGGATAGTCGATAGCATGGTTAAAAGCAGTATACCATACAAAGACCTTAAACATAAGCAGCATGCTTATGTAAAGGGACGATCGGTGCAAACCGCTTTAAACGAAGTCGTCCACTACATAGGTGAATCTTTCGATAGCAAACTGTATACACTGTCGGTATGCATTGACATCGAAGGCGCTTTCAATAACGTGCACACTGATACCCTTATCCAATCCCTAGACCAGTTTTATGTTGACCGGATGCTCCGTAACTGGATCAACTACATGCTAAGGAACAGATGGATAAGCTTCGAGATGTACGATATAACTATCAGGAAAAAGGTATTTCGCGGTATACCACAGGGTGGCATTTTGTCACCTTTACTCTGGGTTACCACGATTAATAGCCTCCTAAGGACCCTAACCGAGAAAGGACTTAGACCTGTCTGCTATGCAGACGATGTCGTATTACTTTTAAAGGGAAAGGATCCAAATTACTTGTGTAGAAGAGCTGAGGAGGCTCTGAATACGGCCTTGAGCTGGGCTCACCCGAGAGGCCTCAATGTTAACCCGGCGAAGATGGAAATCTGTCTTTTCACAAGAAAGACAAAAATTTCTACATATACTGAACCTTGCTTCCTGGGCAAAAAGATACCGGTGACAGACAAAGTTAAATACTTAGGTGTAATACTTGACCGGAAATTAAATTGGAGACACCACATAGAGGATAGGATCAACAAGGCACATCGGTGCTGGACGATATGTAGGAGAACCATAGGCATGAAATGGGGTCTTAGTCCTACTATGACAAATTGGCTTTATAAAAGTGTAATTAGACCAATTCTAGCTTATGCTTCAATAATCTGGTGGACTGCTTTGGACAAAAAGTGTAATATCAAACTACTACAGGGAGTTCAGCGTACATGCTGCTTGGGTATAAGTGGCGCCATGTGTACTACTTCAACCAAGGCTCTGGAAATGTTGCTAGATATTCCACCCATTGAAACATATAAAAGATATGAGGCGGCGCTTACAGCCGAACGGCTCTTTACTTTAGGCGAAATGGCCAAAAACGGTTATAGGACACGTCATCAATGTATACTGGACACATTGGAAGGTTATACACATTCATCGGACGTGCCTGATCGCATACCAGACACAGAATATGTCGGAAACTTTGAAACGCTAATCCCAGATAGAATGTCTTGGTCAAGCGGAACATTGGAGCAACCAGTAGGAATTCGTTGCTACACGGATGGCTCTAAATTAGGGGACAAAGTGGGCCTGGGGTTCTATATCGAAGACCCAGAAACAGAAACATACCACCGTTTACCTAATCATAACACAAGCTTCCAGGCAGAAGTACGAGCAATAACGGAATGTGTAAATTGGATTAGAATAAATATGACGCCCACAGGGCTTAATATATTTACCGACAGCCAGAAAGCAATTAGGGCGATATCAGGTGATAGAACTAAATCTAAGACCGTATTAGATTGTAAGAAAGCTTTAACTGAATACTCTCCCAGAGGTAAGGTTTACATAAGCTGAATTAAAAATATGGATGAGAGAATCCCATAAGGCCTCTTGGAATAATGAAACGGTGGGTAGAACCACAAAGATTCTATGGGGTGACCCTGATGAGAGCAAGACGAAAAATCTCCTCAAAATGAGCAAGTCTGAGGTATTCTGAGTGGAAACACAGGATTACGTGCACATCTATACAAAATTGGACGTGCGTATTCAGACGAATGTAGAGCATGTGGAGAGGACAGTGAAACTCTGGAGCACTTTCTTTGCCTCTGTCAGGCATTCGTCGAAGTTAGATCAAAGTATCTTGGAAGTGATGTTATTCCGGAAATAACATTCTTAACCAACACTGATTGGAAGATTCTTAGGAATTACGTCCAGGAAACTCAGTTTCTGAACATGGAAAAATAATACATTCAGTGAACAATTTTTTTTTTCATGAATTGGAGCGCACAACAGTCCCGATAGTGGCCTAGGTGTATTTCTTCGGATTTGATGTAGTATACATCCTCCTATCAACCTAACCTAAGTACCGCAAGTACTTTAAATAAAAACTTCCAGAGGAAGGACGGACGAGATTGAATCGACCCATAAAGTGATTTTAAGGCGGGAGACGATCCATTTTTTTATTTCTATTAAATTAATATAATTTGAAACACATGTTGGAGCATTTAATATATGGAAATCACATAGGTGCTTTTGCTAAATCCTAAACCAATTAAGATATCGATAAATGCCTTTGTACACATAAATGTCCAAACAAAAACAATACTTTACGACGAACTGCGACTGACAGCTACGCAACGTAAAAAAAATAATTAAATATGTTTTAATAATATGAAAAATATTCAATATAAAATATTTAATGTAAACAAGTTAGAGTGCTATATTCGGTTATGCACAATCTTAAATACCCTCCACCAGCAAGCAACTTTTCATTAAAACCCATTTAACTATAAAATTTTTTTAGATAACTTGACAAAATATTTGTTTCCGTAGTGAGGGTACTAACATTTATGCATATGTGGAACTAATTTTGATTAGGTTCATAAAATTTTATATTAATAAATATATATAAATTATATTTACAATCTATACAAAAAACACATTTATGTCGAATTTTATCCCGAAGACTTTGATTGTCAATGTGCGTTTAAGTAATTTTCGGAAATTATCCTTATATGGTAGTTGTGACCAATTATGGACCGATCAAGCAATTCTGTAATTTTTTAATTGTAACTACCGATATCGTAAAGTAACGACAAATATCGGTTGCATTAACGAATTTCCAATTCTGTAACTTTTTAACGACCTTAGAATATTTTAACGACAAAGATCGAAAAAATATGAGAATGTCAAAAATTTTTGTATTGAAATATTTTTCAAATATAAAATTATTAACGTGAACTTTTTGTTTGTCGTTACATTGCCGATACTTTTCGTTAACTAATGATTAACGAAAAAAACCGGTGAAATAAAATTCAGAATACCACATAACGACAGTTATTGTTAACTTACGAATATTTACTATTTAACGACAAAATATTGTAGTTAAAAAGTTACTGATTTGAAGAACAGGAAAAATTTCGTATAATGATTTATATGCAAAAAAAAAAAAGTCGAATATAACATATAATAGTTTTATTAATTAATGAAATATGTGCGTTTAAGTGATTTTCGGAAGTGGACTTACATATACGAGCTATGACCAATACGGGCCTCTCCAGAAAAATTTGGTAGAGAGATATGTGATATGTATGGACACAAAATATATTTGTGTCGAATTTTATCAAGATAGCTTTATTTGACAATGAAATATGTGAGTTTAAATGATTTTCGAGCTATGACCAATAATGGACCGATCCGGGGAAAAATTGGTAGAATGATTTAAGTAGTATATTTATAGCGGTTCTAGGCCACTTTTTAATGACAGACATTTGGGAGGAATTTTTGAGAGGAAGTTTTTGGGAGGAATTTTTTTAGAAGAACATTTTTTTTTGTGGAAAATTGCAAGAATATTTTTATTGGACGAATATTTTTTGTGGGAATATGATATTTTTTAAGAATTTGTGTAAGGAAATTTATTTGGTTTGTTTCCCTGTCTTGAGAGTAAGTTGTTTTTATGAAATTGAGAATCAATGAATTTATTTTTGAAAAATTTTCTTGTAGAGGAAAAATTATTTTGCATTTAAAGATTTTTTTGTATAATAATATGTATGTAATAATGTTAAAAGTACATACAAGCAGGGAGACACATTTTTTATTTTTTCACTTTTAATTGTGACGAAATTAGAAACTGATGACTTGCACAAATAGCGTTTTGATAGTTTTTGGTTAAAAAACGGAACATTAATTTTCGTTTTATTTAACCTTGAATATGAACACGTATACAGTCCCATGGAGTTGGGTTGTTGACCCAAATCAATTGCATATTCAAATAATTGTAATTACCCTAAAACTCTTTTAAACAAAATTAATCTATAAAAAATTGATTTGTATAAAAACTAAAAAATGTGGAGTAAGCTAAATTTTTTAACTTTTACTGACACACATATAAGTATGTACATATGTATCTGTAGATTGTTGTTCGCCTGTTGCTATATTTGAAATCATGTTCGTGCAAGATTTTTAGATTGAAATAAGGTGAACGTTAAAGTCTGAATCGATTCGATTTACTTGAGCTATTTTTGTATGTTTTTTATGTAATTTTTCTTGTATGTTTTTTATGTAATTTTTCTTGTATAAGCATGAGGAAAAATTATTTTGCATTATCCAATGTATGTAAATGCACTTTTGATTGTGATGAAATTGGAAACTGATGACTTGCATAAATAACATTTCAGTATTTTTGGTTTGTTTATATGAAAAAAATAACCTTTAGAACTAGCATAAGGCAGTTTATATGAACTGCTGTTGACATAATGAAGGTAAATTTTATCATGTTGGGTATGGTCATGATTTATTTATAACACTCTAATAAGTTTAATTGTAATTAAAAATGTTCATTTAAAACACAAAGAATGATGTTGAGTACGGTCATGATTTATTTTGAACACTATAATAACAAAATAATGGAAGTATTATTTTCTATTTACATTAAACATTTTCTTCTCTATAATACTTTTAAAATTAGCATAAGGCTCAATATTTACCACATTTTTAAATAGATTTTGTCATTACATTTTTTTTATTTTTTATTTTTGATGATAACAAAAATTTTTTTTATATAAATTAATTTAAACTTTAAGTTTAACTTATAAAAATCATATTTTTTTAATAAATGTAGCATTTTATTTAATTTAAACATTTTATTATTATACATTTGTTTCTTACTATATTATTGAATAAACTTATAATAAATTAAATAACAATTTTTTATTTATTATATAAATCAGAAAAAAACCTAATACTCTATTTCCATAAAATATTCATCATTATTGGAGTCATTAATAAATGAGTCTTTAATTTAATCTATTTCTATTAATAAATTATCCCCATCTATATCATCAAACAAATTTTCTTTAAAATTTTCCTCATCTTCTTTGTCTACGTATATGTGGCATAAAATGATCATCATCATCATTATTTCTTAAAAATTCATGCTTGTAATGACCCCAAGCAAAAGTATTAATATTTTTACTACATATAAATCGTTTATAATCTACACAGAAAAAAGTTTCAGAATAAATATTATGAACTGCTTTCATTGACTAATGTTAATATTTAAGAATAAGTTCCTAAATTGTATGAATTTTTTAATTTTTATATTTCTTATAAGCCTTGACTTAAAATATTAAAATTTTTCTTTATATTTTTTCTATTTGTTAAAAAATTTTTGAAATTTTCATTGGAAAATTTTTTATTTCTTAATGATTTTTAGATTGAAAACAATGAAATATGTTCTTAACTTGCAAAATTTTCTGAGTAATGGATGTTTGGCTATATTTGCTGATGTTTTTTATTTCATATTTTGTTTCCCAATATTTTTATTTATTTACCATAAAAATTCGCTAATATGTGATTATTTTCTAAAAAAATGGAAAATATTAATAGGTAACGAATATATATTGCAATTTTTTTTTTTTTTTTTTTTTTTTGAAAATCAAAGAAAAGTAGTAAAAACAAAAAATCTTTCATGTACAAATTCATACATTTTATGAACTTTTAATATTCTGAATGAAAATGGTTTGGGAAAAAATGTCATGTTCGATTCATGCAATTTATTACAAAATTCATTCCAGTAATGTATTATTTTTTCTGTGTAAATAACTTAAACTAATTTTATTTAAATGTGCCGTATATAACACATGTAATTTTGATTTAAATACAAACATATTACCATAATAATTTTTTTTATTAAATAAACAATTTTCAATTTTATAGTTAACTCGACTTCCCCAAAGGTGAACTTATCTTTGCCCTCACAGAAGTCTACCTGTCCTCTGTCATCTGCATCCCAAAATTGGATTTTATCTCCATCTCTAGTACTTCGTCATACCAGCGATCATCTTCCGATACAAACATAAAGGACAAACGTTCCATTAAAAAAAACAAAATATTTTTTACTTTATTAAAGAGTTGAATATTTGAATTAATTAAATTTCTTTATTAAAATCCCTTTTTATTTTAAAATTTGACCATAATTCATGCATTTCTTGTCATTAAAAAATATCACAAAAAAGGCGTTTTAAATTACATTAAATTATGGGATGAGACAAAAAAAATTTTTGAAATGATAACTAAATCGAATAAGTAAATCAACAATGCAGTGTTGGAAAACAACCCAACTCCATGGGACTGTATACGTATTCAAGGTTAAATACAACGGAAATTAATGTTCCGTTTTTTTTAACCAAAAACTACCAAAACGCTATGTGTGCAAGTCATCAGTCTCTAATTTCGTCACAATTAAAAGTGCAAAAAATAAAAAAATTGTTTCCCTGCTTAAAATTGTTTGTATGTACCTTTAACATTATTACATACATATTTCAACTTACTCTCAAGAGAGGAAAACAAACCAAATAAATTTTCTCACACAAATTCTTAAAAAATATCATCTTGCAAATTCCCACAAAAAATTTTCGTATCATAAAAATCAACTTGCAATTTTCTACAAAAAATTTTCTTCCCAAAAAAATCCTCACAAAAACTTTCTCCCAAATGTCTGTCATTAAAAAGTGACCTAGGACAGCTGTAAATATAGTATAGAGGTATATTTTATTATTAAAACAATCTTTCTTTATCAAAAGTTAAAGCAAAATTAAATTTATATTTTATGAAAATATTTGATTTATACAAAATGGATAAATTGATTATATATTTTAATCCCCTCCTAGTTTAATTAATATTAAACGATATAAAATTTTATTAATCGAGGTTTCAACAAAGGCAGGTTTGAGTCGATCTTTTGAAACACTGTCTGTTCGAGCTCCAATTTTAAGTTTAAAATATTTTTCATGTCGCTCTAAAACTTTATATGGTCCACTATATTTTGGATCTAATGGTTTTCGTACTTCACATCTTAACCAAACATGAGTACATGAATCAAGATCTTTATGAATAAATGATGCTTGTTTGGAGTGATTGCTAGCTGGTTTAGGTCGTAGTGTTTCCATTGTGTGTTCAAAATTCGAAAGAAATTCAGAAAAATGTTCATCTTTTTCAGACTTTTTAAAAAATCTCCTGGTAAACAAAGTGTTTCGCCATAGACAAGCTCCGCAGGTGATGCTTTGATGTCTTCTTTAAACACTGTTCGTAGACCAAGGAGAACGATTGGTAACGTTTTTGTCCATTGTTTATTTTTATGTGAAATAAGGACTGCTTTTAATGTTCGATGAAATCTTTCCACCATCCCATTTGCTTGTGGATGAAAAGATGTTGTTTGTTGCAAATGTGCACCGACCATCTTTGCTACATCATTAAATAATCTTGAATGAAACTGTCTACCTCTATCTGTATTTATAAATTGCGGACATCCAAAATGACAAATCCAGTTTTCAAAAAATGCTCTTCCCTCCAATGGGACAACTTCGACCCATCTTGTGAACCGATCAATCATTGTTAATAAGTAACGATAACCTTCCGATGGTTGTAATGGGCCGACAATATCTAAATGAATACTTGAAAATCGTTGAGTTTCAACAGGAAAATTACCAACTGGAGTTTTTGTATGTCGGGAAATCTTTGACGATTGACAATCTTGGCATAATTTTACCCACTGTATGCAGTCTTTCTTTATTGAAGGCCAAACATATCGATGAGTTACTAAACGTTTTGTTGCTCGGGCACCGGGATGAGCTAAACCATGAATATTATTGAATATTGTCTTTCAAAATTTCAATGGTATGAATGGTCTTGTTCGATTTGTTGAAAGGTCACAATATAGTTTAAAACTACTATTAGGTATTTGCACGAGTTTCAAATTTAGGCCAGTTGATGAATTTTTCAAAATTTCTTGTAGTTCTGTATCCAATTTTTGCGCTTTAGCGATTTCTTCGTAGTTAATAAACGAAATTTCTTCTACTCTTGATAATGCATCCGCCACTGTATTATGTTTACCTGAGATATGCCGTATATCGGTTGTAAACTGGCCGATAAAATCAAGATGGCGAAGTTGACGAGGACTAGCTTTTTCAGGTTTTTGACTGAAAGCAAAAACAAGAGGTTTATGATCAGTAAACAACACAAACTTACGACCTTCTAACATGTGTCTAAAAAATTTAATCGCATTATATGCAGCCAACAATTCTCGATCGTATGTGCTGTAGTTACGTTCAGTTATCGATAATTTTTTTGAAAAAAATCCCAAAGGTCGCCAAACACCTCTTTCTAGTTGTTCGAGTACTGCCCCCATTGCTACATCTGAAGCGTCTACTTTCAAACAAATTTCTGCGTTTGAATCCGGGTGTACCAATATAGCTGCATTTACTAATTCGGTTTTGCACATATTAAAGTCGTTCTCCAACTCCGGAGACCATGGAATGAGTCTTTTATCATTTTTAACAGCACCTTTTGTTGGGTCATTGAGTCTTGCTTGAATTTCTGCTCCATTTCGTAGAAATTTTCTATAGAAATTTAGCATTGCTAAGAATCTTCGTAGTTCTACGACAGTGTTAGGCTTTTTAAAATCGATTATAGCTTGAACTTTCGATTTCATTGGCGATATACCATCTGCAGATATTTTAAATCCAATGAAGTCAACCTCTTTTACACCAAATGTACATTTTCCAGGATTTATTAATATTCCATGTTCACTAAAACGTTCTAGCAATAAACGAAGATGTGAAAGATGTTCTTCTTCATTTCTTGAAGCGATTAAAACATCGTCTATGTAAACAAAGACGAAATTTAATCCTCTGCACACTTCATCCATATAGCGTTGGAAAGTTTGAGCTGCATTTCTGAGTCCAAAAGGCATCTTAAGAAACTCGAAAAGTCCAAAGGGCGTAATTATCGTCGTTTTTGGTACATCAGCAGGATTAACTCGTATCTGATGATAAGCACGTACAAGGTCCAGTTTTGAAAAAATTTTACACCCTTTTAAATTATAATTAAAATCTGTTATGAAGGGAATCGAATACTTATCTGGTACCGTTTTTTGATTAAGAAAACGGTAATCTCCACATGTGAAGAGGATTTGACCATTCACTTTTCGATGGTTGGATTATTCCTTGATCTAACATAAACTGGAACTCTTTCTTTGCAATTGACAAGCGTTTAGGATCTAATCGTCGGGCTTTTGCCGTCACAGGTCTTCCTGTTGTCTCAATAAAATGAAACGCTTTAGTGTTTTTAGCTGTTAGAAGTGATGAGTTAATGCTCACAACATCAGGAAATTCCTGAAGTAGTTTCTGATATATAGAATAATATTTAATAATATGAGAAATCGTGGTAGATGATGATTGAGTTATTTGTGCCGATGATTTCATCAAAGTTTTCCCATCTATTAACGTACGATTATGAAGATCCGGCAAAAGGTGGTGATATTTTAAAAAATCCGATCCAAGAATTGGACGAGTAACATTCGCAACAATAAAAACCCATCGAAACGATCGCCTTAATCCAAGGTTCAGCTCCAACAATTTTGTACCATATGTTTGGATTTCTGTGCCATTTGCAGCATAAAGTTTTAGTGGACAACCTAAATTTGATTTTATAATATTTCTTGAATAAGGAATTACTGACACGTCTGCACCTGTGTCTATTAAAAAATTCCATTTTGTGACGCGATCTGCTATAAGTAGGCGGCTTGTTTTTGACAACATTGTTTCGGATGCCGCATTGTCCGAAACAACTTCTAGTTTTTTGATTGTTGATTATAAGAGCATGGTGGTATACATTTTTCGTCTATTCAACCACTTCGTCTATTACGGCTTTTGCTGCGACGTCGTTGGTTACTGTCTTCACGAAAATTACTTCTTCTCCTGGAAGATAAATCAATTTTCTTTTCCAAAGCTTCAATTTTAGCTGAAATTTCTTGAATAATGTTGTCTGTAGGTGATATTGCAGATACCTGAGGATAGCTATATCCATTATCTTATCCGCCTGTTGTGCAATAGTTGGTAAATCTGCGTTGCTTGTAACCAGAACTGAGCGTATGTTGTCTGGCAGTTGATCTAAAAATAATGTTTAAGGACATTGTCCCCTATATTATTACCAGCAGCAAGAGCCTTCATTGACTGCAAAAAATGTGACGGTTTTTGGTCACCAATTACTAAACCACCAAAAAGTTTCTTAAGTTTTGCCTCTTCAGAAACAGCAAATGATGAAATAAGTCGCTCTTTGATTGCGTTGTATTTTCCGATTTGCGGCGGTGATACCAAAATATTTCCCACAAACTTAAGATATGTTGGATCTAAATTCGCAATTACATGGGAAAATTTAGTTTCATCTCTTGTTATATGAGCTAGGGAGAAAATGCTTTCGATTTGGATAAACCATAAATGGGGTTGCTCCGACCAGAAATGAGGCAACTTCTGTACGTTTGCAGTCGCTGCAGAAATTTCTGGAACATTTACATTGTCATGTGGTTGATCCAAGACGGACCTCTCTTGAGAACTACCAGAACTTGAATCTCCAATAGATTCACGTATAGGTGAACGTGTTGTAGGCATTTCGGGGTCACCAAATTATAGAGGTATATTTTATTAAAGTTAAAGCAAAATTAAATTTATATTTTATGAGAATATATTTGATTTATACAAAATGGATAAATTCATTATATATTTTAATATTAAAGGGGTTGCCACAATAGTACTGATTCATATGTACATAAAACATGTTCAAGTTGAATTTTATACCGATAGCTTTATTTATCAATGAAATATATGCGTTTAAATGATTTTCGGAAGTGGACCTTATATGGGAGCTATGACCAATTATGGTCCTATCCGAAAAGAAATTTGGTAGAATAATTTGTATGTACACAAAACATATTCAGCTCGAATTTTATCACAAAAGCTTTATTTATCAATGAAATACACTCCTCGCCACTTGAATAGCATACATATAATTTTTTTTCAAAGCTTATATTTTTGGATCAGGAATTTTTGGAAACTTATTTTTTCCCCTCATTATAATATTTTTTGTTCTTTATAAAATGTGATACGAATGGTTGTCATATCTGTAATATTTGATTTTATATATTTTTTTTTTTTTGTAAAGTAACCGAAAAAAGCTAGTAAAAAGTGATTTTACAGCAACTTAGATTATTTACAACGATATAAATTAATCTAAGCTATTTTTGTAATGTGTTGAACCTCCTTAGTTGGCTAACACTTCACAAATCCTGTTTGGAAATGTTTCATATAGCTTGGCCATGTAATTCGGTTGTTCTGAGCTCCAGACTTCTTTAATTGCATAGATTAGTTCAGGAATTGTTGAATTCGGTTTTCCAGACTCATAAACTTTTCGGGCAACCCATTCCCACAAGTTTTCTATAATGTTTAAGACCGGTGAATATGGAGGCCAGCTCAACAATTCAACATTTTGGAACTCTATATAAGATTTTACGATCCGGGCAGTGTGGATCGGGGCGTTATCTTGTTGTAGGATCCAAGGGCTAGGTCCATATAGGTCATTGGGGAGCATGGGGAGCAATTTCCTATTATGGCACATTCGAGCATCAGTTTTTAAGCTCAAGAATAAATGCTTAGAACTACATTGATTTAAAAAAAAGGGTTTTTTTTCGGTTTTCAATGACCTATATGGACCTAGCCCTTGGATCCTACAACAAGAGAATAAAAATTTCAGACTACCTCGAAAAAAATAACGTTTTTTCCCCAATTCTTAAGTAATTTTCTCAGAAACTACGAAATATATTTCGATGAATTTTGTCACACATTAGTTTTTTGTGCCAGGGATCAAGTATGTTCAAACTTATAATAAGTGATCCAATATTTCCCATAGCCCCCATAAAAAGGTGTATATTCCCGGAAATTAGTTTATCGTTAATAACTCCCTCAAATATATCGGTATCAAGACAATATAAGATCCACTTCCAAAAGTCACCTAAAGGCACATATGTATGTGTGTTGTATACAGCTTTGTATGGGGGCTATGGGAAATATTGGATCAATGAGGAGTGAGAAGGAGAGAGAGAGACGAGACTGAGACGAGACGAGACGAGACGATACGACGTAGACGAGACTAGAAGGAGACGAGACGAGACTGCGACGTACGAGACGAGACGAGACGAGACGAGACGAGACGAGAGAGACGAGACGAGACGAGACGAGACGAGACGAGACGGACGAGACGAGACGAGACGAGACGAGACGAGACGAGACGAGACGAGACGAGACGAGACGAGACGAGACGAGACGAGACGAGACGAGACGAGACGAGACGAGACGAGACGAGACGAGACGAGACGAGACGAGACGAGACGAGACGAGACGAGACGAGACGAGACGAGACGAGACGAGGACGAGACGAGACGCGAGACGAGACGAGACGAGACGAGACGAGACGAGACGAGACGAGACGAGACGAGACGAGACGAGACGAGACGAGACGAGACGAGACGAGGACGAGACGAGACGAGACGAGACGAGACGAGGACGAGACGAGACGAGACGAGGACGAGACGAGACGAGACGAGACGAGACGAGACGAGAGACGAGACGAGACGAGACGAGACGAGACGAGACGAGACGAGACGAGACGAGACGAGACGGACGAGACGAGACGAGACGAGACGAGACGAGACGAGACGAGACGAGAACGAGACGGACGAGACGAGACGAGGACGAGACGAGAGACGAGACGAGACGAGACGAGACGAGAGAGACGAGACGGACGAGACGAGACGAGACGAGACGAGGACGAGACGGACGAGACGAGACGAGACGAGACGAGACGAGACGAGACGAGACGAGACGAGACGAGACGAGACGAGACGAGGGACGAGACGAGACGAGACGACAGAGGAGACGAGACGAGACGACAGACGAGACGAGACGAGACGAGACGAGACGAGACGAGACGAGACGAGGACGAGACGAGACGAGACGAGACGAGACGAGACGAGACGAGACAGAGACGAGACGAGACGAGACGAGACGAGACGAGACGAGAGACGAGACGAGACGAGACGAGACGGACGAGACGAGACGACGAGACGAGACGAGACGAGACGAGACGAGACGAGACGAGACGAGAGACGAGACGAGACGAGACGAGACGAGACGAGACGAGACGAGACGAGACGAGACGAGACGAGACGAGACGAGACGAGACGAGGACGAGACGAAACGAGACGAGACGAGAGAGACGAGGGACGAGACGAGACGAGACGAGACGAGACGAGACGAGACGAGACGAGACGAGACGAGACGAGACGAGACGAGACGAGACGAGCGAGAGACGAGACGAGACGAGACGAGACGAGACGAGACGAGACGAGACGAGACGAGACGAGACGAGACGAGAGACGAGACGAGAGACTAGACGAGACGACTAGACGAGACGATACTAGACGAGACGATACTAGACTGACTAGACTACGAGAGACGAGACTATACTATACTATACTATACTATACTATACTAATATATATATACTATCCGACAAAATACAGTGCAAAAGTACTCATGTATATTCTTTCAGCGAAAAATCGGTTAAATTATTATTGAATATAGAATTTTTCCAAAATCATTTAGTTTATATACAATGCTACAAAATAACAATAAAACTAAATTATTGTACTTAAAATTTTTTTGTATAACATCTAAAATTAAAATAAATTCACTTTTTTGTCGGACAAAATAAAGTGTAAATTTTATATATCATTATTTAAATTTCTTGTATATCAAAATTTTTTATCTATTTTGGTTCTGATTTTAATATTTCTATCTACTTAAGCCATTTTGGTCATTTTGTTCTCAATTATTCGCAATCGCCTTCTCTTCCCCTTGCTATCCCCATATGATAATTTTCAAAAGAAATACGTTTCTGATCACTATTTCATCGGAATTTTTTGATAAATTGTGGTCCAAAATTAATCTATTTCATTTAGGGCGGTGCTCTGAGCAACTTATTTAAATTTTTCAGTGATTTTTCCTACAGTAATGTTATTTTTTAACATTATCAAGTGCTTAAGCTTATTATCTTGCCGAAATATAAAGTTGCCCAAGTCCATTTCGAAGGCACTGATCTTAAGATTTGACTGTAATATGCTCATATAGTGTTCATTGGAGCTTTTTGAATAAATTTCACCTAGGTTCCCCACACCTAACGTTAAAAATTGGACACATACGAAGAGTCAATTTAAAAGCTTAAAAACTTTTTTCTATTTTAGTATTTAATTTCGTATTTTTAGCTCAAATTTACGTAGTTGGTCAGATGAGTCCCAATTTCTATTCTATTTCAATTTTGAAATGTCGACAATGAGTGTGAGTTAAGCCCTTCAATATTCAAAATTTTTATAACAATACCCCAGGTTTTAAACATTATGGTGGAGGGCTATCGGTATTGTTACATTATTCAACTTTAAGAGCGAGAATCTTAGTGAAAATGGAGTAAGCAATAACAAATGAGCAATTCACGAGCGTATTTAACCCTTTCCGTGGTTTTGTCGAATATATTCGACATTACAATAGACTCTGGTTTTAAGCATTTTTTGGGTATAATATTTAACATTAGTTTTAATTTTTTTCTTTTAGATGAAAATGAAGACTTTATTATATTTATAATTGAGATTTTGAAAGATCTTCCGTATTTTAAAAGTATTTAAAAATCAGATTTTAAGAAATTGTCACTTATGACTACTTTTTAAAAAGTGCTTTTTAAGAACGTTTAAAAAACAGCTTCATTTAATGGCCAAAAAAATTGTATTTTAGGAGATCGGACTATGTAGATTTAAATTGTATTGTATTGAAAGAAGTTTAAGAAGATATTTTACAAAAAAAAAAATTCATAAAAAATATTGGTGGTACTTTTTGGAGACTGTTTTTCGAATGTCGAATATATTCGACATTTAACTTTGACCTTCTATAACTCACTAGGGAAAACTCAAATGCAAAAAATATTATTTTTCCCGGATTCAGCATACTCAAATTATCTTAAATATAAGTTTTCAAGTTTTTTTTCTAGACATAAATTATTTTTGACCCTGAAAGGGTTAATAAAAATTTTGAAATAAATGCCGAAAAAATGGGTTTGGGAGACTTAATGCCTCAACCGATTCATGACTTCAAACACACGACTAAGGTTTTTTAACCTTATTATTGTAAGAAAAAAAATGAAAAAATTTAATGACCTGCTCAGAGCATCGCCCCAAATCTAATAGATTAATATTTGACCACAATTGATCACAAAATTCCGCTGAAATAGCGAGCAAAAACGGATTTCTTTTGAAAATAATAGTATGGGAGAAAGCAAGGGAATGTGAAAGCGATTTCGAATAATAATGGTAAAAAAATTACAAAAATGGCTTGAGTAGATCCAGATATTCAAATCAGAACCAAAATAGATAAAAAATTTTGATATACATAAAATTAAAATAATGATATATAAAATTTACACTTTATTTTGTCCGACAAAAAAGTGAATTTACTTTAATTTTAAATGTTATACAGAAAAATTTTAGGTGGAATAAATTTGTTTTATTGTTATTTTTGTAGCATCTATATATATAAAAATGAAAGTGTGTTTGTATGTATGTATGTATGTATGTATGTATGTATGTATGTATGTATGTATGTATGTATGTATGTATGTATGTATGTATGTATGTATGTATGTATGTATGTATGTATGTATGTATGTATGTATGTATGTATGTATGTATGTATGTATGTATGTATGTATGTATGTATGTATGTTTGTTTGTTTGTTTGTTTGTGCTTTATAGACTGCTAAACGGCTGGACCGATTTTCCTGAAATTTTCACAGTTTCTTCCTGTATGTCTGGAAGGAACTATAGGCTACTTTTTATGTTGAAATTTCATGTGGGCGACGTGCCACGCCCATATTAAGAAAATATTAAATTAGTATATCTGAGATAATATAATAGTTAGAGTCTTCAAATTTTGTTGGAGCAACTTTAGTACCGATATAATTATTTAAGATAAAAAGTGGACAGATTAGCATTAGGGGGCGTGGCACCTCCCATATAAATTAAATTTTGGGAAATAAATTGGCGGACTACCCATGAGGGGAGCAGCACCTCCCCTGGTTTATCTGGGAAACTAATAGAACTAAATTCTTCAAATTTTGCACTAAGAACTTAAATATTCATCTGAACATTTTTGAGAAAAAAGAGCGGACATTCGTCATGGGGGGCTTGGAGCCCCATATAAATTAAATAGGAAAATTATTATATCTGAGAAACTATTAGAGCTAGAATCTTCAAATTTTAATTGAAGAACTTTGACATTCATGTGAACATTTAGAGAATAACGGGCGGACTTTCAATGGGGGACTTGGAACCTCACATATGAATTAAATACAAAATTTCGCTTATCTGGGAAACTAATAGAACAAGATTCTTCAAATATTGCAAGAAGAACTTTATTATACATATGAACATTTTGAAAAAAAAAGGGCGGACTTTCATCTGGGGGCTGTGAGTTCCCATATGAATTAAATAGAAAAATTCGTATATCTGAGAAACTATTAGAGCTAGAATCTTCAAATTCTACATGAAGATCTTTGACATTAATGTGAACATTTAGAGAATAACGGGCGGACTTTCAATGGGATCTTGACACCCCCTATATGAATTAAATACAAAATTTCGTATATCTGGGAAAATATTAGGTTTTTTTTAATTTGTCATCGATTACATTAAAATCTTAATTAACGTTCGGAAAAAATGCATCTCTGGAAAACATTACAGTTAGAATCTTCAAAATTATTAAGAAGATTTTTTATTTATATTGCTTTTAGGGTAGCAAAGCACACTGGGTATAGCTAGTTGTATATAAACTAAATGAATTTAAAAAAAAAATCCACCCAATAAGCAAAAACCTTTGAAATGATCAAACAAATTTGAAAATTTTTGTTTTCAAATGGAAAATTAGGGCCTTCTCAAACAAAAAGGCTGTATGTTATAAAGCATATTCCTTAAATGTTTTTTCATTTCATAAAAGAATTGTAAAAAAAACAATAACTTTCAAATTTAATTTTACACTACGTATTTAATTTAGATCAACATTTTACCTCCAGTAAATAAATTATTAACTATATAATATTTTTCAAGCATTGTTTCCAATGGGTTATATTCATTTTACCTTCAGTAAATAAATTATTAACTATATAATATTTTTCAAGCATAGTTTTCAATCTGTTCTCAACTATAATAGCGATTCAATTTCTTATTATTTGAAAATAAATTTTACTTTTAAAAAATTGTTTTTTTTTTTATAAGAACTTTATTTGCATCAAACAACGAAATAAACAAAACGTTACATTAACTGTTTCATTACAAACATATGTTATAATTAAAGTAAAGTAATACAGAATTAAAAAATGCAAAAATTTCATAAATTATTTAAATCAAAACAAACTTGATAAATAATAAATAATTGTTAAGAAAAATCTTTAAATAGAATTTGATAGATTATGATCTTTTTTTTTTAATTAAGTTTTTTTTTTCATATCGCCCACCGGCATCATTTCCGAATTTCTTAAGGCAAGCAGCTGTAAATATATAAAAAATAAGTATATACATATGTATTAAGTATTATTCAATTTTACGTATCGTTAGCCTAGTACGCAAACGTTACAAGTCCTATTAAGTAAATTTTATAGGAGAAGCTACAAAACGTAATAACTTTGCTTATTTGAATTTTAAAAATCTGTAAACGCAGTTTTCTTTCTTCATTTCTCTTTTTCAATACCAGTTACGACGTGTTTCTTCTTCTCCTGTAAAATTTTCTGAATAGGACTTGGCACGTTTGCGAACTAAGCAACGATATGTTCTATATAATTTTTTCAAATTTACCTTTTAAAGCCTGTGTGACTGTTAATGATCGCACATTCATTTTCTTTTCCGTACCTTTCTAGCACATTTGCTGGGCAGCTTTATAATCCATAAGTTTGCGCCAACAGGTTTTTACATAATTTTGAATACAGGGTGCTGTATTTTCTTCAAAATCAGAAATCTGAAAAGACAGTGAAAGTTTTTAATTAGGATTTAAAATAACAAGTTAATTTTAAATATGTGACTTACCAATTGATTGTATTTTTTTCGTCATTTTGAACTTCTGCTTCAAATTTGGCGAATTCTTCAAGAAAAGAAAACGGCTTTTTTGGTATTATCTTTCTTTTTGGCATCGTCTTCATATTTTTCATAAGTTTTAGTTCTTCCAAAATTCGAATTAATACCCCATTTACACATACACGAAATCTAGTACTTATGAGATTTCGAGCCAAATCTACTTGATTTTAACTAGATTTCCCATATAAAACAAAATCTACTTCGTAACTAGATTTCATTAAAATCTACTCAAAATCTAATAGTTTTTAGTGATGCAACTCTGTTTTTTCATAAATAATACTAAAAAATACGACACTACACAAGAAAAAAGAGGAAAACAAAACAAACAAAAAAAATTAAAATGTCGACAAAATTTTTATAAATTGAAAAACATGAATGAAAAGTTAATCTAAAATAAAAGGTAATGTTATATTTAAATATCTATTTTTTTATTTTAAATGGAATTTTGATAAATATCCCATTTTTCCTTCTTATTTTTCATATCACACACTTTTCCAAGAAATATTAGAAAAAATGAAATCTTCCTAAATGTCAAGAATAGTAAGTGTAAACGGACTAGATTTGGAAAAAGATTTTAAATGAAATCTACTAGATTTCGTGTATGTGTAAATGGGGTATAAGACTCTTTTGGTAGAAGAATTTTGTTCTTTAATTTCTATAAGAATGTATGTATGTATTCGATATCTAAATGTTACATAATTTTAGATGATAAGACATATTTTTGAATACCATTAATTACACTGTGATACAAAAGTGAAGAAAAATAAAATGCAGGCGTTCTCATATACCAATTCTATTTCGTTATAGTTCATAGAGTACGAATATATTTTTAGTTTTCCCCTATCACTTCGTTAACTTACTTTTTAAGAGCAAAAGATGCGAAAAAGAGCCATTTTTGAAGTTTTAAATTTGAAAAATCATAAGTTTAGTAGTTTTCGTCCGATTTTCAAATCCGATATTTTTTTAATGATACAAGTGTTGCCTTTTAATCCAAAAAAAAGAAATCCAAAATTTATGGTCAAATGTCTGAGTTACGGTCGTTTAAGTAAAAAAACTCACACTTTTTTAAAAAAAATTTCATTTTCATCATGCTCTACTTTGGCCATGAGGCAGTGAGTTCATCTTTTATTACTTTCCTGAAGAATCACATAATGGAAGGTTTCTAAAACTTGTTATTTCATAAAAATCTATGAAAAACTGGATGAATTATGCCAATTTTTCTAATAGCATGTTCCTCGAATTTTTGGTTTTCTCCATACAAATTAATTTTTATATAAAAATGTTTATAAACATTTTTTAAACTTGTTACAAAGAAAACCAGAAACATGAACGTTTTTGTATGGAAGAAATATTCAATATTTTTATAAAACTTAGCACAACTCATAACCTTTTTCATCGATTATTATAAATTGTCCATCACTGGAAACCCAATTTAATGTGCCTTTTTTCAAATGTAATAAAAGCTAAAGTTACTGCTTCATGGCCAACGTAGAGCAGTATGAAAATTAAAAATTGTGAAAAAAGTGTGATTTTTTTACTTAAATGGCCGTAACCAAGACATTAATCATAAATTTTGGATTTATTTTTTTGGGTTGAAAGACAACACTTGTATCTTTAAAACAAAATATCCAATTTGAAAATCGGTTGCAAACTACCAAACATATATTTTTTTAAAGTTAAAACTTCAAAAATAGCTCTTTTTCACATCTTTTGCTCTTAAAAAGGAACTAAACGAAGTGATCGGGAAAAATTAAAAATATATTCCTACTCTATGGACTATAACGAAATGGAATTGGTATATGAGAACTCCTGCATTTTTTTGCTGTATCACTGTGTTATTCTTGTTTCCATATTTAAAATGTCTTTTTTAAGTTCCTTTTTCATATTGTTTAAATCTAAAAAATATATTTTATTTAAAGAAAAAATCTTAAAACATAAATACTTACCATTCATAGTTGTATAATTCAAATTTTGACTATCTTGATTGTTTCTAACTGAAAAGTTTTGGGTTGATGTTGATGGGCTTGTGTATGGGATTTCTTGATACATTGGAAAGTTTGAGGGTAATGTGGATGAGCTTTTATAGAAAGAATTTTGATTCATGTTAATTAACTAAAGGAATAAAAACAAAAGTACTTTTTTCAAAATTATGAAACACTAAAAATATCTCTTCAATTTCATCAACGGAATGAATAACAATGTCTTCTGCATATTCTATATAGGTGGTACTTCTTATTCCAAACATTACCATTTACCTTTTTATTGGTAAATTAAAAAAGTCCGTCAAGTTTTTTATTTGTCTACTTTTAAAAAATGTTTAGGTAAACTAAAATTTGGGATCGAAAATAAACTCTCTTCTACCAGTCTATTATAAAGCTGTGCTTTTTTTTTTTAATTTTCTCTTTAATTTGGATAAGAAATTTTCAAATTTAAATGCACTAAATTTTCTAAAGAACCAAAATTTAACACATCAGTGGATAAATGAGTTAAACAATGAAAATTAAATGTTAACAGTGTGTCTGTATAATATTCCGATATATTTTTAACAAATTCTCTCAGCAAAATCTTAGCACAGTTATTATTTTGTATGCAATTCCTAGGATGTAAAATAATTCGCATAGCTAAGCTTAATTGTAAAAAATGTGGGCATCGCATATAAATGCACGACAAGAAACAGTGTATAAAACGTTACCGTATGAAAATCCATCTTCCATGAGATAATTTAGTTCATTAATAAACTCTTTTAAGAATACGTTACTGTTACTACTATACGCTCCTATAACAAAAACACTATCAGTTGTGTTTATGTTTACTAAAATGGGCCAGATTTGTAAATTTGAACTCTTCGCTAACGGTAATCCATCTATATTTATATTGAGTTCAATGTTTTGCTGTTGGAGTTTTTGATGCATTAAAAAATCAGTCAAAGCATCTGCTATGCCATAATGAATATATTCTCCAGAATCCATTTGTTTAACCGGTGCATATCTGGGGGTTTTTTTCAAGGTGCGGATATCTCGGGGAAGACCAGAAATCTTTTTTGAAAGAATGTTTAACAAATCATTTCCAGCATCATTTGCGATCCCATACTTTACAACCCATGCTGCTAATTCCCTTCTAAACCTAAAATCTGCTTCCAATGAATGTTGTTCGTCAGTACATTCATCAGAATCAGTAAAATTAAGTGAGGACTAGCTATCTATATTACAGTAACTAAAATTGTCATCCGAATAGTCTGAACTTTCACCAGTTATATTTTGTTACGAAATTGCGGGTGCGTTTGAAAATGAGTACCACAAATTGTTGCTTATTGCGCATATTCAATAATCATTTAACTGATTTTTCGATGAAATAATGTAGCATGAGCATGAGATATCCGCACCTTGAAAAAAACCCAGATATGCACCGGTTAAACAAATGGATTCTGGAGAATATATTCATTATGGCATAGCAGATGCTTTGACTGATTTTTTAATGCATCAAAAACTCCAATAGCAAAACATTGAACTCAATATAAATATAGATGGATTACCATTAGCGAAGAGTTCAAATTTACAAATCTGGCCCATTTTAGTAAACATAAACACAACTGATAGTGTTTTTGTTATAGGAGCGTATAGTGGAAATTCAAAACCTGGTAACAGTAACGTATTCTTAAAAGAGTTTATTAATGAACTAAATTATCTTATGGAAGATGGATTTTCATACGGTAACGTTTTATACACTGTTTCTTGTCGTGCATTTATATGCGATGCCCCAGCTAGATCATTTGTACTCGGTGTTAAAGGCCACACAGGTTATAACTCATGCATAAAATGCAAACAGACTGGTGATTACATTTTACGAAAAATATATACATTACAAGATAATGAACACAGAACATAAAGTGACCCAAATCATCATAAAATTATTGATGAAATGTACATAGAACAACTTCCTATCGATATTGTGAAAAGTTTTCCTTATGATTACATGCATGTTGTTTGTTTTGGAGTAGTAAAGTCAATGCTTTTATCACGGATCAAATGTCGTAATCAAAGCTTTTCATTATCACAGCAAAAAATTCGTGAGCTGGATAGTTCTATTTCTAAAAAATCAGATGCCAAAAGAATTTGCAAGAAGTCCTCGAAGCATTCAAGAGGTAGAAAGGTTTAAAGCAACCGAATTTAGAACATTTCTACTATATACTGGGATTTTCGCATTAAAAGATATTTTGTGTCCCATACGTTATGCACATTTTTTAAAATTAAGCTTAGCTATGCGAATTATTTTACATCCTAAGAATTGCATACAAAATAATAACTGTGCTAAGATTTTGCTGAGAGAATTTGTTAAAAATATATCGGAATGTTATACAGACACACTGTTAACATTTAATTTTCATTGTTTAACTCATTTATCCACTGATGTGTTAAATTTTGGTTCTTTAGAAACATTTAGTGCATTTAAATTTGAAAATTTCTTATCCAAATTAAAGAGAAAATTTAAAAAAGCACAGCTTTATAATAGACTGGTAGAAGAGAGTTTATTTTTGATCCCAAATTTTAGTTTACCTAAACATTTTTTAAAAGTAGACAAATAAAAAACTTGACGGACTTTTTTAATTTACCAATAAAAAGGTAAATGGTAATGTTTGGAATAAGAAGTACCACCTATATAGAATATGCAGAAGACATTGTTATTCATTCCGTTGATGAAATTGAAGAGAAATTTTTAGTGTTTCATAATTTTGAAAAAAGTACTTTTGTTTTTATTCCTTTAGTTACTTAACATGAATCAAAATTCTTTCTATAAAAGCTCATCCACATTACCCTCAAACTTTCCAATGTATCAAGAAATCCCATACACAAGCTCATCAACATCAACCCAAAACTTTTCAGTTAGAAACAATCAAGATAGCCAAAATTTGAATTATACAACTATGAATGGTAAGTATTTTTGTATTAAGATTTTTTCTTTAAATAAAATATATCTTTTAGATTTAAGCAATATGAAAAAGGAACTTAAAGAAGACATTTTAAATATGGAAACACAGTGATTTTTAATTTTTCCCGATTACTTCGTTTAGTTCCTTTTTAAGAGCAAAAGATGTGAAAAAGTGCTATTTTTGAAGTTTTAACTTTAAAAAAATATATGTTTGGTAGTTTGCAACCGATTTTCAAATTGGATATTTTGTCTTTCAACCCAAAAATAAATCCAAAATTTTTGATTAATGTCTTGGTTACGGCCATTTAAGTAAAAAACTCACACTTTTTTCACAATTTTTAATTTTCATACTGCTCTACGTTGGCCATGAAGCAGTAACTTTAGCTTTTATTACATTTGAAAAAAGGCACATTAAGTTGGGTTTCCAGTGATGGTCAATTTATAATTATCGATGAAAAAGGTTATGAGTTGTGCTAAGTTTTATAAAAATATTGCATATTTCTTCCATACAAAAACGTTCATGTTTCTGGTTTTCTTTGTAACTAGTTTAAAAAATGTTTATAAACATTTTTATATAAAAATTAATTTGTATGGAGAAAACCAAAAATTCGAGGAACATGCTATTAGAAAAATTGTCATAATTCATCCAGTTTTTCATAGATTTTAATATACCCTAAAAATCGGAAGATTTTGGAAAAAAACGCTTTTTGTTGACTAGACAGACCAAAAAAATTATATCTCAAAATTTTCTTAACCGATTTAATATTTTTCAACGGTTTTAAACAGACCCTCCCTTCTTCTTTTTAAAAAGTATACACACTTTTATATTTTTTACGGAAATGTGTAAAATATTTAGATCTAAATACAAATTTTTATATATTTTTTTTTTTCATTTTTTTACAATTCACGATTATTTTTGACCCACACTTTATTTGAAAACATATTTTTTAAATATTTTTTTATTTTAGCCCATATTTCTATGAATAAAATATGATATGAAACGTTGAAATCGGATAAAAACTGACAGAAATAGAATTTTTTTTCGTAAAATCAAAAATTTACCAAATCTCTCATTTCTAAAGTAAATTATCAATTTAAATAATAAAGCTTACATTTGTGTTGCATATCTTAAGTTAAGACATTTTTCAAAATGTCAACTATTCGAACTATTCGAAACCCGGTTTTTGAAAAGTGTCGAATAATCGATCACCCTAATATTTCCGTTCGTCAGCAGCGAAGATGCAATAGACCTGGGATGTTCTAATGAAGTTTTTTTTCATGGAAATTACAAAAATCGTTTTTGCTTAATACACCTCACCATACCTTCCCTCAACAAAAACAAAAAAATTAAGATCTCATGGCAATTTGATTTTAAGAAAAGGCAAGAATGTCTCAAACAAGTGGTAACATAAAGAATGTTGTAAAAACTCTTAATAACTGCTAAAATCTAGTTTTGTTAAGTAATTTCGAAACTCTTTCATGGATTTTGTGATAATCTTTGAAACTTTACATTGAATTTAATTTTTGCGTTATAACAAAAATCACATTCTATAAAAAAGTTGGTGTAAATATAATAGGGTATTAAATATACTACCTAGATTAAAAACGATATTATTAGACATACATATAGCCTGATTGAATATTTGAATTTTTTGGGGCTTTTTGTTCTTCAATTGGTACTTTTTGAGTCTTTTATAATATTGAACCTAAAAAATACAAAATTAAAATTGAATTTAAATTTATATAAGGGGAAATTCAAGTACCTTTTCGTCATTCATATGTTATTTTTCTGATTTTTTGAATTATTGAACCTATTCGTCATTCATATGTCATTTTTCTGATTTTTTGAATTATTGAACCTAGAATCATACATATAGGATCCTGATGGAATGCATATTTATAAGGGGTGTGTCACGTTCAATATATATCGTGAAAAAATAGATCCAGTTTGCAAAAATGTCAAAATCTAACAATTTGTAGACAATTTTCAAAATTTCAAATCCAAATAGTAAGTTTAAGCAAATAATATTTATTACAAGAATACGCATCTCGAACTGCGTGTGGGTTGTTATGATTTACACGTAGTCTTTATGTATCACGACCCGCTATTGAAAGTTTATCTTGTATGTGTAACGTGACCAAACATCATACCAAAAGCGGAATTATCCCACTTTTAAAAGGTTGATTCCGACTTACCCAGCAAAATCTTTGCTTACAATGATTACCATTAAGTACTTTATTAATGACTTACTTTGTATGTAAAGTCTTTAAAATCTCAAAATAAAGAAACAAACAAACATAAAACAGTTACTTTTTCTTTTTTTCCTTTTTTTGTGCACACGATATCAAATATCTATTTTTAGACAAACAGAAAATAAAATAGTATTTGTGTGTGAAAACTATTATTTGACGCATAATAAAACAGCTAAGCAGTGGTGTAGTGAGTGGAGCATCCAACTGGCAGACGGAAGGTATTGAGTTCAACCCCAGTCTGTGTCGACTTTTTATTTTTATTTTTTCATAAATATTCTATAAATAACTCTACTAAAAGAACAACTTATTTCCAACCAAATAATATTGACTTACTTTTGGAACATCTCAAACAAAAATAAGTACTTTTTCTAGTAGAATTGTAAGCGCTTTACTCGATGAATTCTGGTGATTTTTCTAGTGAATTTGTAAGCAAATATTTTGCTGGGTAGATTTCAATCCCGCTATTTGTTACATAACAGGTAAATCGTCCTTAATTTTATTGTAGTCAATTTGGGATTTACTATTTAAAAGTTTAAAATTTAAACTTTAAATTAAGAAATTTAATTAGAAAATAGATATTCGAAAGAAATATAGTATTTTGTAATAACTTTTCAAAATGTGGGTAAAAGTAGACATCCACTTTTAAATAACAAATTTTCGGGTTGATTTTTAAAGTTAATGATCTAAAATAATCATATTATTTTAAGTGACAAGTGAAAATGAACTTTTTGGACCCATGACTTTTAACTTAAAAAGCTGTGCTTTATTATCGAGTTACAAAAAAATATCAATCCAATTTTTATGACCAGTATTTTAAAGCCTCTGGAGAATTTAATTTATCCTCAGTTAAAGGGACTGTGTATCTGATCCGTCAGAACACACTAATATTTAACAATCAGGAGAAATAAGTAGGTCAATTTGTAGTACCATTCTAATTTGTTTTATTTTTTTAACTAATATTTCAGAGGGATTTTATCGAATTTTTCTTATACATTATGTTTCCTCAGATTTTAGTCAGAATTCTCGAGGAACATACGAAAAATGCTGTATAAAAAGTTTAATTTATACTGATTTTTTAATAACACAGCATAGTCGGGCGTGACCGACCATATGATACCCTACACCAGTTATGAATATTAAATGTGATTTATTTTTCATAATAAAGCATTTATCTTCTATTACCTTGTTCCGATACATTTAAGCAATTTATGGATGAAAAACTAATTTTCTGAAAGAGGCTTTATATGGGGGCTAGGGGCAAATATGGACCAAGCCGGTAAAATTTTGTGAATATATTTATATAATATTAATTTGTGCTGAATTTCATCGCGATATTTGTGTTTATTAGTTAATTTTGGGACATTCAAGTAATTTTCTGAAGGGGACTTTGTATGGGGGCTAGGGTCAAATGAGGCCCGATCTCTATGAAATTTGGCAAGGTCATCAAGGCTTGTATAAAACTTAGTTGTGCCGCTTTTTATCGATATACAGGTATATTTAACATAATTATGAGCTCAAAAGCCCATTTCGGGGAGTTCTGTTGTATGGGGGCTAGGTGAAATAATGGACCGATCTTAACCATTTTCAATAGGCTTCTTCCAAAAAAAGCGTGTGTGCCAAATTTCATCTAATTATCTTGAAAATTGTGACCTGTACCTTGCGCACAAGGTTTACATGGAGCCAGACGGACGGACATAGCATAGGACCCAATATACCCTCCCCACTAAAGTGGTGTAGGGTATAAATACAGCGCTAAAGACCTCGATCTAACTAAATTCAAGTAAAATTGTATGTGTTAAAGTCCCTTCTAATAAATCCTATTTTGGTTAATAATACATATCAGAAGAATAGTATCACTTCCCAGGTATTCCTTTTTTAGTTTATTTTGTCACACTGTGGAATCTTATATAAATGTCATAATTAAAACACAAAAGTTTAAATGGAATATGGGAGTTATTAGAAAGGATTTTAACCTATTTAATTTTAGTTGTACTAAGTTAGATCGAGGTCTTTTGTGCTGTATTTTTATTTATATTTATAAATTTTTATATATATTAATGGTAATGGAAAATTAAAAGGTACATTAATTTTATTACTTATTTAATGTTAATGTAAAATTAATGCACTAAATTAAGAAATATTTAATGTTAATGCTAAATGAATGCATTAATTTTAATAATATTTAATGTTAATGTAAAATTAATGCATTAAATTCAAAAATATATAATGCTTATGCAAATTTAATGCATTAAATTTTACAAGTTTAATGTTAATGCAATATTTTTTAAATTAAATTATTTTTTTTAATTTAATGTTAATGCTAAATTAATGGAAATCGCCCAGGTCTGATTTGCATATAGTTTATTTGCAAGAAATATAATAAAAATCATAAAAACATTAAAAAATTACCTTTTTATACAGCTCATCAAATGGTTCTTAGAATAAACTAAATTTTCACTTTAGGTGGGAACATCAGCAACTTTAATTTTGGGGCCGGCCACCCTAATGTACATATGTATATAAGATCCGTCTTAGTCGAGTAATATTTTTACTTGTTTTGATATTAAGTTTTATTAAATCCAGATTTAATGTATGAAAATTTTGAAAATCCCTTTTTTTCAATAGGGAAAAATTAACAATCTAAAAAACTTACTGTATGTATATTGAGACTAATTTTTGTTTTTAATAAATTTGTTGCAGGAACATGAGAAAGCATGCATTGTTGAAGATGATGATGTTATTTTGTGCAACACTCCAGAAATGTGTGATGATCAACGATCGGAAAAAAATAATATGGAAGATAATGAACAACGCATAGGGTTTATGTTAAATTTTAATTTACAATATAAGTACAATAAAATAAATAATAGATGTTACGATAGTACATGCAATACCGTATCATCCGAAATTCTAAAAAAGGAAAGTCAATTTATGATAATTGATAAAAAGAAACGGATATCTAGAAGGAATCGCGCAGTACATTCAGTGTCACGTTGTCCAACAATTCCTTTATCTTCTCCTGCAGGCCAGCTTTTATTAAGAACTACTAAAACTATTATTAGTCCTGAGTATCTGATAGAACGTCTGGACCGCATTGAAAGATTTTGTCATGCTCCTCTATCGATAACATCACGAACAAAGTTTTTGGAAAAGAAAAATGTTACATTTAGTACTCACTGCACTTTTAAAAGACCACAGGAATATAGCACTCATTTATATATTTTCCCTCGTCGGCAGTTTTCTCAGAAAAGAAGAATGGAGAATATTTTGCTTATAAATTCTACACTGTTAAGGCGATGTCGTCCAATATCAGTAAGATTAAAGAAAATTTCTGATATCAACAATAAGCAATGTGCATCATCTAGTAATAAATTAAACATAAAACTTACTCGCGACAATTCCCGCAGTTCTAACTGGAAAATATCCTCATGTCCATCAACAGAAATAATAGTAGATACAATTGATTTATGTACCTCTGATGAAGAAGACAATCAAATTAACGCTTGTGCTACAAATCATTCGTTTATTGCTAAGAGTAGTGTCGAATCAGACATAAACCCAAACAACAACATTAAATCTTGTATAAATCCATTATCAATACATACATCAATAACCCAAATAAGAAAGCAACTAAATTTATCAATGGAATCTCCTTTATTAACCAGTAACTTAAATAGTTCACATAACGGTATTGCAAATTACAACAGTACCTCGTGTTTATTGCAAATTGTTCCCAGCAATGAAAATAAAACAAAAGGGTTGGTAAGAAACAATAACAGTATTAAGTCTGTTGCCAGCAATGAAGATATTGGGGTACACTTAAAAAAATCATTTCTACCGTCTTTATATATACTATCCAATTGTTCCACAACATCACCTCTAACATTAAACCAAAATTTAAACACAAACATCGATGGAAATATTGAATCAAATAGATATAAATCTATAACAAATAGAACAACTGATGCTGATACGGAAAATTGGATATTATCTCAACATAATGTAAATAAAGTTCCAAATATTGAAGAAAACTCGGTAGGAAAAACTGATCTTACAACTTCCAATACACTTACGGAAAAAGAACATGGAAATGGGACATTACCATTGCTGTTACACAAAAATCATATAGTATCAATAGATTTAACATCTTGAATTAATAAAACAAATGTTTCTTATTCTCATCATATCCATTTTATTTAAGTTTATTTTTTGTTAATATGTTTTTAAAAAGGCCTTATAAATTGTTAGTTTTATTACAATATATTTTCCTCCAAAATAATTTTCCATCGAATACACTGTGCAACAAAAAAATATCTTGTATATGGCCGATGACAAATAAATGAAAATATCTGCGTACCAAATCCTTAAATGGCTTTAAAATTTATCCAAGCAGAAAGAGGAAAATTAACATTGTGCAGACTCAGCAGAAATTATGGGGTTCCTATATATATATATATATATATATATTAGGGTGGTTTTAAAAAATCTATGTCGGATTTCTTTAGGGGCACCCCTCTTAAATGTTTCATTCTGTTAGATTTTAAGATTGACAAACTTTGAGCACGATTGAAAGATGTTAACACGTGCTACTGGGCCTCAAAGTTTTAAAAATTCCGATTTTTGACAGTTTGGCGACATTGCCGACCCATTTCTCTAGAACGGTTTGACATATTTTCCCGTGTAATACATCAAATTGAAGCCGATATTATTTATAACATTTTATACAATAAAAAATATTTAAGTAGTACTAAATTCGAGATAATGAAGCCAATGTCCCTAAAACCGTGACTATATACCCCTTAGAGCGAAGATGGAACCTATTGAAAAAAAAACATTTTCCTTTCTATATTATAAATTTTTGGAATGAAAACAATTTAAAAAATCAAGTATAATAAATGTATTTTTCATTTGATTCTTATTTATAATAATCTGCTTGACTCCTCGCTCTGCCATGTCGTTCACAACTTTCAAGTTGTTTACCATCCCACAGTGGTATAGGAAAAAAAAAAGAGGGAAATAATTCGATAACTTCTAAACGGTTAATCCGATTTTAATGAAATTTGGTACGCACAAAGAGGAGGTGTTGTCGAGTTTAGGTTTTGAATTTGGACCTTATAGGCCAACCAGGGGCCCGGCGGGGCGTCCTCAAATTAGGACACCTCGGCTATGTTAAATTTTTAAAACGATCCTATTTCTTCATTTGAGTTCCGATTTAAAAAAAATTTCGTATATAGAATCTCCTCATCGAGCACTATAAAAAATGTCGTCATAGCAGTAAATTATCTCTTATAGTTTAGGAGATATTCGCATTTGAAAATTAAAATTTTAAAATTTTTACCGTCCTTACTTTAGTTTTTTGATAATAGCGGGTCCAAATATTCCCGATTTTCGCCATTTTTTTTTATTCGCTTAACAACAAGTTTATATATCAAGCAGTGAAAGAATTATGTAAAAATCATGACTGAGTCCAAAGTTATAGGCATTTTAATTTAAAAAATTAAAAAAGGCGATTTTTTGCCATTTTTTTGGGAAAAAAGTATCTTTTTCTTTTTAAGTTATCTAAAAAGTTTCTAAGAAGATGTATATAGAATTTATACTTTTTGGAAAGCTGACTTTACATAAAATACGATAAATGAAACAAAACCTAAAAATTTTTGATACCGAGGGGACCAGGTCCATCCAACAAAACCCTATTTTTTATGGAAAATTCAATTTTGAGCAAAAATTCTCAAATCGCATAGTCGATATCAAATTATAGTGACCTGTTTTATATGACCCAATATGTTCTTAATCATTTTGTAACGGGTTTCGATAACCCCGCCCCTGGTATGGATATAATAGGCAAAAAACCAAAAATCCCATTTTTGGGATTTTTTAAAACTTTTTTGGGAATTCCGGGATTTCTAATAAGAAAATTCGAAATTTTTATTTAATTTTGGATTTTGAGTAAAAAAATCTACCTAACTGTAAAATTTCATCAAAAAATATTCATAAATAAAATTTTTATTGCAATTTGAAAAATTTGTATCTTCGCAAAAACTGAATAAAAAACATTTTTTATTTTTTTTTTTTTAAAAGTATTCCGCGAATTTTTTAATTTTCAAAAATTATATACAGTTTTGAAAAATAGACAAAATTACCTTTCCATTGATATATAACATGCCTACCTAATGTTTTTTAAGTGACAAATTAATTAGGGAAAACTCAACATCTTTTAGAAAATTTACCTAGCACTATTATTTTCATCCATAAGGTTAACTCTTAAATTTGTTACATATATGGATGAAAATAATAGTGCTAGGTAAATTTTCTAAAAGATGTTGAGTTTTCCCTAATTAATTTGTCACTTAAAAAACATTAGGTAGGCATGTTATATATCAATGGAAAGGTAATTTTGTCTATTTTTCAAAACTGTATATAATTTTTGAAAATTAGAAAATTCGCGGAATACTTTTTTTTTTTAAATTAAACAATGTTTTTTATTCAGTTTTTGCGAAGACACAAATTTTTGAAATTCCAATAAAAATTTTATTTATGAATATTTTTTGATGAAATTTTACAGTTAGGTAGATTTTTTACTCAAAATCCAAAATTAAATAAAAATTTAGAATTTTCTTATTAGAAATCCCGGAATTCCTAAAAAAGTTTTAAAAAATCTCAAAAATGGGATTTTTGGTTTTTTGCCTATTATATCCATACCAGGGGCGGGGTTATCGAAACCCGTTACAAAATTATTAAGAACATATTATTAAGAACATATAAAACAGGTCACTATAATTTGATATCGACTATGCGATTTGAGAATTTTTGCTCAAAATTGAATTTTCCATAAAAAATAGGGTTTTTTTGGATGGACCTAGTCCCCTCGGTATCAACAATTTTTAGATCATACATGGGAGTAGTTAATTATATCGACTAATTAATTGACGATTTCATTAGCATTACATTGAAAAAAATTATAATTATTTTTTTTTTCATTAGCATTATTTTGTCTAATGGTAATGGTTTTTAATGAAACGATTTCATTAGTAATTATTTAAAAATAAATTTTCATTGCCATTATTCAATGGATTTTAAAAATGTCCGAACATTAGTTCGAATTTCGAAATTAATTTCGAATATCCGAACATTATAATGTATTGTGATTAGGTGAAATCATGTATGCCAAATTTCAGCACATTCGGACTAGAAGAACTAGTTTTAACAGCTTTAAAAATTTTTCGAACACGAGTTCGAATTTTCGAAATTTTTTTTTTTAGGTTTTATGACACAGAGATTAATTTAAAAACATAAAAAAAATTTCGAAAATAACTTCGAATTTTCGAACTTAATTTCGAATATTGGAACATATTATTGTATTGTCATCAGATGTACTTATGACTGCAAAATTTCAGCCAATTTGGGCTACGGGAACTGGTTTTAAAAGCTTTCAAACCTCGAATCTTCGAAAAATTTTCCTTAATATATTTTTCGACATAAATACTAATTAAATTCGTTTTTGAAAATTCATTATCAAATTCATTACCATTATCAAAAAAAGTTATAATGAAAAAAATATAATTTTCATTAAATGGTACTTAAAATATTTTTCATTACAATTTTTTCTATAAATGGTAATGAAATTTTAATGCTTAATGAAAAATTCCCATGTATGTTTTAGATTTTGTTTCATTTATCGTATTTTATGTAAAGTCAGCTTTCCAAAAAGTATAAATTCTGTATACATCTTCTTAGAAACTTTTTAGATAACTTAAAAAGAAAAAGATACTTTTTTCCCAAAAAGATGGCAAAAAATCGCCTTTTTTAATTTTCTAAATTAAAATGCCTATTACTTTGGACTCAGTCATGATTTTTAAATAATTCTTTCACTGCTTGATATATAAACTTGTTGTTAAGCGAATAAAAAAAATGGCGAAAATCGGGAATATTTGGACCGCTATTATCAAAAAACTAAAGTAAGGACGGTAAAAATTTTAAAATTTTAATTTTCAAATGCGAATATCTCCTAAACTATAAGAGATAATTTACTGCTATGACGACATTTTTTATAGTGCTCGATGAGGAGATTCTATATACGAAATTTTTTTTAAATCGGAACTCAAATGAAGAAATAGGATCGTTTTAAAAATTCAACATAGCCGAGGTGTCCTAATTTGAGAACCCCCCGCCGGGCCCCTGGTTGGCCTATAAGGTCCAAATTCAAAACCTAAACTCGACAACACCTCCTCTTTGTGCATACCAAATTTCATTAAAATCGGATTAACCGTTTAGAAGTTACCGAATTATTTCCCTCTTTTTTTTCCTATACCACTGTGCATCCTTTGCCCCTCCTGATAGTTGAAGTTTTGCAGCCAAGTTGCAGGATCTTTATCAAGATAATATTAGATAATATTCGATGACATTAATAATAACATAGATTACGATTTAAGCCTTTTTCATGTTGTTTTTTGTTTTTGTTTCTAAAAAAAAAGAACTAAAGTACCGTTTTATTTTTCTTTTGTATACTACATGAAAAGATTTTTTTGTTTCAGTTTAAAGTTGATCTTTCGTATGTGAAGTTGTGTATTGTTAAAAAAATTATTTTATTGTAAAAATTTAAAATAATTGTGGTGATCTAAGTGGCAGTAACGGATTTAAAAATTGGGGTAAATTTATTTCATACATTCTAGTTTTAATACTGACAATTTCCTCTTGATTGTTTACAGGATCTGTAAAGAAAGATGGCCGAAAGTTTAAAAAGAAAATTAAGATTCATTTCATTTATCTTATCTTAAAATTGTTTAATTATATTTTTATTGAATTAACTATAATACATGCTTATTATTTGATAATCATTTTTGAATAAACTCGCATAATTTTGAAATAAATATAAAAAAATATATATTTTTTCTATAACGAAATCGGAAGTCATGGTACTTTAACTTACAAATGCAAATAGGATTGTAATCTACATACATTGCATTCTTATTTGCAATTGCTTATAGGCGTCTCATTAACCTCGCTTAGAACTCCACACATTATGTAAGTAAAATTTTAATTTGTCTTAATGATATTGTGGCTTACATTCTAAGCGAGAGCACATAGATGAGGCAGCCTAGGACACTTTTATGTTAAATCTAAGTGGAAGAATAAGTGAAAACATCACCACTGACTACCACGAAATATCACTTAGATAAGCGAGTACATAATGTGTATTTTTACCGCTGGATCTTTACGGTGTTTTGCACTGTTGGGTCATACAAGTTTAGGACTGATACCACAGTTGATTTATCATTTTGACAATTTCTTTTTCTGATATTTTTTGCCAATGCTTTCGTATTTTAATAGAATTTCAATGAGGTCTAGGTCTTGTTTTGCCGCTAAACACGCTCTGGGGACGTGGACGATGAAAACACAAAGTGCTTCTAGGGCCTCTTGTTCTTGGTCACGGAAGAGTTGTATTTTCAGAAGCTATTACTAAATATGGACCGATCCGTAAAAAATTTGGTAGAATGGTTGATATGAACACAAAACATATTCAAGTCGTACTTTATCCCGATAGCTTTATTATTCAAAAAATATATGCGTTTAATTGATTTTCGGAATAGGCCTCATATGGGAGGTATAGCCAATAATTGACCGATACGGGAAAAAATTTGTAGAATGATTTATATGTACACAAAACATATTCAAGTCGAATTTTATCCCTATAGCTTTAGAATTCAATGAAATATATGCGTTTAAATGATTTTCGGAAGTAGACATTATATGGGAGCTATAACCAATTATGGGCCTATGCGGAAAAAATTTGGTAGAATGATTTGTATGTACACAAAACATATTCAACTCGAATTTTATTACAATAGCTTTAGTTATCAATGAAATATTTGGGTTTGGGTGATTTTCGGAAGTGGACCTTATATGGGAGCTATAACCAATTATGGACCGTCTGAGATCTACGTTAGAAGTATGATTTCTGTTCACATTATATTTGCGTGTACAAACTTTTTTGTTGATATCGACATATTTTGGGGAGTTATTAACGATAAACTACTTTACGGGAATATATAAACTACTTTACGGGAATATATAAATTACTTTACGGAAATATATAATTTTTACTCATTACTTTTTACGTCGTGAAGCGATTTTGCTGATTTTCAATACCAAACTGCTTAAGATAATAACAAATATTTTTGGCGAATTTGGCTGATTCCCTTTTCTTAGTTTTAACGTGAGCGTATTTTACACAGACAGGCGGACAGACAGACGGACATAGCTTAATCGACACAGAATTTTATAAGGACCCGGAATATATATACTTTGTTTGGTCTAAGATGAATATTTCTTGGTGTTACACACAGAATGACAAACTTATATATACCCTCTATCACCACTAATGGTGGTGGAGATTATAAATAGACATAAAAAAACATTGTTGTGGTTCTTAAATTAACGGTATAACATAAGAAACATATTTAAATGGAATGAGATTCCAAAGTAAAAGTATTTGTCCTTAATAAGCAATAATAATACAAATAACGCATCTTCGCTCTCAGGGGTACCTAGTCACGTTTTTAGGTACATTTTTTTAGGTTTCGGTACTAGTTGCGGATTTATTGCGTAGAATATAAAATATTATAAACAGTATGGTATTTAATTTGATGTATGACACGAGCAAATAGCTTTAGCAGATCCAAACTGCCAAAATATCGCGATTTTCAAAACTTTGAGGTCCCAGCGGAACAGGTTAACATCTTAAAATTGTGCTCACTTTGGCAATCCTAAAATCTGACAGAAACAAACATTTTAGGGGGTGCCCGCAAAAAATTCACACATTTTATTTTACCATATGAGATAAAACCACCCTAATGTATATTATAGAACTACACTATAATAAAAAACAAGTAAGAAATTATAGTCGGGCGAGGCCGACCATATAATACCCTACACCTTTGACAAAAATATAATGTGATTTAGTTGCCATAATAAAGCATTTAAGTTGAATTGTACCTTGCCTTAGATATACAGCCGTTTATTGTTAATAAGCCGTTTATTGTTAAATAAAATTGTGGACATTTAAGTGAAATTTTGATGGGGGCTTTTCATAGGGGCTAGGGTCATATGAGAACCTATTATTATGGAATTCGTGAGGGTCATCAAGTCTTGTATACAACTTGGTTTTTGCAGCTTTTTGTCGAGATATGAGTATATTAAACATAATTATGAACTTAAAAGCCCTATTCAGCAGGTTCAGTTGTGTGGGGCTAGGTGAAATAATGGACCGATGTGAACCATTTTCAACAGGCTTCATCTACGGTACCATAAAAGATCATGTGTTCATTGAATTATCTCCAAAATTGCGACCTGTAGTTTGATTACAAATTTTAAAAGCCCTATTCGGGGGTTCAGTTGTATGGGTGCTAGGTGAAATAATGGACCGAAGTTACCCATTTTCAATAGGCTTCGTCTCCGATACCATAAAAGATCATGTGCCAAATTAGTTTGATTACAAGGATTACAAGCCCTATTGGGGGATTTAGTTGTATGGGGGCTAGGTGGAATAATGGACCGATCTTAACGATTTTCAATAGGCTTCGTGCCTGGAACAATAGAAGATCATGTACCAAATTTCATTGAAACATCTTCAAAATTGCGACCTGTAGTTTGATTACAAGGTTTACATGGACGGACGGACATAGCTAAATCGACTCAGAAAATGATTTTGAGCCGATTGGTATACTTTAAGGTGGGTATAGGACCAATATTATTTTGCGTTACAAACATCAGCACAAACCCAATATACCCTCCCCACTAAGGTGGTGTAGGGTATAATTATTCTATCATTAAAATTGTCTCTGCAAAAAATATAACACTCATCAAATAGATATATACAGTTGTTTAGGAATGCTACAGGAAATAATTTGGTATCTCGTGAACTTTTGGATATATCGCAACGAAATTCATAGACATGGTGTTTTAGAATTTAACAGTTCTTTAGTTTTGAAGGTAAAATGGCGGCCACTTCGCACAGTGCTTTGTCCCATAGGCAAAATTCATTTTTGTTTTTGTTTCGAGGATATTGATGAATGTCCTAACTAAATACATATGTAAAATAAAATGTGTATTTGCTCTTTTTAATGTCGCTAGAGAGCACTAAAGTCAACGAAATTTTAGCGAAATATGTTTGACAGAATAATGCATTTCAACGCTTGTATGAAAAAAATTTGCCAAAAAATTAATTTTTTAAGGAATTATTACAAAGTAATTTTTTCTGTACAATGGAATATTTTTAAGGAATAAGGAAGGTTTTGGACAAGAAAATAAAGAGTTTTGGTTCTTTTTGTTGTATTTTAAATTATAAAATTTTTTTAATATAAATATGAAAATTTCCAAAGTTTTATGGAGTAGCAAAAATTTGTTTTTAAAGATGAGTTATTTTTTATTTTTGTTTTCGATATATTTTTACGTCTTTTAACATACAAAATAAAAACAATTTAAAATTTCGATCCACATCTTAGAAAATTCTGCATTTTTGTTTATGCCTTAATTCGCATATTTCCAAAAAGAGCCATGTATCTAAAATAAGTCTATTTTCGTAGTATAGCCAAACCAAAAAATATTTATATTTTTTAAGTGTAAATTTTATATTTTCTTAGCCCCGTTAACTCCACCTCCGGTTATCGTTTAAACTGTAGATATTCTGCCGGTTAAACTATTTTTTGTACGAAAACTGTCAATTTAACATTACGATAAAATATAACCAGACATTGAAATAATGGGGGTTAGGGGAATATATAGAGTTTTATATACTGTTGAATTTTTTAGCAAGAAGTCACTTAATTCATTAAAAATATAAAATTGCGTTATTTTTTATTGTTTTTGAATCTCATTTAGTTATATAATACATTATAAAATAAAAATTTGCGATTTCGAAACACAACATCAAAAAATGCATTTTACTTATGTACAAGCTACATAAAGTTTTCAAAAACAATTATTATAACTGTGCGTCGCACAATGCTTCGTTACATGGACAAAAATACCAAAAAAAAAGTTAATCGGAAAAGAAAAAGTTATAGTTTCAGATTCGTAACTAAATAACTAACGAAAAAAGTATATTTAACTTTTCATATCTCTGTTTGATGGCGCCAAAATCAGAAGAATATGTTAATAAAAACTGTAAGGGAAAAACTTGTATTTTTATGTTTTAGGAAAAAAACATCAGTCAGGGTCTTATTAGAAGCTTGACTATCAGTATAAATTCTGATATCCCTATTGGATATCCGATAGTACCTCAGCCAATTTGACAAGAAGCTTGACTATCAGTATAAATTCTGATATCCCTATTGGATATCCGATAGTACCTCAGCCAATTTGACACCCTCTTAATCGCTGGAGGATTAAGTCTAAAAGAGATTTTTGTCCCAAATTCTTCAAGAAAATGCCTCCTCCTTTCATTGTCTTGGATCCGTCTGTATATACACGGAAGCAATTTGCAGACTAAAGGAGGGATTCTTGAGACTCCGAAGAGATGGGATATCGGAACTGCCTCGAAAGAGACAGTTTGCTAATGCAGTAATCAACGGAACGGAGGTATTGCGGTATAAGATCAACAATCTTCGCATGACCCCTAGAACAAGTGTTCCAGTCAAACTTCATCTAACACCAGTGCACATTTCCAATTATTTGGCTAAAATGTCCGCTTGAGTCCAATTAAGTCTTAGTAGGAGTTGTTCTCATAGCACCGGTGATGAGAAGGCCAGACTATCTCATAACCTTTTCAAGGTGATGTCTGTGGGAGGCCTTTTCATTCGCATGCCACCATACAACTACCTTATACAACACGATTGGCTTTACAGCCTCAATGATCCAATTTACATTTTTGCCATTGGCATGCACTGCGGTATTAGTGCATGCCAATGGCATTTCTGCACACATAAAGAGCCGTTATGGCCTTTTGATGTTCTAGAGAGTACATACTTCAAAATAACATTTTATCTAGGATTACGCGCAGATATTTAGCGCTATCCAAGAGAACCTCTCCATTCAGTCTAGGAAGAGGAAAGAAGGTGATCTTGTATTTTTCAGAGAATAATACAAGTTCCGTTTTGCCCGTGTTTACACTGAGACCACTTTCAACGCTCCATGAGCTAATAATCTTTAAGGCATGAGACATAGTCTCAAGCCAAGAGAATCTAGTTTTGCTAGAACACCGTTAATGGCCAGGTTCGATAGGGGATATAGTACATCATCCTGAACGGTACCTCGTACCACTTTTTTGGAGATCGGTCCTGTCTGTTCTGTAAACCGAATCCGAGTATATTTCTCGTTTAAAAACGAATTCTCATATTTTTTTCTAGTTTTAAAACCGTGTACACAAATCTAGTCGAAAGTAAATCGATTTTAATTTTATTCAAATAAATTAAAAATGTATTTTTTGCATTTTTTAATATAATTATATCTTAAAATAATTGCAATGGGCATTTTAAACTCCTTTTCATTTAAAATATGATTATTTTTCTGAATTTTAGTAGAAGCAGATTTTACGTTAATAAAAGCACCTTCTGTGTCAAGGAAGGTACACAAGGCAAAGTTTCCACATTCCATGGATTTCTCGATATAGCCAACAAGGGCATGGAGGGCCGTCTCAACAGATTTATTTTCTGTATATGCGAGTTGAGAGGGAGATAGAATGGATTTATCAATCGATGTCCTTATGTAAATGTCGATTATCCTTTCCATGATATTAAGAAGAAAAGATGCAAGACTTTTATTTTTTAGTCTATAGTCTTTAGCTTTCGTGTGAGATGCTTTACATCCTTTGGGGATAAATATCACATTGCACTTGGTCCATTGAATGGGAGTATAGGACCAGGAAAGACAGGCATGATATATTTTATATAGCCATGGAATTACAAGATCCATATTGTATTGTAGATCTGCTAGTATGATACCATCAGGGCCTGGAGCCTTGTAAGGATCAAAGCTTTTAATTGCCCAACGAATGATGTCATTGTCAATTGGTACACATGTTTCCATGCGAACTGAGTTTTAAATATAATTAGTTAACTCTTCAACAGAGATACAACCGGGAAATTGAGTATTAATCAAGAGCTCTAAGGTTTCCTGACTACCAGAGATCCAACTTCCGTCCATTTTCTGAATATAGCTAGGGGCAGAAGGAGATTTCGATAGGATTTTACGAAGACGACTAGTTTCGGAAGAGCTTTCGATATTACTACAGAAGGCTCTCCACAATCTCCGCTTCGCATTCCTTACTAAGTTCCTAAATTTATTAGCCTCGTTAAAAGATCTACGACATGTTCTTCTAAAGTTCGCAATCTCGGAATCCCACCACGGTGGCTTATCCTTTTTCACTCCTCTAGATAGTTTGCATGCTCTCTTCGTAACTGCACTTAGAGAAATTTCTATCCAGTTTGCAGCTAACTCCAAATCTCCTATGCTCTATGCGGTTCAGGAGGGAGAATAGTGTTCAGAGACATTCTAAGTGTCTCCCAGTTTGTTTTTCTTCTGTTTAGAAATGGTTTAACTGTCTTAACCTTAACTATTATGTCAAAGTCCAAATAGCAATGATCGGAGAAAAAAACAGTCTTTGAAGACTGTTCGTCAACGGACGCAACGGCTGATAGCAACAGCCGTTGCGTCCAGTTCCTCCTTTCTGTTTTTCACGATAAAGGTAGGTTCTGAATATCTATTCACAACTACAAGATTATATTCAAGTAGAAAATAAAATAAACACTCACCTCTGATATTGGTGTCTGTTGTGTTTGGTAATAATAGATCTTGTTACATTTTTGTTGTTTATCTTTTATTTCATAACAAACAAAAAAACATATAATAAAAAACGTGCCGGTGACCAACTAGGCCTAGTAGAACGCCTGCTACCTCCTTGTCTTGGTGTACCTTGAGTTTCAGGAGGTTGTTGATAAACAGGTGGCTGATGAAGTTCTGTTACATTTTGAAGTGAATTTGCAATCTGCCTTCGTTGAATAATAACTTCGATCACGTACCTGTGATTTGTACAATTGATTGATGTAGCGTTTTAAAATATAGTTATTATCGAGCTTAATTTGATAATGAATTAGGAATGAATTGAGCGTAATATGTTACCATTCCCAAGAACCTTCTCACATCATCAACACTTTCTGGACGTGGAAGATTGGTCACAGCCGCTGTTTTTGTAGTACATGTTGACTTATGACATAACCAAAATATTGAATTTTCTAATTAAAGTATTCGCATTTATCTTTATTTACGTGAAGTCTCTCAAAACATTTGATTAGGCGTTGTTCACATACAATTTTTGATTCACCATGTACAATTATGTCGTCAAAATAAGATATTGTGCCCTCGAGACCTTGTAGAATTTGGTCTAATATGCGATTAAATTCGCTTGGAGCTGTTTTAATACCAAAAGATTATCGATTCATAGTATGAATTTCATACATACCTCTGTGGGTTGATATCGTTTGAATTTCCTTACTTTCATCATGCATTGCTACATGTAGGTAGATCCAACTTGCAAAAATTTAGAGTTCTTTAATGTGTTGAGTATCTCATCAATTTTTTATAGGATAATGGACTGGCTTTAATTGGGGATTAACACCTATTTTATAATCTACGCATAACCTACCGTTGGCATCAGGCTTTGGTATGACCACCAGCGGTGATCCCCAATTACTGGTATTTTTTTATGATACCATCCTTTTCAAGAGATTAAAGTTCCTTTTCAACATTTTCGCATAAAGAAAAATTAACTTGTCTTTCTTTAAGGAACACACGTTAAGCACCTTCCTGCAATTTTAACGAGCACCTAAAATTTATAATACATCCCACCTTCTGTTCGAAAATTGTTGAATATTTTTGTATTATTTCCTTTATTGATTTTACAGATGTGTGATTGAATTTTGTTTTAACTCCCAAGTTTTCTAAATCAAGGTCTTCTAGATCAATTTAAAGGTGTCGTATCCATACACGTCCAAGTAGCGGTAAATGTTTATAGTCAACTACAAACATTTGTTCCATTGATTTTTTCTTTATACCGTACGTTAACTTCAACCATTCCAAGAATCACAAAAATATTGCCAGCGTAAACATGCTTGGACATACTACTTATCTCTTATAATATCCGAGTTATAGGCATTTAAAAATTTAGTGATACAAAATTTACCATATCTTGGTCCGCCTTTTTTTGAATACCGGGCGTAATTTTGGACCAAATGGACTCAATTTTTTCTTGTTAGTTAGACAACAAAATTTCCAATAATATACAAAAAATTTCAGATCAATATCATTTACAAATTTTTAATTTAAAAATTCAAAAAATTTTAGATTTTTGCCGTTTTTTTGCCCAAAATGTGTCTCTTTTATTAATAAAATAAAATTTTCTTTAAGAACATATAACAATTTTATAGTTTTCTAAAAGGTATCTTTACGCAGAACGCTTTGGCGTAAAAAACTTGTCCTATTTTTTGAAAATGTTGCCACTGCGTCCTTCCGAATATGACCTATTTTTTATCAAAACTTCAACTTTGGGCGACATGTTCTAAAATCCCAAAGCTGGGATCAGAAAACTGAAAGCAGTTTTGGAAACCTCAATATGTTTTCTATTTACTCCAAAAGTATTTTCCCAGCCCTGAAAGAAATGTGGACCCTATGGGCAAAAATGTAAAAATCCCATTTTTGGGATTTTCATTCCTATTTTTGGGAATTGCGGTATGCCCTTTGACCTTTTCAATTTTTTTTGCATTTTCTTATTTGAAATGACAAATTTAACAAGCGTTGAAAATTTCATTGAGTTTTGTTCATAAATAAAGATTTTGTCTTATATTACATATTTGTTAAATTTCTAAAACTATGATTTATATCAAAATTTTAATAGGGTCGCAGATAGCTACAACTATTTAGTCCATATTTATCTCTTAATATCATTTTTTAGTTAGATATGGAAATTCTCGACCCTTTACAAAAAATTTCAAGCCAATATCTCAATTACATTCAAAAATATGTTCATTTAAACCTGTGTCCTTTAATTTCATCTTTTTCATATTTTAGTATTAAGTATGACAGAACATACATTTGGTGTTGAATAAAATATTTGGACAATTTTTAAAAATTATTTAATTAATTATTTTATTAAAGACTATAACATTGTATATACAATAAAAAAAAATATAATTTTATTATGAGCCACGCACAACAACACCTAAATCACCCCACACAAACCACCTTTCCCGCCCACCGAAATATAAAACACAATTTAATACAATATCATCAGTTAGTATAATAGCTATTTTTATTTGAACTGTTTATCTTAAACATAATACAATTAATTCTTACAACCTACTTATATAGTTAATTCCTAACACTACTTATTTTCTATAAAATAATCTGTCATATCGGTATACATATCCAGAAGGTAATATAAGTCCTTTAAATTTTCCTCGTTTTGAGATGATAGAGTTTCATAACAAATCCATCTTTTTCGCATAGTTGAAAGAACAGGATCAGAAGATAGAAGTAAACTATTAAAAATATCTTCATTCTGTGATTGCCTGGAGCATTTTCTTGAGCTGAAAAGTTGAACATGCTTAAAATCTCGATTCCTCGCTTCCTGGGCTTCTTCTGTTAACTCTCCAAGTGGCAGAATATTCGATTCAATTATTATTTGACCATGACACAATACTTTGTGTACTGTTGGTGTTAGTTCCCTCCATGGATACAGAGATACAAGTAATTTAGAAATTTCAGATGTATATTCCCCAAATCGATTTCCATTAATTTTATGTTTACTATTCAGTGCCATTAAAATAGTGTTAACTCTTCGAAGCAACTCCTTGTCGATTCCAGTTATTTTTGAAGTAATTTCAAAATCACGACAAAACCTTCTCGCCGTATTACCGTCATTTGTACTACCGCAACTTGGAAGTGGTTTGTCGATGTTTAATCCCATCTGAACTTTAAATTCTTCTTGGATTCTGCTTTTTTCCGCAGCTCTCAGTTCTTTCAATTCTTCATTATTTTTTGTTGATTTAGTAAGATTCTCTGGCACACTTCTATATTTGAGGTCGTATGCTATGTGTAAAAAGTAATCCAAAAATCGTATTCTGGCATGAAGTGGTGAAATTCCGAAAGACAGGACTTCTTCATTAATACTTCTGCTTTTGTTTATATTTGAGAATTGCGACTTTTTCTCATTACATATTGAGCATCTCCAGAAGGAAGAAGTTTCTGTTATGGCATTGCTGACCTTTCCATCAATCATTGTTAAGCTTAGCTGATATGATACGTTAATAGAGAGTTCCTTTATTTTTATGCAAATGGGCTCCATTGCATTTATTTCATCTTTTAAATATTCCACTTAATTTTTTGTTGTTTTCTTTGACTCCTTTATATATTCAAATCCAATGGGTCTACAAAAATTTTTTGAACCCGGAGTTGTATTGATCCATATATCTTCAAATGAATTTCCGATGCTTGACGATGATGGATTAAGGGAATATGAACGAATTCGTAATGACACTAATGATGACATAAATACACTTTTGTAGTCTGCTAATGTCCGACTTCCACAAGCTTGTTTGTATTCTGGAAGTGCTGATAAACCGTCACATCCCCACTTACACATTAAGACAACATCACAGTTATGAATTTTCCTTAGTTGGTCTTCTGAAAAGTCTGACACAATTCTTGATGCTGTGTTTTCGAGCAAAGATGATATATCAATACAAGCTTCCACATCATTAACAGCAATAGGTGATGGTAGGATAGTTTGTTTTTTTCCTGGATCGCCTTGTATGATGGTAATATATTGTGTCCTTTTTCATGCAGAGCTTTCCTTAATATTTGGTACTTATTTCGACTGAGACCCAGTTCCAACATAAGGGCTATTGCTTCCTCTTCAGTAAAATATGATTGTGATGTTGGAGTTGGTATACTTTCCACAATTCGCTTAAGTCGTTTTGGTGATGCATTAGGAAGAATAGTTGCAATATGTACGGCATCCATAGGTTGGTTTTCCTTTTTCAGCATTTCGTTAAATGTATCAGCAATTTCCTCATTTGAGATTGAAAAAAGTTTTTGGTGACCCTCTTTTTTTTGACCTTGAACATAAGTCTTCGTATGACTAGCAAGGCGCTCCTGTTGATGTGTTGTAAGTTGAGATTTCCGTAGTAGTTTCCATCCAACTACAAAATTTTAATCGAAATTTCTTTTGATTTCCATCCACAGACTTACTTTTTACATCAAAAAGTTTTAAAAAGTTTTCAATTTTTGATATGCCTGTTTTGTCTACTTTTCTACCAAAGTATAACAAGTAGTCCGACTCTTTGACATCAGTACCTAACTCTAAGCATGTGTTAGTGAAAAAGTACCTAACTCTAAATATGTGTTAGTAACAAAAATGTATTTGTATTGGTGCATTCTAAATACACAGAGTTTTATAAAAAATTACAATTTTAAATTTGTTTGAATTTTCAATACCAAAAATTGAAACTCTGTTTGTAAAATAAAATTCAACAACAACAAAAATGAAATGTCAATAATTAAACAAAAAAAAATTTCCAGTTCAAGAAAATTAAACAAAATTCCAAATCAAAAGTGCGTTAAAACTATTTAAAAAAATTGCAGTTTTTTTGTGGATAACTGCAATTTCGCGTACGATCCTTGAAAGTGGCCAAAAAGTAAGTTAAACATTTGAGTGTTTTGACAAGTTTAAATTTCTTACAAGAGAGTCGAATTCACACGGCACTTGTAGATGTGAGAGAGTAATTTCCTATATATGAGAGTCGGAATACTTGTTATGCTTTGTTGTCTACTATATGTAGTTTTTATATAATTTGAAATGTCTTCAATTCTTTCTGGCCCTTTTGAAGATACACTCCATAAAACGGAACACTACTCTTCGTACTTTAATGTAATCTTCATTGTAGATTTATTAAATATGGTACTTAAAATCTGAGAAGTTTACTTATATACCAATTCTTGTCATTTCCGATACAGGTATTCCAAAGTAAAAAATTACGAACTGTCTACCTATTAACATTTAGGACTATATTACTATAACCTGTAATTCAGTCATTGATATTTCTTATTAGTGAATAAATCGAAATTATCATTACCTGTATATTTTTACCTACATGATCATAAACGAAACAGAACGAAATGATCTGTCGAAAAAATTTAGGTAAAAAATAGTTATAAATTTCTGAAAATTTAAGCATAATAGGACCTTTCAATTATAAGGATAAGCAAACAAATAGAAAATAGGTAAATATAAGATTTAAACATGTTCTGTCATATTTAATACTAAAATATGAAAAATATGAAATTAAAGGATACAGGTTTAAATGAACATATTTTTGAATGTAATTGAGATATTGGCTTGAAATTTTTTGTAAAGGGTCGAGAATTTCCATATCTAACTAAAAAAAGATATTAAGGGATAAATATGGACTAAATTGTTGTAGCTATCTGCGACCCTATTAAAATTTTGATATAAATCATAGTTTTAGAAATTTAACAAATATGTAATATATGACAAAATCTTTACTTATGAACAAAACTCAATGAAATTTTCAACGCTTGTTAAATTTGTCATTTCAAATAAGAAAATGCAAAAAAAAATTGAAAAGGTCAAAGGGCATCCCGCAATTCCCAAAAATAGGAATGAAAATCCCAAAAATGTGATTTTTACATTTTTGCCCATAGGGTCCACATTTCTTTCAGGGCTGGGAAAATACTTTTGGAGTAAATAGAAAACATATTGAGGTTTCCAAAACTGCTTTCAGTTTTCTGATCCCAGCTTTGGGATTTTAGAACATGTCGCCCAAAGTTGAAGTTTTGATAAAAAATAGGTCATATTCGGAAGGACGCAGTGGCAACATTTTCAAAAAATAGGACAAGTTTTTTACGCCAAAGCGTTCTGCGTAAAGATACCTTTTAGAAAACTATAAAATTGTTATATGTTCTTAAAGAAAATTTTATTTTATTAATAAAAGAGTTAAGACACATTTTGGGCAAAAAAACGGCAAAAATCTAAAAATTTTTGAATTTTTAAATTAAAAAACGTATATTTTTGGATCTGTAAATGATATTGATCTGAAATTTTTTGTATATTATTGAAAATTTTGTTGTCTAACTAACAAGAAAAAATTGAGTCCATTTGGTCCAAAATTACACCCGGTATTCAAAAAAAGGCGGACCAAGGTATGGTAAATTTTGTATCACTAAATTTTTAAATGCCTATAACTCGGATATTATAAGAGATAAGTAGTATGTCCAAGCATGTTTTTTCAAGATCTCGTCGAGTGCTTTCACAAAAACAAAAAATGGCACGAGTTTAAAAATTTTACATGTCGTAGGTACCCGTCCCTGGGGCATCTGCAGGGTTCATCTTCAAAACTTAAACTCGAATACTCCTTGGCTACGCTCACGCCAAATTTTATCCCGATCGGATCAGCCGTTTAGAAATGCCAGATTTATTTCCAAAAAATTTCCATTCTGCCCCACTGTGCACTGTGCGGCGGTATTTCCCTTTTGTGGTATATGAGCAATTAGCAAAGTTTTTTAATTTAGAGTTAAAAAAAATCAAAAAAATTTTTTGATGGCACATTCAAAATATTTTGTTTGAATATAAACAGACCATAATACGTGATAAATCCGTTCGCGTTAATCATTTGATCGAGGGGCGCAAAAGTTATAGCGGGTTTCAAATAAATATTAAAAAAAAATCTTAAAAATAGTATTTATACTTGTAATATTTGAAAAAAAATTGCACATAATTGTAAAAAAATTAAAATTTAGCGCACTAAATACATACCATAAGATTTATTTTAAAAAAAATTGAAAAATACACAGTAAGAAATTTCATTTCAGTAATTTTTTAACTTGATGCTTATGGTTTTTGAAAAATCGCGAATTAGTAAAAATTAAGAAAAAAACAGTTAATATCTGAATTCTACGAGTTTGATTTATAAGGGAATGCATTTAAAAAATTATAGTGTGAAGGAATTAAATATTTATAGAGTGATGCTTTTTGATGCTAGGTACATTTTATTTGGCCCACAAAAACTACAATTATTTAACTTTTTTGATGCGCCCCAGTTTTACATTGAAGTATTAAGAAAACTTGCAAATGATGATAATTTTGACATTGTGCCTTGGCAAAATGTGTTTAGATAAAAGTGACGTCTTTGTAGCTTACAAGGACATTTTAAATACATATATGATCCCAAACCATTGTGTTTGTCATTATATTCATGTCTATTCATTAAATGTTTGTATAAGTCGATGTTTGATATATAAAATCGCAAAAATAAAAAAAAAATTAAATTTTGCAATATTTTTAAAAAGTTCATAAAATTTTTGCATTCGAATATTTTTGCATGCTCCTCCGATTTTATATTTCAAAATAACAAAAAACTCAATTTACGCAATAATTCAAATTATTTCCTATATAAGTGCGAATGTGCCGCGCCAAAAAGTGATATTTAAAAAAAAATACGTTCAAGTTTTCCAACTTTTGTAGCTGTCGTACCGATCTCCTGTTCAGGGCACATTAACGAGATATATACCATACTGTGTATAATTACATCAGCTAACAACTGTTGTCCCAATTTATGTATTTTATTAAGGAGCGTCAGCGCCCGGTCAAAAAAACTGTAAAAAATTCAAAACTGGAAAAATGTTGACAAATTTCAACATCCAAGTTCTAATACGTAAAGTGATATTACAAGGATAAGGTTGTAAAGAATTCCTCCTAAGTGCCTTTAGTTAGCACTATAACGAATAGTGTCCAAAAGTTTAAAGCTATGGACCAAAAAATAAAAAGAAGGTGAAAAAATTAGTTAGTGACACACGTTTTTTTAATTTTGTAAATTTTCAAACCCGATTACGTTTAGAAATGAAAACCTAGAGTTTTACAATTTTGCAATTTTTAGGCTGGAAGTCTTGTGTATATAATCCTGTAAAAAATTTGTTTGACATTTTACTCTTACCAAAGTTATTAACAATTTAGTTTAATTTCAAAGGAATTAAAAAACTATGACAATTGCTCATATACCAATTATTTGGTTTATACCAAAAGTCTCGTCTTCCACTAATAATCATCATCTGAAGAGCATGAATCAACGATATGTAAGGACTTATTTGATTTTTGAGCAAATTTCGATTTTATGCATACTTTTGCAACATAGCCTGTTTTATTGCAGTTTGTACATTTTAACTTTTGTACATTTAAACTTTTTGTTGACTCTGCATACATTTGAAAAGTGATTATTTCTTCCGCAGCGAAGACACAAACCTCCCAAATCCAGCTCACGGTAATTAATTTTCGCTGAAGTTTGGCAGCGATTTTGCTTTTGACCCTTATATGATTCATTTGAATATGTTTGTTTTATATGGTTAACGTCACTTGTAGATGGATTATTCGTTATTTAGTTATTATTAATTTTTGCTGCTTCCAATACTTTATCTTTCTCCACAATTTGCATAAACAATATGTCTATTCTGCAACAATTGCTCTCTTATTGAATTGTCTTGAATACCTCTTATAAACTGAGCACGACAAAAAATATCAGACACCGATTTTCCACATTCATATACAAATTCACATGCCGACGCTTTTTTCTGCAGAAATGTTTTGGCTTTCGTTTTGAATTTCATTTAAAAAACGGTGTTGTTCTACAAAAATATTTTTTTAGGACAGAAGTAGCCTTGGAAAAGTTTTACTATTTCGTCATATTTTAGATCGTTGATATTTTTAGGAGCAACTAAAGTTGACAATAACGAATAATTGGATGCATCAACATATTGTAATAAGAGTTTTGTGTACACATCTTTATCGGAGAATACGCTCTTCAATTGGAAATTAATTTCAAGACGCTCCTTGTATATATCGAAAGTTTCTATCTTCGAATCAAAAGAATCAAAGTTTGATATAACATTCACATTTGTAACATTCGCCTGTTGATTTTGTTGTTCGTGCATGGCTTTTGTCATCTTAGAAATTGCAACGACTAATTTATCCATTTCGTTCATTTTGTTTGAAGTTTTCCTTTGCTTAATTTTGAAAATTGATTTTATTATTTCTTTATCCTCGTCGCCAATTTGTTGTGTTTGGTAATAATAGATCTTGTTTTTGTTGTTTATCTTTTATTTCATAACAAAAAAACATATAATAATAATTAATACCTTATAAATGAGTTGAAGTGCACTTGTTCAATGTTAATAAAATAATGGCGGGCAAAACCAGAGTGACAACTTTTAAGAACAAATATAATAAAACCAATGTTGCCACTTATTTTATATATTTATATATTATTAATCAAAGTACATAATTGTTAAGACATGAATGAGGACATGATATGTCATTAATATTCACATTACAGTGTCCGAGCTGGCACTGTGGTAAGCATTAGCGCCAATTATGGCAGAAATATGACGCTTGTTTGCCTCGCGCATTGGTTTTTTCACCAGGCTGTTTGGGGGTTGTTTAGGAGCCAGATGGTGATCTCCAGCGCAGCCGCTACCGTATCCTCATTACTACAATCAGATAAGATGAAAATATTTTAATGGATTTTGGCCAGTCTCTAATATACAGTCTCTAATATTTTTAACATTACTTGCGGGATTTTAATACAGAAGCTTGTAGCCTTTGAAAGATAGTCCAAGAATTTTGCCATGGTGAGTCCACGGTCATTTGGAGGAGCAGAGCAGCGGATGCTGCCTTGGAATGGTGAAGGTTAATATGTGTTACCCTCACCAAGAACAGGACCATACACGACTGTGACGTCGACATCCTCAGGATCTGAATCCTGAGAACTGTCGCCGTCCTCCGCTAACTTCAGATTGCCAAGAAGATCTCCCATTAAACCCGTGGTTGACTGAAAGTCTTCTTGGTTCTCAGAACCAGTGGGATCGTCGGCTTTATCATTTTCTTTCTTGGGCGAAACTCCAGCTTAGCACCAGAGGCGGCGACACCGCCTTTGGCTTCGCTTCGATAAAAACGGAGGGAGATACTATCGAAACTGTAATATACTTTTCTCCCGTATTTATTAAGTGGCTTATTCAGGACCACAGTAGCCTTTCTGACGGACCCTATCGGGGCGAATACCTTCACCACCTTCCAATCATGGGTTGGCTAAGTAGGAACGCCAAAATTTCGGCCGGGTCATGTGGCTCAGTTGAATACCTCGGTCTACGAGGTATCTCGCCTACCGGGACCACGTCCAAACTTGCACCAGGCCACACTTTCCCAAGGGAGATGTGGAGGAGAAGCGCAGAGCGCCCATTCAAGCAAGCTAGCACTTCAATATGACCCTGGAAACATCCAGCGTTGTCATTATGGGGGCGAGTACTGAGTTTTCCTAAAATAAAATTTTTTGGACATTAAATGGGGCTGTTTTTTAAACATTGTTAAAAAGCACTTTTTAAGAAGTAGTCTTAAGTGACAATTTCTTAAAACCTGATTCTAAAATACTTTAAAAATACGGAAGATCTTTCAAAATCTCAGTTATAATTATAATAAACTTTTAACGAAGAGAACGAAGAGAAAAAAATTGAAACTAAACTATTGTTGTTGTGAGAATTAATACTTTGAAAAATTTCACTTTGAGTTCAGAAAATTTAAAATATTTAGTTTTCATTGAGAATTGAAAAAAAAATTATAAAAATAATTTTTTTTTGTCAGAAAGAAAAATATATTGAATGAACTGGTTTGGAAATAAATTAATAAATTTTATCGGGCAAGAAAATTTTTAAAGAACTTATATCCTAATTTATATGCTTTTATAAAAAGACAAAAGGAGAATATTAAAGGAAAAAAATATACATATATATACTTTAATCCTAACAATCATTATAATCAAGTTTTGGAAAAGATAAGATAAATTTATGAAAAGAATTGTCAAAAAAAAAATATATATATAAAAAAGAAAAATCTTTAAATTAACTGTTTGAAAAGTTATTATTAATGGCCTATTGAGAGATTTCAATAAAAATGTGGATTAAATGCTGGTTATGAAATAGTTAAAAAAAAGAAGAAGAAACAGAAATTAACAAAACAAGTCTGCAAAAATGAATTCCAAAAATATGGGGAAAGAATAATCAAGTGTTATGCAAAAATAATATAGAAAAAAAAATATATATAAAAAATTAAAATTTTCTTTAAGAAAATTTAGAGAAATAAGGACAATATTAAAAAAAAGAGAAAATAATATATATATATATATATATATATATATATATATATATATATATATATATATATATATATATATATAAATATATATGTTTATGTATATAAAGAAATATAAACTAAAATTAATTAAACATAAAAAAATCTTATATATGTATGTTAAATAATTAATTTAAAATCTTAAAAATAGTATTATTATAATCTTTATGAAATTTATTATCCATAAAACCTATAAAACACATTCGACAAGTTGATCACTAAGTTGTATGTAAGTAATGTATACTAATATTTATAATGTATTGATAATTTGACATATTTGGATTCTTTAATATTTTATTTAATTAAATTAATATTTTTATTTAATAAATTGTTGATATTTTTCTTTTGTTTTCAAATAAAATATAGATATTTTATTATAATGAATTAAATTTAGATTTTTGAATTTTGACGAAAAATAAGGTTGATGTTTAGATATTTATGGAAGGAACAGATATGGTATAATATATTTTATCTTGGTACCAAAAATGTGTTTCTTTAAAAAGAAGACTTCTTAAATCCTGAAATGGGGTGGATGGGGACCACACCCACCCCATTTCCCTTTGTCAACTATCATAAAAATTTTAAAAAGTTTTTTTGGAAAAAATGAAGAAGTAGCCATCTGAACTCCTTTGAAAAATTTTTGCTAGGACCAATAGGTGAAAAGTTAAATTAATTCGAATAAAACCCTGTATGACCAAAATGTCCAACTTTGACCTCTAAGTCCGGCAGTTCTTGACCGATACAGCTGAAAATTTGTGTCTGGCCTACTATCAAATAGTACTAACCTTGGTGCAAATTTCATCCAAATCGATTTTTTGAGTTGGGTTAGTTAACACGAAATTTCCCATATATATATATACAGCTGCTGTTAGAATAGCACAACTTCCTTAGTAAATTTTAAATGATTAAAAAAACGTATATTATTTAAAAGTGATGTTTGTTTTAAAATATTGAGAAATCTGTTAAAATATATATAAGAAAAAAACGGAATCATATAAATTCATTATCATTGAAAATAATTAGTTTTTTAAAAAAAGATAAAGAAATTGCATGTCAAAATAATAGCACTACTTGTGTTCAGATGTTAATTAAAAATATAAAATGTTTTCAAGAGTTCATAATTGTTGGTTAGTTTTATTTTATATATCTTCTCTTTACATCAGCATACAAATTCTCGATTGCCATTAAATAGGGCATTCACAGAGTAGAAGACCATTTCTTCATTTTCCCTGTCTTTGCAACTGCGACAGTGATCACTGAAAGGGAGCACGACTTGCATGTCTGCCTATTACCCAGTGTCCTGTTATTACTGCTATCAGCCTCGATATGTCCCGCCTATTTCGGTTTATAAGGTGTCTTGTGCGTTTTTCATTGAAGGAGGGCCACAATAACATGGTCTCTTTACATGTGTCTAGATTATTCCACCTATTTTCCTTTTGCCTTTTGAAGAAAGAATCTGAGGATATTACTCTTGAAAAAACTTAACGGAGTTGCTACTGAAACGGCGTTGGAAATGTCAAGAGCAGATCCCGTTCTGGCAAGCTATGCGCAGGAACCCAAACAAGGGTAATGTCAGACAGGTGACCCAGCCTTGACAGATCTTTCTTGCATTGTCTAACTAATAGGGAAGTGGCAGTATAAGAGTTTAGTGAGAGAAGTGCCTCTTGACTATCGACAAAAATTCCTATGTTGCCGCGAATATTGAGGTCATGTAATACCCTACAGGCTGACATTATTGCAAATATTTCAGCCTGAAAGACCCTACAGTTGTTGGGAAGACGGTGGTATATACTTACCGAACTTGCAGTAACTATTCTAAATTTCAACATAGTTGCTAACCAGTTGTTAATATGCTCTTCAACATCTAGATTAGCAAGAGCTTGTTGAATTACAGAAGTATTTAAGGCTCCCATAGTATATTATTTGAAATCGAGGGATCTTCCTATAACTCTTACAACCTCATATAGAGCTGTCTCTGTAGATCGTCCTTTAAGGTAGGCATGTTGACTGGTTGAAAGCCGCGATGAGCTCTCTAGTCGAGAAATGAAAGACTAATTGGACGAAAGTCTTTCGCATTCTCATGGCTCCTTTTGCCACCTTTCGGAATGAATACGACTTTAACCTTTCTCCAGTTTACCGGAACATGGTTGAGAGAGAGGCTGAGCGTATATATTCTATGAAGCCAGGGGATGATATATTCTTTTGCACTTTGTAGGTAGGTTAGGTTAGGTTAATAGGAGGATGTATAGTACATCAAATTCGAAGAAATACACCTAGGCCATTATCGGGCCTGTTGTACGCTCCTTTTCATGAAAAAAAAAACTGTTCACAGAGTATATTTTTTCAGTTTCCTGGACGTAATTCCTAAGAATTTTCCAATCAGTGTTAGTCAGGAATGTTATTTCTGGAATAACATCACTTCCAAGATACTTGGATCTAACTTCGACGAATGCTTGACAGTGGCAAAGAAAGTGCTCCAGAGTTTCACTGTCCTCTCCACATGCTCTACATTCGTCTGAATCCGCACGACCAATTTTGTATAGATGTGCTCGTAATCCTGTGTGTCCACTCAGAATACGTACCATCATACTAACTTCAGACTTGCTCATTTTGAGGAGATTTCTCTTGTCCACATCAGGGTCACCCCATAGGATCTTTGTGGTTCTACCCACTGTTTCATCCGTTTTATCATGGGAGATGATACCCTCCACCTATCAACTAATATTTTAGATCTGTCGTTAATGAGAATAATGTTCAGTACTTCCTCCCACCCATTGTAATTATCCGTACTTGGAAAAATTAATGTAGGTTTGTTGCCAGAGTTACATATGTTAAGATTGTTAGTATTAATGAAATTAAAGATTAACTCATCCCTTTCATTAGTTTCGACGCTACCCCAGATTGTATGCCTAGCATTCGCATCACAGCCTAGGATTATGTCGTCAGATGTCTCAATTACGGCCAGGAGATCGCTCACTTCGTCTGGTGGTGCCATATAGCTTGAGGCAATCATGAATCTTCCATTGTGCGGTAGCTCGACCTTTGCGACTGTTAGGTCCTCTGAGCTAAGCTGTGTACAATGAAAAATGTTAATAGATTTTTTAGCAATTAGACATGATCGTGGCCTACCATTACTTCTTGCATAACAAGCCTAAAATCTTAGCGTGTCCATATGTTCTTGATCTCCAACTTCCGGATGAGTTAAGCCTTACTGCGCTACTGCATTATATGCAGATCTATAGGTAGGATGTGCCATATAGTGTTCAGAGCTTCTGAAGGACTAGTTCTTAGAGCACTTGTTATTCCAATGCATGCTGATCTCTGAACTTTGTATAGCTGATCTACAATAGACTTCTTCTTAGTTGAAGTCCACCATTCAAGAGATGTGCAATTAGACATGATCGTGGCCTACCATTACATGTTGTATGTAGAGGCTGGGAACCTTTTGCCTTCTGAATCCGTGACCCCGGGTTCTTGAACCAGGCCAATGTCCAGGTCTTTCTCAGCTAGGAGTACCCATAGATTATCTGAAACACACCTCGAGTGCTTCAAATTAATTTGCACTATATTTCGCCTTGTTCTATGCGGATGATAGCCCAGTCATCCATATGTATGTTGGGATTCCAACATCTTGGGTGCTTCGGAGGTCATCTTTGGTAACCAAACTCTTGCACGAGGTCTCATTGGAGGGATTATTTTAAGGCTTAAACCTACCCTGAGGCTGAGGAACTCCTTTGAGAATTCGTCCAGGCATTTGATCGTCCTGTATCCCCGGTGAATCTCACTGGAGTCAAAACGGGGTACCTTTTCGTCCTTATTAGTGAGTAAGTGTTCCATAACGAGCTCAGTTAATTTAGACTCAATGGCACCAAATTCTGTTACTACAGGGTTGATGGCCCCGTCTTTCTCAGTAACCAGAGCCATCCCGGAGTGGTTTTGCTTTCTATTACCTTCCTCCTTTTTGGCGATTTACCATCCTCAACCTGTGAGCGGTTTCGCTTGGTACTCACCCACAGCTTGATATCGTTCGTGAGGAATACCATTAGCAGCATTCCTGGCAATCTTGTCGAGAATAAAAAGAGCCTAGGTATATCTGGCTTTGAGGATGTCTTTCTGACTTTTCCTTTATTGCTCGGACTTCTGCCTGGAAGCTTGTGTTTTGATTAGGCAAACGGTGGTATATTTCTGTTTCTGGGTCTTCAATATAGAACACCAGGCCCACTTTTACCCCCAATTTAGAACTATCCGTATAACACCGGATTCCAACTGGTATTTGCTCTAATGTTCCGCTTGATCAACACATTCTATATAGCAACGTTTCCATAGCTTTGGCTGAAGTACACATGGCACCATTTATACCCAAGCAGCAAGTACGCTGAACTCCCTGTAGTATTTTGATATTACACTTTCTGTCCAAAACAGTCCACCAGATTATTGAAGCATAAGCTAGAATTGGTCTAATTACAGTTTTATAAAGCCAATTTGTCATAGTAGAACTAAGACCCCATTTCAAGCCTAAAGTTCTCCTACATATCGCCCAGCACCGATGTGCCTTGTTGATCCTATCCTCTATGTGGTGTCTCCATTTTAATTTCCGGTCGAGAATTACACTTATGTACTTAACTTTGTCCGTCACTGGTATCTTCTTGTCCAGGAAGCAGGGTTCAGTATACGTAGAAATTTTTGTCTTTCTTGCGAAGAGACAGATTTCTGTCTTCGCCGGGTTAGCATTGAGGCCTTTCGGTTGAGCCCAGCTCAAGGCCGTATTCAGAGCCTCCTCAGCTCTTCTTTAAAGTATTAAGACATCGTCTGCATAGCAGACAGGTCTAAGTCCTTTCTCAGTTAGGGTCCTTAGGAGGCTATTAATCGTGGTAACCCGGAGTAAAGGTGACAAAATGCCAATCTGTAGTAACCGCGAAATACCTTTTTCCTAATAGTAATATCGTACATCTCGCAGCTTATCCATATGTTCCTTAGCATGTAGTTGATCCAGTTACGAAGCACCCGGTCAACATAAAACTGGTCTAGAGATTGGATAAGAGTATCAGTGTGCACGTTATTGAAAGCGCCTTCGATGTCAGTGCACACCGCTAGTGTATACAGTTTGCTATCGAAGGATTCACCTATGTAGTGAACAACTTCGTTTAAAGCGGTTTCCACCGATCGTCCCTTTACATAAGCATGCTGCTTAAATTTTAGGTCTTTGTCGGGTATACTGCTTTTAACCATACTACCGACTAACCGTTCCAAGGTTTTAAGTTGGAAGGACGTAAGACTTATCGGTCGATAAGACTTAGGTGTCACATAGCTAGGTTTCCCTGGTTTAAATATTACTCTTGCATCCTGCCATGTAATGGGGTATATGTGAATTTCAAGCATGCAGTGTATATTTGAGACATATACGGAAACCAGTCCCGCCTTCATCTGTAAGAGTGCCGGGAAAATGCCATCCGGCCCTGTAGCTTTATAGGAAGCGAAGCTCTTGATTGTCCCTCTAACCATATCAGATGTAACTATAATTTCCGTCTTAGCCTCCCCTTCCTTCAATATCGGTTCATCTATGTTATTCGATATACCGGGTGGGAAATTAGAGTCCATTCGGAGTTTTATTGTCTCCTCCATATCCTCCTGCCCGTGTCATCGACCATAGATTTCTGTTGGACATGAGTTGTGGATACGAATTTTTTGTATCTTCGATACGTCACGCTGTCTACCTGTTCACAGAAAAGTTTCCAGGAGTCTCGTTTGGTTTTTCAAACAATTTTCTTATATTCACCAAGTTTACTATGATACTCATCTCAGTATACTGCGGTCTTTCTACGCCGTGCCCGGTTAAAAAGTTTGCGAAGAGTCTTACCAAGGTTCCGGATCTTCCCGGTTACCCAGGGTTTCTCCTGGGCAGATCTCCGCTCTCGCAAAGGGCAGCTGTCCTCGAACGATTCAACCAGGGTACTTGTGAGCATTTCTACTTTGACGTCTATGTCCTCTTTATTTCGACAGTGTCCTGACATAAACGGTTCTTTAGTACGGAACCGAACATTGTCCAATTAGTTTTAGACTTATTCCGAAACTTTATCGGCTTTGGTGTCGGCCGTAGTATTTTGAATCTTATGTACCGATAGTCAGAAAAGGAGTGCTCGTCCGAAACTCTCCAATCCTGAATTTCGTTTATAAGCTCTTCTGAACATATAGTTATATCTAATACTTCTTCTTTTATTCTATTGAGGAAGGTAGCTTTATTACTTAAGTTCGATGTGATCAAGTCATTAGTATTAAGGAAGTCCATGAGGGCTTGTCCTCTGCGATAGGTATTTGTTCTACCCCAAGGTACATGGTGGGAATTGGCATCACAACCTATTACAATTTTCTTATTTTTCCTTTGTGCCTCTTCGACCAGTTTCATCAGCTCCAACGTTGGTGGTAGTGTCGGAGAATCGAAAGGCAGGTAAACAGATACAAGGTATATGTTGCCATGACCTTGCTTCAGCACCGTTTCATCCGATGTGGATAATCCTGTTGAGAGGAGAAAACATAAGTTCTTGTGACATAAGATACATGTTCTCGGTCGAGACCCTGTATCAGCGTAGAAAAGTTGAAAATTTACGTGATTTAATCCAGAAACCTTGTTGCGAATCGTCCAAAGTTCCTGGATTAAAGCGCGTTTGTAGCCATCTCGCTCCGGTGGAGGTTTATTTGGATAACCTCAATCATTGTCATCCATTTAAACTGTCATCCAGCGAGTTAGTGATCACCTCCCCGCTCTTTCGATTTGACTCCTCCGGGTAACCTGAAGTGGCTATTGATGCAGTGGGTACCATTGATGGCACTGCGGTGTCCTTATCAGGCATAGGAAGAGCAGTCTTTTTAATGGACACGCTCCCAATTTTGGACAGCACTGCTGTTCTGTCTTCTGGCGAGTGAGTGATTTCCTCCTCGCTTTTAGGATTTGACTCCTCAAAATTACCAGTACTTGCTGAGACGGTACCCATCTTAGGTGTATTAGTGTTCTTATCGGGGCCGGTTTTAACAGCCCTTTCAATCGGCGCCTTCCCAATTTTGGAAAGGGCAGCTGCACCTTCTCCTCGCTTTTAGGATTTGACTCCTCAACGTTATCAGTAATTGCTACTGATGATATAGTTATAGGTTTAGTGTCCTTTTCGAGGCTTGTTGTAACAGCCCTTCCAATTGGCACCTTCCCAAGTTTGAATATGACAGCTGACAGAGGCGAAGTAAGTCCTACCTCTATTCTTGGCAAGACTAGCCATAGATTTCTAGTCGATACCTATTACAAATAAAGTTCCCTCAGGTTCTTCTTTCCTGTAAAAAACGTCCCATTTTCCACGGCCAGCTCAGCATTTTGACCACCAAGAATTTCCAGTACGTTCATTAGCCAGTTTACTGCCCCATCCTTTTATGTAGACAGTGGACTTTAAGAGCACCGGAAGCTCGCTCTTCTTTGCCACTCCCAGCTTAGCGCCGTCCCAGGGAGGAGGGATACTTTCCACTAAGTTCTTTAGAGTGCTTACACAGTGGTGCGATGCCAATCTCATCAACATCACGCCCATGCTGAACTCGCAGCTCACGCTCTCTAATGGTTGTTTGCCCATTGAAGCGATTGCGTGGTCCACTATCTTATTGTTGACCAGGTCTTCTATTATACTCTGTTGGTCTATTGGAATTTTGCTTGCCGGATTACCGGCATCGTAAACTGCATAGCAGAGATCGTCTCGGTGTCTTCTTCTGACAACTTTGGTATAAGATGACGGCTCTTTTCCTTTTCCACTATCTAGCTTCTCCTTCCTCGCTTTTCGGGGCTTCTTTTGAGATACCCGTACCTTCGAGATTGATTTCGCCGACGTGGTCATCTTCGGAATATCTATCTTGGCGTTGTCACCCTTACTCGCAGGATTCTGACTTGAGGTTCCTTTGAGTGAAGTATGGCTTGGCTTCGACTGTGTATTAGAAGACGGGGAGCTCTTTTTCTACTTAGGTTTATTCTCAGTTGTCAACTCCTCGGGAGACCTGATCCTCTTTGCCTCAGATGTTGTGAGGGAGTCCGATTTTTCCTTTGGAGTGTCGTTGGATTGACTAACTATGATTTCCTGAAGCATCTTTTTCAACTTCCTCCTCTGTGCTCCAGATAGTCTTTTTTGGTAATAGGTAGTTTAGCTATGCTATCACTCACCTGTTTCACCATTTGCTCTACTTCATTGCTGTACACTTGACGCATTGTCCGCCGCGGAGGCCAAGGTACCCACCTCCGTAGTAGCATTTTGCTCACGATTGCAGGATGACGACTACAGATCAACACTTGCCGCCGGTACCGGGTTCTTTAGGCCCTGCACAGTAACTTTTCTTTTTATTTTTATTTTCCATGTTTGTTTTTTGGTTTTTTACAGTTTTTTGGTCCACAGTGAACATAATATTCCCAGGTGGTGGACAGTCTGCCCTCCTTCAGCTTAAGTGACTTTAAAGCTGGGAGAAGACAGATGGTCCATCACCACCCCATATCCGCCACCCGGGGACGCGCTCGGTAGGAAAAACTCCCCCGTAAGATATGATAATTTGTAATCATTTCATTTGAACATACCACAATATTTCTTATGGGGATTATGCTTTCCCCCTCTATAAATCACGTGTTTCTTCTTTGCAGTGCGTGAAATAGCCTATTATTTAAAATCAAATGCTATAATTCTTAAAAGCCGAATTTAACAATTAATAATACAAATAGCAGCTTACCCATTTTAATGGCTTTTAATAAAATATTATGCACTACTTTGATTTTTTGCCGAAATTAAAATAATTGGTGCTATTATTTTGACAGGTCCAAATTGAAGTACATAAGCGTTTGAACGTATTATTTTATAAATTCACTTATTAACTTTGAAAGAAATTTTTACTTATTTTATATATTCACGCTTCCCAGTGTTAGACCACGTAGTGTATTGTAAATTTATGATATGTGATTCAAAGTCCCTAGGATTATCGGGTCTTTTTAGAATCCCGCCAAATATAGCTTTATGTGCCAATAATGACCCTAATATATTTTGCTGTACTTCCGGTCAAATAATACGAGGTATAAATCTGCACCAATAAGAATATCTACAGGCCGGTAACTGCAAAGAAAAACAAGCAAGAAAGTACAGTCGGGCGTGGCCGACCATATGATACCCTACACCAGTTATGAATATTAAATTCGATTTATTTTTCATAATAAAGCATTTATCTTCAATATTCCCTTGTTCCGATACATTTAAGCAATTTATGGATGAAAAACTAATTTTCTGAAAGAGGCTTTATATGGGGGCTAGGGGCAAATATGGACCAAGCCCGATAAAATTTTGTGAATATATTTATATTTACATAATATTTTATTGTGCTGAATTTCATCGCGATATTTGTGTTTATACGTTAATTTGGGACATTCAAGTAATTTTCTGAAGTGGACTTTGTATGGGAGCTAGGGTCAAATGGCAGGGTCATCAAGACTTCTATAAAACTTAGTTGTGCCGTATTTTATCGATATATCTGTATATTTAACATAATTATGAGCTCAGAAGCCCTTTTCGGGGGGTTCTGTTCTATGGGGGCTAGGTGAAATAATGAACCGATTTTAACCATTTTCAACGGGCTTCCTTGTTCCAAATTTCATCCAATTATCTTGAAAATTGCGACCTGTACCTTGCGCACAAGGTTTACATGGACAGCCAGCCAGAAGGACGGACGGACATACCTTAATCGACTCAGAAAACGATTCTAAGCCGATTGGTATACTTTAAGGTGGGTATAGGACGAATATTTTTGTATGTTACAAACATCAGCACACTAAAGTGGTGTAGGGTATAAACACGTGAAACAATAAAAAAAACTGATTTGTAGGAGGAAAGTATAATCCCCATAAGAAATATTGTGATATGTTCAAATGAAATGATTACAAATTATCATATCTTACAAATTTGAACCGAAATTGCTGGACTTCAAACTGTTAATTTTCGTTAAATGATTAGAGGCGTAGTGCGATAAATAAGAAGTTAGAGTGCTATATTCGGCTGAGCCGAATCTTAAATACCCTCCACCACCTACTTTTATGTTAATACTTTTCTAATTGATCAAATATTTGTAGAAATAAGTTTTCTCATGTCTCAAATAGAAAAATCCCAGTATTTAAACAACCTAAATTTATTACAATTCCAAGATTTATTGAACATGGCAAACGCCATTTTCTTTTACATTTCTATTGTGCTTAGCAATATTTAGTAATTTGCATGTATGCATGTGTGTGAAAGATTTAAGGATTTTCAAAATACATATATATAATTTTGTTCTACACAAAATGATAATGCAACTAGTTAAATACGGTTTTCTGAAGGGAACATTGTATGGGACCGACCACACCCTTGTTATGAACCGATCGTGAAAAAATCATGAAATATAATTTTTGTATACAAAACTAATATTTGTGCCAAATTTTGTATCAATAGCTTTATTTGGTAATGAGTAATGTGTGTTTAAGAGATTTTCCTAAAATGACCTTGTATGGGAGCTATGACCAATTATGTATATAAAGACAAAATTTCAAAATTCTGTATCTATATCATTATTTGGTAATGAATATTGTGCATTTAAGTGATTTTCTGAAGGGGACCTAGTATGAGAGCTATGACCAAATATGGACCGATTGTAAAATGAGTTATGTGCCTTTAAGTGTTTTTCTGAAAGGGACCTTGTATAGCAGCTATGATAAATTATGGACCGATAGGAAAACAATTTCACAGTAATATTTCTCTGTATATGAGTAATACTTCTGCCACACTTTATATGGATATCTTAAATTAAAGTTATATGCGTTTAAGTGATTTTCGGGAGGGGACCTTGCATGGGAGCTATGACCAGTTATGGACCGATCGGAAAAAAATTGGTCCGTAATATTTCTGTGTAAATATGGAATACTTGTATCAAACTTTATATGGATATCTTAATTTAGTAATGAGTTATGTGCGTTTAAGTGATTTTCGGGAGGGGACCTTGTATGGGAGCTATGACCAATTATGAACCGATCGGAAAAGACTTTCACATTAATCTTTCTGTGCATATCGGTAATACTTGTACCAAATTTGATATGGATATCTTATTTAAGTAATGAGTTATGCTCGTTTAAGTGATTTTCGGGAGGGGACCTTGTATGGAAGCTATGACCAATTATCGACCGATCGGAAAAAAATGTCACAGTAATATTTCTGTGCATATGAGTAATATTTGTACTAAATAGTATATGGGTATCTTAAATTAGGAATGAGTTATGCACGTTTAAGTGATTTTCGGGAGGGGACCTTGTATGGAAGCTATGACCAATTATGGACCGATCGGAAAAAAAATGTCTCTGTAATATTTCTGTGCATATCAGTAATATTTGTGTCAAATTTTATATGGATATCTTAATTTAGTAATGAGTTATGCTCGTTTAAGTGATTTTCGGGAGGGGTCCTTGTATGGGAGCTATGACCAATTATGGACCGATCGGAAAAAAATGTCTCTGTAATATTTCTGTGCATATCAGTAATATTTGTGTCAAATTTTATATGGATATCTTAATTTAGTAATGAGTTATGCGCGTTTAAGTGATTTTCGGGAGGGGACCTTGTATGGGAGCTATGACCAATTATGGACCGATCGGAAAAAAATGTCACAATAATATTTCTGTACATATGAGTAATATTTGTACCAAATTTTATATGGATATCTTAATTTAGTAATGAGTTATGTGCGATTAAGTGATTTTCGGGAGGGGTCCTTGTATGGGAGCTATGACCAATTATGGACCGCTCCAGAAAACTTTTTCTCTGAATGAATTCTATTGACATAAGATTTTAATTTGTAAAATTTTGCGAAGATATAGACATTGTGACGGAAGTTATTAACAAAAAACCCATTTTCCGGGAATATGTACTTTTGTATGGGAGGTATATGAAATTGTGGATCGATTCAGGAAATTTTCAGCAGGGATCAAGCTCTTGTGTAGAAACGAAAGTATGGTGGTTTTGTGAATATGTACTTTTGTATGAGAGGTATATGAAATTGTGGACCGATTCAGGAAATTTTCAGCAGGGATCAAGCTCTTGTGTAGAAACGAAAGTATGGTGGTTTTCATGGAATTATCTTGCATAGTTTTCGAGAAAATTACATCAGAATGTGTAAAAAATGCTTATTTTTTTCGAGGTTGTTTTAAATTTTGATTCATAACTTTTCCCGGTGTGAACCGATTTTGCCCATTTTCAATACCAAACAACTTAGGATGAAGAAGAACATTTTGGGTGAATTTAGTTAAACTCTATTGCTTCGTTTTATCGTGAGCGTGTTTTACACAGACAGACGGACAGACGGACATAGCTAAATCGACTCTGAATTTGATAAGGACCCAGAATATATATACTTTGTTGGGTCTCAGAAGAATATTTATTGGTGTTACACACGGAATAACAAAGTTATATATACCCTCTATCACCACTGATGGTGGTGGAGGGTATAAAAATAACTCCAACTTTATTGGAACTGGAAAAAATATTAAGAGATTTATCTGCTAAAAATTACTGAATCTATATCCAGGTAACTATAAGAAAACATTTTAAATGTTTACAGCTCAAGAAAAGTACTATTCGTGAAAGTACTATTCTTGAAATAACAGTGTATGTTTAAACTCATTTAGATTAGCCAGTTGAAAACTGGGAAATTGCTACTTGAACAGACAGGTCCAATATTAGTTTATTTTTTCGAAAGGGTTCTTGAACTAAAAAATTCCGCAAAACTGTTTTGCGTTATATGATATGGAACCCATTACCCATATAGTAACTATCATGGAAGCATCGGAATATATTAAAATCCGTAAGCAAAAATCCACATGCTACAACAATAAATCGTGGCAGCCACTCCGCGACAAACTAAAAGTTTATAAGAAAGCTATAGCAGTCGCAAAAAGAACCTCATGGAAAAGTTTCTGCGAATCTATAGATAACACAAAGGACTCTTCTAGACTTAGCAAAATTCTTGCTAAAGGTCAATCTAATCCAACCTATATTAAGAGGAAGGACGACACTTGGTCAGAATCCTCGGCAGAATCTCTTGACATCCTACTGAATACTCACTTCCCTGGCTGCAAAGATGCTGTCAAGGAAATCTTCACTGACAGTAGGACTCTATCGGAAATCAATAACAATATCATCTCCCATGATAAAACGGATGAAACAGTGGGTAGAACCACAAAGATCCTATGGGGTGACCCTGAGGTGGACAAGAGAAATCTCCTCAAAATGAGCAAGTCTGAAGTTAGTATAATGGTACGTATTCTGAGTGGACACACAGGATTACGAGCACATCTATACAAAATTGGTCGTGCGGATTCAGACGAATGTAGAGCATGTGGAGAGGACAGTGAAACTCTGGAGCACTTTCTTTGCCACTGTCAAGCATTCGTCGAAGTTAGATCCAAGTATCTTGGAAGTGATGTTATTCCAGAAATAACATTCCTGACTAACACTGATTGGAAAATTCTTAGGAATTACGTCCAGGAAACTGAAAAACTATACTCTGTGAACAGTTTTTTTTTTTTTCATGAAAAGGAGCGCACAACAGGCCCGATAGTGGCCTAGGTGTATTTCTTCGAATTTGATGTACTATACATCCTCCTATCAACCTAACCTAACCTACCTACAAAGTGCAAAAGAATATATCATCCCCTGGCTTCATAGAATATATACGCTCAGCCTCTCTCTCAACCATGTTCGGGTAAACTGGAGAAAGGTTAAATTCGTATTCATTCCGAAAGGTGGCAAAAGGAGCCATGAGAATGCGAAAGACTTTCGTCCAATTAGTCTTTCATTTCTCGACTAGAGAGCTCATCGCGGCTTCCAACCAGTCAACATGCCTACCTTAAAGGACGATCTACAGAGACAGCTCTATATGAGTTTGTAAGAGTTATAGAAAGATCCCTCGAATTCAAATAATATACTGTGGGAGCCTTAAATACTTCTGTAATTCAACAAGCTCTTGCTAATCTAGATGTTGAAGAGCATATCAGCAACTGGTTAGCAACTATGTTGAAATTTAGAATAGTTACTGCAAGTCTTGCTAAAAGCGTCGCCTACTATACCTGTCGTAATATGTTTGGAATGAAATGGAGACTTAGTTCCAATATATTTAAATGGATGTACACAGCTATAGTACGTAATATTCTTACATACGGATCTCTTGAATAGTGGACTTCAACTAAGAAGAAGTCTGTTGTAGATCAGCTATACCAAGTTCAGAGATCAGCATGCATTGGAATAACAGGTTCTCTAAGATCTAGTCCTTCAGAAGCTCTGAACACTATATTGCACATCCTACCTATAGATCTGTATATAATGGCCATATCTGCTTGTAGCGCAGTAAGTCTTAACTCATCCGGAAGATGGAGATCAAGAACATATTTTTTTATTTATTTATTTTTATTTTAGTCTATGGAAATATTCCTTACAGACTATTTAACAATTTATAAAATTTTTTAAATTTAAACATAGAATAACGTTAATTATTTAGATTATATAATATATTTCTTTTTATAACATCAACATTTAAAGAAAAATCAACAAAGTTAAACATTTCGTTAAAACAGCAACATAACTTTCTAAACGGATCTGCCATAGCGAAATTTGTTCGAAACGTTTTGACGTATAATGGATTATTAAATCGTAATTGACGTTGAGGAACATTTAAAGAAATTTTACTTAATAGAAATTCAGAACATACAGTTCCATTTAGAAGATTTATCATAAATGACACATTAAGCATTGTCCTGCGACTTTTCAGTGTTGGTAGATTTATCAAAGCAAGTTTTGCTGCATACTTTGGCAGTTCAGAATAGTTCCCATATATGCTCTTTAAGCAAAATAATAAAAATTGTTTTTGCACAGATTCAATATGATCAATATGCACATTGTAATACGGGTCCCATACGACTGATCCATATTCCAATATCGGCCGTACAAGAGAAGCAAATAGTCGTTTAGTTATAAATGGATCATTAAATTCTTTTGACCATCGTTTAATGAAGGCTAAAATGCTACGGGCTTTATTAACAATCATTGTTATATGTTGAACAAAAGTCAATTTTGCATCCAGCAAAATTCCGAGATCCAGAATGGTGTCAACAGAATCCAATTTGGAGCCATTAATGGTGTAAAAAATGCTAGTATAAAATTTTCTTGAAAAATGTATGTGTTTGCACTTTGTTAAGTTTAAATCCATTAAATTTTGCTTACACCAGACGTAGAAAATATCTAAGTCGTTCTGAAGGTAAATACGATCTGATGGATGTTTAAAGCTTGAAAATATTTTTACATCATCCGCAAACATTAATATTTTAGAATATTTGATAGCTTTTGGCATATCGTTGATGAAGATTAAGAACAAAATTGGGCCAAGATGACTTCCTTGAGGAACACCAGATGTAACCAAAAAAGTTTTGGAGGTTGACGTTTTAAATTTTACGGATTGTTTTCTAAATAATAGATACGATTTAAACCAGCTTAGATAACTATCGTTAAATCCTAAAGCATCCATTTTTTTTTTTTAGCAAGAGTAGGTAATTTACTTTGTCAAAAGCTTTGCTAAAATCGGTGTAAATAACATCGGTATGTTGACCATTTACAAATCCCTCATTAACAAAAGTTGTTAGCTGTAGAATATTTGTCATAGCAGAGAATCCTTTGCGAAAACCATGTTGAAGGGGTGTCAATAGGGGAGAAACTTGGTGAACCAGTGAATCGGTTATACATTTTTCGAACAGCTTTGGGATTGCGCTAAGTTTAGCTATGCCTCTGTAGTTCATTACATTTGATTTGTTTCCAGACTTAAATAGAGGGATTATAAAAGATTTTTTCCAAATTCTAGGAAAATAACCATATTTTAACGAGTTATTAAACAAAATGGATAAAGGAAATGCCAGAGAATGTGCGCAATTTATTAATATGCAGCTTGGTATACCATCCGGACCATATGCGAATGATGATTTAAAACTTTTTAAACATTTAACGATGTGGGTAGTATCAATTAAACATGATGAAATTTGTTGATTTGACTGAATATTAAGTGGATGCATAGTGCTATCATCGTATTGGGAATTAGAGTAAGTAGTGGCAAAATAATCCGCGAATAAATTGCTGATTTCCGACTCATTACTAGACTCATTATTTAAATACTTCATAACTTTCAGGGTCCCGCATGTTTTTCTTTTTGAATTAACAAAAGTGAAAAATGATCGAGGATCCTGTTCAAAATTTCGTTTCATCTTATATAAATAATTATTGTATAATTTAACATTCAGCAAGTTATATTTCGCCCTGAGGAGAGAGTATTTAGTATAATCGAGAGCCGTGCCAGATTTTTTGTATTTCTTATAGAGTTTGTTTTTCATATTTTTTAAGGAAGATAATTCTTTAGAAGACCAGGGTGGGCCAGATTTTGTATTAGGTATACTTTTCGGGATACACTCACTCATATATTGATACAAGGTTTCATAAAACTTTCCAATAATTTTATCAATAGAATTTGGCAGACCGTTTGGAGTAGATAACAATGTAAGCCAATTTGTATTTTTTAGAAGGTTGTTAAATTCAACGTAGTTAGCTCGTTTAAAACAAAATAGTGTATCTTTTTTGACAGTGTTTTTATCATTGTCAGTATAAGTATTCTGGATGTTGCAGCTTATTTCAATTGTGGGATGGTAACGATCTTCGGGTAGTGTAAGTGGTTCAACACGATTTATTGTACATTCATTGGGTTCATTTACAAATACCAGATCTAACAGTTTACCAAAAATATTGTAAATTCCGTTAATTTGATAAAGACATAATTTTGAGAAATTATTAAAAATATCATCACTGATATCATCCGATCTTATGGGTACATAATTATTATATTCAGTGGAAAATTGCCTTGCTATTTGTGGTAAGTCAAAATCACCAAGAACAAACATTAAATCATTAGTATTAGTTTTAAGAGACACCATTTTTATTGCATCAATGTGTTGTTGATAGATTGATAAGTCTGATTGAGGAGGTATGTATGAACATGTAATGAAGACTTTTATGGAGTTAAGTTTTATTATCACTGCAATAAACTCAATATTAGAGGGTAAATTAATTTTTTTTCTTCGGCTGAAAATTTATTAGAGATAGCTATTAATAATCCACCACCAGTTGTTACTGTAAATCTATCTCGTCGATAAACTTGAAAATTGTCACATATTATTTCTGAGTTTAGAAGGGTATTATTTAGCCAAGTCTCAGTAAAGCAGAACACATGATGGTTGAAACCAAAGCTATCATGATAAAGCTTAGACGATTTGGTTTTTAATCCACACACATTTTGATATATAATATAAAGTTGGTTATCAATAATTTTAATCAGTTTTTTTGGTTCATTACTTGACGAGGTGGAAGGTGTGCAATATTATTTGACCGTTGATTGTATTCGTATTCCCGAACTAGAACGTGGTTTGGCCAGAATGACGCATTAACTACACAGTTAAAAATATCAAACGGAACAGTAATCTTGAAAGATGTTATACTCCTTGCTTGCGAATAATTAAATTTGTAAACACTAATATCAGCATCTTGATTGAGTTTGGATTTTATGTAATAATTTATGTCTTCGGCAGAAGTATCAAATGCAAAACGGGATATGAAGATGTGTTTTTTCGGTGGAATAACTCTCAATTCTCTATTAACAATAGGATTTATTCCGTTGTTCGTAACAACTTCAGCATAGTTTAGATTATGTTGGCTTAATTGATTGGATGAATCAAAAATAACAGGAGCAGGATTATTATGTATAGATGAAGCAGCATCAATTTCGGGGCCATAGATAACATTAGCGTTTGGGATTTGTATTAATGATGAACCGAAGGGATTTGCAACAGTGGGTTTAACAGCAGAAGGTGTAACAGCAGAGCGTGTAACACCAGGACGTGTAGTAGCAGAAGTAGTGGCTATATCAGGGTTGTTTTGTTGAGCTGGACTATTATTATCAGTTTGAGGGTCGTCTTGTTTCTCTTTGATTTTCCTTGACGATTTTCGCCTTTTAGGGGAAGACACGCTAAGATTTTAAGCTTGTTATCTCCAATCTTGAACCATATATAGAGTCTTCAAAGTCAGAGTTCCTTCCAGGAGCGAGTAGTGTAGAGGTAACCTACCGAGAGAATATACCACCCGAATCTTTACAGATGGTTATAAAATGAACTGCGGTGTTTGTTCTGGTGTCTTCTGTGAAGAAGTTCGGTAAGTATATACCACCGTCTTCCCAACAACTGTAGGGTCTTTCAGGCTGAAATATTTGCAATAATGTCAGCCTGTAGGGTATTACATGACCTCAATATTCGCGGCAACATAGGAATTTTTGTCGATAGTCAAGAGGCACTTCTCTCACTAAACTCTTATACTGCCACTTCCCTATTAGTTAGACAATGCAAGAAAGATCTGTCAAGGCTGGGTCACCTGTCTGACATTACCCTTGTTTGGGTTCCTGCGCATAGGGACTACTATGGTAATGAACAGGCAGATGAGCTTGCCAGAACGGGATCTGCTCTTGACATTTCCAACGCCGTTTCAGTAGCAACTCCGTTAAGTTTTTTCAAGAGTAATATCCTCAGATTCTTTCTTCAAAAGGCAAAAGGAAAATAGGTGGAATAATCTAGACACATGTAAAGGGACCAAGTTATTGTGGCCCTTTTTCAATGAAAAACGCACAAGACACCTTATAAACCGAAATAGGCGGGACATATCGAGGCTGATAGCAGTAATAACAGGACACTGGGTAATAGGCAGACATGCAAAAAAAAAGATTAACTATAATGTTCCGAGGTGTTCAGAAACACAAGATTGCCCTATCCAACCATTGATTACCAGTATTATCCCGCTGGTTATTCTTTTAGGTAATCCCATACCGACTTGTCTTTACCTTACTTAATCTTTTCAAAAGAAATTACATCGAAAACTTTAATTATTCATATTGAATTATAAATGTATTTTCAAAATCCGTATAAAATATTTCCAACTAGGTAATTCATATTACAGATTACGACATGTGTTTAGAAATAAGAATAATTCATTTAAATAGAACACTTTAATAATTAACAATATAATTTTGATAAAAATATAATATGATAAATGTGTAACAAATAAATCTCATTACCCTGTATGGCGAATGATGTAAATAAAAAAGTATATAATTTGTATAAATAGGTCATTCAACTTTGTTGATGATCATTAACAAAAAAAGAAAAGAGAAAGGGAACAAGAAAATAAAATTTGGTCTAAGGCTGCCTAAGAAAATTATGAAGTGTATTTCGCGGGATTGTTTTCTTAGGACATAAGTTAAATAATTTTTATATAAATGAAATTTAAGAAAATGAATACTAAATGTAATTATATTAATAATTTTTCTTAAAAATATTCTGGAGATTTAAATACCTTTAGTAAATTCGGAAAACATTTGCATGCACTTTTCTTCATTCACCTTTTAACAATTTTTCCTTACTTATATTTTTTCTATTCTCTTTTTTTAATTTTCTTCTTCTTACTATTTTTTTTATTCTTTGCTTTATTACTTTTTTTTATTTTGCATAAATCTTCTTCTTCACATCACTTGTAATTTTCTTTTAAAATATATATTTTTTTATAATAATTCTTTAATTTTCTTCATTATCTTCATAACACTATCATTAATTCTTTTAATTATTTTCTTTTTTTTTCACGTTATATAAATTAATTATTTTTACTTTTTTTCAAAAATTCAAATACTTTGTTAAGTTAATAATTTTAATGTACAATTTGCATAGTACTTTGAAGATGACTAAAGAATTATTATATTATTCTTCTTTGACTTACTCATTTTTCAAAAGGTCCACCGTTGAATGATCATTCAGCAATGACAATGATCACTCAGAGAGACAATTATTGTTGATTACAAAGATGTAAGACGATTCTTGATCTATTATTTCGCTATTTGATTTTCTTACTCTTATTTTGTTAAACGTGCATGTTATCTATAGTATTTAAATTCCCGTGACAAAAGAAATACTATAACTTAAAAAGTTAATAAAGACAATTTATCGCATACTATTAATTACTAAAAAAAATACTTAGAAATAAAGGTTCTTCAGTAGACAAATATTGACGAAATTGTAACGACTTTTTGTTCCATGGACAGACTTGGCACGATGGTGGTCGCTACGGCTTAAGCTCGTCGAACTAGTGGATTCGTGTCTGTCGACATGTCGGTTACATTTAAATTTTTTGTGCCAAAGATTTAGTTTAGGTTACAGTATCCTGGATATGATTCTGGAGTTTTTCGAGTAAGAACTACGATGTAGATGTCCTTGAAGACTGCCCTCCCCAATTGACATATTCCAGTCAACCATGACATCTTAGTTTGTCCAAGATTTACTATGATGTCCCTAATCAAGTAGTGATTCAGCACATCATAATTTTCATGTTAGTTTGTATAAATATTTCACATATGTGGTATATTTAACAACAAAAAATGCTTAAATCAATAACTAGATTTTATTAACTACAATATCAAACATAAAGATTGTGGCGAATTATTAAGAATATGAATATAAATATAGTTAAATAGTGTATAAGTATATAAACAATTTATATTTTAGATTATTTATTATTTTGATTTAGGTCAAATTATATATATGTATATATGAATTTTTTTTGGAGAAATAATATATTTGCGTATACATATATCTATTAATATATGATTAATAATTTTTATTATTAATTATATCGATAAAAAAGAAATTTGTGTATAGTTATACTATTTTATATTTTCATGTATTTTGTCTTGAATCTATTTGACCTTGTATATTTAATTATTTTATATTTATTTATTTATTAATTTAATTATTTATTAACTTGTTTATTTATTTATTCATTTATTTATTGATTTGTTAATTCATCAATTTATTAATTAAATAATTTATTTATTAATTTGTTTATTTATTTATTCATTTATTTCGCGGGGAGTTTTCCGGTTTTTCCTACCGAGCGCGTCCCCGGGTGGCGGATAGGGGGTGGTGATGGACCATCTGTCCTCCCCCAGTTTTAGTTTGACTCTAGCTGAGGAATGGCAGATTGTCCACCACCTGGGAATATTATATTCCCCGCGGACCAAAAACTGGAAAAAAACAACATGGAAAGCAAAAACAACAAGTAAGAGTGTTATATTATTATTTGGAATATGGCTTAAGTCAATTATGGACCGAGCTCTTTTGAACTAACAAAATATTAATTTTAAAAAAACAAATATTTTATTTCAATTCTTAAACCGTGAGCGTCAATTATGAACCGATACTCATAAAATTTTGTACATAGATTATGTATAGAACTTGTTTATGCAAAATTTCAGCGCTATACTCGTATTTTAAATAAGGAACACTCGTATTTTACTAACCAAAACTCTTTCCTGAAGGGAACCTTTTGTGAATTACAGACACATTCCGCATGAAATTCGGAGCGAATTTCATAACCGTATTTCATAACTCATATTTTTAAGCCAGTAATGATCGTCTAAGTAATTTTCTGAAGGGGACCTTATATGGGCGGTAGGGTAAATTATGGACCGATCCTCCCTAAATGTGGTGGAGAGATTTTAGCACGCATTAAACTTATGTGCGTCAATTTTCGTCACATTCATATTTTTAAGCCAGTAATGAGCATTGTAGTTATTTGCAGAGGGGGACCTCATATGGGGGAATGGTCATTTATGGGCCGATCCAAAAAAATTGGTACGGAGGTTTTGGCTCGTAAGAAACTTACTTATACTGAATTTCATCGCTATACTCGAATTTTTAGGCCAGTAATGAGTGTTAAAGTCATTTTCTAAAGGGGACCTTATATGGGGGGTAGGGTCATTTATGGACCGATCCTAAAAAAAATTGGTAGAGAGATTTTGGTTCGTAAGAAACATACTTATACCGAATTTCATCGCTATACTTGTATTTTGGAACCAGTAATGAGTGTTAAAGTAATTTTCAGAAGGGGACCTTATATGGGGGGTAGGGTCATTTATGGGCCGATCCTCAAAAAATTTGGTAGAAAGATTTTGGCTCATATGAAACTTATATATGTCGAATTTTTTCGCTATACTTGTACTTCTAAAGCAGTTATGCCCGTTAAAGCTGTTTTTTGGAGGTCCACTTGTATGGGGGCTATCCGAAAAAGTGGACCGATATTGCCCATTTCCAATACCAAACAAACCTTAACAATAGAGAATATTTATGCAAAATTTCAACTGTCTAGCTGCTCTCGTGTGGTCCCTATCGTGATTTCAACAGACAGACGGACGGACATGGCTAGATCGTCTTAGAATTTAATAAGGACCCGGAATATATATACTTTTATGGGTCTATGACCAATATTTCTTTTTTGATGGTGGGTATAAAAAGATAAAAGTTACGGTGCAGGGCCTAAATAACCCAATACCGGCGGCAAGTGTTGATCCACTCGCGAGTCACGTGTCGTCGTCATCCTGCAATCGTGATCAAAATACTACTACGGAGGTGGGTACCTTGGCCTCCGTGGCGGACAATGCGTCAAGTGTACAGCATGCCATTGGCAAAAACATAGAGGTGAAAGAGAAGGATGTACTCGGAGAGAGCTCTAAGCTACCTCAGCCATTAAATATAGGCGAGGGTTCCGACTCTGAATCCTCAGATGATAATAACAATATCATTATAGCAAATCCCAAAAAGGATGAAGCAGGGCAAATGGTGAAACAGGTGAGTGATAGCATAGCTAAACTACCTATTACCAAAAAAGACTATCTGGAGCACAGAGGAGGAAGTTGAAAAATATGCAAAGGAAAAATCGGACTCTCTCACAAGATCTGAGACAAAGAGGATCAGGTCTCCCGAAGAGTTGACAACTGAGAATAAACCTAAGAAGAAAAAGAGCTCCCCGTCTTCTAATACACAGTCGAAGCCAAGCCAAACTTCACTCAACGGAATCTCAAGTCATAATCCTGATAGTAAGGGTGACAACGCCAAGATAGATAACCCGAAGACGACCACGTCGGCGAAATCAACCTCGAAGGTACGGGTATCTCAAAAGAAGCCCCGAAAAGCTAGGAAAGAGAGGCTAGACAGTGGGAAAGGAAAAGAGCCGCCATCTTACGCCAAAGTTGCCAGAGGAATACACCGGGACAATCTCTGCTATGTAGTTTACGATGCCGGTAATCCGGCAGGCAAAATTCCAATAGACCAGCAGAGTAAGGTAGAAGATCTGGTGAACAATAAGATAGTGGACCATGCAATCGCTTCAAAGGGCAAACAACCAATAGAGAGCGTGAGCTGCGAGTTCAGAATGGGCGTGATGTTGATGAGGTTGGCATCTCACCAATGTGTGAGCACCCTAATGAACTCGGAAGATTCTTTGGAATTACGTTCAGGAAACTGAGTTTCTGAACACTGAAAAATAATTCTTTCAGTTCTTTTTTTTCATGATAAGGAGCGCACAACAGGCCCGATAGTGGCCTAGGTGTATTTCTTCGGATTTGATGTAGTATACATCCTCCTATCAACCTACCTACATATTCATTTATTTATTTACTAATTTGTTAATTCATCAATTTATTAATTAATTTATTTATTTATTAATTTATTTATTTATTTATTTATTTATTTGTTTATTTTTTTGTTTATTTATTTATTTATTTATTTATTTATTTATTTATTTATTTATTAATTTATTTGTTAATTCATTAATTTATTAATTAATTAATTTATTTATTAATTATTTTTTTTACTTCTTCTTTTTTTCTTGATCTGTTTTTTTGTTTATACTTTTATATTTTTATCATATATTTTTATATTTTCAACTATTTGTGTTTTCAAATTTTAATATATATAATATATATAATATTATATATATTTTATTTTTATACCCTACACCACTTTAGTGGGTAGGGTATAAAATATATATATTGGATTTGTGCTGATGTTTCTAACATACAAAAATATTCGTCCTAGACCCATCTTAAAGTATACAAGACCCATCTTAAAGTATACCAATTAGAATCGTTTTCTGAGTCGATTAAGGTATGTCCGTCCGTCCTTCTGGCTGGCTGGCTGTCCATGTAAACCTTGTGCGCAAGGTACAGGTCGCAATTTTCAATATAATTGGATGAAATTTGGCACGCACGTTTTATTTAACCCAAGGACGAAGCCTATTGAAAATGGTTAAAATCGGTCCATTATTTCACCTAGCCCCCTTAGAACAGAACCCTCCGAAAAGGGCTTCTGAGCTCATAATTATGTTAAATATACAGATATATCGATAAAATACGGCACAACTAAGTTTTATAGAAGTCTTGATGACCCTGCCAAATTTCATAAAGATCGGGCCCCATTTGACCCTAGCTCCCATACAAAGTCCCCTTCAGAAAATTACTTGAATGTCTCAAATTAACTTATAAACACAAATATCGCGATGAAATTCAGCACAATAAAATATTATGCAAATATAAAAATATTCACAAAATTTTATCGGGCTTGGTCCATATTTGCCCCTAGCCCCCATATAAAGCCTCTTTCAGAAAATTAGATTTTCATCCATAAATTGCTTAAATGTATCGGAACAAGGGAATATTGAAGATAAATGCTTTATTATGAAAAATAAATCACATTTAATATTTGCACAGTTCTTGATAATTCATGATGTATAAGGATATCCACTTTTGTATGTATCGTTATAAATATTTTTGTTTATGCATAATTATCTACTATATTCTACAGATATGAATAATCTAAATATACATATAATTTTATTAATATTATCTATTAATTAACATATACACATACATATACATATAGATTTATGTGGGTGATAGCAACAGAGAATTGTCCTATAAGATTTGTTTTCTAAATTGAGTTTTAAATTCTAGCCTTTAATATGCACAAATATGTTAGTCTAATTTTTAAAATTTGTTAGTCTGTGTGTGTTGAATGTCTATCATAAGAATGGAAATTATCAAACGCTTAGAATTAGTTCTTGTTAACGTTACACATAACCCACTGTACTTATTTGTGGAACGTGTTTTGTAACATACAGCTGTTTTCGGGTTTCGAAATTTGCTAGTGTAGAGTTATTTTTTTCGGGGAAATTAGCTAATACTCACTCGGAATGATTGACGGTAGATGTAGTTGTCCGGGGATTTTTCTACACTGTGTTGTCTCAGTGTTACATTCCTTTTATCAATCACCATAAATAAATGATCACTTAAATATCCTACATTTAAAAGATAATATCAAAAATAAAAATAATGTAATACTTCAAGGCTTACGGCTGTAACGCTTACCCGAGGAATTTTCCAGAAATACTTATAAGTTTGAATTTAAATAAAAAAAATCTTATTTACATCTCCAATCGTAGACAAACTTCTTTTATGCAATAGTAGACCTACTGTATGTATTACATTTACAATAATTAGTATCTAGTTTAAGTTTTCATATTTCATATCTACAACTTACCAAGTTTATATTTAATTAAACCTCATTAAATTTCAGAAATAATTTTAATTATTTCTGAAATTTATTTTTCACAATATGTTATATATTTTTAAATTTACTTTATTTCAACTTTATTTCAAATATTCTGGAGACAAGTGTGCTTTATGTTCTGTGGTTAACCAAAAAAAGAATAATCTCTACAGGACATTAAAGTCACGTATTCATCGTGTCAAATAGTACTATTTTTCGCAACTGCACAGTGGGGCAGAATGGAAATTTTTTGGAAATAAATCTGGCATTTCTAAATGGCTGATCCGATCGGGATAAAATTTGGCATGAGCGTAGCCAAGGAGTATTCGAGTTTAAGTTTTGAAGATGAACCCTGCAGATGCCCCAGGGACGGCGCTGTGGCGGCTCAAAGTAGGGTACCTACGACATGTAAAATTTTTACTCGTGCCATTTTTTTGAGACGAGATCTTGAAAAAACATGCTTGGACATACTACTTATCTCTTATAATATCCGAGTTATAGGCATTTAAATATTTAGTGATACAAAATTTACCATACCTTGGTCCGCCTTTTTTTGAATACCGGGCGTAATTTTGGACCAAATGGACCAATTTTTTCTTGTTAGTTAGACAACAAAATTTCCAATAATATACACAAAATTTCAGATCAATATCATTTACAGATCCAAAAATATACGTTTTTTAATTTAAGAATTTTAGATTTTTGCTGTTTTTTTTTCCAAAAATGTGTCTTAACTCTTTTATTAATAAAATAAAATTTTCTTTAAGAACATATAACAATTTTATAGTTTTCTAAAAGGTATCTTTACGCAGAACGCTTTGGCGTAAAAAACTTGTCCTATTTTTTGAAAATGTTGCCACTGCGTCCTTCCGAATATGACCTATTTTTTATCAAAACTTCAACTTTGGGCGACATGTTCTAAAATCCCAAAGCTGGGATCAGAATATATACATATACAATATGTTTTCTATTTACTCCAAAAGTATTTTCCCAGCCCTGAAAGAAATGTGGACACTATGGGCAAAAATGTAAAAATCACATTTTTGGGATTTTCATTCCTATTTTTGGGAATTGCGGGATGCCCTTTGACCTTCAATTCAATTCAATTTTTTTTTTTTTGCATTTTCTTATTTGAAATGACAAATTTAACAAGCGTTGAAAATTTCATTGAGTTTTGTTCATAAGTAAAGATTTTGTCATATATTACATATTTGTTAAATTTCTAAAACTATGATTTATATCAAAATTTTAATAGGGTCGCAGATAGCTACAACAATTTAGTCCATATTTATCCCTTAATATCTTTTTTTAGTTAGATATGGAAATTCTCGACCCTTTACAAAAAATTTCAAGCCAATATCTCAATTACATTCAAAAATATGTTCATTTAAACCTGTATCCTTTAATTTCATGTTTTTCATATTTTAGTATTAAATATGACAGAACATGTTTAAATCTTATATTTACCTATTTTCTATTTGTTTGCTTATCCTTATAATTGAAAGGTCCTATTATGCTTAAATTTTCAGAAATTTATAACTATTTTTTACCTAAATTTTTTCGACAGATCATTTCGTTCTGTTTCGTTTATGATCATGTAGGTAAAAATATACAGGTAATGATAATTTCGATTCATTCACTAATAAGAAATATCAATGACTGAATTACAGGTTATAGTAATATAGTACTAAATGTTAATAGGTAGACCTGTATCGGAAATGACAAGAATTGGTATATAAGTAAACTTCTCAGATTTTAAGTACCATATTTAATAAATCTACAATGAAGATTCCATTAAAGTACGAAGAGTTGTGTTCCGTTTTATGGAGTGTATCTTCAAAAGGGCCAGAAAGAATTGAAGACATTTCAAATTATATAAAAACTACATATAGTAGAAAAGTAGACAAAACAGGCATATCAAAAATTTAAAACTTTTTAAAACTTTTTGATGTAAAAAGTAAGTCTGTGGATGGAAATCAAAAGAAATTTCGATTAAAATTTTGTAGTTGGATGGAAACTACTACGGAAATCTCAACTTACAACACATCAACAGGAGGGTCACACAAAAACTTTTTTCAATCTCAAATGAGGAAATTGCTGATACATTTAACGAAATGCTGAAAAAGGAAAACCAACCTATGGATGCCGTACATATTGCAACTATTCTTCCTAATGCATCACCAAAACGACTTAAGCGAATTGTGGAAAGTATACCAACTCCAACATCACAATCATATGTTACTGAAGAGGAAGCAATAGCCCTTATGTTGGAACTGGGTCTCAGTCGAAATAAGTACCAAATATTAAGGAAAGCTCTGCATGAAAAAGGACGCAATATATTACCATCATACAAGGCGATCCAGGAAAAAAAACAAACTATCCTACCATCACCTATTGCTGTTAATGATGTGGAAGCTTGTATTGATATATCATCTTTGCTCGAAAACACAGCATCAAGAATTGAGTCAGACTTTTCAGAAGACCAACTAAGGAAAATTCATAACTGTGATGTTGTCTTAATGTGTAAGTGGGGATGTGACGGTTTATCAGCACTTCCAGAATACAAACAAGCTTGTGGAAGTCGGACATTAGCAGACTACAAAAGTGTATTTATGTCATCATTAGTGTCATTACGAATTCGTTCATATTCCCTTAATCCATCATCGTCAAGCATCGGAAATTCATTTGAAGATATATGGATCAATACAACTCCGGGTTCAAAAAATTTTTGTAGACCCATTGGATTTGAATATATAAAGGAGTCAAAGAAAACAACAAAAGATTAAGTGGAATATTTAAAAGATGAAATAAATGCAATGGAGCCCATTTGCATAAAAATAAAGGAATTCTCTATTAACGTATCATATCAGCTAAGCTTAACAATGATTGATGGAAAGGTCAGCAATGCCATAACAGGAACTTCTTCCTTCTGGAGATGCTCAATATGTAATGAGAAAAAGTCGCAATTCTCAAATATAAACAAAAGCAGAAGTATTAATGAAGAAGTCCTGTCTTTCGGAATTTCACCACTTCATGCCAGAATACGATTTTTGGATTACTTTTTACACATAGCATACGACCTCAAATATAGAAGTGTGCCAGAGAATCTTACTAAATCAACAAAAAATAATGAAGAATTGAAAGAACTGAGAGCTGCGGAAAAAAGCAGAATCCAAGAAGAATTTAAAGTTCAGATGGGATTAAACATCGACAAACCACTTCCAAGCGGTAGTACAAATGACGGTAATACGGCGAGAAGGTTTTTTCGTGATTTTGAAATTACTTCAAAAATAACTGGAATCGACAAGGAGTTGCTTCGAAGAGTTAACACTATTTTAATGGCACTGAATAGTAAACATAAAATTAATGGAAATCGATTTGGGGAATATACATCTGAAATTTCTAAATTACTTGTATCTCTGTATCCATGGAGGGAACTAACACCAACAGTACACAAAGTATTGTGTCATGGTCAAATAATAATCGAATCGAATATTCTTCCACTTGGAGAGTTAACAGAAGAAGCCCAGGAAGCGAGGAATCGAGATTTTAAGCATGTTCAACTATTCAGCTCAAGAAAATGCTCCAGTCAATCACAGAATGAAGATATTTTTAATAGTTTACTTCTATCTTCTGATCCTGTTCTTTCAACTATGCGAAAAAGATGGATTTGTTATGAAACTCTATCATCTCAAAACAAGGAAGATTTAAAGGACTTATATTACCATCTGGATTGTGTGAGGTGATTTAGGTGTTGTTGTGCGTGGCTCATAATAAAATTATAATTTTTTATTGTATATACAATGTTATAGTCTTTAATAAAATAATTAACTAAATAATTTTTAAAAATTGTCCAAATATTTTATTCAACACCAAATGTATGTTCTGGCATACTTAATACTAAAATATGAAAAAGATGAAATTAAAGGACACAGGTTTAAATAAACATATTTTTGAATGTAATTGAGATATTGGCTTGAAATTTTTTGTAAAGGGTCGAGAATTTCCATATCTAACTAAAAAATGATATTAAAGGATTAATATGGACTAAATTGTTGTAGCTATCTGCGAACCTATTTAAATTTTGATATAAATCATAGTTTTAGAAATTAAACAAATATGTAATATATGACAAAATCTTTATGAACAAAACTCAATGAAATTTTCAACGCTTGTTAAATTTGTCATTTCAAATGAGAAAATGCAAAAAAAAAAATTGAAAAGGTCAAAGGGCATCCCGCAATTCCCAAAAATAGGAATGAAAATCCCAAAAATGGGATTTTTTACAGTTTTTATCTAATTTAAAGATTGACAGGAATGTTTTGTTAACATTTCACCGTGAATTACCGAGATAATATGAGAATGAAGAAGAAGTATCATTTTTTTCTAGTCGTTTTTGTAATCTCTCCAATTATAAACAAGTGTAAATAATATTAAAAAATATGAGCGGACAAGTTTCAAATGTTTTTAAAGAAAAGTTATTTATATATGTATAAAGTGATTACTGCTCTTGAGCCTCTGAAGAAATAAAATGTCCGGGAGAGCTTAGTGTGTGAAACATTGTGTCCATTAAAATCCTCGTGTCCACAAGTGATTCCGCGTCAGTGAATATTCTTTTTCAAACCTACGTCCAAGTAATTCTGGTGGTGAATAAATGAGATATGGAGTCCTTAACGACAATCCAGATATCTGAAGCAAATTCTATGTGGATCTGAGTGTTTTATTGAAATTGCCGTGCTCAAAGTCAAATGGAATTATCCCGGATGAAACCAATGAGTCTTGTTCACGTTGATCAATCACAGATAGCTCTGGAAACATCAAATTTCTCAACAATTTGACCTAGAAATCAATATTTGTCTTCCTATTTTGCTTGTGGCTCCTTAAATAGACGGTTTTATTTTAAAGTTGTTGCAAATATTTTCACACCAAGTTGACCAGTTTTGTAAATATTCATAGCACTGATTTGCAATATTGATTATAATTTGGTGCCAAATCTATTAAAAAATGAGCAAATTTTAATCTTTATTTTAGATTTCAAATACAAATTTTAACTAATTTAAAACTTATGTAAAATTACAAACTTTAAATTAGCGACTCTCGGTATTGACTTCAATATAATTGTACGAGTATTGAGGTTAAAATAAAAAGACCGCGTTTTGCAAAATTTTTCTTTTATACCAAAAGTTTGGTATTGGATTAATTGCTTAATTGGAAATCCAAATCTACTAATACAATCTTATTTACCAATGAAATCAATACAAAACTATTTTGACATTACGTCTGTGGTGAATTTATGTCGCATGGTTCAGTTCTGCATCGCGTTACGTTTTATAGCTGCATTCGAATAATATGACCGTTAATTTCAAATAAACTTTACAGAAGCCAAAATACAGAATTTCAATTAAACTTTTCAGAAGCCAGCACTTTTACAATGGGAAATTCTTTTTTTGTTTTAGATTTTAAGAAATCAACTTTATGCATCAAATATTTCTTTCGTTTACTATTTTGAAAATTAAGTGATGACGAATTTTTATTCATAAGACTTGAAAGAAAACGTCCATAAAACTTTGTGGTCTAGAGTAGTTCCATGTTGGATAATAAACACTCAAAGTAAAAAATTCTCACAAATGTAATTGAAACCAAGAATTCTTTTTTAGAACTTTTTGATGTTATGAGGGCGGCTTACAACTTAGAAAGTCAATTTTGCTAATGTAAGCTGTATACACTTATTGAATGACTATAGTCCATATATAATTGTTGTGCGATTTATAAGTAAAGAATTACGTAGTCACAATGTTTTGAAACCAAATATATATATTTGCAGTTTTTTGGATAGAATATTTGAGGCTCTTAGGTTATGCAAAATGTAAAAACTACGCATCGTTTGATGTATATCTCTAAAATGTGCTCTAGAAGGTATCATTGCGGGAGAAGCTTAAATATTGGAAAAACAAACGTGAAAGTTTCGAAAAAAGGGCTTTTTCGCGAAGCACATTAACAGCGTAACTTCAATATACCCAAAATATCGCGTGATCGAAATACTTTTAAATTTTACATGTTGAAATCATAAAGCCGCGATAAAATATTAGCATGCAAAGATGTTAGAGCGAATACAAAAAAATTGCGAATTTTTCATTTTTTACTTTTTATCAGTAATCAATCTTTATATAGAAACAATTGGTTTGCATCAAAAAAAATTAATCAAGGTCTTTCGTGGACTGAATACGCGGTGTTTCTTTCGCAACATAAATCGATGAAGCACACCTAGCCAATTTAAATTGGGGACATTATACATCAACCGGTAGCTGACAATGATGCTTATACGAAAATCGATAAGCTGTTTGAAAAAAAGTACGTTTTTGCATTAAAAAGTATAAAAAAGTTCATTCATGTAAATATATAATTTCTTTACAAAATTTAAATTAACTGGACTGTTTTCATTTTAATGTTTTTTTGGATTAATAATTCATTTAAATTTAGGAATGTAAAAAGCAGTTAATTGTAGATAAGAAGGGATATGTTAATTACAAAAGATATTTCATCAAAATTTCTCTTTAGTCGAAATCGCGGTGTTTGTTGAGTTACAAGATAATTCGAGGAAGCACACCTAAACCGCTAATTAAAATTGGTAACATACGTTAATGTGCACGTTATTGAGCACATTTTCTAAATTGGTTCAGCATACTAGGCTGGTAGTTAGAAAAGTATATTTTCAGAGGTTTCCTCTTGTATTGCACAAAATCTACATAGATTCATCTTGACATTTCCAAGTATAAATTGATGGTATCTAAGACCACAGTGACCAGTAAACCCTTACTACTGATGTTGAGGAAATGATCTGCACCAATTTCCATTCAGATATTTCAAATTCCTCAATTTTAACTAATTTTCCTGGAGTATTTTGTAATTTTAGTAATAAAAGTTTTCTTCAAAAAATATATGGCAACACTGCTCTCTATACGCCGAAACATTCCCTGCCAGCAACACAACTAAAGCCCCCTTCACACGAGCACACAAGTAATATGAACTATCAAAATTTTGTGTAGAAGAGAACGGATGTGATCGTTTAAACGCAATATGTAATGAAACCATCACACACGGATGGAAAATTTGACAGTCGTATAGCTCTCTTCATTTTTTGAAATGAATAAAAAAACAAGCAAGTCGCATTAGATCAGGGATGTATTTTTATGTAAACACATACAAAAAAAGTGAAACAGCTGTTCCATCTTACTTTGTTATTGTTTTATACCAATCGTTATACCAATCATGTAAACACAAAAAATATAAATCATACGACTTTTATTCCCTTTTTTGTCATACGGATGGAATTTCATTTTACTTTTTCATTAGACTTGTCGTACGTAAATTGTGACCGTATGAAGGGCCCTTAACTTTAAATGCATTAAAAGTCGACTTTTCCATCAATTAGTTATAGTTGATCATTGGATTATTTTTAATGGAGCCAACTGACTATTTTAACATGGCGATGTACTACGCAGTAGTAAATTTTCCGACTCTGCATGACTTTTCAACTAACTTAAAGTTAGTTACAAAAAGATTAGCTTAAAGTTAACTGTTTATTAACTAACTTCAAGTTTGTTGCAGAAAAGTTAACTAATAGTTTTCTGTTGTATTATCTTCTGTATTAATTAATTACATTTTAAATAAATATATGTAAAATTTATTTACATTAACTAAATATATATAAAATTTATTTAACTATTAGTTATCTAAATTACACTTCGCTTTAATAAAATATTCTTAAATTTTTTTTTTTTTTTTTTTTTTGATAAATATGCAAAACTTGTTAAAAACAGAAGGTATTTATGGCTCAAGTTCATTAGATCCACTAAGTAGTTGAAAATACTGTGAAAATATACACCTTTTTAAGATTTGGAAAGTTTATGTAATATGATCTGCTTTTTCAAGTCGTGATAGTGGTTTGTTAAAATTAATAGACATCAGTTTCCTGCAGAAGAACACCGGTATCCATGATTCCCATTGATTTAAATCTAAAATAAATTTTAAAATGTTATGTGTAATGTTAACTATTAATATATTATACTTACTGTATCAATCAGCAGAATTTAGAATTTAGGGACCGAGTTTTGAAATATTTAACCTTTTATAATTTATTTTTCCAATTTACTGACTCTAATTTCACAATGTATACAAGAAAATGACAAAAATGTAAAACAAAATTCCAAATAATAAAGAAACATGAGAAACAAAATGCTCTCCAGATAATTTTAGGGTAATCCTGCATTATATGATAGTTAGCTCATAGCCAGCCTTTAAAAGTCGGTTGCTTACGTTAATAAATACCAAATTTTGGAACATTTCTGCATTATATTGTAGTTCGTTTATAGCCAGTCTACTAAAGTTAACAAATAAAATTCATAATAATGGAGAAACAAGAGAAAACATGTTGAAATAAAATTCTCTCCAGATAATTTTGGGGCACATCATGCATTACATGATAGTTAGCTTGTAGTTAGTCTTTAAAAGTCGGTTGTTTACGTTGCCAAATACCAAATTTCGGGACAGCTCTGCATTACATTGTAGTTAACTTATAGTCAGTCTGTAAAAGTAAACTAGAAGTGATTTTTTCTCGTAGTCGACTACAAAATAGCTGGCAGGATTGCGTTTCGAATGCTCGCGTGTATAGGTCTGAAATTTATGCTGACGCTTCGTTGGCGCACATACACTATAAGCTTGCAGGGCACACTTAGAAAGTTGACTGCATCACTACAACAATACAAAAACAACATGTATTTTGTTTTTGTACTAGAATCAGACTAATGTCAACAAGTAAGAGTGTTATATTCGGCTGTGCCGAATCTCATATACCCACCATCGAACCGTATGCCGTAAAAGGGTGATATTTGGAATATGGCTTAAGTCAATTATGGACCGAGCTCTTTTGAACTAACAAAATATTAATTTTAAAAAAACAAATATTTTATTTCAATTCTTAAACCGTGAGCGTCAATTATGAACCGATACTCATAAAATTTTGTACATAGATTATGTATAGAACTTGTTTATGCAAAATTTCAGCGCTATACTCGTATTTTAAATAAGGAACACTCGTATTTTACTAACCAAAACTCTTTCCTGAAGGGAACCTTTTGTGAATTACAGACACATTCCGCATGAAATTCGGAGCGAATTTCATAACCGTATTTCATAACTCATATTTTTAAGCCAGTAATGATCGTCTAAGTAATTTTCTGAAGGGGACCTTATATGGGCGGTAGGGTAAATTATGGACCGATCCTCCCTACATGTGGTGGAGAGATTTTAGCACGCATTAAACTTATGTGCGTCAATTTTCGTCACATTCATATTTTTAAGCCAGTAATGAGCATTGTAGTTATTTGCAGAGGGGGACCTCATATGGGGGAATGGTCATTTATGGGCCGATCCAAAAAAATTGGTACGGAGGTTTTGGCTCGTAAGAAACTTACTTATACTGAATTTCATCGCTATACTCGAATTTTTAGGCCAGTAATGAGTGTTAAAGTCATTTTCTAAAGGGGACCTTATATGGGGGGTAGGGTCATTTATGGACCGATCCTAAAAAAAATTGGTAGAGAGATTTTGGTTCGTAAGAAACATACTTATACCGAATTTCATCGCTATACTTGTATTTTGGAACCAGTAATGAGTGTTAAAGTAATTTTCAGAAGGGGACCTTATATGGGGGGTAAGGTCATTTATGGGCCGATCCTCAAAAAATTTGGTAGAAAGATTTTGGCTCATATGAAACTTATATATGTCGAATTTTTTCGCTATACTTGTACTTCTAAAGCAGTTATGCCCGTTAAAGCTGTTTTTTGGAGGTCCACTTCTATGGGGGCTATCCTATGTCATTTTATACCCCCATCTTTTTTGATGGTGGGTATAAAAATGACATAAGAAATGTAAACAAATAACATTCTTAACATGTAAACAATAACAACTTTTGACATTATTGCGATTCGAATGCTCGCGTGGCCTATACACTATATATTAAATTCTGCTGACGCTTCGTTGGCACACGTACACAATAAGCTTGCGTGTATTGGTATGTCTGTGTTTAAGTGAAATGAAAACTTGTTTGTTGTTTTGTTGTTGCGAATTTTTTTAATGTTATGTTCTCTTTTAATACAAATAGCAAAATGTTTGATGTTAATTGGGAATATTGTTTTTTTTTTATAAAAAAAACTATGGATGGTCAAAAATAATTGTTTAATTATAAAAAACATTAAAAAAATTAAAGAGAGTTATAAATTTTTATAGATAATATTCATTATTTATAAAAATATTTAGTTTTTCATGAAATTACTTTTTATTTTTCCACTCTTTATTGAAAAAAAAATATTGAAATAATTTATTAATGTATGTTTATGTACATTAAAGGTGTATTTGCACGCAAAATATTTTATTTTGTTTATGAACAACTTTTTACAGTGTACTAATACTAAATGTTGCCTTGAATACGGTTTTCTGCTGCTTAATACACACAATAAATACTTGATAGTATCCCTTCAAACATTTAGAAGACAAAACTATTGCGCATCATCCCAGACGCCACGTCAGAAACACTTCTGGACGATTGTCAGACGATAACGCACATTTTACAAAAACAAAATACATTGATTTCGAATTTTCGTCTTCTAGAAATACACTTTTAAGTTACTTCCGGATGATAGTTAGAAGAGTGCATCCATTTTGCTTAAACAAAAAACCATGACTGTTGAACTTTTTTCATCTGGAAGTATACGTTTTAGTGACTTCTGTATGAGAGTTGGGTGAGAACACACATTTTACAATAACAAAATACATTGTTTCCTAATTTGAGAAGAGTGTTCAGATTAATGTTGTATTTTATTCATCTGGAAGTGTGGATTTTAGTCACTTCTGGACGATTGTCAGACGAGAGCATACATTTTACAAAAACAAAATACATTGATTTCTAGTTTTCGCCGTCTGAAAGTATAGTTTTAGGTTACTTCCGTATGAAAGTAAGAAGAGTACAAAAACAAAAAAATATAAATACTCCATTTTTTAGCGTGAACGCGAAAAAAATAAAAATAAATAATGCAGAAATATATACCAAAAAGTAATTATCTTCAAGGATTATATAAATTAAATTAAAAAGTAAGTTGTCATATTTTACATTAAAATACTATTTTAGGAATAAGTTAACAACTCTAAACGGCTTCCATTTCCATTATTTTTAAACGAAGTCTAATATGTTTAATTAAAAATGTTTTTATATTAAATTTCGTATCTCTCTTAAATGGTTTAGGAGTTATAAGCATTTAAAGACTTTTTCAAGTTGTACGTTTTTTAAACTATTAGTGCGTTTAGGTCCTGTTTCTAGATTACGTATGATCACTTTGAGCTAAAATTTTATTTGTATTTCATTATTGTAACAAAAACAAAATACATTAAAATTTTTACTTAAAGTATTCAAACGCTATCTGGAATCATTATATTGAAATTAATACTACTGTTTTATACATAAATTATTTTTTGACTTGGGTCACTCGACACGAAATTGTCCATATAAGATATTTAATATTGAAATCAGATATTTTTAAACCCACCTTTTTTAAATAAATACAATTTTATTAATTTTCATATAGCTTTGGATTTAATTATTCTAATTATAGGTACTTTTTTAGTTATTAACACCAGGTCTTTCTATGACCTATCATATGATACTAATATTCTTAATATTGAGCATGCCGTTCCCAAGATATTAAACCTAAGTAGATAGTTTTTGAACGTGTATAACTCCTTAATTAGAAGAGAGCAAAATAGTATTGCAGTATTAGTGTTAGTGACTGTAAATAATTTTAAAAATAATCCATGGCTCAGTAATTTCCAATCTTTATAGATGGTTTAATTCCAAGTTATTTAAAAAATGTTCATGAAAGTTAATGTTTTTATTGATTAAAAACAATAAATTAATTAATTAATTTTTAATTATTTTATTTTTTTAGAAAGTAGTAGCTAATATTGTACCCCCTATTAAAATATTTCTAACCGAATTAAAATATAAAAAAGGGATCTGGTAAGTTATATATGTCTTATTTCATCACGCGGTTCCATTAAAAATGTCGATTATTTGCAGAAAATGTAAAAAATGGATCTGACAGTTTAAACTTTGGTGGTAAATGTATTGGACATAAGAGAATCCTATTTTATTGCTTCCTAAAGTATAACAGGTAATTTCAATAAATACAAAAGTATGTATATTCAATATTAATTATAACATTATTTGTATTTATTTTGTTGAAGGATTAATGCGTTCCAAAATATAACTCTTACAATTTGATGGATTGATCATAAAATTTATGAAGAATTACAAAAATATTCAACGTTTTACAATTTTTGGAAGTATACCAGTCAGCAGTTGGAATATTAATAAAGATTTCCTGAAAATTATCTTATTATAAGGTAATTATTCTAAATTTTTGATACATATGTACATTAGACCGACCCACTTTGTATGGAAAGCAAAAACGTGTTTTTGTTACCCCTCTCAAAATGTTCCTTTCTTTGTTTTATGATGATTCCCAAAATATTTTAAGTCTAGGGATGACCGTTCGTGAGCTGGACCAAATTAAAAAAAGGTATTTTGGAATTATTTTTTTTTAAATTTTTGTTTGTTTTGAAACAAAATATCCAATACGGGGTATCGTTTAAAAGGTATTTTAAAGCCGCGTCCAACGATGTATTAATCATAAATAACCATATGCTTATAATTGTCATATTCCAAAATATTTAAAATTGTTATGTTTTTCACTAAGAAAAACGCGCACCACTAGACTTGTCTTCAAAAAACCTTTCAACTGATACCACATACTATATATATTGTTTAAGAAATGCTGTATAATTTAAAACAAAATAACTAAAAAGGGACTTTTTTGTAACCGGTTCAGCTCACGAGCGGCCATCGAGAGACTAGGAATATTTTGGGAACCATTATAAAACATAACAAAGATTTTTTGAAGCTGGGTTAAAATATTTAATTTAACATGAAGAATCGTGTTCCCATACGATATTTTCTTTAAAACTGTCCAGCTCACGAATGGACAACACTTAACCGAAAATATTTTGGGTAACATCATATTACATAACAGCGAATATTATGAGGGGGGTAACTCAAGCACCATTTTTTGTGAGTCGGTCTAATGTACATATATTACTTTTTTTGTTAAATCAATTATATTTTCTACTATTTTAATTTTACTTATTTCAATAAAAACTATAAAATTTCATTTTATTTAGATTTATTTTTATAGATTTTATTTTGGTGAGTATACAAATTTAAGAAGAGAAAACTCATCTTCTAGAAGACGAGAATACTCATCTCCTAGAAGAAGAGAAAACTCATCTTCTAGAAGATAAGATAGGAACACTTCTAGATGATACCAAGTAGTCACTTCAAGAAGTGACTTCCTAGTTACATCTAGAAGAGTCTTTGGCAATACCTTACTTCCAAGAGTCATCTAGAAGTTTCTTCTGCGGGTCTTCCAGAAGTATCTTCCACGTTACTCGTAGACGTTCCCCAGCTCGGCATCAGTTCTTCCCGACTGGTGACAAGAATTCTTATACTTCAGCAACATCGCTGGCGAGCTTTTAGCACGTTTGGAAGTTTCACACGGGTAACTTCCGCAATAGAAAATGTTTGTAGGGATGTGTCTGCCCACCACTGCCTTACTTTACCCTTCAAACATTTAGAAGACAAAACTATTGCGCATCACCCCCGACGCCACGTCAGAAACACTTCTGGACGATTGTCAGACGAGAACGCACATTTTACAAAAACAAAATACATTTATTTCGAATTTTCGTCTTCTAGAAATATACTTAAGTTACTTCCGGATTATAGTTAGAAGAGTGCATCCATTTTGCTTAAACAAAAAACCATGACTGTTGAATTTTTTTCATCTGGAAGTATACGTTTTAGTGACTTCTGAATGAGAGTTGTATGAGAACACACATTTTACAATAACAAAATACATTGTTTCCTAATTTGTATCTTCTTGATTTGTATGTTTATGTCACTTCTGGAAGACAGTTTGAAGAGTGTTCACATTAATGTTGTATTTTATTCATCTGGAAATGTGGATTGTAGTCACTTCTGTATGATTGTCAGACGAGAGCACACATTTTACAAAAACAAAATACATTGATTTCTAGTTTTCCGTCTGGAAGTATACTTTTAGGTTACTTCCGGATGATAGTAAGAAGAGTACAAAAACAAAAAAATATAAATACTCCATTTTTTAGCGTGAACGCGAAAAAATAAAAATAAATAATGCAGAAATTTTGCTAAGTTCAGTGATGTTTTGTGTTTTGTCCAGTCATGTTCAGTTTTAATTATTCATTGTAAAACTTAAATGAGTTATTGAATAATATTGATAATATTTATAGAAAAATAGTGTAATTAATATATTGTGAATCTTAAGTAATAAAAAAACCTATTTGACAGTGTTATGTTAAAAGTCAACTGTTAATAAACATTTAAGTAGGTTTTGTTAATTGGTGAAGTTTATTAAATATATTCCAAAAAGTAATTATCTTCAAGGATTATATAAATAAAATTAAAAAGTAAGTTGTCATATTTTACATTAAAATACTATTTTAGGAATAAGTTAACAACTCTAAACGGCTTCCATTTTCATTATTTTTAAACGAAGTCTAATATGTTTAATTAAAAATGATTTTATATTAAATTTCGTCTCTCTATTAATTGGTTTAGGAGTTATAAGCATTTAAAGACTTTTTCAAGTTGTACGTTTCGGCTTTCATTTGATGAATATTGCATTTTTAACCTATTTAGATTTATTTGAGTTAAAACTTAACTTTCAATATTTTTTAAACTATTTGCGCGTTTAGGTCCTGTTTCTAGATTACGTATGATCACTTTGAGCTAAAATTTTATTTGTATTTCATTATTGTAACAAAAAAATGCATTAAAATTTTACTTAAGTATTTAAACGCTAGCTGGAATCATTATATTCAAATTAATACTACTGTTTTATACATAAATTATTTTTTGACTTCACTTGACACGAAATTGCCCATATAAGATATTTAATATTAAAATCAAATATTTTTAAAACCACCTTTTTTAAATACAATTTTATTAATTTTCATATAGCTTTGGATTTAATTATTCTAATTATAGGCCTTTACTAATATTCTTAAGTTTTTGAAAGTGTATAGCTCCTTAATTAGAAGAGAGCAAACAAAAAATAGTATTGCAGTATTAGTGTCAAAAGCAATATCCCGTTTAGGGTCGTTAAGGTGTTTCTATCGTTAATGACTGTAAATAGTTTTAAAAATAATCCATGACTTAGTAATTTCAGATTTTTATAGACGGTTTAATTCCAAGTTATTTAAAAAATGTTCATGAAAGGTAATGTTTTTATTGATTCAAAACAATAAATAAATAAATTAATTAATTTTTAATTATTTTATTTTTTTTAGAAAGCAGTAGCTAATATTGTACCCCCTATTAAAATACTTCTAACCGAATTAAAATATAAAAAAGGGATCTGGTAGGTCTGGTATGTCTTATTTCGGTTCCATTAAAAATGTCGATTATTTGCAGAAAATGTAAAAATGGATCTGAACGTTTAAATTTCGGTGGGAAATGATCAATAGATCATAAGAGAATCCCATTTTTATTGCATCCTAAAGTATAACAGGTAATTTCAATAAATACAAAAGTATGTACATATATTCAATATTAATTATAACATTATTTTTGTTTATTTCGTTGAAGGATTAATGCGTTCCAAAATATAACTCTTGCAATTTGATGGATTGATCATAAAATTTATGGAGAACTACAAAAATATTTTAGAGTCCAACGTTTTACAATTTTTGGAAGTATACCAGTCAACAGTTGGAATATTAATACAGATTTCCTGAAAATTATCTTATTATAAGGTAATAATTCCAAATTTTTGATACATATGTACATTAGACTGACTCACTCTGTATGGAAAGTAAAAACGTGTTTTTGTTACCCCTCTCAAAATTTACCTTGCTTTGTTTTATGATAATTCCCAAAATATTTTAAGTCTAGCGATGACCGTTCGTGAGCTGGACCAAATTAAAAAAAAAGGTATTTTGGAATTATTTTTTTTTTTAATTTTTGTTTGTTTTGAAACAAAATATCCAATACGGAGTATTGTTTAAAAGGTATTTTAAAGCAGCGTCCAATGATGTATTTATCATAAATAACCGTCTGCTTATAATTGTCATATTCCAAAATATTTAAAATTGTTAGGTTTTTCACTAAGAAAAATAAAATGTATGCACAATTTTGTAAATTAGACTTGGCTTCAAAAAACCTTTCAAATGATACCACATGTTTGTTTAAGATATGCTGTATAATTAAAAAAAAAATAAAAAGGGACTTTTTTGTAACGGGTTCAGCTCACGAACGGCGATCGATAGACTTGAAATATTTTAGGAACCATTATAAAACATAACAAAGATTTTTTGAAGCTGGGTAAAATATTGAATTTTTTCTTTAAACGAATGGACAACACTTAACCGAAAATATTTTGGGTAACATCATATTACATAACAGCGAATATTTTGAGGTGGGTAACTCAAGCACCATTTTTTGTGAGTCGGTCTAATGTACATATATTACTTTTTTTAGATTAGTTGTTAAATCTGTTATTTTTTTCTACTATTTTTATTTCAATTATTTCAATAAAAACTATAAAATTTCATTTTATTTAGATTTATTTTTATAGATTTTATTTTGGTGAGTATACAAATAGAAGAAGAGAAAACTCATCTTCTAGAAGACGAGAATACTCATCTTCTAGAAGAAGAGAATACTCATCTTCTAGAAGAAGAGAATACTCATCTTCTAGAAGAAGAGAATACTCATCTTCTAGATGAAGAGAAAACTCATCTTCTAGAAGAAGAGAATACTCATCTTCTAGATGAAGAGAAAACTCATCTTCTAGAAGATAAGATATGAACACTTCTAGATGATACTAAGTAGTCACTTCAAGAAGTGACTTCCTAGTTACATCTAGAAGAGTCTTTGGCAATACCTTACTTCCAAGAGTCATCTAGAAGTTTCTTCTGCGGGTCTTCCAGAAGAATTTTCCACGTTACTCTTAGACGTTCCCCAGCTCGGCATCAGTTCTTCCCGACTGGTGACAAGAATTCTTATACTTCCGCAACATCGCTGGCGAGCTTTTAGCACGTTTGGAAGTTTCATACGGGTAACTTCCGCAATAGAAAATGTTTGGAGGGTATTATGCCATGCTTGCGTGTATTGGTGTGTCTATGTTTAAGTGAAATGAAAACTTGTTGCAAAATTTTTTAATGCATGTAATGTTCTCCTTTAATACACATAGCAAAATGTTTGATATTAATTGGGAAAATTATGTTTTAATAAAAAATATAGATGGTCAATTATGGAAAACATTAAAAAAATTAAAGAGATTTATAATTTTAATTTTATAGATAATATTCATTTTTTAGAAAAATATTTAGTTTTTCATGAAATTACATTTTATTTTTCCCCGCTTTATTGAAAAAAAAATATTGAAATAATTTATTAATGTATATGTGTGTACATTAAAGATGTATATGCACGTACATTAAATATTTTATTTTGCTTATGAGAAACTTTTTACAGTGTACTAATACTAAATGTTGACTTGAATACGGTTCTCTGATGAACACAAATATATACTTGATAGTATGTGTATGCCCACCACTGGTTTAGAATCATGTTAATTAAATGTGTTATTATTGGAGTTAAGGAATTCGCATTAACTTTTATGTCACGTGGTCTTATTCCGTCTATACCCGCACTTTTGTTTATTTTTAGTGTTTTTAATATATTGTATATTTCAAGTTCCTTTGTGTTTTCAATAAAAATTGAAAACACAAAAAATATGGGGGGGGTATATTGTTTTTGTCATTCCGTTTGTAACACATCGAAATATTGGTCATAGTCCCAGTAAAATATATATGTTCTGGGTCCTTATTACATTCTAAGACGATCTAGCCATGTCCGTCCGCCTGTCTGTTGAAAGCACAAAATTTCAGCTAAGGTGCTGAAATTTTGCATAAATACTTTTTATTGATGTTTGTTTGTTTGGTATTGAAAATGGGCCATATCGGTCCATGTTTTCGCATAGCCCCAATACAAGTGGTCCCCCGAAAAACAGTGCAAACAGTCATATCTGTCATCAGTATGTCAATGAAATTCAATTCAAAGAAGTGCAACGAAATTCGACATAAACAACATTTAAAGGAACATAAATCTCTGTACCAAATCTTATGATGATCGGTCCATAATTGACCCTACCCCCATTCAATTCAAGTAAATCAACTAAAGTCAACATAAAAGAGTTTTAGAGGAACATAAATCTCTATACCTAATTTTATGATTGACCCTACCCCCATAAAAGGTTCCTGTCAAAAATTACTTTAAAGCGCATATCTTGCTTTAAAATTCCAGTAAATCAACGAAAGTCAACATAAACAAGTTTTATATAAGCTCTCCTTCAGAAAATTACTTTAACCCTTGAAAATGATAGCAAAGTAAAGAAATTCGACGTAAACAAGTTCCCATTTTTAATGGAGATCGGCCCATAATTGACCCATTCCCGTCAGAAAATTACTTTGAAGCTCATAACATTCTTCGAAATCCTCATCTTCTAGAAGACGAGAATACTCATCTTCTAGAAGAAGAGAATACTCATCTTCTAGAAGAAGAGAATACTCATCTTCTAGAAGAAGAGAATACTCATCTTCTAGATGAAGAGAAAACTCATCTTCTAGAAGAAGAGAATACTCATCTTCTAGATGAAGAGAAAACTCATCTTCTAGAAGATAAGATATGAACACTTCTAGATGATACTAAGTAGTCACTTCAAGAAGTGACTTCCTAGTTACATCTAGAAGAGTCTTTGGCAATACCTTACTTCCAAGAGTCATCTAGAAGTTTCTTCTGCGGGTCTTCCAGAAGAATTTTCCACGTTACTCTTAGACGTTCCCCAGCTCGGCATCAGTTCTTCCCGACTGGTGACAAGAATTCTTATACTTCCGCAACATCGCTGGCGAGCTTTTAGCACGTTTGGAAGTTTCATACGGGTAACTTCCGCAATAGAAAATGTTTGGAGGGTATTATGCCATGCTTGCGTGTATTGGTGTGTCTATGTTTAAGTGAAATGAAAACTTGTTGCAAAATTTTTTAATGCATGTAATGTTCTCCTTTAATACACATAGCAAAATGTTTGATATTAATTGGGAAAATTATGTTTTAATAAAAAATATAGATGGTCAATTATGGAAAACATTAAAAAAATTAAAGAGATTTATAATTTTAATTTTATAGATAATATTCATTTTTTAGAAAAATATTTAGTTTTTCATGAAATTACATTTTATTTTTCCCCGCTTTATTGAAAAAAAAATATTGAAATAATTTATTAATGTATATGTGTGTACATTAAAGATGTATATGCACGTACATTAAATATTTTATTTTGCTTATGAGAAACTTTTTACAGTGTACTAATACTAAATGTTGACTTGAATACGGTTCTCTGATGAACACAAATATATACTTGATAGTATGTGTATGCCCACCACTGGTTTAGAATCATGTTAATTAAATGTGTTATTATTGGAGTTAAGGAATTCGCATTAACTTTTATGTCACGTGGTCTTATTCCGTCTATACCCGCACTTTTGTTTATTTTTAGTGTTTTTAATATATTGTATATTTCAAGTTCCTTTGTGTTTTCAATAAAAATTGAAAACACAAAAAATATGGGGGGGGTATATTGTTTTTGTCATTCCGTTTGTAACACATCGAAATATTGGTCATAGTCCCAGTAAAATATATATGTTCTGGGTCCTTATTACATTCTAAGACGATCTAGCCATGTCCGTCCGCCTGTCTGTTGAAAGCACAAAATTTCAGCTAAGGTGCTGAAATTTTGCATAAATACTTTTTATTGATGTTTGTTTGTTTGGTATTGAAAATGGGCCATATCGGTCCATGTTTTCGCATAGCCCCAATACAAGTGGTCCCCCGAAAAACAGTGCAAACAGTCATATCTGTCATCAGTATGTCAATGAAATTCAATTCAAAGAAGTGCAACGAAATTCGACATAAACAACATTTAAAGGAACATAAATCTCTGTACCAAATCTTATGATGATCGGTCCATAATTGACCCTACCCCCATTCAATTCAAGTAAATCAACTAAAGTCAACATAAAAGAGTTTTAGAGGAACATAAATCTCTATACCTAATTTTATGATTGACCCTACCCCCATAAAAGGTTCCTGTCAAAAATTACTTTAAAGCGCATATCTTGCTTTAAAATTCCAGTAAATCAACGAAAGTCAACATAAACAAGTTTTATATAAGCTCTCCTTCAGAAAATTACTTTAACCCTTGAAAATGATAGCAAAGTAAAGAAATTCGACGTAAACAAGTTCCCATTTTTAATGGAGATCGGCCCATAATTGACCCATTCCCGTCAGAAAATTACTTTGAAGCTCATAACATTCTTCGAAATCCTAATAAATCAACGAAAGTCAACATAAATAAGTTTTAGAGGAACTAAAATTTCTCTGCCAAATTTTATGAAGATCGTCCCATAATTGACCCTAACCTCCGTATGAGGTTCTTCTCAGAAAATTACTTTAACTTTCATAATTTGCTTCAAAATTCCAGTATATCAACGAAATTGACATAAAAATGTTTTATAGAAACTGAAATCTCTTTGCAAAATATTAAAAGGATCGTTCCATAATTGATTCTAACAAACCCCCCTCCCCCCATATAAGGTCCTCCTTATAAATTAGGTTTAATGTTTATAACTATAACTTGCTTCAGCATTAAACGGCGAGGGCGACCATATAATACCCTACACCTGTTACAAAAATAAAATGTGATTTAGTTTTCATTATAAAGCATTTAAGTTGAACTGTACCTTGCCTCAGATATACTTAAGCCATTTATTCTTGAATAAAATTGTGGACATTTAAGTCAAATTTTGAAGGGGGCTTTGTATAGGGGCTAGGGTCAAATGAGACCTTATAATTATAAAATTCATGAGGGTCACCAAGTCTAGTATAGAACTTGGTTTTGCAGCTTTTTGTCGAGATACGAGTATATTAAACCTAATTATGACGGACGGACGGACATAGCTAAATCGTCTCAGAAAATTATTCTAAGCCGATTGGTATACTTCAAGGTTGGTATAGGACCAATATTATTGTGCGTTACAAACATCAGCACAAACCCAATATACCCTCCCCACTAAAGTGGTGTAGGATATAAATATAGCAACGAAATTCGACATAAACAACTTCTTCAAAATTATAATAAAACAATGATATTCGACATAAACAAATTTTATATGAACATAATTCTAACTGCATCGGGCCATATTGGATCAAAGCCTTTATATAAGGCTTAGAAAGTATTGATATTCGACGTAACAAGTTTTATTGAAACCAAATTCTTTGTAAAATCTTAGGAGGATTAGTCAAAAATTTACCATAAGTAAATTTACAGGAAATCAAACCATAAAAAAATTTATTAAATATTATAAAATAAGTACTACCATCACCCAAACTATTGGGAATTCCATTCCAATCGAAAGTAGAATTATTACTTAGTAAACAAATTAATTAAAACTTGAAAAACAATAACTTTAAACAAATTTCATTCCGCAAAAGTTGTATTTTACCTATTTTAAGAAGAGGAAATAAAATGTCACTTTTGATCGGAATGAAATTCTGTGACTGGCCTTTATATAACTATTTATATATTGTAAATCAGTTCAGAAAAAATCCAAAATGATTAAATTGTGGTAGCAAAAACAACGATTTATATAGTACACGTATATAAGATTCGCTACAGCCGAATATAGCACTCTTACTTGTTTTCTATTTTCACAGATTTTTCGTATATATCACTGAACTTTTTATTGAATATATTGAACAAATCATTTACATCTAACGCATTACATATTAAATTGCACCAATTTGTTTCATTTATTAGTTTTTCAACTTTTTTATTACTGATCGATCGCTTGTTACTAAAAAGGTTTCGGTTCCCTGGGATTCCTCAGAAGACATTGGCGATCTTTGCTTGTTTGCATTATAATTTTACCCGTATTACCCCGTGTCTATATTAGACAAATATTTATCACGGCACTTGACAAAACGTCGGCAGAAAAATTGTCAGTTTTTTGTTTATGTTAATGCATAGGGGTAACAAAATGCAGATTTTATCACGGCAACTCACAGATAATTTTATTGAAATAATGCTATATTTTATAAAAACAATTAAAATTAAATGCAAATTTTGTAAATAAACACTAATTTCACTAAAACTTATGTTTAAAATCAATTTTAATTGCCAAAACAAAATTCTAAACAAATTTTACAATAACATGACGTTTGTTAGCAAGACAACGTTGTCTAAACAATTGTTCAGACAGCACTGTCATAACGACGTTCTAACGCTAATAAATTCCGTCTATACCTGCTAATTTTTTATCATGATAACAATTTGACGTTTAGCATAATAAATATTTGTCTAATATAGACACGGAGTTATGTATGTCGAAGTCACGTCGACATTCCCGCAGCTCAAATTTGCTGAAATTTGGTAGTTATGAGTACACCAGAGGAACATATAATACAATGTTCGAATATTCGAAGTTAAGTTCGAAAATTCGAAATAAAGTTCGAAAAATTTTTTATGGTTTTAAAATACTCTCTGAATCATAAAAGCAATATAGTGTTGTGTTCGAAAATTCGAAATTAAGTTCGAAACATGTTTAATGGTTTTAAAATAATCTTTGATAAAATCTTTAATAAAAAATAAAAAAATATCGAAAAATCTAACTTATGTTCGCAAATGATTTAAGTCTATTAAAACTAGTTCCTGTAGTCTAAATGGACTGACGAATATCCGAAATTAACTTCAAACGATTTTAAAATAATCTATAGATTAAAACCATTATTTAATTTCGAAAATTCGAACTTTTCCCTTCTCTATTTATAAAAACAGCGTTAAAACCTCTTATTTTGTAAATATCTACTTCATTGTCGTTTATATTCGTTTCGACTTGTACAATAATTTTTAATTTATTGATAATATTGTGGATAGTAGCTAAAAATGGATTAAAGTTTTGCGTAATGAGTAGGAAAAAGTCGAAAAAAGTCGGAAAAAGTCGAAAAGTCGACTATTTATAAAATACTTATAGTCGAAAAGTCTAAAAGTCGACTTTTAATTAAATGAAAAAGTCGAAAAATCGACTTTTCATAAAATGCAAAAAATCGAAAAGTCGACTTTTAACTAAATTAAAAGAGTCGAAAAGTCGACTTTTCGTTTCAACTATAGATCCCTAATAGGGATTAATTAATTTCTGAATACGAACATAATTTAAATTTATAATTAAACGAGTAAGGCGCAATTTACATGAAGACTTTTCAGACGTCTGTTTTTTCCAATTCTCTTTTGAGAATCTTCCAAAAAATCATGAACATTTATACGGTGATTTTTTACATGCAACTATGTATGTCTTTTTTTGATGTTTAATTGTATAATCCTTTTTAATTACTTATTCGTAATAAAAATAAAATGAAATTTTTAACATAAAAACCATTTAATTTGATTTAAAAAAATTTAATTACACGCTATAGTATTTTTTTAATGCAAATTTTAATGTTTTCATGTAAAAAAAAGACATAATTATTTTTTTACATGAGCATAATATCAACAGTACGAATGAGTTTAAAGAGGAATGTCAAAAACAATCATGAAAATCCCAAATCATGTTTGTTTTCTTACCCCCCATTCTTCTCTACCCCGCTCACCACCAATCATCGACAAACATGAAAACAGACGTCTGGGCAAACATGAAAAAAATCATCGTGTAAATTGGGTGTAATTGATTATATATTTAAAATTCACGTTATATATTTATGTATATCTTATATATAATCTTTTTAATGAATACTGTTTAAATTGTAGTAATAAAAACTAAATTTCCACGCAATGAAACAAGAGTATTTTTTATTTAATTTTGTTGTAAAATCTATATAAGAATATATAACATAAATAATATGTATTTATAATACGTTATAAAAAAAGTATTTTTATTTTTAGTCTAATAGTATACTTTTTGGCAATTGTAATTGATTACATACATACTATAGTATAAATAAGAAACAAACCTTTCTAATGTATTATAAATTAAAATTGTATTATGATGCCTTTTTCATGATAATAAATGGTGTATTTGTAGCAAATTCACAAATAGTTGTACTCATATTTTAAAATTTTTAGTTGTAATATATATACATATTTGTTTTATGTAGAGACCAAGGTATATTAATTTTATATCTTGGTAGAGACATTTTAGGCATTGGAATTTCTGTTGTTGTTTTTGTAGAATTGACTTCACCTTATTATTCCATCATGACTTTGAATTGGATTAAAAAGAGGCAAATTAAAAATATTTAAAATTAAAAAATATTTAATCAGCTTAGCTGATGTCGCCGGCTTAAAATTTTGAGACGAATTCAGCCCTCTCAGCCGACTCTTAGCCGACCGGCATACTTTATAGTATGTTCTTTTTATAAACTCAATGGGAATTAAAATAATCTATGTACTACAAATCATTAAAGTTTTAACAAAAAGAAAAAAATATTTATATATTTTTTTTTTGTTGCATTCCATGCCTACAACTGGTTGACTTTTTTCCGTCTTTAAATCTAGATTGTAAGAAAAAAAAAAACACTCAAAAAATTAAACAACCGGCGAAATGCGAACAGCTTATCCCCATTAGTACATTTCATTTTATTCAAAATTTTACTTTAAATTAAAGGCTTGGGAATATTTAGCACGTCAAAAACTAAATTTACACAAAGAATAATCTTAGAATTCCCATTAATTACATTTTGAAAATAAATTTTTATTAAGTGCGGATTTTCTTCTACGTTTTAAGTTCCCAAAACTCAATATAAGAAAATGTTCTCCGCAGCCGTGTAATACAATCTATGTGAGGAAAAATTATTCTTTTTGTTTAGATACTAAAATTGAAAAAAGCAAAAACTGATAAATGAAAATTTACAGCTAATACAAAATAAAAATGCGAAACCGTCTGAAAAACACTCAAATGGTCACACTGGTTGTGAGTAAAATTGGTCAAGTATAGACATAAGATAAAAGTAACATCATTTTTCGTTTGTTAATTTCACAAGCAACTTTTTGGACAAGAACTGAAATTAAAATGGTAAGTGTTTTATTAAAATATACCATGAAAACAACACTTTCGATACATTTGTTTTGTATCTAAAGCAATAATCATAATCAGGTGAAGCCGTAGGGAGATTTGTCATTTTTCTCCCTTGTTAGTCAAACAAAAAAAAAGTGAAAAAAGAAAAAACTTCAGAGTATCCAAATGAAAACCTAAAAATGCTATGAAATGTTCATGAATGACAATGACTTGCGGCCTTTTTTTATTAAAATTCAATTTTAGTTTTTTTTTTTCAAACATTTTTTAATAAAACTCATTGTTTTGTTATATATGTACATACAGTTAATCACAAAAGTAAGTATACAGAAATACTGACGATTGGTTTTATTTAAAAAAAGATATTATTTTTCCAAAAAACAAAAAAGTAACACATTTAATTATTAAAAACAATTATGATAATTATTATTCACTACTTTTTTTCTTCATATTTTGGTTCTTTGAGTTCTCATTTATGCTGAAGTTAAAAAGGTGCAAAATTTACGTCACAAAAGTAAGTATACAGATCATTTCAGTATATATTTGGTTTAATGATATTAACAAAATTTATGAAAATGTTACTTGTATTAATATAATTACTTTTTAATAAAATATTTTTTACACAATAACTTGGAAAAAAACTACTTTTAGTTCCGAAATCTTGAAATTTGGGCCGATTGGCTCCGGAATTAATTAGTAGAACAGTTTTTTCTCATTTCTATGATTTTTTCCACTTTAGACCTCGGGTTTTGGATCTGGTGGTCATTGAATCCTCCAAATGATGCATTGGAAATAGAATTTTTAAATTTTGAAAAGAGTTGTTATTTCGAAATTAATGTTATATGCATGGATTTGGCCATTTTGAACACAGTACGTTTTTAAAAAACCGAAATTTAACTCGGATTTCTTAAGACTTACAACATAAACTTTAAAATTTGGATAATTCTATATATTTCCTTTAATATAAACAGGTTTTCCAAATACTCCGATTTCCAAAGCATACAATAATGCTACCAATCATATCTTGATATACTCGATACAATAACCATGTTTTATGGATCGGACATTTTATTTGTTCTAGCAACAAAATAAGATGTATCCGTGTTCAAAATTGTACAATTCGTATTCATACCACCAATTGAGCCTGATATAATATAAAAATCTTACTATTTTGGACAATAATCAATTTCAGAACCGATATGTAGTGTAAGTTATTGACATGGTCACCATTTGACGATTATTGGTAGTATTTAGGAGTGTGTAATGGGTGATTGGAAACAAAAAACTCGTTTTAATTAATGAAAACTAGTACAAATATTATTAATATCGCATTTTAAGACATAAATTTAGGAAATCGCCGTTAAATATCGAATATGAATGCTATAATATGTTAAAAACGGCCATGTTCCGCAATGGATTGCAATTATTGTAAAGAAACAATTAATTTAAAAGTTAAAATATCGTCTTCCAATGCATCATAATGAGGGATATTATTAAATACCCGATCCAAAACTCCGGGGGTTTAAATAGCCAGATGTTCTTAAATAGGAAAAAATGCTCTTATAAATATTATTCAAATCAATTATCAAAAATTTCAATTTTTCGGAACAAAAAGTGAATTTTTTCCATGTTATAGTGTACAGAATATTTTATTATAAAATAATTACATTCAAACAGGTAAAATTTTCATGAATTTTGTTAATATCATTAAGCCAAATACATATTGAAATTATCTGTGTACTACTACACCTTAAATAAGAACTCAAGTAACCAAAATAACCCGGAAAAAAGTAGTGAATAATAATTATCATAATTGTTTTTAATAAATAAATATATTTTGTGTGCAAAAAAAAAATAAATGAATTTGTTATATTGTCTAGAGAGTCCTTACGTTTGAGATCACGCTTTTTAAAACTTGAAAAATTTACATTTACTTAAATTAAATTAGCTTTTTTTAAAAAAGTCCATAACATTGCCTCACAAAAGTATACGAATTTTTACTGTATTTCATATTTGAGCATATTATACGAAACACAAATTTTAGAATCGAATGGTTTTTATGCTTTAAATTGTTTTAAGGGGTTACTATCAACCGAAATGATATATTTTTGGCCCATTTGGTCCACAATTTTTGGGGATTTGTACCCTCTTTTTATTTAATATCATTAAAGAGGCGATTTTTGGCAATATTTGTAGTATTTTCTCTTTTTTTCCAGAGATAAAACCAAAATTTGATATTGGGATTTAATAGACCCCTTGGAGTATCTAAAAATAGTATTTTTTGTTACAAGAATCTGTATTTAAACGATTCAAGATTTATTATTGATATCATTATTCTCTCGCTAATTCAATATATTGAAACTTAAGTCCATTTTCATAATACTAGGGTCAAAAATTTTCGGGGAAAGTTTTCTTGTATATATTCTTTTAGATATCAGCTTTTATATATTTTAAGTTTTCAATGTATTGTGGAAGTGTACAACTCCAAAACATGCCTCGAAGAAACACCATTCAATATGGTAGTATCATTATTTTTATATACCAATGACCTCCAGGCTGCATGCCACTATATCATTATGGTCTAATTCAAAAATATCGATATCTGTTTAAATATTGATTACTATGATCAAAATAAACCCAAAATTTTGGATTTACAGTGTTATTGTAATGGGCAACATAAGCGTGAAAGTTACGAATAGTAAAAACTGAAATCTACTGTATAGGATGACGTTTTGTAAAGACATGTTTTGGAATTGTATACCGATATAATGTATTGAAAATTTAAAATATATTAGTGGTAATATGTACATGAATGTATACTAGCCAACTTTGTCGGAAAATATCAACCCTAGTGGTACGAAAAGGGACTTAAGATCCATACAATTCAATTAGAAACATAAGAACGATACCAAGAATACATCTTGGAACTTTTAAGTACAGATCCTTATAACAAAAATTATTATTTTTAGATGCCTCAAGGGGTCTATTAAATCCCAATATTAAAGTTTGGGTTTATTTCTGAAAAAAAGGAAAAAATTGCAAATGTGGTCAAAAATCGCCATTTTAATGATATTACATGAAAAGATGGTACAAATGCTCCAAAATTGTGGAACAAATGGGCCAAAAATGTATAATTTCGGTCGATAGTAACCCCTTAACACAATTTTAAGCAAAAACCACTCGATGTGATATTATACCTTAGGACTCTCTAGACAATATAACAAATTTAATTATTCATTTCACACACAAAAAATATTATTAAATTATGTTTCTTTTCAAAGTACAACCAAATTCGAATACTTATGTGAGACACTGTACATATTTTTGTGCATGTAAAATTGAGAACGTACCTTTATTAAATATTCCATTTTGTTATTTTATATTATGATTTGTGACTACTTGCATACATATGTATGTACATACATGAGTGACTCAAACACAAAATCGGTTTATAACATGATAAGAATAAGAAGATACATTTTTCAAAATATTTTTATTACAATCATGTATTTATTATATTATATTGTACTGTAGTCTGTAGACTTTAACCCAAGCTATACACTAGCATAAGGCCTAAACTTTAGAATAGACCAGGGGTCGCAAACTACGGCTCGCGAGCCAAATGCGGCTCTTTGGATGTGGAGTTTCATACACACTTTTATTTTATAAAAAAATATTTATATATTTTAAAATCTCTGAATCGAATAACGAGCAGTCTTTGTTAAAACTAACATAACGTTTCTACAATATACACAACTTATGAACTTTGTTTAATTGTTCATGACAAAATCAAAGACAAATTATTTTTTAATGAAAAAGAACGAAAACAAACCAATTAGCTTTTCGCTCATTTCCTTGCTTTTATTTATATGTTCTCATTGTACCATTTGGAACTGGTACTGGATCTCTAGAAATGCAGTAGATCAATTTAAAAAGTAAAACTTTGTGTTGTGGAAATTTGTCAAAATTTAAAAGCAAATTGGAAAAGTTAGGTAAAAAGCCAACTAACAAATGAAAGTTTGGATTCGTTTTTGTGCATGTAAAATTGAGAACGTACCTTTATTAAAGATTCCATCTTGTTATTTTTATATTATGATTTGTGACTACAGCTTATAATATACATAATATGAACAATATACTTGCATACATACATATGTACATACATGAGTGACTCAAATACAAAATCGGTTTATAACATGATAAAAATATAAAGATACATTTTTCAAAATTTTTTTATTATAATCGTGTATTTATTATATTATATTGTACTGTAGTCTGTAGATTTTAACCCAACCTATACACTAGCATAAGGCCTAAACCAAAGTATAACAACCCTACAAACATTTTCTATTGCGGAAGTTACCCGTGTGAAACGTGCTAAAAGCTCGCCAGCGATGTTGCGGAAGTATAAGAATTCTTGTCACCAGTCGGGAAGAACTGATGCCGAAGAAGAAGAAGAGTATTCTCTCCTTCTAGAAGAAATTAAATTTTATAGTTTTTATTGAAATAATTGAAATTAAAATATTAGAAAAAATAATTGATTTAAGCCCCCTTCACACGAGCACACAAGTAATATGATCTGTCAAAATTTTGAGTAGAAGAGAACGGATGGGATCATCTAAACGAAATCATCACACATTGAGAGAGAATACGGATGGAAAATTTGACAGTAGTATGGCTCTCTTCATTTTTTGAAATGATTCAAAAAACAAGCAAGTCGCATTAGATCAGGGATGTATTTTTATGTAAAACATACAAAAAAAGTGAAGCAGCTGTTTCCATCTTACTTTGTTATTGTTTTATACCAATCGTGTAAACACAAAAAATATAAATCATACTACTCTTATTCTCTTTTTTGTCATACGGATGGAATTTCATTTTAATTTTTCATTAGACTTGTCGTACGTAAAGTGTGATCGTCTGAAGGGCGCTTTAACAACTAATCTAAAAAAAAGTAATATATCGTATGGGAACACGATTTTTTATGTTAAATTCAATATTTTACCCAGCTTCAAAAAATCTTTGTTATGTTTTATAATGGTTCCAAAAATATTTCTAGTCTATCGATGGCCGTTCGTGAGCTGAACTGGTTGCAAAAAATTCCCTTTTTAGTTTTGTACAGTTTGATACAGCATTTCTTAAAAATTTCTCAAAAAACAACAAAGGTTTTTTGAAGTCAAGTCTAGTGGTGCGCAAAATTTGCAAAATTATATAATAACAATATTAAATATTTTGGAATATGACAATTATAAGCAGACGGTTATTTATGATTAATACATCATTGGACGCGGCTTTAAAATACATTTTAAACGATACCCTATATTGGATATTTAGTTTCAAAACAAACAAAAATTAAAAAAAAAAAAAAATTTCAAAATACCTTTTTTTAATTTGGTCCAGCTCACGAACGGTCATCGCTAGACTTAAAATATTTTGGGAATCATCATAAAACAAAGAGGGGTAACAAAAACACGTTTTTGCTTTCCATACAGAGTGAGTCGGTCTAATGTACATAAATATGTATCAAAAATTTAGAATTATTACCTTATAATAAGATAATTTTCAGGAAATCTGTATTGATATTCCAACTGTTGACTGGTATACTTCCAAAAATTGTAAAATTTTGGACTCTAAAATATTTTGTAGTTCTTCATAAATTTTATGATCAATCCATCAAATTGTAAGAGTTATATTTTGGAACGCATTAATCCTTCAACGAAATAAACAAAAATAATGTTATAATTAATATTGAATATACATACTTTTGTATTTATTGAAATTACCTGTTATACTTTTGGAAGCAATAAAAATAGGATTCTCTTATGATCAATACATTTCCCACCAAAGTATAATCGCGTGATGAAATAAGACATATATAACTTACCATATCCCTTTTTTATATTTTAATTCGGTTAGAAGTATTTTAATAGGGGGTTACTGCTTTCTAAAAAAAATAATTAAAAATTAATTAATTAATTTACTTATTGTTTTGAATCAATAAAAACATTACCTTTCATGAACATTTTTTAAATAACTTGGAATTAAACCGTCTATAAAGATCTGAAATTACTAAGTCATGGATTATTTTTAAAATTATTTACAGTCACTAACGATAGAAACTCCTTAACGACCCTAAACGGGATATTGCTTTTGACACTAATACTGCAATACTATTTTTTGTTTGCTCTCTTCTAATTAAGGAGTTATACACTTTCAAAAACTTAAGAATATTAGTATCATATAAAGGTCATAGAAAGACCTGGTTTTAATAACTAAAAAAGTACCTATAATTAGAATAATTAAAGCTATATGAAAATTAATAAAATTGTATTTAAAAAAGGTGGTTTTGAAAATATTTGATTTTAATATTAAATATTTTATATGGGCAATTTCGTGTCAAGTGACCCAAGTCAAAAAATAATTTATGTATAAAACAGTAGTATTAATTTGAATATAATGATTCCAGCTAGCGTTTAAATACTTAAGTATTTTTTTGTTACGATAATGAAATACAAATAAAATTTTAGCTCATAGTGATCTTACGTAATCTAGAAACAGGACCTAAACGCGCAAATAGTTTAAAAAATATTGAAAGTTAAGATTTAACTCAAATAAATCTAAATAGGTTAAAAATGCATATTCATCAAATGAAAGCCGAAAGGTACAACTCGAAAAAGTCTTTAAATGCTTATAACTCCTAAACCAATTAAGAGAGAGACGAAATTTAATATAAAATTAGACATATTAGACTTCGTTTAAAAATTATAGAAATGGAAGCCGTTTAGAGTTGTTAACTTATTCCTAAAATAGTATTTTAATGTAAAATATGACAACTTACTTTTTAATTTTATTTATATAATCCTTGAAGATAATTACGTTTTGGTATATATTTAATAAACTTCACCAATTAACAAAACCTTCTTAAATGTTTATTAACAGTTGACTTTTAACACAACACTGTCATATTGTTTTTATTGCTTAATATTCACAATATATTAATTACACTATTTTTCTATGAATATTAAATTCAATAACTCATTTAAGTTTTACAATGAATAATTAAAATTGAACATGACTGGACAAAATACAAAACATCACTGAACTTAGCCAAATTTCTGCATTATTTATTTTTATTTTTTTCGCGTCTACGCTAAAAAATGGAGTATTTATATTTTTTTGTTTTTGTACTTTTCTTACTATCATCCGGAAGTAACCTAAAACTATACTTCCAGACGGCGAAAACTAGAAATCAATGTATTTTGTTTTTGTAAAATGTGTGCTCTCTTCTGACAATCGTCCAAAAGTGACTACAATCCACACTTCCAGGTGAATGAAATACAACATTAATGTGTACACTCTTAAAACTGTCTTCCAAAAGTGACATAAATATACAAATCAAGAAGATACAAATTAGGAAACAATGTATTTTGTTATTGTAAAATGTGTGTTCTCACCAACTCTCATTCAGAAGTCTCTAAAACGTATACTTCCAGATGAAAAAAATTCAACAGTCATGGTTTTTTGTTTAAGCAAAATGGATGCACTCTTCTAACTATCATCCGGAAGTAACTTAAAAGTATATTTCTAGAAGACGAAAATTCAAAATCAATGTATTTTGTTTGTGTAAAATGTGCGTTCTCGTCTAACAATCGTCCAGAAGTGTTTTTGACGTGGCGTCTGGGGCGATGCGCAATAGTTTTGTCTTCTAAATGTTTGAAGGGAAGTAGTCCGACTCTCACATATGGGAAATTACTCTCTCACATGTACAAGTGTCGTGTGAATACGGCTCTCTTGTGAGAAAATTAAACTTGTCAAAGCACTCAAATGTTCACCTTACTTTTTTTACCACTTTTAGGCATCGTACGCGAAATTGCACTTATCCACAAAAAAACTGAATTTTTGTCATTAAGAATTTTGTTTAATTTGCTTGAACTGGAAGAAAATATTTTTTTAATTATTGACATTTAATTTTTGTTGTTGTTGAATTTTATTTTACAGAGTTTAAATTTTTGGTATTGAAAATTCAAACAAATTTAAAATTGTAATTTTTTATAAAACTCGGTGTGTTCAGAATGCACCAACACATATACATTTTTGATACAAACACATATTTAGGTACTGCTGTCATAGAGTCGGACTACTTGTTATACTTTGGCCTAAACTTTAAACTAGACCAGGGGTCGGCAAACTACGGCTCGCGAGCCAAATGCGGCTCTTTGGATGTGGAGCTGTGGCTCTTTAGTTTCATACACACTTTTATTTTATAAAAAAATATTTATATATTTTAAAATATCTGAATCGAATAACGAGCAGTCTTTGTTAAAACTAGCATAACGTTTCTACAATATACACAACTTTTGAACTTTGTTTAATTGTTCATGACCAAATCAAAAACAAATTATTTTTAATGAAAACGAACGAAAACAAACCAATTAGCTTTTCGCTCATTTCCTTGCTTTTGTTTATATGTTCTCATTGTACCATTTGGAACTGGTACTGGATCTCTAGAAATGCGGTTGATCAATTTGAAAAGTAAATATTTGTGTTGTGAAAATTTGTCAAAATTTAAAAGCAAATTGGAAGAGTTAGGTAAAAAGCCAACTAACAAATGAAAGTTTAGATTCGTTTTTGAAACTTTAAACAAGCTATGATTCAAACTTTCTAAAGCCATAAAAACCTTTCTCTCCCATTGAATCTGTTCCATGTACAAGTAAGAAAATGTTTAATTCTTTAAATTTTTAATTGAAAGTTCCCTATAAACCAGAAACACAGAAGCACTTGTCGAAGTAAGGTCTGTGCGCGACGTTTTTAAAATACACAGAAATACAACAACAAAATTTTGAGAAAGCCGAATTAATATAGGAGAACATGAGATAACAGTTGATAGTTTTTTATATATAGACTTTGATATATCCATAATAAATATTTGACAGTTAGCATATACTTTATAGTTTGTAGTCATTTTATTAGTATACTTTTACTATGGTAGTCTATGGTAGTATGTGTTTGAGCACCACTGCTATAAACGAATGGAGTATCAAATGAGCGCTCATACGAAGTGTCACGAAGTTAAGCCTGTTATGACCTTTAAAGTCGTTTCCTGAAAAGGAATTTATATGGGGGTGTGGTCAACAATGAACTGATCATATGAAAGTTTGGATAGAGATTTTTGTTCCTATAATTATAAATATAATTTTTGTTCTATATAATACGAATTGCGTAGCTATATCAATGCATATGTTTTATTAAAACAGTTATGAGCGTTAGTGTAATTTTCCGACTTCTTTGTGTTAAATTTCGTTTTTTTTTGAAATTTTTGATCACATTCGAGTCATTTATGACTCTTCTGCACGATTAAAATGATCATATTTGCGTTCATTTTCTGATCATAAATGATACATTCGTCGGGAGAAAATGGCACCCTAGCTTCTACTGTTTTAAACGAGTCGTTTATGAGCCCCACTTCTGATCAGTTCTGACTAATTTTTAAATTTTTTTTGTTTTTGTTCTTGTTTGCGTTGAATTTCGTCATATTATTAAGCAAGTTATGAGCGCTAAAATTAAATTTCGAAGATAGATTTTTGTTCTTACAAAACTAGTTTTTTTTCGTCGCTATACTCCTACTGTTAAGTCATTTAGTCATTTTCTAAAAGGAACCTTATATTGGCAATGCACACAGTATAGTTTCTATTTGCATAAAAAATTGTGCAAAATTTTATCTCGATTGCTGCCTAATTAATATAACTAAGAAACTTTGTACTGTATTATGGCAGCTGCGTCATAAATTTTCGTGATAGGAAATCTTTTAAATTTAAAATGGAATGCCTCATTTCCAAATGCATTTTAAATTATATGACGTCGCCCTACTCTAAAGGTGAAAGTACACAACACGCGTTGTACGCGGCAGCGCGTTATAGGCTTCTGTCAAAAAGAATTGAAAAAGTCTGCCGCGAAAAGTTCAGCAACTTTCAACTTTTGACGCGTCGGCAGTTTTAATAAAATAACTTTGTGGTTCTTTTATAACCTATGTTTTGTAAACTGTAAATTTTGGCTCTTCCGACTCAAAAGTTTGCCGAACCCTGGACTAGACTATAGACTAAACTACACTATAAACTTATAATGAAATCACACTGTATATTCTGTATACATACACACCCAGTACAAAAGTGACACAACTCAAAAAATTTTTTTTTCTGAAAAGGGAACAAAAAGAAAGACAACGTTTTTTCTTGAACAGTTAACAACAATAAAATACACTAATATTTTTTAGAAATAAACAAGTATCTTGTGCATAGTTTACGGCATATAGTAGCATATAGGTGAAACGTTATAAACGTTATATATAGGTTAGTGGTTAGTGTTCTAGTCTGGTAGACCGGAGGTGGTGGGTTCGATTCCCATCTGAGGCACTGGTTAAGGAGCGCACAACAGGCCCGATAGAAGCCTAGGTGTATTTCTTCGGATTTGATGTATATACATCCTCCTTTCAAACTAACTAACTAACTAACTAAATAACTAACTAACTAACTAACTAACTAACTAACTAACTAACTAACTAACTAACTAACTAACTAACTAACTAACTAACTAACTAATTGGATTTCATATACTAGAATGAAAATATTAGTTAATTAATTTTTTTCAAAAGATATTTCATCTTAAAATATATTATAAACACGTCTTTTTGCTATTTTTTTGTTTTAACAATGTGGATATTGTATTCTTTATATAAAGCAAACTCATCGCCAGCTCTTTTAGAAAACATTTTTTGGAAGTTTTGAATATATTTTCCTTTTTAAATTCTTTAAATAATTTGTTTCTGTTTAGTGTTAAATATGTTATTAATCTTACCATTGAATTCAATTTAAGACTAACTATAATATGCCTACACTAGCTGAAATCAGCTAAGCAACTGTTCGAATGCATAAAAGCCTATCTACAGTGAATCAAACCCAAAATCGGACATGATTTTTATTAATTTTAAATTAAATAAAAAAATATTTTAGAAACGACTTTTTCTGTGATTTTACAACAACATTAATTATCTGGGATGGAAAATTATTTATTTTTTGCATCGCACAGTGTTGCCAAAAGCCAATCTAGCTGGAAAAAGTCATAAATTCTTTTTGGAATCAACTAGAAGCATGAAATTTTGGAATTTAGTATTTAGCATTCTTTGTGCCAAAAATGGGCGTTGTGGGTGATGTGGGCGTGGCACATTCCATAGAAACTCATAATTTTTAATTTTTTAAATTCCGTCAATGATACATTTAGAGGTCACTTATTTTGATTATTTTTGACTTTTTTCCAGATTGGCCTTTGGCAACACAGTTCATCGACTTAATTTTATTTTGTATTGACTTAAATTTTTCTGCATCGTTTAACCGTGATTGCCTCATATTTGAATCAACATATCCGTGATTATAAGCAAAATTCTATTATTTTTTTAACAACAATGCACAATTAGAACAAATCGAAAAGGGGAATTCCCTTGAAAAGAAAATACAAAATTGAAAAATAAGAGACAAACAACATTACATGATTATTTTTAGAAATTACATAACATGAAATACTTATCTACTGTTTACTGTTTTCTGACAAAATTACTTTTTTTATATTTTTGAAACATGTATGAATATAAAATCCTTGAATTACTTAGTTTTTATATAAATATGTACATTTTCATTTATTAATTAATAAAAATATCTATTAAAAACTAGCCAAAATTGGAAATCAATTAACCGGGAAAATCGATTATACAGAATGCCTCCGGTCCCGACCATCACGGATAATCGAGGTCCCACTGATATGTATGATTTACTCTGATACAAATTTGCGAAAATTTCCTTTTCTTTATAGAAATAGTCTACATTAAAGAAGAAACAATTTATATTCAGATATTTCTACGAGTTTTTATCTTTAACATTAACACCTCAGAGTATCTGAAGTTATTTAAAAGATTTATTGATTAACATAACTTCTTTATACAAAATTTATTTCTTTATGAAAAAATTATAAAGACAAGTTTGAAAATAAAAAAATATAAAACTTGATTTGAAAGCATAGTAATATAAAGTAAATAACACAAGTTTATAAAAGGTATAAAAGCATGTAGTGAAACACTACATTACTCCCCCACCAGTAATAGAATTGAAAGAAAAATAATTATTATTGAATGTGAAAGGTTGTATTAGGTTTTTGATTTGTATTTGGTAGTTGTGTTGATTTTTCCACATGTGCTGGTTTTAATAGATCAATTGAATGAGTTTTTATAACATTACCACATTGGATATTAAAAGTGTTTTTATTCCTTTGAAGAACTTTAAAGGGTCCTTCATAAGGGCATTCTAAACTGTTCGGTCTAAGTATTTTAACAAAAACATATTCACAATTCCACAGATCTTTAGGTATAAAACAATTATTACTATTACTATGATGAATAACTTCACTTTGAACTGTATTAAAATGTAATCTTAATCTTTGAAGTAGTTCATCAAAAGTTGGAATATTATTATTTTTAACTACCAAATTACCAGGTAGTCTCAACGTTTGACCATAAACTAATTTAGAAGGACAATATTTGAGTTCTTCCTTTATTGTTGATCGAATTCCCAACAAAATAATGGGTAATTGTTCAGACCAATTTTTCACATTGTTACTAGATTTAAAAGCAGTTTTTAATTGTCGATGAAAGCGTTCAATCATTCCATTCGCTTGTGGGTGATAACAAGATGTATGGATTTTATGTGTTCCTATAAGTTTCGTTAAATCACTGAATAATTTAGAAGTAAATTGTGTTCCTTGATCAACCGTAATTTTTAGTGGAACGCCAAACCTAGGGATATAATTGTATGCGAAAGTATTTACTATTGTTTGGGCAGAAATATCTTTAATTGGGTATGCTTCAGGCCACCTAGTGAATCTGTCAATTATTGTTAAAATATATTTATTTCCATTTGAAACTGGAAAAGGCCCGACAATGTCCATGTGTATGTTTTCAAACCTTGCTTGTGGAATACTTATTTTCTCAATGTCAGATTCAGTATATCTTTGGATCTTTGATTTTTGACAATCGATGCAGTTAGAAGCCATACTTTGTATCAGTTTTCGTGTTGCACGAATTCCTGGATGTGATATAGAATGTAAATTATGAAAAACTGTTTTTCTTAAGGAGAGTGGAACAAAGGGACGATTAGTTTTATCTAAAATATCACACCATATTTTAAAATTATGTGATGGAATATCAACTTCTTTCAAATTATTTTTCGTTTTCTTATCACTTATAAGATTTTTTAATTCCTCATCTGCTTGTTGTTCTTTAAAAAGTATTTCAAGATTAATGTTTTGATTGGAAAAATCAAAAATTTCAGGTGGTCTAGAAAGTGTATCCGCTACAATATTATCCTTTCCATTTATGAAACATATATTTGAAGTAAATTGGGCTATGTATTCTAAATGACGTGTTTGTCGTGGAGATCTTTCAACTTTAGAATCCAAAACATATGTAAGAGGCTTGTGATCTGTTAGAATTGAAAATTCTCTTCCCTCTAAGAAGTGTCTAAAGTGTTTTACGGATGAATAAATCGCTAAAAGTTCTCTGTCAAATGTAGAATACTTTTCTAGAAAAATATGCAAGTGGTTCAACTTTATTGTTTTTACGTTGTTGCAAAACAGCTCCAATGTCTAAATTAGAAGCATCTACAGCTAAAATTAGGTAAGCGTTTTTATCAAAATGAGTAAGTAAAGTTTTCTCTGAAAATTTAACTTTCAGTAAATCAAAAGCTTTTTCAGCATCAACATTCCATATTAGTTCTTTGCTTTTCGTTTTAGAAGCTTTGGTTATTATTTCATGAAGAGGCGAAAGAAACTTGGCAACCATTGGTACATATCGATGATAATAGTTTATCATTCCAATAAATTTTTGTAGTTTTGTTATCGAATTTGGTTTTTGATATGAAAGGATTGCATTAATTCTTTCATTGGATGGTTTGATACCATCAGCAGAAATTTGATAACCTAAAAATTCGAGACTTGATACTCCAAAAATGCACTTTGACGATTTGATATTGAGACCATATATAGATGTTTCAAGTGTTGTTCTTCGTTTTCGCTAGCAATTAACACGTCGTCAATATAAGTGAAAACAAAATCTATATCAAAGAAAACTTCATCGATAAATCTTTGGAATGTTTGTGCACTGTTTCTAAGACCGAAAGGCATTCTCGTAAATTCAAACATCCCAAAAGGTGTAGTAATGGCTGTTTTATGAATATCATCTGCGGCCATGGGAATTTGATGATATGCTTTTACTAAATCAATTTTTGAGAAGATTCTCTTACCTCTAAAATCGGTTGTAAGATCTTGGATATGAGGTAAAGGATATCTATCTGGTATTGTAATGCAGTTCAATCTACGATAATCCCCACAAGGTCTCCAATCGTTAGGTTCCTTTTTTGGAACGAGATGAAGGGGGGAAGATATATATGAATGAGATGTTCTACAAATACCAGATTCTACCAAAAATTTGAATTCGGATTTTGCGATTTTAAATTTTAAAGGATCTAATCTGCGAGGTTTTGAAAAGGGAGGATTTCCTTTTATTTCAATTCTGTGAACTGTATTATGTTTAATTGGTTTCGAATAATCTGGCTCAGCAGTAATTGAAGGAAATTCTGTTAAAAGTTTCAGGAATATGTCCTTAATTGGTAAGATTTTAAGTGAATGTATTTCTGAAATTCCTAATGAAGCAATAGTAGAAATATTTGTATTTGAATCTTTAATTAGTTTATTTTTAACATCTATAATAATACCGAATTTTTCAAAAAAATCGGCTCCTAATATAGGGTGTGAAATATCAGCTAAAATGAAAACGAATTCGAAAGTTCGATGAAGACCTAAATTAAGTATCAATGATTTTGTTCCATATGTATTAATAATAGAACCGTTAGCTGCAGACAGTACTATATCTGAATTGTTTTTGAATTTACTATATTTGGATGCAGGAATTACTGACACTGCTGCACCGGTATCAATTAAAAATCTTAAATTATTATTTTTATCAAAAATAAAGAGGCGACGTGATTGTTCATTTTGGGTCCCTTTATTTGTCGCTGCAATATTGGGATAATTTAGTTTAAATTTTTGGTATTATTTACAACGAAATTGCAAGGAGAAATGTTAAACTCGATGCTGTAAGGTGCATTTGAATAGTAGATGGAAGCTTTCGCATCCACAATTTTGTTAAGAGATCATTATTTACCATCGAATTGTTTATAGCAAGTTTCTTTAAATAATGGAAAAACTCATATGGTTTCCTATCTCCAATATCTGATTCGTTAAGAAGTTTTTCAAAACGAAGATCTTCACTCATAGAAAAACGTTCAAGTATAATTCTTTTAATATAATCATATTTATTTTCTAAAGGTGGATTGTGAATAACATCTATCAATTTACTTTGAACTTCTGCAGACAATGAAATAACGACAAGTTGATATTTAGTTGTATCGTCTACAATGCCTTTAAAATTAAATGTTAATTCTGTTTGTATGAACCATGTTTCAGGACAAGAACTCCAAAATTGTGGTAATTTTATAGAAACTTGTGTTGGGTTATTAGAAAATGGAATTGATTGTGTATCCTGAAATTCTGTATTATTTGAATTGTTGTTTTGTGTTGTATCTTGTTCCCTCATTGATCGTGTAATAACCATTTTGAAAATATGTAATAAATTACTGGTGAAGGGTTTACAAACAAGAACTTGTAGATAATGTTAACGATAATTGTGATGAAATTATTATTTATAATAACAATTAACTATGTATATAAACAAACGCACTTATTCATTAATATATACCTAATATTTATTCTTTATTTTTAAGATGTTGATATCTTCTTAAATCGAACAATTTCTTTTGATAAAAAAATCTTGAATATATTGAGATGTTGATGTTTTCTTGGGTTGAAGAACTTCTCTTGATGATATAGCTTGAAATTTAATGTTTGTTGAATCGTTAGTTTTAAGAGGGAAAGATTTTTATTTTTAATTTATGGATCCAAGTACTACATACATATGTAATTATAAGGTTGGATTATACACAATTAATTGCTGAGGTTGTATCGAACCTTTGAGAATATTGTTTTCTAATTTATATATTTTTCTGTCTATTTAGTTTTGCGTTAATTTATTTTTAATTTCATATAATTATTTGCAGGATCGCCAATGAAGTTATTTTATTTGATAAAAAGATTTATTGATTAACATAACTTCTTTATACAAAATTTATTTCTTTATGAAAAAATTATAAAGACAAGTTTGAAAATAAAAAAATATAAAACTTGATTTGAAAGCATAGTAATATAAAGTAAATAACACAAGTTTATAAAAGGTATAAAAGCATGTAGTGAAACACTACAGTATCTTATATACCCTTCACCAAGTATGTTTTAAAAAATAGTTTTTGTTTATTTTTTAGTTTTTAAGAATTTAAATTAATTTATTAAATTTCATTTTATTTTATTTTGTACTTTTCTTCTGATTTTACATTTTATACCTGCATCAAAGTGAAAAACAACAATAACAAATAAATACATCACTTCTAGTACAAGCCGTTCATAGTGAACGTGATTTGTAAATCACTGTTCTTAAAAAAGTGACCGTGATCACAATTGATTTTTTCGCGATTATTTTGTTTAACAATAACAATGTATTTTATTGGGTGTTTAAGTTAGAGTTGATGTAACTACTTTTTTTGTAATATTTTTTATAACAACTTTAGAATCTTATGAAGCTCCTCTTTATTGCAACTTTGTTGGAAGATTCTAACGAGTAAACCGCTAACGGTGTTAAATATTGTTTGCCCCCAAATTTGTGCATGATTCGTTTTGACATTATAAATCACTTTTGATTTGTCTACGACACAAGCACTACGTGCATATTACTTATAAAAACCATCTACTTCTACGAGGTAATATTTTGGTTGAAATGAAAAGAGATCTTCATCTTTAATAAATTTGAAATATTCTTTGTTTTATTTTTATAAAAAATCTTGGGAATCTTGTTGGAGCTGAACATTTGGTCCTAGCGAACCGGATTTCTTAGATCATTTATCGGATTTCTTGGATCTTTATATCAGTACCGGATCTTTTTTGGCACCTTCAACTCCATTCCATTAATACAGTATATTTATCATTTATTTATTTCTACGTAATAAGTTACGTAAATATATTTCAATTGTGAGCAAGTGATAAAATTCGATGTTTTGTTTCGCAAACATACACACACATTTCTTTTGTGTATTTTTGTTTTATTTTTTATTTGTGGATGAATCTCACTAATTCGAACTTTAATTTATATTTGAAATTTTTAAATTTCGGACAATAAACTAAAGTAAATTTTATTTAAAAAATCAGTGGTTTTTACATTTTCTTTTGTGCGTTATTTGTTTACTGATTTAGATCTGTAAAATAAATCAATAAAATACATAAACGGTTGATTCTTCTTCTACCTTTATATTAGTCACCCTACGCTCGGTCACTTTGACTATTATCACGTTTGTTTATATAAATTTGTAGTCAAGTAGTATTTTGATATCGGGCTATTAATTTATTAATTTATTTATTTATTTTAAACGACTTTTCAAATATTACAAAATGTCGGTTTCGCCACTGAATTCGTTTATTAGAGCATCGGATGCTCTTATTGCATTCAGTGCTATGTTTAGTAATTTTGACGAAGAAATTCATACGGTTTATACTTTGGACACTCAGAGTCAAGAGTTAAAAACACTTTGGGGTAAAGTTAAGACGACGTATAATGGATGTCTTAACTCTTTAGAGTCCGAAGAATTTGATGTGGCAGCGGCTAAATATAAAGCCACCTACTCAGCTTATGTCCAATGTGGAGGATCCACATATGAAAAAATAGATAAATTCAAATCGGCTTCGAAAAGTAGTGAATCTCCAACAGTAAATCCGAACTTCGGTAATTCAGAGCATAGTCTGACTCTACCTCCTTGTGATATCGATCCATTCGCATTTACCGCAATTATTATTAATAGCTCGCAGCTTAGCAATATAGAACGCCTTTGCCATTTAATACGAAAAACCGAGGGTGAAGCAAAAGAAATCGTTTCTAAATATCTACTTGTTAACGCAAGTTTTGAGGTAGCCTGGCGCGATTTAAAGGAAGCATATGAGAATCCTCGTATGTTGTTACATAACCAACTAAAACATATTTTTGGTCTTCCTTTCCTTGACAAGGAATTGATAACAGCACTCAAAACATTACAACGCGGAATTAATAGTTGCCTTACGGCTCTTTCTATTTAAAAAGTGTCTACTGATAATTGGGACCCAATTATAATGTTTATGTGTATTCAACGTCTGCTTAGATCTACAGTTATTTTGTGGGAACAGAGTGTTAAAAACAAAATAGTTTTGTATACATGGAAAGGTTTTGATAACTTTCTTACAGAAAGAATTCAGACATTGCAATGTCTTCAAGACCTTAAAGGTACGAACTCTACTGACGTCGACTCTTCAGTGCAGTCAAATAGTTCTTATTACTAAACCTTCATATATCTTATGCCCTAATCAGTCTCACTATTTGCGAAATTGTCGTCTGTGAATGATTATAACTGCTGTACTAAATGCCTTTCGAGGACACATGAAGTCAGAAGTTGTACAATCAATAATAACTGTTTAATTGCAATAATCGACATCATTCTATGCTTCATCAGCAGCATACAGAAAATTCTATAGTTGAAAGACCTACTGTTTCTACTGAACATAATTTCAGTAAGGTTTTTACGACCCACTAACTCCCACACTCGACAATCGCATACGCATACTAGACAGAATCAGTCCGTTTTGTTAGGGACTGCAATGGTAAACATAATTCATAACAGCCATAAGTATCAGGTCCGTGTTTTAATAGATTCGGGTTCAGAATGTTCTTTCATTTCTGAACGTTTACGAAAAAGATTAAAACTTCCCATTCATTCTGCGAATTCTAACGTTTCTGGCGTTAATAATGTAGTTTTCGGAGTTACAAAATTTTGTCCTTTGGAAATTTGTTCAGATTTAGATTCTTCAATAAAACTGTCGCATCAACTAACGCATTTGTTTTACCAGAAATAACAGGAAATTTGCCTTCGACTTCTGTAAATGTCGATATTGAAAAATTATTGCCAAATCTTTGCTTGGCAGATTCTAATCTTTTTACAAGTAGGCCTGTAGATATTCTTATCGGAGCAGATTTATATCCGCGCATTATTTTACCGGAAATACAACAAAACGTATTAGGGTCATTATTAGCACAGAAAACTATATTTGGTTGGATACTGACTGTCCAGCTAATCCTAGAGACTTCGAAACATATATTGACAATTTAACGTATTCTACGTGGTCTAACACTTTTTAACCTTTAATTTATTATCGCTTTAAAATGCTCACAGAAATTTATGTTCCTACCTTCTTATTTATTATCTTTTTATACATATGTATATTACATTACTTATATTAAATAATAATCCACCTGGAGGGCTTCAGTTCTGTGGGGAAAGTCGAGAGACTTCTTAAAAATCCACCTGCGGGACTTCGGTTCTGTTGTGAAAGTCGAGAGACTTCGAAAAAATCCACCTTCGGGACTTCGGTTCTGTGGGGAAAGTCTGCCTTCGGGACTCAGGTTCTGAGGATAAAGTCGAGAGACTTCGTAAAAATCTTCATCATATTTAAATCGTTTGCAATTCATTATGTATTGCAAGGTGGCCGGCAATGTTTATGTTAGAATTGAATCGTCTGAATCCGCACGTCCAATTTTGCAGAGATGTGCTGGTAATCCTGTGTGTCCACTCAGAATACGTACCATCATACTAACTTCAGACTTGCTCATTTTGAGGAGATTTTTCGTCTTGCTCTCATCAGGGTCACCCCATAGGATCTTCGTGGTTCTACCCACTGTTTCATTATTCCAAGAGGCCTTATGGGATTCTCTTACCCATATTTTTAGTTCAGCTTTTGTTGCGTCGGATGGTTTTGCGTTTGTCAGGTTAACTGCCTCGAGCTCCCTTCCCTTTAAAGCTATTACATTCGCCCTTTCGTTATCGACTACTCCCGAGTGGGCTGGTACCCATATGATGTGAACCTTACCTTTGGGAGAGTATTCAGTTAAAGCTTTCTTACAATCCAATACGGTCTTAGATTTAGTTCTATCGCCTGATATCGCCCTAATTGCCTTCTGGCTGTGGGTAAATATATTAAGCGCTGTGGGCGCAATATTTATTCTAATCCAATTTACGCATTCCGTTATTGCTCGTACTTCTGCCTGGAAGCTTGTGTTATGATTTGGTAAACGGTGGTATATTTCTGTTTCTGGGTCTTCAATATAGAAACCCAGCCCCACTTTGTCCCCAATTTAGAGCCGTGTCCTATAACCGCTTTTGGTCAGTTCACCTAAAGTAAAGAGCCGTTCGGCTGTAAGCGCCGCCTCATATCTTAAATATGTTTCAATGGGTGGAATATCTAGCAACGTTTCCAGAGCCTTGGTTGAAGTAGTACACATGGCACCACTTATACCCAAGCAGCATGTACGCTGAACTTCCTGTAGTAGTTTGATATTGCACTTTTTGCCTAAAGCAGTCCACCAGATTATTGAAGCATAAGCTAGAATTGGTCTAATTACACTTTTATAAAGCCAATTTGTCATAGTAGGACTAAGACCCCATTTCATGCCTATAGTTCTCCTACATATCGCCCAGTACCGATGTGCCTTGTTGATCCTTGTTGTGGTGTTTCCATTTTAATTTCCGGTCGTGGATTACACCTAAGTACTTAACTTTCAGTATACGTAGAAATTTTTGTCTTTCTTGTGAAAGGACAGATTTCCGTTTCTGCTCAAGGCCGTATTCAGAGCCTCCTCAACTCTTCTACACAAGTAATTTGGATCCTTTCCCTGTAAATGTATTACGACATCGTCTGCATAGCAGACAGGTCTAAGTCCTTTCTCGGTTAGGGTCCTTAGGAGGCTATTAATCGTGGTAACCAGAGTAAAGGTCACAAAATGCCACCCTGTGGTATACCGCGAAATACCTTTTTCCTGGTAAATATATCGTACATCTCGCAGCTTATCCATCTGTTCCTTAGCATGTGGTTGATCCAGTTACGGAGCACCCGGTCAACATAAAACTGGTCTAGGGATTGGATAAGAGTATCAGTGTGCACGTTATTGAAGGCGCCTTCGATGTCAATACATACCGTCAGTGTATATAGTTTGCTATCAAAGGATGCACCTATGTAGTGGACAACTTCGTTTAAAGCGGTTTCCACCGATCGTCCCTTTACATAAGCATACTGCTTAAATTTTAGGTCTTTGTCGGGTATACTGCTTTTAACCATACTATCAACTTATCGGTCGATAAGACTAAGGTGTCGCATAGCTAGGTTTTCCTGGTTTGGGTATAAATATTACTTGCATCCTGCCATTTAACTGGGGTATATGTTAATTTCAAGCATGCAGTAAATATTTGTGACAGATGTACGGAAACCAGTCCCGCCTCCATCTGTAAGAGTGCCGGGAAAATGCTATCCGGCCGTGCAGCTTTATAGGGAGCGAAGCTCTTGATTGCCCCTTTAACCATATCAGATGCAATTACAATTTCCGTGTTAGCCTCCCCTTCCTCCAATATCGGTTCATCTATGTTAATCGATATACCGGGTGGAAAATGTGAGTACATTAGGAGTTTCATTGACTCCTCCATAGATTCCGGTTGGACATGAGTTTTGGATAGGAATTTTTTTATCTTCGATACGTCATTTACGCTGTCTACCTGTTCACAGAAAAGTTTCCAGGAGTCTCGTTTAGCTTTACGAACAATTTTCTTATATTCACCAAGTTTACTACGATACTCACCCCAGTATACTGTGGTCTTTTTACGCCGTGCCCGGTTAAATAGTTTGCGAAGAGTCTTACCAAGGTTCCGGATCTCCCCGGTTACCCAGGGTTTCTCCTGGGCAGATCTCCGCTCTCGCAGAGGGCAGCTGTCCTCGAACGATTCAACCAAGGCACTTGTGAGCATTTCTACTTTGGCGTCTATGTCATCTTTATTTCGACATTGAAAAGTGTTCTGACATAAACGGTTCTTTAGTAAGGAACCGAACATTGTCCAATTAGTTTTAGACTTATTCCGAAACTTTATCGGCTTTGGTGGCGGCCGTAGTATTTTGAATCTTATGTACCGATGGTCAGAAAAGGAGTGCTCGTCCGAAACTCTCCAATCCTGAATTTCGTTTATAAGCTCTTCTGAACATATAGTTATATCTAATACTTCTTCTCTGATTCTATTGACGAAGGTAGCTTTATTACCTAAGTTCGATGTGATCAAGTCTTTAGTATTAAGGAAATCCATAAGGGCTTGTCCCTTGCGATTTGTGTTTGTACTACCCCAAGCTACATGGTGGGAGTTTGCATCACAACCTATTACAATTTTCTTATTTTGCCTTTGTGCCTCTTCCACCAGTTTCATCAGCTCCGACGTTGGTGGTAGGGTCGGAGAATCGAAAGGCAGGTAAACAGATGCAAGGTATATTAAAGACGTGCAGTAGTACACCACAAAGTATTTGTAAAACAAATACACCATGGTGAGTACCTAATACTATAAGTATAAATGAGAGAATGAGTGTAACTGATATTGTATGCTTTTGCTTGTGCTCATCCACTCTATCCACAAAAACAATACCAGTTACTTATGGTTTTGAGTTGAATACTGTATTGTATTTGTTTCTTGCTCTCAAATAACTGTTGTACTACAAATATTTTTGACTATTTGTTGTTACTTATAGTAATACAAAGAATATATATTGATGCAGTATATTTATTTATATTAAATAAGATTATTTCAAAACAAAAGAAAAATATGTAATAAATGAATAATAAATTAGTGAATATTTTTATATTTATTTTTAATTTTTTATTTATTTATTTATATTTTTATATTTTAATTTAATATTCTAGTTCAGTTCTTGTTCAGTTCTAGTTAGTTCTAGTTTAGTTTTCAGTTTTTTATTTAATATATATTTAAACTGAAAAACGATTTCAATTACCAAAACCCCGTTTTCAATTATTTTATTTATTGAAGTTTAATTTTTGATTGATTTCACACAAAATTTTTATTTGTTTCTAATTTTGTTGTTGTTAAATACGTATTTGATTATACATTTTTATGATTCAAACACAAAATGAATTGAACCATTTTAAAATTTTCGATTAATCGTTTAACTGAATTTTTTTAAAATCTGTTTTTTTTGTGATATTTTCTGATAGTAATTCAACATTTTCTGAAAATAATTCTAGTGAACTATTGAGGATATTGAAATTAAATTTTACATAAATATTCTTAGGTGGTCTAAAGAGTTATATTTTTTATTCGACATAAAATCAATAATTAATGAAAAGAAAATATATAGATATTCCTTATCATAATTTATTTGATAAAAAAATTAAAATACAACATTAAAAGAACATTTTTTTTAATTTTGAAAAATGGCTCAAAAAAAGTCTAAGCCTAATATCTGATCTAAAGAAAAGTGTAACGAGAAACAGCTTTTTGTGATTTAAAGTGGGCACAAGTCTCAAATGATGTGTATTGTCGTAGTGAACTCGAAAAAAAATAAAAAATAATTTTCCCACCTATTGAAAATAATGATCTCTGTACAAATTATAAAAAAGTTTCCTACATTTTTTAGAAAAAATAATCATAAAATTGTTTGAAGTACTTTTATTCCACAGAATTACTTTTAGTGCTTCAGAATTCCTACATAAATTAAAAAAGTCATTAAGTAAAAAGCTAAATATTTTTGTAAACTTTTCTTAAAATTACGATAATTTTTACATATTTCGAAAAAATTCAAAATCTTTGTGTCCTTTGTAATGCGCTAAATAAAAGTCTTTTTGTGGACCAAAAATATTCTTACAAATTTTACAATTTAGGGAATATTTGAGATGAATTTCGACAAAATTTAAAAACTTATTTTTTGGCAAATTGTACTGAGATCAGGATTTTCAATTAGGAAACTAAGGACCCTTTCAAAAGTTTTGTTTTGTATTTTTTTCATTAAAATGTTTTTTTTTTTAATTCGGATCATAAATGCATTTTTATTGATTTTAAAAAAAATTGAGTCGAGGTGACCAATTTTAAGGGCCTTACCACTGGAATCCATTGGACCTACGGAGTCTACAGATTGTAAGTAGATACGCAAACACCTCAGCTCTAACTATGTTAAATTTTGCTACGATATCTCCTATAGATCACGAGATACCGAATATACATTATAAAATAATAAAAAAATGTTTCTAAACAACTGTGTTTTTATACGCTTGCAGCATACAATAAGTTATTTGTTGTACAACCATCATTATCTATTTTATTTGTTTGGCAAAAGTATAGCAAAACAAGTATGTTACTCTTATTCTCTTTGTACTCACTCACACAACCTATGTTTGAGAAAATAACAATATCAACTTGTACCAGAACTACTCAACTACTCATCAATACGCACTCATAGTAGTAGACACTACAAAACTTGTGCAAACAGTTGTAACTGTGCACGTCTTTAAGGTATATGTTACCACGACCTTGCTTCAGCACCGTTGCATCCGATGTGGATATGTTGAGCCAAATAAAATTCAGCCTTATCTTTCTGATTCAAAATTCAAGAATGAACATAAATTTTTATTATCAATATTTTCAAATAACAAAAATTAGAAAACATATTCGATTAAATTGAAATGCTAAGAACAAAGTATATTATTAACAAATAATAAACAAATTATTTCAACACTCCCACAATTTGTTTAGAATATAGACCCTAGTATGTATTGACATAATGTGGAAAAGTCTTCATTTTAGGACAATTTGTGAGGCTTTTGCTCATGGTACGAGCACCACTATATATAATCTTATAAAACCATTTATCATCGATTTGCTTATTACCTGATGGAGCTAACTTCCAGGTGTAACCTTCATTTACAGATTTTGAAACATCTGTAATAGTCATATTCCATGGAGTTTTGCATGAGAATTTCATTGTTTGATCATAACTTCCAGACACTTCCTCGATTAATGCTACAAAAGCACTAGCAACTGCAGGAGTATGTTCGGATTTGACGATAAGTTGACTTACTTTTGTGTTAATCTCATACTGAGACGAGTTATCAATACTGTGTGAAGAAGTTTCCTTCAACGCTGATTCACAAATTTGTATAGTACTTAATACATCTGAATTCCTACAAGTATATTCATAAGCGTATTCTAAAACTTCATTTTCAGAACATAGTTTTTCTTCTATCTCGTTCCTTCTTTCTTTATCATTGTTGATATTCTCTTCTCCTAAACGAAGTTCAACATTTTGTTTCAAAAACATTTTACTTGAATCATTGTTAGTATCATTCGGTTCTACAGATTTGTGACCTTCAGGCACTAATACCTTCATACCCATGACAGTAACATTTCCATGACGTTGTCCCAGAATAACTACTTTTCTGTCAGATCGTCATTTAAATTTCATTCCACTACTGTCATCTTCCAATATCAAACCTTGATCTAATGCATGATTTTGAGAAAACCAATTTTCCTCAGTTTTTGGGACGAAAAGAACATCTTTTAGAACTCCATATCTCCAATTATTCCCATCGAATATTTGTACATTTATGGTTCCTATTCCACGTGATTGAATATCACCATTCTCAATTTTTACATATCTTATCTCTGAATGGAAAGTATGAAACCATTCACGATTAGATGTCATGTGGTGGCTTGCCCCAGAATTCAGAAGCCAACTTTTTTCTGAAATAACATCGCATGCATCGGAACTTAAAGCAATCAAATTTTCAGAAATATCGCGATCAGGGCAGTTCCGCTTCCAATTACCATCCTCACCAGTAATAGTACACCAATTCTCGTGTGGTCTGCCATTTTCACACCCAGTGCCTCAATTGATTCAATCTGCTTTCGTGAAATTAGACGTTCTTCTTCAATCACCAGCCTTGCTCTAAGATTATCCAAACTACGTTCTGCCTTGCTTGCTGACTCCCATGCACTGCTAAATGCTGCATATTCAGATGGCAGTGACAAAATTATTTTTGTAATTACCATATCATCTGAAATAGTTTCCTTGAGATCTCGAAGACGCTTAACTAACTCTTCAATTCTCGAAATATACGAAATCATATTTTCATCAACATCTTTTGTAAAATTAAAGAACTTCTGATACAGCGAGAGCAAACTGCATTCATTTTTCTTTTCAAACACATCATGTAATTTGATCCACATCGCTTTTGCAGATTCACAATTAGTAATATGTATAATCTGCTTATTATTAACCGAAATGCCTATTATCTGTTGAGCTCTAGCATCCTTCTTTCGCCATGCACGGATTTTAGCATAATCATTCAATGGACATTCTTCATCTCCTGTTGCTGCCTCGTAAACATCAGCAGCAATCATTGTGATTTTGACTTGAAACTTCCATGTCGACCATTGAGTCGCATCGTTCAATTTCTCGATTAATTGATTTCCAACTTCCAATTCCATGTTTTAATCTTTTACAAACTCTTTGTTTCTGTAACTTAACAATGTTTCTATTCTGCCACGTAACCTGGGCCCATAACCTGTTGAGCCAAATAAAATTCAGCCTTATCTTTCTGATTCAAAACTCAAGAATGAACATACATTTTTATTATCAATATTTTCAAATAACAAAAATTAGAAAACATATTCGATTAAATTGAAATGCTAAGAACAAAGTATATTATAAACAAGTAATAAACAAATTATTTCAGGGTAATCCTGTTGAGAGGAGAAAACATAAGTTCTTGTGACATAAGATACATTTTCTCGGTCGAAATTCGTTTAGTTCATATACAATGCTACAAAAATAACAATAAAACAAATTTATTCCACCGAAAATTTTTCTGTATAACATTTAAAGTTAAAGTAAATTAACTTTTTTGTCGGACAAAATAAAGTGTAAATTTTATATATCATTATTTTAATTTTATGTATATCAAAAATTTTTATCTATTTTGGTTCTGATTTGAATATCTAGTTCAAGCCGTTTATGTATTTTTTTTTACCATTATTATTCGCAATCGCCTTCCCTTCCCCTTGCTTTCCCCCATACTATTATTTTCAAAAGAAATCCGTTTTTGTTCGCTATTTCAGCGGAATTTTTTGATCAATTGTGGTCAAAAATTAATTATTGGATTTAGGGCGATGCTCTGAGTAGGTCATTCCTATTTTTCAGTTTTTTTTTCTTACAATAATGTTTTTAACCTTTGTCGTGTGTTTGAAGTCATGAATCTGTTGAGGCATTAATTCTCCCAAACCCATTTTTACGGCATTTATTTAAACATTTTTATTAAATACGTTCGTGTTATAGCTTACTCCATTTTTACTAAGATTCCCGCTCCTAAAGTTGAATAATGTACCATCGGTATTGGTCACTCCACTATAAAGTTTAAAACATGGGGTATTGTTTTTAAAATTTTGTATATTGAATAACATTACTGTAGGAAAAATCACTGAAAATTTTAAATAAGTTGCTCAGAGCACCGCCCTAAATCCAATAGATTAATTTTGGACCACAATTGATCAAAAAATTCTGATGAAATAGTGATCAAAAACGGATTTCTTTTGAAAATTATCATATGGGGAAAGCAAGGGGAAGGGAAAGCGATTGAAAATAATAATTGAGAACAAAATTACCAAAATGGCTTAAGTAGTTCCAAATATTAAAATCAGAACCAAAATAGATAAAAAATTTTGATATACAAGAAATTGAAATAATGATATATAAAATTTACACTTTATTTTGTCCGACAAAAAAGTGTATTTACTTTATTGTAGATGCTATATAGAAAAATTTTAAGTACAATAATTCAGTTTTATTGTTATTTTTGTAGCATTGTATATAAACTAAATGATTTTGAAAAAATTTCCATATTCAATAATCATTTAACCGATTTTTCGCTGAAAGAATATAGCATGAGTACTTTTGCACTTTATTTTGTCCGATAGTGTATCTTACCTGTGTTAATTTTGGCCATCAGAGCGTTGGTATCCGTCTCGCTCCGATGGAGGTTTATTTGGATAACCTCAATCATTGTAATCCATTTAAACTGTCCTCCAGCGAGTTAGTGATCACATCCCCGCTCGTTGGATTTGACTCCTCCGGGTAACCTGAAGTGGCTATTGATGCAGTGGGTACCATTGATGGCTCTGCGGTGTCCTTATCAGGCGTAGGAAGAGCTGTCTTTTTAATCGACACTTTCCCAATTTTGGACAGCACTGCTGTTCTGTCTTCTGGCGAGTGAGTGATTTCCTCCTCGCTTTTGGGATTTGACTCCTCAAAATTACCAGTACTTGCTAAAGATGCTTTGGGTACCGTCTTAGGTGTTTTTGTGTCCTTATCGGGCCGGTTTTGACATACTTTCAATCGTCGCCTCCCCAATTTTGGAAAGGGCAGCTGCACCTTCTTTTGGCGAGTTATTGGTATCTTCCTCGCATTTAGGATTTGACTCCTTAACGTTATCAGTAGCTGCTACTGATGCTGTGGTCTTAGGTATTACACCTATTACAAGTAAAGTTCCCTCAGGTTCTTCTTTCCTGTAAAAGACGTCCAAGAATTTCCAGTATACGTTCATTAGCCAGTTTACTGCCCCAGACTTTAAGAGCACCGGAAGCTCGCTCATCTTTGCCAGTCCCAGGGTGGAGGGATACTTTCCACCACGTTCCTTAGGGTGCTAACACATTGGTGAGATGCCAACCTTATCAACATCACGCCCATTCTGAACTCGCAGCTTACGCTCTCTATTGGTTGTTTGCCCTTTGAAGCGATTGTGTGGTCCACTATCTTATTGTTCACCAGATCTTCTACGTTACTCTGTTGGTCTATTGGTATTTTGCCTGTCGGATTACCGGCATCGTAAACTGCATAGCAGAGATCGTTCCGGTGTCTTCTTCTGGCAACTTTGGCGTAAGATGGCGTCTCTTTTCCTTTTCCACTGTCTAGCCTATCTTTCCTCGCTTTTCGGGGCTTCTTTTGAGATACCGTTACTTCGAGGTTGATTTCGCCGACGTGGTCGTCTTCGGGATATCTACCTTACTCTCAGGATTCTGACTTGAGGTTCCTCTGAGTGAAGTATGGCTCCCCGTCTTGTATTAGAAGACGGGGATCTCTTTTTCTTCTTAGGTTTATTCTCAGTTGTCAACTCTTCGGGAGACCTGATCCTCTTTGCCTCAGATCTTGTGAGAGAGTCCGATTTTTCCTTTGGAGTGTCGTTGGATTGACTAACTATGATTTCCTGAAGCATCTTTTTCAACTTTCTCCTCTGTGCTCCAGATAGTCTTTTCTTAGTAATAGGTAGTTTAGCTATGCTATCACTCACCTGTTTCACCATTTGCTCTACTTCATCCTTTTTAGGATTTGCTATAATGTTGTTATTATCATCTGAGGATTCAGAGTCGGAACCCTCACCTATATTTAAAAGCTGAGGTAGCTTAGAGCTCTCTCCGAGTACATCCTTCTCTTTCACCCCTATGTTTTTGCCAATGGCATGCTGTACACTTGACATTGTCCACCACGGAGGCCAAGGTACCCACCTCCGTAGTAGTATTTTGCTCACGATTGCAGGATAACCCGGTACTGGGTTATTTAGGCCCTGCCATGTTGTTTTTTCCAGTTTTTGGTCCGCGGGGAATATAATATTCCCAGGTGGTGGACAATCTGCCCTCTCTCAGCTTGAGTCAAACTAAAACTGGTGGAGGACAGATGGTCCATCACCACCCCCTATCCGCCACCCGGGGACGCGCTCGGTAGGAAAAACGGGAAAACGGAAAAACCGCTAACGATGCTTAAATATTGTTTGCCTCCAAATTTATGCTTGTTTCGTTTTGACATTATAAATCACTTTTGATGTGTCTACGACACAAGCACTACGTGCATATTACTTATAAAAACCATCTACTTCTACGAGGTAATATTTTGGATGAAATAAAAAGAGATCTTCATCTCTAATAAATTTGAAATATTCTTTGTTTTATTTTTATAAAAAGTCTTGGGAATCTTGTTGGAGCTGAACATTGGTTCTTAAACACTTTTATAAGAATTAAATATTACTGAACAAAATAAAATTGGTGACATCAGATCGAAAAGGGTTTTTTATATGGAAAAATAAGAAATAAATTAATTTTGGAATGTAAAAATTCAAAAGAACTAACTGTAACTGCAATTTAATAATTTATTCACAGTAGTTACTTAGCCTTATTATACTTCTAGTGCTCAATATAGTAGTATCACAAATAAAAGTAATCAGAAGTAATCAAAAGAGGTTCGGATATCGAAATAAATGCAAAACAAACTTCTAGTGCCCAATATAGCCCAGCAAACAAAGACGTGCAAAAAAAGTAATAAATGTATGTGTTTAACTGATAATGAACTGGTTCATATTTAGGTGAAACATGCATGATTTAAACATGGCGAGCATGGGTTATAATTTGGAAAAATAGTTCGTCATTAAAATGAGTGTTTATAACCAATTAACATTCGATGAAAATTCGCATGAAAATTTTCTATTTATTTTGAAATGCATTATTGAAGGTACTATGAATTAATTTTTAATATTTAAATTAATTTTTTAGCGTTATATTGATAAAAATTATGTATGATAACAAAATAAAACATTAATAACTGATTTTGAATTGCATAAAAATACATTCAGAGTAAAAATATCCATTATATTTTAAAATCCGTTAAGCAGTCTGTCTGTCTGTCCGTCTGTCCGCCTCAAACACTCTCAAGTTAAAACTAAGCAAAATAAATCAGCCAAATTCACTGAAAATATTCACTATTGTCCTAAGCAGTTTGGTATCAGCCAAATCGGTGCACAACGTAAAAAGTTATGAGTAAAAATTTCAGACTACCTCCAAAAAAATTATTTTTTTTTTTTAATTCTTGAGTAGTTTTCTCAGAAACTACTAAAGATAATATAATGAATTTTGTCACACCTTATTTTCTTTACCCAGGGATCAAAAATGTTGGAACTCAAAACGATCGATTCAAAATTTCTCATAGCCCCCATACAAAGGTACATATTCTCGGAAATAGATTTATAGTTATTAACTTCGGCAAAAATATCGGTATCACCACTAAATTTTGCACATATGTATATAATAAGAACAGAAATCATATTACCAACGTAGATCTGTATAGGTCGATTATTGGTCACAGCTCCCATATATGGTCCACTTTCGAAAAATACTTATATACAAATAACTAATTAAGAAATAAAGATATTGGAATAATATTGAACATAAATATGTTCTGTGTATATATATATCACTTTGCAAAATATTTTTCGGATTGGTCCATAATAGGCCCATATAAGGCCCATTTCCGATAACCACGTAATCGCACATATTACATAACTGAATGAAGATATCGGTATAAAATTCATCATGAATGTGTATAAAATAGATATAAAACACCCTGCGAAATTTTTTCCGGCTCGGCTCATAATTGGTCACAGCTCCCATGTAAGGACAGCTTCAGAAAATTACTTAAATGCGCATAACTAATTTAGAAATAAAGATATTGATATAATATTCAACATAAATATGTATTGTGTATACATATATCACTCTGTAAAATGTATTTTGGATCGGTCCATAATTAGGCATAGATCCCATATAAGGCCCATTTCCGATAACCACGTAAACGCACATATTTCGTAACTGAATGAAGATATCGGTTAATATTAGTCATAAATGTGTTTATAGTAGATATGAAACACCCTGCAAAAAGTTTTCCGGATCGGTCCATAATTAGTTACAGCTCCCAAATAAGGACCACTTCCGAAAATCGCTTAAATGCAAATATACAATTAAGAAATAAAGATATTTTAAAACAAGTAAGAAATTATAGTCGGGCGAGGCCGACCTGTTACAAAACTAAAATGTGATTTAGTTTTCATAATAGAGCATTGTTGCACGTTTAGTTCTAATGAAAATATCCACAGCTAAGTACTTTTGGCATGTAAAAAAAAAGATGTACCGACCAACTCAGATGATCAAAGGCGTTGTTCTGTACCCCAATGGATACGTGCAATCATAGCAAATACATGCCAATATAAATTAAAAGCCAAAAAAAAATTGAGCATTAACTCTAATACAAAAACAAAATTTGAGAGTGGTGGTTTTCTCTCAAGGGGTGCAGTTGTTCCCTTCCCTAACATTACATTTAGTAACACGCCTATGACAATTTAAACACCCTACACTTTTAATAAAATTGTCCCTTTTAAATAATGTAACAGGTATTATTTCATTTCAATAACTTTTAAATGCATTCCCTTTTATTTTCGTGATTTAGCAATTCATGATTTATCTTACAAAAACAAAGAAAAAAAAAATTTAATATTTAATACATTTTGGTATCAAGGCTTATAATAAAATTAAGTATTAGTTAAAAAAAAAAATAAAGAATTTAAATTTTTGATATTTTGTAATAGAAAATTAATTTAATAATATTTTGTAAATTTAGTTAAGTTTGGGTTTTCATAATTAGGTACGAAAATAAAGCGAAATATGATAAATACTTGAATAAAATTGACTTACATTTGTGGCTGATGATAAAAGTTATTTAATGTTATTTCTGGTTTGTAGCAAAATATCGATATGATGATCGTTGCAATGGCCATTCAGCGATTCATGACGATATGTTTCTGAAAATGAGATTTTTACTAAATGACAAACAAAAATTACATCTAATCACAGAGAAATAACACATGTTATTGAAATACCTTCTCATCGCCTACACGTATCAAAATTATATTCCGCTTTACCTTTTTACTTAAAATACGCACTAAAGGTTGTGCAATACTGATTTAATAATAATTCTTATTTAGAAATCTTTTAACAAGTATAATGTAAATTCTGTTGTTGTTGCAGTCGTTGCCGTCTTTAATTGCTTCTTATTTATCTTCCCAAATATTATTATCATGCATTCACCAATATCAATATTCGTTGTTTCGATTTTTGGAGAATTTCTCTTGCATAGTATAATCTTGAATAGTTGTTACTCCAATTGTATGAATGAGAATATTGTAAATTATGAATGGAATTTTATTTTTTTTTTTTTGCCAAAATTTACGAATGAGAGCACGTGTATTCACTTTTTTTTTTTTTTTTTGTTGGTGCGTAAATTTAGCTAGTATTTTTGCAAATACCTAGTAGGAAATTTACCACTTTTAAATAAAAATAGAGTAATGATAAAAACAAAATTATAGAATTGAACTTTAATAGACATATGATTTGTAGTGATTTACCTTATAAAGAGCAACTCCTTTCTTATTTCTAAGATATTCCTCTATATTTCCTAAATAAATTTTAATTAAGGGGTTTGCTAAAATTGTCCTAAAATAATATTTAACTTTACGTAAACTGAAGTTGTATCGAAATACTATATGTTTTTACCTTATTTCTCGTGCTTTTTGTCTTATGAATTTTTTTTCCCAGAAAAAGTTTAACAGTATTTAATATGACCGAATAGGTCAATCGTTTTAATTTTACTTAAAATTTTATTTTTATGAAACGAATGGAAAATTTGAAGATTTGAATAATATTTTACGATTTTTTTTGCACGTGATCGACTATAGGTTTACCAACAATACCATGTCTTGACACTCTAATTTCAATTTAAGCATTAAACAGGAAATTCAAAAACCCGAATTAATTTGTTTCTCTTCTGAAAGTTTATAGCTATTCAGAAGCTAGAATAGATAAGTGCAGCCAAATCATCAGCATAAATAAAATATGTAATGTAGGGATGTAATAAAAGGTAGGTATGATATATGTAAGCAAATGTAAATTAAAATAACCAACGTTATTTCAAAATAAGAAAAGATGAATAATATCTATTGAATATATTATTATGAAACAAAAGATTCGCAACAAAACTGCTTCGTTATAGAGAAAAACACTATTTGAAATAACGAACAGTAGCACGAATCTGCTTTCGCCAATGTTGGCCTAAACGTGTGGCTCAACCCACAAAAGCCGGGCAATATGTCTTACTTTTTAAGGTCTGAGGCATGGTATCGGCCAATGTAGTTACTCTTCATATCCTCGATATCGTACAGGGAATTTCCAACTCTAGATCTTATCTTACATTTTAAGTATTTTGGCATAAATTTCGAATTAAGTCCCTTTTGTTGGTTGCTTAGAGTATGGTTTTTTCGGAAATCAGTTTGACCCTCATGAAAAATAATATTCCTAGATCTAAGATTGTATGATTTGCTGGCCCTTCTATGTGCCTCGTCCAAATTTTCCTTGATTTTCTCTCTTATTCTATGGAGCTTATCTGAATTCGTCGCTATCTCAAAATGATCATAATTTAGACAATTAATTTGTTCCAAAACTTTGTAGGCAGACACATAGTTTGGCCGAATAATGCGTAATAAGGAGAACAATCAATATAGCTGTGGTAGTCGCTCCTTAAAATCGATAAGATTTGGGGAATATGCTTATCCCAACCTGAGTGATCTTTGTCGTTTTCCAGAAAGCATCTGAGTTTGGTTATAATCTCTCTGTTGGCGCGCTCAGACGCGTTAGCCTGAGGAGAATAAAACCCAGTTTTAATATGTCCAATACCGTACAATAAAAAAAAAATCTTTCATATCTTTGGATATGAACTGCTTTTCATTGTCGCTGTGAACATACTGTGGTACCCCAAATGTCGGAAATATCTCTGATTGGAAAAACAAAATAACATTTTGTGTGGTAGCAGCGCGTATGGGTTTGAGAAATAAAAATTTACTTAAATGATCAAGGCATATGAATAGGTATGAATTTCGTGCTTTTGAGCAAGTATAAGGACCCAAAAAATCACAACATAACCTTTGAAAAGGCCTAAAAGTCTGATATGGCTCACCCATTGGCGGTCTAGAAACCTGATTGTTGCTTTTTATAGTTTTGCATGTATCACAGTCGGCAATGTATTTTCTTAAATCTTTTGACATTGTCGGCCAAAAATACTTTTGCCTCAATCTCGACAAGGTTTTTTCAAACCCGTCGTGGCAAGATGTGGAAGAATTATGTGCATTGCGCATTGCAGTCTGTGTTAATGAAATTGGTAGCCAAAGCCTCCATACATCTTCATTGTTCTCTAACCCTCGTCTAAACTTTACTCTTTTGAATAAAAGATTTCCTTTCACACACAAATCCGGGAGATTTTCGCCATTTTTAAGCATAGTTTCTCTAATATTTCGGTATTCTGAATTGTTAAAATCAGCGCAATTAAGGTCAATTTCATTTTCAAAACGTAATTCATCTATATCGAATCGTGAAAGGGTATCAGGGACAACGTTTAGGGACCCTTTTCGATGTTCGATTTTAAAATCGAAACGTTGGAGTTTTAGGCTCCATCGCGCCAAACGACCAGATAAATCTTTCTGGCTAGCGTGGTCCGTAAGGATTCGAAAAGGTAGTCCTTCAATATATGGCCTAAATCTGTTTACTGATATCACTGCTGCCAGACATTCCAATTCTGTAACAGTATAATTCTGCTGAGCTTTGTTGAGTTTTTGTGAAACATATGCAACTGGATGCTCCTTGCCCTGATCATCGAATTGGATTAAAACACCACCTACACCGACTTTAGAGGCGTCACACTGAATGACAAATTCTCTCGAAAAATCCGGTTGAGTCAGTACTGGTGCTGATGAAAGTGCCTGCTTTAACTTTTCGAACGACTCAATAGCCTCAGTTGACAACTTAAACGGCTTGTTAGATATTCTTAAGCAGTCTGTAAGGGGACCACTAAGATTAGCAACATTTTTAATAAAACCACGGTACCAGTTTGACATACCCATAAATCTTCGAACCTGGCGTGGAGATTTCGGAATCGGAAAATTTACTATGCTCTCAATTTTAGCGTCATCGACCTTGAGACAACCGTGACCGACAATATAGCCCAAACACTTAATTTCGCGCTGGCAAAATTTGCTTTTGCTTACATTAATAGTAAGGTTAGCAACCTTTAAGCAGGCAGCAACTTCGCCCAAAATTTTGCAGTGCGAATCAAAGTTATAGCTACAGACTAGAAGGTCGTCCAAGTAAATAAACACATTCTCCCTGAGTCGTGAAGGTATTACTTTGTCCATTAATCTACTCATGGTCTGTGGACCATTGCATAAACCAAATGGCATAAATTTATATTGAAAGAGCGGTTTACCTGGCACAACAAAAGCTGTTTTTTCTTTTGAGGACTCGGACAAACGAATTTGTAAAAATGCGTCCTTCAAATCGATTCCACTGATGAAATGTGTATCTTTTAACCTGCTCAGGAGACCATTAATGTGTGGTAAAGGGTAGGAATCCTTTTTAGTCACAGCATTAAGTTGTCTTGAATCTATACAAAGTCTAACTTTTCCAGGTTTGCGAACCAATACAACAGGTGAGCACCACGGCGAGTTAGACTCCTCAATTACCCCCATTGGCAACAGACGCTCTATTTCCTTAAATGCTTCCGCTTGTCGTGGAGGCGACAAGGGATAGTGTTTAGATGTTATGGGAGGTGAGTCACCCGTATCAATATGGTGCTCGAGAAGATTTGTGCATCCCAAACCCATCACCTGAATGAAGGAAATTTCGAAATCACTTTGTCCAATTTAATCAGTTGTTCAGGATTTAGTATATGAAAGTTTGCATCAGTATCTACAGATGCTTTTATTTCTGAAATACACGGTATGATTTCTGGTGCCAGGGTGAAAGCTTTCCAGAAATCTACACCGAGATAAACTGTTTGTTGTAAATTGGGCACTAAATAAAAGCATATGTCTCTGTACACATTTTTGAAGTACACAGATAATGTACAATAACCAACAATTTTCTGTTTTTCACCATTTGCAGTGGACAAGGAAGATTGAAAAGGTTTGACTATTACTTTGTTTCGAGAAATAAATTGTAAACAATCTTTTCCTAAAACGGAAACGTTTGCTCCGGAGTCAAGCAATCCTAGAAATTTTTCATTTAGTATAGTTACATATAGCAATTTTGACATGAAATGGTTTTGTGGTCATTGAACTGTTGTCTGGTATATTGTCTGAAAAAGGTGTATTCGAATTGTGACTATTAGAAGTAGAGTTTTCCAAAATATCTTTATCTGCCAATGTTGAATATAAGCATAAAGCTAATCCTTTATTCTCAATAATTGGCTTAATATGGTTTGCTTGGGACTTATTAAAATTTGGTACAAGATTATGTTTTGGTAAAATTGGTTTTTCAAAATTATAAGAATCTAATTCTGTGCCTTGTTTAAATCCGGATTTATTCGGTCTACACGAGATGTTCCGGAATTCATCTCGTTGGTTCTCAAGTTTCCCTGTTGGTCATTTGGACATTTAGTTGTTACAACACCCTTGAAGCCACACTTATAGCAGAAAATATTTCTAACTTGATCAGGGCAATAAATATAAGAATGCCCTATTTCTGAGCAATTCCAGCACACGATTTTTGAATAATCCACTTTGCGTTTCGGAAATTGTATTGCTTCTAGTTGCGGATCGTCCGGTAATTCGTTATCAGAATTCTCCTTAACTCTTAGTTCCTCAACGCGTCTAACCGAAGAAAATAGTGGATATCCTCTGCTATCCCTAAGGATTTCTTCACCTTTTCTTGCCATATCTCGCAATTCATTTAAGGATTTCGGTTGTGAATTGAACAACATAAATTTTAAATTTGTATTGACGTTCTTTTTCAGTATGTCTATTAATGAACTTTCAGGCATTGGCTCCTTTAATCTTGAATTCATAGAAATCACAGAAGAGTGAAAATCATCGTAACATTCTTTGTGGTGTTGTTTTCATAAGGAAATTTTGAGAATAATGTCGTGATCACTTTCAAGATTTCCAAATTCTTTGGTTAAGGCGTACTTTAGCAAAGAATAATTTGCGCTTTTATTTTGTTTCGTAAACTGCCAAAACCAACTTTCAGCCTTGCCACTGAGAAATATGTGAAAGTTTGCCATTAAGTGATCAACCGAGCATTTTGTGCGCTCACAAAGTGTCTCGATTTTAAATAAAAAATCAGAAACTGGAGTAGTTCCATCATAACAAACTTTCCACTCTTGTAAGCGAATATTGGAATCAAAATTATGGGTAGGAGGACAATATGGTCTAAAATTACCCGGTTCGGTGCTTCCGGCGCTCACATTCGAATCGTTTCGAATACTGTTCTTGAGAGATTAAAATTCCCTCCGAAATTCTTCTTGAGTATTTCGTAAGGTTTGTTGAAAAATATTTATCAAGGAATCCATGGAAACATTATTTGATTGCTGTGTATTAGCAGAACTGTTAGGGAGGTTCTGAGGATCAGGTGGCAATACCTGTGCCAAATTTTGAAGCTGAGTATTCATGTTCAGCTGTGTCGGATCATTGAAATTCGCGGATTTAGACGAGTGTAATGGATTGGACGTATTCATTGCAGATTGGTTTAAATCTTGTTCACTTATAGATCTACGGTTGTCAAACGAAAAATTTTGGTTAGGTATAGAAAGCCTAGGTGGACTATGTACTACTTTAGCTGTACCAGAATTAGTCAGTGATTTATCTAAATTTATAGGTATATTGTTTCGAGATGGAGTAATATTTCGAGGTCTTCCCCTATATGATGAATTTGTCGGAGGAATAGGATTTGATTTGGAACTTCTAGTGTTCATATTCAATATAAAATTAAAGGTTTTGTCGTAAAACAAAAATTTAAAAAGGAAAACAAATAATTCGATGTACATAAAAAAATATCAACGTTGTTTGTATTAATGTGTTATATGTTATATATAAATAATTACAGAATTAAGGGAAGCAATTTTAACAAAATTATTAAAAATACATAATTACCTGTTACAAAAAAAAAAAATATAGCAATAGATGCAACGATTTCGCTTTTGTATATTTCAACTCAGAAATTGGACTATCTTTTGCTAAGAAAAATATAGATTTTTTTTTCAATAAATTCTCTATTGTTCATTAATATTACGAAAGAAACGTATTAAGTTAATGGACATTTAGAAGAATTAAGTAAGTTTTTACCATTTTCAATTGCAACGCAATCATCTACGTAAATATCTCATAAATACATTGGGACTAATTGAAAAGTGCTAAAAACTGTAGATTTGACAGAAATAGCTTTTAACATATAATGCTATTGTAAAAGAAAAGTATTATTACCATATTTCTTTCATACAAGACTCTTAAATGAAAAAACTATTTGGTGTATATGTTAACTTTATAAACTATATTTTCAATAATTATTATTTTATTTTGTTTTGTATTAGAAATAAACAAAGAGAACAATTTTGTTTTCACTTTGTATTGACCAATAAATTTTTGGAATTAAAAATCCATTAAATGAAATGTTGGAATCTATGTTGCACGCCCTATTTCGTTGGGCGCCATCTATGTTGCACGCCCTATTTCGTTGGGCGCCATCTATGTTGCACGTTTAGTTCTAATGAAAATATCCACAGCTAAGTACTTTTGGCATGTAAAAAAAAAGATGATCAAAGGCGTTGTTCTGTACCCCAATGGATACGTGCAATCATAGCAAATACATGCCAATATAAATTAAAAGCAAAAAAAAATTGAGCATTAACTCTAATACAAAATTTGAGAGTGATGGTTTTCTCTCAAGGGGTGCAGTTGTTCCCTTCCCTAACATTACATTTAGTAACACGCCTATGACAATTTAAACACCCTACACTTTTAATAAAATTGTCCCTTTTAAATAATGTAACAGGTATTATTTCATTTCAATAACTTTTAAATGCATTCCCTTTTATTTTCGTGATTTAGCAATTCATGATTTATCTTACAAAAACAAAGAAAAAAAAATTTAATATTTAATACATTTTGGTATCAAGGCTTATAATAAAATTAAGTATTAGTTAAAAAAAAAAATAAAGAATTTAAATTTTTGATATTTTGTAATAGAAAATTAATTTAATAATATTTTGTAAATTTAGTTAAGTTTGGGTTTTCATAATTAGGTACGAAAATAAAGCGAAATATGATAAATACTTGAATAAAATTGACTTACATTTGTGGCTGATGATAAAAGTTATTTAATGTTATTTCTGGTTTGTAGCAAAATATCGATATGATGATCGTTGCAATGGCCATTCAGCGATTCATGACGATATGTTTCTGAAAATGAGATTTTTACTAAATAACAAACAAAAATTACATCTAATCACAGAGAAATAACACATGTTATTGAAATACCTTCTCATCGCCTACACGTATCAAAATTATATTCCGCTTTACCTTTTTACTTAAAATACGCACTAAAGGTTGTGCAATACTGATTTAATAATAATTCTTATTTAGAAATCTTTTAACAAGTATAATGTAAATTCTGTTGTTGTTGCAGTCGTTGTCGTCTTTAATTGCTTCTTATTTATCTTCCCAAATATTATTATCATGCATTCACCAATATCAATATTCGTTGTTTCGATTTTTGGAGAATTTCTCTTGCATAGTATAATCTTGAATAGTTGTTACTCCAATTGTATGAATGAGAATATTGTAAATTATGAATGGAATTTTATTTTCTTTTTGCCAAAATATACGAATGAGAGCACGTGTATTCACTTTTTTTTTTTTTTTTGTTGGTGCGTAAATTTGGCTAGTATTTTTGCAAATACCTAGTAGGAAATTTACCACTTTTAAATAAAAATAGAGTAATGATAAAAACAAAATTATAGAATTGAACTTTAATAGACATATGATTTGTAGTGATTTACCTTATAAAGAGCAACTCCTTTCTTATTTCTAAGATATTCCTCTATATTTCCTAAATAAATTTTAATTAAGGGGTTTGCTAAAATTGTCCTAAAATAATATTTAACTTTACGTAAACTGAAGTTGTATCGAAATACTATTGTTCAATTCACAATCGATGTTGTAGCGTTGTATGCGTTGTATGTCAGCAGCTGCTACAATAGTCATAACAATGTTGTTGGTATTTCCTATGCAAAAGCTCTATACTACTCCTACGACAATTTTTCATATGTTTTTCGAATGTCGTAAGAAAGTTTTGTGTTGCCAATTGTTTATTTCAACATATAAACAAAAAATTCAAATGGTTTTAGCATAAAAACGATAAAGTGATAACACTAAAATCAAAAACAAACAGCTGTTTACCAAAACAAGAAAAAATAAAATTTTATTAAAAACCGTTTTTTTATTAGTTTAAAATGTGGAATAAAGAAAATAAAAGAATTGAAAATTCAAAGAAATTAATTTGGTTTATTTCGCATTTTTTTATTTTTATATTATATTTTTTTTATATTATATTAAAATTTTTGATTTTTTTATCTTTTGACATTGTTATGTATATTTGTTTTGATTGTTTTTTTCATTGAGAACATAAACTTATGACTTGCTGCAAAGAGCTGTTCACAATCACTGTTACTACACATTAGTAGGTACAATATACAACTTGATTGTGAATTGAACATATATGTTTTTACCTTATTTCTCGTGCTTTTTGTCTTATGAAATTTTTTTCCCAGAAAAAGTTTAAAAGCATTTAATATGACCGAATAGGCCAATCGTTTTAATTTTACTTAAAATTTTATTTTTATGAAACGAATGGAAAATTTGAAGATTTGAATAATATTTTACGATTTTTTTTTGCACGTGATCGACTATAGGTTTACCAACAATACCATGTCTTGACACTCTAATTTCAATTTAAGCATTAAACAGGAAATTCAAAAACCCGAATTAATTTGTTTCTCTTCTGAAAGTTTATAGCTATTCAGAAGCTAGAATAGATAAGTGCAGCCAAATCATCAGCATAAATAAAATATGTAATGTAGGGATGTAATAAAAGGTAGGTATGATATATGTAAGCAAATGTAAATTAAAATAACCAACGTTATTTCAAAATAAGAAAAGATGAATAATATCTATTGAATATATTATTATGAAACAAAAGATTCACAACAGCATTTAGTTGAATTGTACCTTGTCTCAGATATACTTAAGCCATTTATGTTGAATAAAATTGTGGACATATAAGTCAAATTTTCAAGGGGGTTTTGTATAAGGGCCATGGTCAAATGAGACCCTATAATTATAAAATTCATGAGAGTCATCGAGGCTAGTATAGAACTTGGCAGCTTTTTGTCGAGACACGAGTATATTGAACATAATTATGAACTTAAAAGCCATATTCGTCGGGTTCAGTTGTAAGGGGGCTAGGTGAAATAATGAACCAATGTTAATCATTTTCAATAGGCTTCGTCTCCGGTACCATAGGAGATGATGTGTCAAATTTCATTGAATTATCTTCAAATTGAGACCTGAAGTTTGATTACAAGCTTTACAAGCCCTATTAATGAATTCAGTTGTATGGGGGCTAGGTGAAATAATGGACCGATCTTAACCATTTTCAATAGGCTTCGTCTCCGGCACCATAGAAGATCATGTGCCAAATTATCTGCAAAATTGAGACCTGAAGTTTGATTACAAGCCCTATTCAGGAGTTCATTTGTATGGGGGCTAGGTGAAATAATGGACCGATCTTAACCATTTTCAATAGGCTTCGTCCAACAATAGAAGATCATGTACCAAATTTCATTGAATTATCTTCAAAATTGCGACCTATAGTTTGGTTACAAGGTTTACATGGACGGACATAGCCAAATCGACTCAGAAAATGATTCTAAGCCGATTGGTATTCTTTAAAGTGGTGTAGTGTATAAATGGGCTATAAAAATAACTTTTTTACGGATCGGTCCATAACTGTTCATATCTGTCATATAAGATCCACTTCAGAAAATCGCATATTTCATTGATAAATAAAGATATCGGAATAAGGATATTTTGTGTATATTAGAAATCTTTTTTTTTTTTTTAATTAGGATCAATGCATAATTGGTCTTAGTTCTCATATAAGGCCCATTTCCATAAGTCACTTTTTCCAATATATTTCATTCAATTATAAATATATACGGATAAAATCCGACACATTGTGTTTTTTATCCATAAATCATTCTGTCAAATTTTGTTCGGATTGGCCAATTCATGTTTCCTTTAAATCCTAAGAGAATACCAAATTACAGTGAAATATTACAAATCCTATATTAGAGTCACATGGGTGAATTGTATGCAATTTTTTATGACAAATTTATTAGAATATAGGAATGTATTTAAAACGCATTAAATTGAATACGTACTAAACAAATCGTGAAAGTATCCCTTCTTCTTGAACAGTTTCAAAAATTTTTTGCTGGGAAAACGAACATTTGCAAACAACTAATGAAAATAATACCCCATTATTTTCATATGCACATGCATTAAAAGAGGGTGTACCCGCAACCGAAACAAATTCTCAAAGCTCTATTGAGAATTTAATTCAAACCATGAACAGTTTCATTGCAAGCATGGAAAATATGTTTCAACAATTAATGCAGAATCAAAGCATGCTCACGCAGATCCTGATAAATAAAAAATGAATTCTCAAAGAATTTGTTTTTGAAATGCTAACGGCCAACATAAGAATGAAGTAGAGCAATTCCTGATACTTCAGGAAATTGACGTATTACTTGTCTCTGAAACACACTTTATCCTAAAGAATTGTTTCAGTATTAACGGATACTACACTTACGATACAAAACATCCACTACGATACAAAACATCGACTACTATAAGCACCATATCCAGGCCACCTCTATAAATATACCTGATAGTAGAGTTACAATATCTTCAATATATTATTCTCCTAGGTATAATGTTAATCGAGAGCAGTTTCTCGAATGCTTTAATACCCTTATTCTATAATTTTTCTTTCGTTTCTGTAAATGTACAGAACAAAAGCGTTAACATGGATATTTTGTATTCTGTAATAATAACAGTTTTAAAATTAGTTTGTGAATTTGATAATCAATTCAAATTTACCAGACGCACAATTTTAAAAATAATTTGTTCGGAATTTGAGAAAAAGTTTTATGTGGTAATATACATATTTTCAATTTTATTTCATGGTTTATGAATTATGGTAACAAAAGTATTTTGAAAATTTTTTTAAATTAATTTGTTTTTTTTTTAATACATTTTTGGGAAAAAATTATAGTTCATAGATATTTAATTTTTTTATTTCCATTGGTATCGTGTTTTATACACTTCGCGAATATGTAGTGGAAATAAATATAAAAAATGTGCAAAATACTTCATGAAATTTTTGATATTCGAATTTATATATATAATTTACCACAAATGTTCACAAGGATGTCAAAGTTGTTCATGCAATATTTGAGGGTTCAAGATCCAAAGGTTTCCCTAGTCCAGCCCATTTTTAAATATTTATATTGCTAGTTACACTACTCATTTTTATACTACTATACTAGATTGGAAATCCTATATATTATATAAAACAGACTGTTTGTTTGTGTGTTTGTTTGTTACGCTTTCACGGCAAAACTACTGAACCCATTTACATGAAATTTGGACCACTAATAGGTCTAACACCAAAAGGAACAATAGGCTATATAATATCTTGATCGGATGCCACTCCCCTTTTTACGCCCACTTTTTGTGAAACTATTATTACACCAATTTTGCAATCACAATATGCAAAAACTACTAAACCGATTAACCTGAAATTTTGCATACCGATAGGTATAAGCTTGAAAAGAACTATAGACTATATATAAGAACTTGATCCGATGCCACGCCCTTTATACGCCTACTTTTTATAAAACTACCCTTACCTATAATTATATGAAAGAAAAAGTCTGTTTGTTACGCTTTCACGGACAAACTACTGAACCGATTTACATGAAATTTAGAACACCAATAGTTCTATTCTAAAGTAGAACAATAGGCTAAATAAAATAATGATTGGACGTCACGCTTCTTCTTTTGCTCACTTTTTTCTAAATATGTAATTGTTATACAAAATTTTAATTCGAGAATTACAGAAAACTACTGAACCGATAGGTCTGATCTCAGGATCGGATGCCACGCCCCTTTTTACACCAACTTTTTGTAAAACAATCATTAAACCAAATTTACGTTCAGGCATACAAAAAACTACTGATCAAAACCTATAATATATAATAATTAATATATATGAAACTCTTTTTTATTCTTTCACTACATAACTAATAAACTTATTTACATAAAATTTGGCGTTTAATAGGTCTAATCTCAGAAGTTAACAAGTTAGAGTGCTATATTCGGCTATTCCGAATCTTAAATACCCTCCATCAGCAAGCTACTTTTTATTAAAACCCATTTAACATCTAATTTTTAGATAACTTGACTTCATAAAGGAGCTACGACTAATTACGGGCCTCTCCAGAAAAATTTCGTAGAGTGATTCATATGTATGTACACAAAACATATTTGTGTCGAATTTTATCAAGATAGCTTTATTTAACAATGAAATATGTGAGTTTAAATGATTTTCGGAAAAGAGATATTGAATTAAAGTATTACAATAAACAATATAAAAAGCATTGACATACTGTCGTCTGCCTATGAAATACATAATAAATGCTAAAATGTATTTCCAAATATACATTTATACATTTATAAATTTAATACGTTTGATCTTACTTACATATGCAGTTAATAATTAAATTCTGCAATTAATGATCTCCTATAGTTTAGTGCCATTTCAATAAATTTAGCTAAATTTTTCCAATTGCAAGTATTATCAGTTCCATTCAATAGGTTTATTAAATATTGTTTTTCGAATTGTGTTTTTCCCGTAAACTTAACCCTAAATTCTCTAAGGACTGGAGAGTTACCCAAAAAATGTGTAATATCTTCATCCTCTCCAGTATTACATAAACATAAATAACATATATTGCTAATGTTGTTACCATATGCGTTTTTCTTAGGGGAAGTACATCTGACCGGACTTTCAGTAGCACTGATATTTCGCTTATTTTTAGATTTTCCTCGATTATATAACCCAGTCCCATAACAGGTTGTAAATATTTATATATACGTGTTTCACTTCTTACCGCATTTTCCTTCATATTAAGATGGGTTTTTAATTTAAGTTGGGAAACAATTGCATGGTTTTTCTCAATCCATTCAGTCTTGGTTGGGATCAAACCAAAAGTAATATTAAATTCTCTACCAATGTTATTCATGGGAGCCTTATATGGGAGCTATGACCAATAATGGACTGATCCGGGGAAAAATTGTTAGAATGATTTATACGTATACAAAACATATTCAAGTTGAATTTTATACCGATAGCCCTATATGGGAGCTATGACCAATTATGGTCTTATCCGCAAAAAATTTCGTAGAGTGATTCATATATAGGCGAAACATATTTGTGTCGAATTTTATCAAGATACCTTTATTTGACAACTAAATATGTGCGTTTAAGTGATTTCCGGAAGTGAGCCTTATATGGAAGATATGACTAATAATGGACCGATTCGAAAAGAAATTTGGTAGAATGATTTGTATGTACATAAAACATATTCAGCTCGAATTTTATCACAAAAGCTTTATTTGTCAATGAAATATGTGTGTTTAGGTGATTTTTGGAAGTGGACATGGGAGCTATGACCAATTGTGGACCTACTGAGATCTACGTTGGTAGTATGATTTTTATTCATATTATATTTGTATGTACAAAATTTTGTGTTACCGATATATTTGAGGGAGTTACACCTTTGTATGGGGCTATGGGAAATATTGGATCAATTCTTATGAGTTTGAACATACTTGATCCCTGGCACAAAAAAATAATGTGTGACAAAATTCATCGAAATATTTTTGGTAGTTTCTGAGAAAACTACTTAAGAATTAGGAAAAAAATTTATTTTTTTCGAGGTAGTCTGAAATTTTTAATCATAACTTTTTACGTCGTGAACCGGTTTTACTGATTTTTAATACCAAACTGGACCGGATAATAAGGAATGTTTTGGGTGAATTTCGTGAATTTTTATTGCTTCCTTTTAACGTGAGCGTGTTTTACACAGACGGACAGACGGACATAGCTAAATCGACTCAGAATTTCATAGGGATCAAGAATATATATACTTTGTTGTCTCAGATGAATATTTCTTGGTGTTACACACGGAATGACAAAGTTACATATATATACCGTCTATCACCACTGATGGTGGCACTCTATATGATATTGATTGGATGATACGCACATTTTTATGTTCACTTTTTGAATAACTGCTATAGCACCAAATTTCTAGGCTAAATATAAAAAAACATGAACCGATTTTCAAGAAATTTGGCAACATACAGTGTTTGAGGAAGAGAATGTTTAATACACCAAATCCGAATAAATACACATATAGCACTAATTTCGGTCCTGTTGTGATCTTAATGAAATGCAATGACCTTTTTCCGTCCACTTTTTGTTACATTTATAATGCTAAAGAACATGATATATAATTATCATAGTATATGAGAATTATTATTTAGTTAAATTTTTAATCAAAAATTTATTTTTATATGAAAACTTTAAAATGTTTGTAGATCCTTAACTAACTTTACGATTAGGTAAAGTAAAAATCTGTATTCAATTTAATTTGTTATCAAATCGATTTTCATCTAAAGCGTTTTCCACCGGAAAACTGTTTTTATTTAAAAACCTGTAATCTGCTGTATATTCTCAGAAAATAACTATTTTAAAACAGAATCTTTTTTAGATCTTAAATGAATGTCTACGATGCCACATTTGTATGCCGAATAAAAACTACTGAACAAAAACCGCTTCTAAAATAGGGAAAATAATATATTCATATTACATTTTCACTTAAATTCGAATTTTAAATCGGCTATGTTTCCTTCCATTAACACCTAAATCTATCTAGAAAATCATTCATATAACCCCTTAAAATTTGTATTTATATAACTCTTTAAAAAGTGACTTTAAATAACTCTCAATTTGAGAAAACAATAAAGATCCGTTAATATGCCATCAAAAAATTATCTTGATATAAATTCGGTTTCCATTTTTCAAATGCAGCTCAAATCTAAAAAACCATGAAGATATGTATTTGACTACTCATTAGAGTGTCCCGAAAGACAGCACTTTTGCAAATCTTATATAGGTAGACCTCTCAAACGATGCATGTTGGAAATAAAACTATTTTTGAGAGTAAATTTGTCCAATTTAAAAATTTTTTTTATTTTGAAAATTAACTTCAAAATTAATAGTTTTTACAATCAGATATTTTTTCCAACTGAATTATTTTTCAACAAATTGTTTGAAACTATTTTCAAAGTTAAAAATATTAAATATTTTTTTTTTTAAATTAGGGTATATAGATTAAATAAAAATAAGTAAAAAGTTAACAAGTATTTGTAACATTCTCCCCCTCGTTAAAACCTTGTTTTAACCATCACAGTTTTCAGAATTAGTTGGTCGTTTTACATCAAGTTTAGCTAGAATTATTTTTCAACAAATTGTTTGAAACTATTTTCAAAGTTAAAAATATTAAATATTTTTTTTTTTTAAATTAGGGTATATAGATTAAATAAAAATAAGTAAAAAGTTAACAAGTATTTGTAACATTCTCCCCCTCGTTAAAACCTTGTTTTAACCATCACAGTTTTCAGAATTAGTTGGTCGTTTTACATCAAGTTTAGCTAGCTTGGCTACAGGTCGGTTGAAGATGCCATTTTTTGTAGAAACTTCTGCACTTCTGACATTACCATCTTTTGCTTTGCAGACTGAATTAATCACACCCTTGGGCCACATGTTCCTTGGTAGATTTGGATCAACAACTATAACGATGTCACCAACTTCAAGGGGGCTACTTTTTGAAAACCATTTTGTACGTTTAGTTATGGTAGGAAGATATTCTTGGAGCCATCGTTTTCAAAATAGATTGACAAAAAACTGCATTTTTCTCCAATTTTTTCGTAAAATACAGTCGTCTTTCGTAAATTCGCCCAAAGGCTTATCACCATTTGAAGATCCCAAAAGAAAATGGTTTGGTGTTAGGGCTTCATCATTAGTGGATTCTAAATCAACATAAGTTAGGGGTCTGGAGTTAATGACACGTTCGCACTCCAACAGACCATTCTGCAGTGTATTATCTTTAAATACGAAATTCGGCATAATTTGGTGTAGTACTTTTTTTACAGATTGAACTAATCGTTCCCAACTGCCACCCATATGTGGTGCTGCAGGCGGATTAAAGTGCCAAGTTGTTGTTGATAAAGTGAATTTAACACTCATGTTTTGAAAATTTACATTCTTAAGAGCTCTTTTTAGCTCCGTTTCAGCTCCTTTGAAGTTTGTACCGTTATCGCAGTATATTTCAATGGGTGTACCTCTCCGAGCAACGAAATTTTGTATTGCCATAATACAACTGTCGGTTGTCATATCATAAGCCACTTCAATATGAATTGCCCTAATGGTAAGGCAAGTAAATAGTACTCCCCAACGTTTCTCTTGGTGTCGCCCAACTTTTACATATAATGGTCCAAAATAGTCAATACCCACGTAAGAAAATGGACATATAAAGGGTGATAGACGAGCTTTAGGTAGCTGGGACATTTCAGGAACCACAGGGAACGCATTTAGATTCTTGCATAACTGACAATTTTTACGTACCTTTTTTAATGCAACTCTCAATCTTGGGATATAAAAGTACTGTCGTAATTCATTTAGGCATGTGTCATGGTTAATGTGGTGAAATTTTTCATGAAAATATTGAATCAACAACTCTGTACAATAGTAGTTTTTTGGCAAAATTATTGGGCATTTCGCATTTTCATGTATAATAGGAGCCAAACCAATTCTTCCATTCATTCGGATTATCAAATTATCATCGATATATGGCGAACATTTTGATAAGGCACTAGAATTTGAAATTTGTCCACTCCTGTTTGATAAGACAGCAAATTCATCCTTAAAAGGATCGTACTGTATAGCTCTATAAATTAAGTTTTCTGCCATAAAATGCTGCTTAGATGCTTCTGGAAATATGTATGGTTGATTTCTTGATCTATGCCATTTCATCTTCAATTTATGTATAAATGTGTAGAGTTTGACCACAGTTTGAAGTAATTTCTTCCACGACGAGAATCTATGAAAATCGATTAAGTTAGAATCAATTACCTCTTGGTGGACCATAACAAGATGACTTCTGAGTTCTTCTGAAACATTGGAAATTTTCGACTTCCTTGCTGGCCAATCTGACTCGTCTATTTTTAAGAAAGGTGGACCCTTAAACCAACGACTTTCCATGTCAAATTCAAAATTTGTTTTCCACTTCGTTGCATCGTCTGCCACATTGTCCTTTGTTGTTTTATATCTCCACTCTGATGGTTTGCTACTGCCAAGGACTTCTCCAATTCGGTGCATAACAAATTGCTCGTAGTTTCGAGGATCAGCATTTAACCAGCAGAGGACGGTAAACGAGTCTGACCAAAAGAAACGACTTTCTATTTGTATGTTGGGAATACTACATATGGAATTAGCTAAACGAACACCTAACACGGCAGCCATCAGTTCCATACGTGGAATTGATAAGGGTTGCTAAAGTGAAAGTAGCTCCTTTCACTTTAGCACTTACTAGGGAAACTTGAACTTCGTTGGCTGATGACACTCTAAAATACGCAACAGCTGCATAAGCTAATTCGATAGCATCCACAAATATGTGTAGTTGAACTGTAGAACCAGGCTGAGTTGAATACCATCGAGGAATTTTGACATTTTCGATATTAGGTAGAAGTTTAACCCATATTGTCCATTTCTTAAAGACTTCATCATTCACTTCATCGGTCCATCCTTCAGTAGTTCTCCAAACCTCTTGAAGTAATATTTTCAGGTAAACTACATATGCCGACAGGAAACCAAAAGGGTCAAAAATAGACATCAATGTTCTTAATACATCGGTTTTTGTAGGTCGTTTTAACCCAGAAAGAATATCTTTATTAACTCGATTCAGTTTTAATGAATATGTGAAATTGTCATCCGCTGTAGACCACCACATACCTAACACCTTTTCCGTAGTCATCTCAATTATATTGGTTCCAATTGGTACTTTATTTGGCTCTTCCAATTCACCAAGACCCTCCATAACGACCTTTGAATTTGATTTCCAATTTCGGATGAAAAAACCGCCCTTACTGTGAATAAAGGCTACTTGTTTCGCCAAATCAATTGCTTCACTTTCCGTATTTGCACTATCTAATAGATCGTCTACGTAATGGTGGTTAGTAATTGAATCTACAGCGGTTGGAAATTGGTCCTTAAAATCGGATGCATTAATATTTTTGACGTATTGTGCCGAGCTCGGAGAACAAGCTGCACCAAACGTCATAACCTGCATTAGATAAATATCAGGTGTTCTATTATTTTCACCATTTCGCCAAATAAATCGTTGAGCGTTTTGGTCTTCTTTTCGAATGAGTACCTGGTGAAACATCTCTTTAATGTCTCCACAAATGGCAAATTTTCCCAAACGAAAACCATACAGGACAGAAAGTAGTGGTGCCATCAAATCAGGGCCTTTTAATAGCATGGAGTTTAAGGAGACCCCTTTTATTTTTGCTGCCGCATCCCAAACCAATCGGACTTTTCCTGGCTTGTTTGGGTTTATAACAGTAAATATGGGAAGGTACCAAGTAACGCCATCTGATTTTTGTACTTCATCTTCGGACAATTTTCGAGCATAACCTTTTTCCACTAATGCATCGATTTGTTGTGTAATTATTGGAATATACTCAGGATTTGACTTCTTTTCAAGGCATTGAAGTCGTTTCATTGCCATTGGAAAACTGTTTGGCACTTCGCTTATGTCTTCCTTCCAAAGCAATCCGGTTTCAAACCTCTCTCCAACACGTTTAGTTGTTGTTTTAAGTAAGAATTTACCACGCTTTTCTTCGGGAGATGATAATTCGTACTTACGGCCAATATTTTCTAAAGACATATATTCAGATACTATCACATTCAATTTTTCCATCTCATAGTCGCAAGAACAGTGTTCAATCTTGTGATGTCCGAGAGACTTTTCAATAGTTGAATCACTTCCTCCATGAACAACCCATCCTAACCTCGTTTTAGACGCGCATGGTTCATTTACATCACCTTCAACTATCTTTAGGGCAAGCATTGTTGTAGCTTGGTATTGGAATATTCTTTAAATGGCGATATGATTCCAAATCACGTTTAATGACACTTTGTACTGGCAAAGAAAGATTTTTTACACTTCATACATTAAAAAGTTCATACCTTTTAGAATTATCATTACGTCCTGAGATACAAACATTTACTTGCATTGATTCTTCTTCTGTACGCCGAGTTTCTGAGGTCCATTTAAGACAAAGACTGTTAATGTTACCTTCTAACCCAAGCTTATCACAAATATCATTTTGTATAAGAGTAACATTTGAACCGTCATCCAAAAACGCAAAAATTTCTACGGATACTCCTTTGTTGTACAAAGTAACAGGTAAAATCTTAAAATAGGTTTTGTCTTCAACATTTAAATTCGAATGAGTTGTTATGGTATTATTCGTTTTAAATTTGTGGAGTAATTTATGGTGTCTAGCTTCGCAACCTTGAACAGAACACTTTTCATCTGAACAACGCTAATATCCATGCTTCTGGAGGCACATTCGACACAGTTTCAATTGATGTACTTTATCCCAGCGATCAGACAATTTCATCTGGGAAAACTTATCACAAGCGTCGACCAAATGATCTTTATTACAAATGACACATATCTTTTTATTTTCTATTACTTTCTCCACCTCATGTTCATGTACATTTCCAGTTGATTTATATGAAGTAATTGATGGACTGACTTTCGCCACTGCCTCAGCAATGTCAAACAACCATTTGGAAAACAATGAGATATCGGCATCTTTGAACGCAATATACATGGCCCAATTGAGTTTTGTCTGAACTGGCAACTTATCTACCAGTTCTTGAAGTAGCAACGGATTATTTATGTGAGACTTTAAGCCAGAAGCTTCTAGAGTAGAGCAAAGATTTCGAACACAAATAGCGTAGCTTACAAGACCATCAAGTTTATCTGCTTTTGGAGCCGCTTCTAATCTTATTTTTTCCAACAGTGTATTAATTATAATTTCAGGTCGTCCAAACATCATCTTAAGCGTTCGAATCACTTCTGGTACATTTTTTGGTAATAACAGATGACAACTTACTGCATCGAATGCTTTACCTTTCAAGCATTTTTGTAAGCGTAACAGGTTTTCGGAATCAGAGTAGCCACATAGCTTAGTACTTTCATTAAAAGAGCTTATAAACAAGGGCCATTCTTCAGGCTTTCCAGTAAATACAGGTAAATCGGTAGAAAGAGCCTTGCGTGCTGAAAGATGCATCTTCGTTAAATTATGTACATCTTCCTGTGGCATTTTCTTGGGAATTGCGCCTTTATCTTGGTATTGATGTTTGTTTTCAGAGCGAGTAGGAGAATTGTGTAATGAATTTCTAAATTGTTCTTGCGGACAGTTTTGCAAATTTGAAACCCATTCCTTAGTACGTGACATATATTCACTATGAATACTTCCCTCAATTTCCTCCGACATTGCCAGAATTTCAAATTTTCTTTCCAGAAATCGTGACTCTAAAGCTTTTTCCTCCTCGAGGCGTTGAAGTTCCAAATTTACTAATCGTTTTCTTGAAGATGCTGCAGAGCATATCGACATAGCTATCGTCTTGTTAACAGATCGTTCACTTACGGGTTTGCTTGCATTTTTTCCTGTGCATTTGGAGCATATCCAGTCGTGGTATTCTACAGATTCTGTTACGCCAGCGCATTTGAAGTGATACCACACGTCACATTTATCGCATTGGACCATTTCATTTGTATCCTCCATGTTGCATTGGCCGCAACTGTTACCAGTATCCTTTTTTTCACTATTATGTTCCCCGGAACATATTGGCTTAATAGCATCAATTGGCGGTGTCCGGAACATTATTAAATTATATTAGTTTTGAAGAATGTTGGAAATAAAACTACTTTTGAGAGTAAATTTGTCCAATTTAAAAATTTATTTTATTTTGAAAATTAACTTCAAAATGAATAGTTTTTACAATCAGATAGTTTTTTTTTTAAATATTTTTTTTTTAAGTTAGGGTATATAGATTAAATAAAAATAAGTAAAAAGTTAACAAGTATTTGTAACAATGCATAGAAAGCATTGTTCATATAAAATTTGGATAAATTGATCTTTCGATATCTTTTTATACTTTTAGAAAATTATGAACCAAAAATTCTGCACAACTTTTTCTGTATGTAGCGCCGTATTTATTCTAAGATTTTCAAATTAAATAATAATTTTGGTTTTTTTTTAATTAGAGGAAGACGTGGATATTTTAATAAGTATAATTATTTGGGTATCTGCTTTGTACATCTATCGATATTTGACCTTTATTTCTTCGGATTTAATAAGTGGTGTCTAAATTCAGCCAAAACTTTAGTGTGGATGTATAAAAGCTAATGAATAAAAATAATACGTTTAAACATACTTTTGTATAAATGGTTGTATTTTTGAGAAACAATGATGAGACAATAACGGTGGTTTTACTCTTTAATGAACTATTCAAAATTGTTTGTCAAATTAAAAGTTGTTTTGTTTTCTCTGTCAAGATTCAAGGATTATTCATATTTTTTAGAACAGAAAAAAACCTAATTTTGTTATTGTTAAAGGAATTTGAAATCTTCCAAATTTTTCATAATTTTGTGCAGAATGTTTCATAATCATATCAGAGGTTTTTCAATTGCCTGTACTTTTTCAAATAGAAAGAAAATCGCTTGAAATTTTGTACGGAGTACGGGGATTATGCCCCGAAGCCTTTTGTCTCTATACACCAGGGGCACTACAACTCAAAGTACAGTGTGACCGAATTTAAACTGAACAGTTCTTTAAATCAAGTGCACATGGGAAAAATAAAACAACTACAGTCAAACTCGTTTATAACGAACTCCGCGGGACCAGTAAAATTTGTTCGTTATAAGCGAAGTTCGTAATAAGACAGGTGAAGTTTTTGTAGTTCCAAAAATAAATTGGCATTTTACGAAATTTTAAGAATATGATTTATAAATTTATTTTTTTTCAACAAAGCAAAATATATCCTTATGATTTCAACACATAATTTTGAAGTTCGTTATAAAAAAGGAAAATTGTATGAAATTGTACTTGATGGACTGAAAAAGTATTTCGTTTTATACGAGGATTCGTAATAACCGAGTTCTTTATAAGAGATGTTTTTTGTATGCAAATAGTTATCAAAATAGCGGGACTTGAAAACTTGTTCGCAATAACCGAGTTCGTTATAAGCGAGTTTGACTGTAATTTGAAAGTGTTCTTAGTTCCCTACCAGTGATTGAGAATGCTGATTTCAGTATTATTTCTCAAAAAAATCTTTCCTAAATGTTTCCACAAATTAGTTAAAATTTCCTTATTAAAGCTCATTTTCAATTTGTAAATTTTTAAGGGACATTTTGTCCAGAAACTGACTTTAAGTATTAAACAAAATGCAGAAAAATATAATAACTATTTTATCGTTATAAGCTAAATTTTGACATCTATTAAAAAAAGTAAAGTCATTACAGACAGAATAATATTATCTTTATTTTGGAAGAAACCTGGGCAACGACGGGTACGCGCAGCTAGTACAAATATATGATGGCTGCTGTTCATGTGAATAATGAATTTTGCATAAAACATAAAAAAAACATTTTGTCTAGCAATTTAAAGACATTTTGAAACGATTATCACTACAAAAAACCTATCGTTGAAATTGACATTTCATTTCGTTGCTAACAAAAGGTTTATAAAATACAAAAATTAAAAAATTCATGTTAAGAACGTTAGTTACAGAATAAGGAATAATAATAGGAATAACAAGTTAGAGTGCTATATTCGGCTATGCCGAATCTTAAATACCCTCCATCAGCAAGTTACTTTTTATTAAAACCCATTTAACATCTAATTTTTATATAACTTGACTTCATATATGAGCTACGACCAATTACGGGCCTCTCCAGAAAAATTTCGTAGAGTGATTCATATGTATGTACACAAAACATATTTGTGTCGAATTTTATCAAGATAGCTTTATTTAACAATGAAATATGTGAGTTTAAATGATTTTCGGAAGAGTGCCTTATATGGGAGCTATGACCAATAATGGACTGATCCGGGGAAAAATTGTTAGAATGATTTATACGTATACAAAACATATTCAAGTTGAATTTTATACCGATATGAAACATATGCATTTAAATGATTTTCGGACGTGGACCCTATATGGGAGCTATGACCAATTATGGTCTTATCCGAAAAAAATTTCGTGGAGTGATTCATATATAGACGAAACATATTTGTGTCGAATTTTATCAAGATACCTTTATTTGACAATTAAATATGTGCGTTTAAGTGATTTCCGAAAGTGGCCTTTATATGGGAGCTATGACTAATAATGGACCGATCCGAAAAGAAATTTGGTAGAATGATTTGTATGTACACAAAACATATTCAGCACGAATTTTATCACAAAAGCCTTATTTATCAATGAACTATGTGTGTTTAGGTGATTTTTGGAAGTGGACCTTACATGAGAGCTATGACCAATTGTGGACCCACTGAGATCTATGTTGGTAGTATGATTTCTATTCATATTATATTTGTATGTAAAAAATTTTGTGTTGATACCGATATATTTGAGGGAGTTATTAACGATAAACTTTTATCCGGGAATATACACCTTTGTATGGGGTCTATGGGAAATATTGGATCAATTGTTATGAGTTTGAACATACTTGATCCCTGGCACAAAAAAATAATGTGTGACAAAATTCATCGAAATATCTTTGGTAGTTTCTGAGAAAACTACTTAAGAATTGGGGAAAAAAAATTATTTTTTTCGAGGTAGTCTGAAATTTTTAATCATAACTTTTTACGTCGTGAACCGGTTTTACTGATTTTTAATACCAAACTGGACCGGATAATAAGGAATGTTTTGGGTGAATTTCGTAAATTTTTATTGCTTCGTTTTAACGTGAGCGTGTTTTACACAGACAGACGGACGGATGGACAGACGGACATAGCTAAATCGACTCAGAATTTCATAAGGATCAAGAATAAATATACTTTGTTGGGTTTCAGATGAATATTTCTTGGTGTTACACACGGAATGACAAAGTTATATATACCATCTATTAGCACTGATGGTGGTGGAGGGTATAAAAAAGAATAATTGACTTAGCTGTAATCAAAAATATAAAACGAGTATTTATTTTAGTGATCCCTTTACTGGACCTCTCGTCAGACCACTCGCCTACAGTTTTAGCGTTATTAGAAATCCCAAATAAATTGGAAAACTATTGTTCTTGTCTCCCCAAAATGGATTCGAACTGGTTAAAGTATAAAATGTATGTTAGCTCCAGTGTTGCCATAACGGCATTTAAAGTGCAATTCAAGCACTTTTTTTTCGTCGGCTGCACTTATTTTTTAGAAAAAAGTGCTAGATGCTTTTTAGCACTTATTCGTCTTTTGCTTGAAATTTTTAGCATTAAAAGTGCATTTTTGGCATTTTTTCTTCTATTTGGCACTTTTTACAATTAAAGAACTTTAGAGTTTAATTTCTCTAGAGAACTGCAAAATTTAGTTTTGAGATGTTTTGTGAAATTTTAAGAAATTCTCACGAAAACTTTTTGCATATGTTTATTGTAATTTATAATTTACACTATAAATTAAACTAAGAAGTGAATTATTTTAAATATTATTATGAAATAATTGTAACAAATGTTTGAAAAATAAGCTAAAAGAGCGTTGTTTTGTTAAGAATTTGGTGTCACTACAATGTAGTGACTACATGCTAAATAGGCTAATATTTCATTTATTAGATTTATGCTTAAATTTTATTATCGTGTATCAGTTTTATTTTCGGAATACGATCTTAATGGTTTGGATCATGGATCGAGCTCTAAGAAGGATGTTTTAAAACAAATCATTTTTTCGAATGTATTATAATACTAAAATGTTTTAATAATTTATTGAGAATAAATTTATTTTCTGAAAAAGGATTTATATAAAAGTAAGGTTAATAGCCTGATTTTTTTGTTTGAGCGGAAAAAAATGTATGTTATAAAACTTAAATTTCTAAGCAACTTTTGTTCTATAACTTTGTTCATATGTACCTGTGTTATGTGAAAAATACCTGGTTGGTTCCTAGAGAAACCACCAGGCACCCGGACTTCCAAATTATAAATATTGTAAAACGTACTTTAAAGGCAATAATATGCAATTTCATTGTTAATGAGTACAATTATATTGGTATATAATTACAATATATAAAACAGCTCTTTTCTGATGAAAAATATGATTTTATGCGACATTTTCGACATCGAACTTTTGTTAGCGATGAATAATTAGGATTTTTTGATCGCGTTATGCCTTATATTTTGGTAAGAGTATTATTTGATCTAGGTGAATATCGCTAGTTGGCAATAAACAGAAATTGTACGCCGACGTTTCAAAGCAATTTCAACACCAACATTTTTTGTCGATCTTTTCTCTCTCGAATTTTAACACAAGATTTCATCAAGCAATGACAGACTACTGGCACAAATGCTATGCTTCATTTTGAAATAAATCAATTAAAAAACATCCCAAAATTATCGATTTATATAATCTGATATATGAAAAAATTTGAAGTCTGGGTGCCTGGTGGTCCCTTAAAGAACCAACCAGAAATTTCTAAGAATCTGTCTAACTAAAGAAGTAAAATCACTTCAAATACCTATTATTACAATAATATTAGGCAACGATCCGTAAAATATTTTTTTCTGTTTAAAATGTTGTTGATTTACAACTAAAACTTTTTGCCAAAAGTACACAATATCACAAAAGTAATTTTTTGAGGTAATTGCATTCTTTTGAACCTGGACAAGTCAAATGAATCTTTATTCCAATACCGATCAAAGAAATTAGTGCCACTTGCAATCAAAAACATTTTAATAGTCATAACATGACATTGGTTGGCTCCTGGCGGTACCACCATGCTATTAAGGGTTAATTGTGAAGAATTTCATCGATATACATGATTTTAAGCAATGCTTGGATATAATATAGACCGATTCTTATGGAATTTGATAGAGACATTTAAGATCCTATAAAACTTATTAAGGCTATATTTATTTTGCATCATCCTTCAGGAGTGCTGAATAAAATGAGTATCGATTTTTGGGTGCTTGTGCTACTTTTGGAAACCTAACAATCAACTCAGAAAAAATATTCAATATAACCAGTTCTTTTTATTCTTAACATTTTTAATTTATTTTTTTATTTTGAAAATATTGACAATTATTCCAGAATTACAAACTTGCGTATTTGAATATAACCCTCATAATTCATTTGTTACATTAACATTTATATTGTTTCCTAATAGCTCTTGGAAGTATGAGTAATAAACCTGACATCTATTCACCGTGATTTAAGATTATTTCAACTGAATTTTTAATATTTTTGCGATAAGAATACTTTTGCTAAAGTGTTGTGAATAAGACCCATAAAATTGTTTATATAAAAAATAACTAAAACTATAAATATTAAAATTTTTCTTTCGAATTTAACCATTTTTTAGCATTTTTTTTAAAGATTTGACATCCTAGATTTTTTAAATACTTTTTCTGGACTTAGACGTCCTAAACAAAGAAAACCATATAGGTTTTATATCCTAAACAAAATCGTTGTTACCTAGTGTTATTAGTTATTTAATATACATATACATATATATGTTTTCTTCTTTATTTATTCTTAGGGACTTTAAAAAAATTTTCGAACAGGTTTTGTACCTTATCCTTTCCGATAATAAAACTTGGTACACACATTCTTTGTATCAATACGAAGTTTAAAGTTCTCCAAAAAACAAATTCATTACGGCTTAGATTTTATCAAGGTTCAAGGTTCAAATTTTTTAAGATTTTTTTCAACAAGCATTAAATTTGACATCGTATATTTTCTAAAATATTTGTCGTTTTAGTTTCTAATTAAAACCTATGTCTTGCAGTTTGAAAATATTTTATTTAAAATATTTCTGTTTTAACGTAAGGATGATGACATCAAACAACGTTCTTTATTCCTTCACATAAGATTGCTTATAATGTTTTCAATAAAATATAAAAATTTCAGAATGGGACAAGAAGGCGATCTCAAGTAAATCAACTTTTAGTAAAATGATCCACATCATTTCTATATAATTTTCAAAAATATTAATTTTTTGTTCATAAACAATTACATTTTTGTTTCAAATGTTTAAATTTATTTTTGTGTTCATCAACAAATAAAACTTTAAATTTTTAAATATCTTGAATATTATCAAACTACAAGACATAGGCTTTAATTGGGAACTAAAACGATTAAAATCGGATAAACAGTTTAGAAAACATACGATGTTAAATTTAATGCTTGTTGAAAAAAATCCAAAAAAATATGAACTTTAAAGATCGATAAAATCTGGACCGTAACGAATTTGAATATTTTCGAGAACTTTAAAATCCGTATTTACATGAAGAATGTGTGTACCGAATTTCATCGAAATCGGAGAGGGTCATGTTCAAAATCCTACTTTTTTGTTCGAAATTTTTTTAAATTACCCTTTTTCGATTTTGTAAAGGGATATTTATATAGGCAAAATCAAATCATGGACCAATTTGAAATAGTCTTTTGCATTCTTCACATAAAACATCTCGTTGAGTTATATAAAAAAATGCGACCTGTACATTATACCTGAACAGCCAGCCACACAGACGGGTAGACATGGCTTAATAGACTTTTAAAAACTTGATTTAAATCTAGCACTTTTTCCAACGAATTAGCACTTTTTTGACCGTCATTTTGCACTTTATTCTGAGGGAGTTCTGGCAACACTGGTTAGCTCACACTTGCCACAAAACATTTCATTGAAAAATTACTATGAAATACAATCTGCTGTCGATATATTTACGGATATCTTACAAGATGCTGTCAATGTGTCTACACCCCAGTCACCTTGGGAGACTACAAAAATTCGAAATGTCCTAGGAACATTGAGGAAGAAAAGAGAACACTCAGACGTCAATGGCAACAAACGCGATCTACAAACATAAAGGTTAAAATAAAAAAATAAACTTTTAGATTTTTAAAAAAATTATAACGCGGTTTAAGTCTCAGTTTGTCAGTGAGATCAAATATGTAAAACATAATTAAATATCGCCTCCCATAACGGGTTAACACTAAGTTGAATGTGAACATTTTTGTATATTTAAAATTTCAGTATTTCGGAGTAGTATTTTTTGTATAATATTGTAATATTTGTATTTATTATTTATTAAATGGAACGGACACTTCTGTGTCCGTTCTCTTTGAATGAAGTTCTCTTAATGATAATAATTTTACTTACTTAAATTCTACTAACTCTAGCTAACATTGATTATTCTTTGCTTCTTCATATTTCATGTTTCCCACCATGAAATATGAAGAAGTTTATATAATCAGAGACACATGTGTACGAATTCTGCTGGCTAAGCATTTTCCCATAGCCAAACAACTATGTTGTGTGTGTCGACTTTGAGAAGTACCCTACATATGTTCAATATGTATGGGTCGCACAGTTAATCACACTACACCTCCCTTTTTACCAAAGAATAATCAATATTAAGTCATTGATTATTCTTTACGCATGTGTCTTGAATTTACTCTAATTCTAATAATTTTTAAGTAATGATAAAATAACGGTTAAATATAAAACAGTTCATTAATTGAATTAATCATTTATATAAAAAAATATTAAATTAACTTAAATATTGAAATTACAAATTATATTATTTTTAATTCTATAAATTATAAATATAAGCTCGAACTTTTTAATCTTACTCTATTCCTTCCCTTTTTGGAAAGATTGATTTATAAATCTTACACAGAAAAGAAAAGAAAAAAAAAATATATCTATATATAGTCAAATAAATTTCCATTTGAACAATATTTTTCTTATGGAAATAAAAGAACTTTATATCTTAATTGTAGAACCTTTTTATTCTGTTCTTATGAACACAGAATGATTGTCCATTTTCAGTTTGGAGTTCTACATTGTTATTGTCGGATACCCCGATGACCTTATAGGGTCCTTTATATAAGGGTTCCAATTTGTGTCGGGCTTCATTTGTCACTAACACTAAGTCATTTAGAGTAATACTGACTGGTTTCGCAGTTTCGTTAGAGTCTTGGTGCCTTTTTAGTTTAGCATTATCTATTAGGCTAGCGGCTCTGCGATGTGCAATCTGAAGTCTAAATTTGACTTCCTTTTCATATGAGTCTATATTGTACAATGGAGTGAAGTGATTGTCTTTGAAAGGTTCGAAAACTGGTGGCATTTTTCCAAAGACTAACTCGAAAGGGCAATATTCATGTGCTGTGGACGGAGTTGTATTATAACAATACACAAAGAATTTTAACCATTCGTCCCAATCGGATTTATCTTCTGAAAGATAGGATCGTAAATATTCGTTAAAGGTTCTGTGTGATCGTTCAACCGTACCTAGTGTCTCATGATGATATGGAGTAGAGTTTAATTTTTCTACTTTCATCAGAGTACAGAGCTCAATTAGAATTCGATTCATATATTCAGTACCCATATCTGTGATGATCTTTTTCATAGGGCCATATATTAACATGAAACCCTCCATGATTGCTTTTGCGACTGATCTTGCAGATTTGTTACTTATCGGTACTGCTACCAAGTACTTGGTTAAGTCGCACATTATAGTTATTGCGTACTCGTTTTGAGAATTGGACTTAGGCAAGGGTCCTATAGTGTCTATAATGACAATCTCAAAAGGTTTGACTGGTGTTGGAGTTATGATAAATGATTCCTTTCCTTTATTAGCGGGCTTATTTAATTGGCATGTTTTACATTGTTTGACATACTTGGTAATGTCTCTTGTCATGCCTTTCCAGTAATAAAGAAGTCTTATTTTCCTAGTCATTCGAGTTATTCCCATGTGTCCTCCGTAAATCGGGTCATGGTGGTATTTTTGCATGATGGCTAGTTTATTTTCAGCGGTTTTGATTCTATTTAATTTGGGTGTGAGCACCAAGGTCAATCTTTTTAAGAGACCATTTCCTTTATTTTTAAAGGATTCTATATTTATTCCCGGGATATTGAAAATACAATCACCTAGTGAAAGTCTTAATGTTGTGAGACCAAGATTATTAGCTATTTTTTCAAGCTTTGGAAAGAGGTGATCCAAATCGACATTTCCATTAATAACTATCTCATTCAACATATGTTCGGAAAGTTTTGTCTTTCCTTTGAGGATAATTAATTTATCCTGAGTAAAATGCAAAATGAGCATTCTACTGTGCTCCTGGGCATTTATTGCCTCATATACTTTAAATTTAACCGGCTGTGGTACTTGAATGCTGTCGGAATCAGTGGTATTATTGACATTGTTCCTTTTTGCATGAAGTCGGGTTGTTACTTTCAAGACGTTTTTGACTTCTATATTTTTTATATCATTAAATTCAATGCGGGACAGTGCGTCTGCCGCATGGTTATCTCTTCCCCTAAGATACTCTACGACAAAGTCGTATTCTTCAAGGTCAAGTCTCATCCTCATTAATTTAGATGACGGATTTTTTAAAGAAAATAAATAGGATAGAGGCCTGTGATCACTTCGGATCAAGAACTTTTTCCCATAGATGTATGGTCGAAAATATTGTATTGCCCAATGTATGGCGGTAAGTTCTTGCTCTATAGTTGATTTATTTGATTCGCCTTTTGTAAAAGATTTTGAGGCGAAGGCAATAGGCATTTGCATGCCATTGGTTTCTTGGCTTAGAACAGATCCGCATGCAAATTTACTTGCATCGGTTGTTATGCAAAATTGTTTTGAAAAATCTGGGTATTGCAAAATATGTGGGCTCAAAAGTTGAGTTTTGAAATAGTTGAATGCTTTTTCACATTCATGAGTCCATTCAAATTTTACGTTTTTTCTAGATAGTCTAGTGATATGACGAGAATATTCTGCGAAATAGGGAATAAATCTCCTATAATAATTGCAGAATGCTATAAAGCGTTTAGCTTCATCAGCATTTTTCGGTGTAGGATAGTTTTTAATTACTGAAAATTTTTCGTCATCTGGTAAAATACCCTTGTTTGTACACTTGTGACCCAAAAACGTTACCTCTTGACGAAAGAAGAAACACTTGTCAGGGTGCAGTTTTAGGTTATACTTTTTACACAAGTTAAATACATCTTTAAGATTTTGCATCATATGGGCAGTAGAACATCCGATGACAATTAAGTCATCCATGTACACAAAAGCTAGGATGGGTGACAATCCAGCAAATGTTAGTGTCATCATCCTTTGAAATGAGTTAGGTGCCACTTTTAGTCCGTAAGGCAATCTTTTAAACCTGAACGAACCATTATCAGTAGAAAAGGACGTGATATCTCTTGATTCGTCTTCTAATTCTATTTGATGAAACCCAGAGATAAGATCTAGGCATGAAAAATATTTTGCTCTACCTAATTGATCTAATATGTCATCTATGCGAGGTAATGGGAACTTATCGGCCATTAATTTTTTGTTAACTCCCCTATAGTCAACTACTAATCTCCATCTTTTATGATTGTTACCTGGTAGGCTTTTCTTAGGCACAAAAAGTAATGGGCTATTATAATCAGATATAGATGGTTCTATTATGTCGTCATCTATCAGTTTTTGGACTTGCTTATTGATTTCCTCCTTTTGAGAGTGAGGAGTTCGGTAATTTTTAATATAAACTGGTTGTTTATCATTAAGGCGCAATTTTTGTTTATAAAAGTTGTTGGTCGTTATTTTATCCGACTCAAGCGCAAAAATGTCTATAAACTCAGAACATAACTGTGTTAGTTCCGTTTTTACGAAATCTGGAAATTTTTTTGATAATTTCTTCAGTTTTTCACTGTTGTTATTATTTTTATTTTCCGAACTAACGTTGGCTATTCTATAGTCACTAAGTTTTTGAACTTTAATTTTGCAGTTTTGTATCATAATATCCCTGTCAGTTACGTTAATCATTTTCACTAGAGGGTTAGACTTTGTTGTTATCGTGTTTGCTATAAACACACCGTTTTGGAGCATTTGTTGTGGTACAAACACTTCTTCTACTTCAGTATCAAAACTGATTGGTTTAATTACCTCAGATCTCGCTGGGAGAGGTATCGTGAGATGTTCAGGACAATCATGCAGGGTAATATTATATTCACATGGTACTTCGTCGGTCAAGATTAATAGGTCTTGTTCACCGCTAAAGTCCAATATGCATTTATACTTCCTGATGAAATCCATACCTATAATTCCGTCTCCGAGTATCGGAAAGTTGTCTTCAACTACATGAAATTCATGTTTAATTGAGATATTTCGTAATAGGAGTTCGGTTTTAACTTTTCCAATCGTGGTTATTAAACCTTGTCCTATTCCGTTGATGTTCACTTTTTCATTTTCCGTTATAGGATCATAAAGAACTTGACTGCGTTTTATTACCGAAATGTCTGCGCCAGTGTCTACTAAAAGTGTCGACATAGAGTTGTTCATTGTTGAACGTGGTTTAAAATAGCTGTAGGAGTTGATATATATATTATAAATCTTTATTGAGTATCTTGGGGGTCTTGCCCGTTTTCCGAATCATTTTCAGATTCATTTTCAGTGACCATTGTATTGATTCTATTATTTTGATTTCTACCGCGATAATTATTGTTGCGGTTGCCCGTATGATTGCCAGTATTATTGGTATTATTCTGATACCATTGGCGTCTGTTATTATTATTGTTATTGTTTCGGCGATAGTTTTGGCTTATATTCCCAGGATTATTTTGATTAGAATTTCTAGTATTATTTAACCTATTATTATATCCCTGGGGAAATTGACTATTTTGTCTTTGTCTTGGAGGTCTATTTTGAATTCTACTGTATGCTAAAATAGAGTTAGGCTGACCGTAAGCTTCGGTACAGCTGCTTATAAATTTTGACATTACTTCATTAAGGTCATGGAATGTTCCTGACTCCATAATGAGTTTTACTCTGTCATTGGAGACATTTTTTATTATAGCTTTTGTTGCTGTGTTTGTAGCGTACTTTGTTGCAACGTTGGTTGGTAATCCGTCTTTTATATAGGATGTTTCTAATTTCCTAGTGAGATCTTCGATCTCCTTGGCGTAAGCTGTGGCAGTCTTGCCCAGTTGTCTTACGTTCATTAGTTTTGCAGTTACCACATCCACGGATTCACCTTTGACTGTATTCGAAAGTTTAGCTATTATTTCCGATAGAGTTGTTTCGTCAGAAATTAGGTTACGGGCTGTACCACGTAGTTTAGTTTTAACTAGCTGAATTGCCACGGCCTCATGGTTTTCCCTAATAGTTCCTACTAGATTTAACGCGTCCAGAAAGCTTTGAAGGTTCTCTGCCGAGCCATCAAAGTCTGGTATAAGTTTAGAGGCTGTGTTTAGAAATTCAACTACTGTCTGTGTCATTTTGACTGAAGATGTTTGATTTTGTTTCACTTCAATAATTTCGGGTAGAGGTACAAACTCTATTTGTTCATGTATACTCTGGGGTACTTGTATTTTTAGACCTTTACGTGTTGCAACGTTTAGTAGTTTTCACGTATGTCCAGATAAAAAGAGTCGGCGAAGGTTTTATGAGCCTGTGTCAGTCGTGAATAGTTGACATTAAACAAGACTCTTAGTTGTTCTAATTGTTGCACAAGAATGTTAAAGTGTTTATTCACAGTTTCTTGTTTTGTGTCTCTATCAGTGTTTATACACTTATAAGACCTTTGGAATCTTTCTTTTATTAGTCGTGCTTTATAAATAATTTGTTCCCATTCCATTTAGCCTTTTGGGAATTAACATGAGACAGATTTTAATTGAAATTATGTAAGTAAATTTCTATAAACAAAAAAAAAAAAAAATTTTTTTTCAGACTTAGGTAGGAACGCATAATTATTAATAAATGTTAATGGGCTAATTATGATATATAATAAGGCTCAAATATAGAATTAAGCGAACGAGGTATAAGATAAAAATTATGTAAAAATTCATTGCTTTGGAGCTTGATTTTTAGACTTTGTCCAAATCTACACCCATAGACCGTCTTAAATAACTTTTTTTTAGAGATTTTTTATGTAATTGGTATAATGTGACTACTAGTTGTAGCGCTAGGATACCTATTATGATACCCAGATATACTATTGGGTATTCTATTGAGACTTTCACCTCATTGATCACATTAGCATTAGGGTTTGTGATTTTAGAATCGTGATTACCCATGTTGTGATTCTTCACGATGAGAAAAAAAAAAGGATTTAAAAAAAAAAAATAAGTTCATACAAGAAATGTCAGCGTTCGTTTTTCACGTTAATGTTTACAAAGTTTTCTAAAAATGATAGGTAACAATTCCTAGATAGTAACGTGAAGGTTAATAAGTTGTGTAGTCTGGGGTCGTGTTAGTGCTTATATTAAGGGAATGGATGGCACCGCGTGGCATACTATACACTCATATGTACCGTCGTACCAGGCACTGTCAACCATGGGTCAAAACCAATTTTAGACCCAACTAGGTTTAACCCTTAAATTTATGCAGTACTGGAGGGACTCGTAAGTGTCGCAGTAATGCAGTTTTAGTATAATTATAATTACTTAAAATTTAGTGTTATTCACCGCTCCATTTACAATATTTTTTTGAAATAAGGCTTAATTATCTTAAACAAAAATAAAATATGTTTTTATAATAATTTAAGTATTTTAAAGTTGAATTCATTCTGCTGCTGAAAATCCTGCTAATGTCCTTTTTTGTTTTTGTTGTTGTTTCTGCTATTCTTGTTATTGTAGTTAAGGCTCTACATGTTGAAAAGCTGTCTGTTGTTTTTATAAGATTTTAAGGCTTTCATTGGTTGATGTGTTTACTCCTTGTTGATTTCCTTCGAAAGAGAGTGTGGGGAGGGCAAGAGTAATATTTTCTAGTTGTTGTCTCTTCCTTTTAAAGTTGTTTTTGTGGAAAAAGCCTTTTTGTTTGTTATTATCTTTTATTATTTTGAGTCTTTCGGGGGTTTTTTTTTTTTTTTTTTTTTTTTAGAAAAATGTCTTCTTTTGATTGTATTATATTTAGCTTTTTCTTGTTATTTTTCAAATGTTTTCTTTTTTTTTTATTTGGTGGGCTTTTTTTTTTTTATGTATTTTCCTTAAAGTTTTAACTGAATTTGTTGTTGGTTAATGTCATTTTTATGTTTTTTGTTTATTATAAATTACTGAGTGTTTATTTAAATTTAAATTTTGTCTTTAAATGTCTATTTTATTATATATCACTTTTGAACTCAAATTTAGTAATAATTTATAGTTTATAAAGGGATTTTTATTATATAAACAATAAATAAACTCCTGGCAGGATCGCCATGTAATATTTGTAATATTTGTATTTATTATTTATTAAATGGAACGGACACTTCTCTGTCCGTTCTCTTTGAATGAAGTTCTCTTAATGATAATAATTTTACTTACTTAAATTCTACTAACTCTAGCTAACATTGATTATTCTTTGCTTCTTCATATTTCATGTTTCCCACCATGAAATATGAAGAAGTTTATTTAATCAGAGACACATGTGTACGAATTCTGCTGGCTAAGCATTTTCCCATAGCCAAACAACTATGTTGTGTGTGTCGACTTTGAGAAGTACCCTACATATGTTCAATATGTATGGGTCGCACAGTTAATCACACTACATTATATACACAAAATATTTTTTATAGATAGATAGATAGATTTTCTGAAGTGGATCTTATATGACAGATATGAACAATTATGGACCGATCCGTAAAAAACTTATTTATATAGCCTATTTTTAAAATATCTTTATTTCTTAATTGAATATTTGCATTTAAACGATTTTCGGAAGTGGTCCTTATATGGGAGCTGTGACTAATTATGGACCGATCCGGAAAACATTTCGCAGGATGTTTCATATCTACTTTAAACACATTCATGACTAATTTTATACCGATATCTTCATTCAGTTATGAAATATGTGCAATTACGTGGTTATCGGAAATAGGCCTTATATGGGAGCTATGCCCAATTATGGACTAATCCGAAAAATATTTTGCAAAGTGATATATGTATGCACAAAACATATTTATTTTAAATATTATTCCAATATTTTTATTTCTTGATTAGTTATTTGTATTTAAGTATTTTTCGAAACTGGACCATATATGGGAGCTGTGACCAATAATCGACCTATACAGATCTACGTTGGTAATATGATTTTTGTACATATGTGCAAAATTTCGTGGTTTCGTTACCGATATTTCTGCCGAAGTTATTAACTATTAAGCTATTTCTGAGAATATGTACCTTTGTATGGGGGCTATGCGAAATTTTTAATCGATTGTTTTGAGTTTGAACATTTTCATTCCATTATCTTTAGTAGTTTCTGAGAAAACTACTCAAGAATTAGGAAAAAAACTTAATTTTTTTCGAGGTAGTCTAATATTTTTACTCATAACTTTTTACGTTGTGGACCATTTGACTGATTTTCAATACCAAACTGTTTAGAACAGTAGTGAATATTTTCAGTGAATTTGGCTGATTTATTTTGCTTAGTTTTAACGTGAGAGTGTTTGAGGCAGACAGACGGACAGACGGACACAGCTAAATCAACTCAGAATTTTATTATGATCCAGAATATATATACTTTTTTTGGGTCTCAGATGAATATTTCTTTATGTATGTATGTATGTATGTATGTATGTATGTATGTATGTATGTATGTATGTATGTATGTATGTATGTATGTATGTATGTATGTATGTATGTATGTATGTATGTATGTATGTATGTATGTATGTATGTATGTATATATGTATGTATGTATGTATGTACGTATGTATGTATGTATGTATGTATGTATGTATGTATGTATGTATGTATGTATGTATGTATGTATGTATGTATGTCTGTATGTATGTATGTATGTTTGTTTGTTTGTATGTATGTATGCATGTATGTATGTATGTATGCATGCATGCATGCATGTATGTATGTACGTATGTATGTATGTTTGGACTTTATAGACGGCTAAACGGCTGAACCGATTTTCTTGAAATTTTCAGTGTCTGGAAGGAACTATAGACTACTTTTTGTTTTGGAAATTCAAGTAGGCGAGGTGCCACGCCCACATACATAATAACTATTAAAAGTCGCATATCTCAGAAACTACAACAGCTAGAGTTCCCAAATTTTTTATGAACAACTTTGACATCCATATGAACACATGTATTTGAACACAGTATATCTGAAAAAGTATAACAACTAGAGTCCTTAATTTTTTTCTGAGCCACTTTAGTATCGACATGGATTTTTAGGACTAAAATCTGGCGGACAATAGAGGGCGTGGTACCTCCCATTGGAATTACATACTAAAATTAGTATGTAAGTGGGAAACTATTGGAGTTAGAATCTTATCACGATGACTTTTAACAAAAATTCGTATATCTGGGAAACTGTTACAGCTAGAATCATTAAATTTCGCACGAAGAACTTTGACTACGTAAGCAGTAAAAGAAATGCTCCCCTATAAATATTAGGGTGAAATTTGGAATATGGCTTAACTCAATTATGGACCGAGCTCTTTTCTTTCATTAAATTCGGAATGAAGAATTATCTTTCTAAGTACAAACTTTTTTATATCGATTTTCACCGCGTACTCGTAATTTTCTGAAGAGGACCTAATGAGAGGTAGGGTCAGTTATCGACTGATCCTCATAACATTTTGTAGACCAATTTTGGTTCATATTAAATTTGTTTACCTTGAATATTATCGCTGTACTCGTATTTTTATGCCAGTAACTAGCGTTAAAGTAATTTTCCGGCACATTCCGCATGAAATTCGGTAACAAGATTAACGTTCGTATAAAAGTTTCTTATGTCGAATTTCATAGCTGATCGTTTAAGTAATTCTCTAAAGGGGCTCTTATATGGTAGGGGTAGGGTCAATTATGGACCGATCCTCACTTGGGAAGATTTTGGCTCGTATAAAACTGATGTGTGTCGAATTTCATCACTACCAATTTCGTCCATAGTATTGAATTGCTTGACAATGATTCGTTGCGTATATTCGTCGATTGAAACAATTAATCCTTCCGTATGGCGAATTGGTTCAAAATTTCTTATTTTTTCTGAATTTTCGCGGCACTTCCCGTAATATAAAATCAAAACAAATAATATTTTCAATATATTTTTAAACAAACTACACGAAATTAATAAAAATTTATGAATTTTCAATTCAATTTTTGTTTATATACTGATTGGTGTGACCATATATCTAAAACAAAAAATATTTTATTTGAAAAATTTGTTAATATTTTTTTATTTTCATATTAAAAGAAATTATATTAATAAAAATTCGCGCTAACTTAATTTATATACCATAAACATAAAAGAAGCCACTACTTAAAACAAAAAATAACTTAATTTACAATAAAGTTCTAAAACCAAAATGTAAGAGGGTCAGTCTACACCAATTTATCCGTTGTTCGTCTGCGTATGAAAAAGAAATAAACCTTTCGCACAGTTTGTTACGTATGACGAATTTCGTCATACGCACTGATTGTGCGTACTTTCATATAGTTTAGTATGTTCTATATCTTAAGACGAAAATTCGTTCCGAAAAATTCGTCGTTCGTCCCAATTGTGCGTATAGTATAACTCCCATTTATAAGCCAGTAATGAGCGTTTTCTAAAGGGGACCTTTATGTGGGGTTAGGTCAATCATATGCCGATTCTCATAAAGGTCAGTAGAGAGCATTTGGCTCGTTAGAAACTTACTTATTTCGAATTTCATCACTATACCCGTACTTTTATGCAGTAATTCGGTCATTTATGGGCCGATACTCAAAAAAAATGCTAGAGTGATTTTGGCTCGCATAAAACTTATGTGTGTCGAATTTCATGGCTTTATTCTTAATTTTAAGCCAGTAATAAGCGTTAAAGTCATATTTTGAAGGGTGTCTTATATGGGGGTAGGGTCAATTATGGACCGATCCACATAAAATTTGATAGAGAGATTTTGGTTTGCATGGAACTTAAGTGTGTCGGTTTTCATCGCTATACTCGTATTTTTAAGACAGTAGGGGAGACTGGGGCAGATTCGGCACTTTTTGTTTAGAGCTCTTATCAGGTCTGACCAGTGATGCCAAGTGTATTGATTTTTCCCTTTTTGTAGGATTTTTTTCATCAATCTTTCATATAGATTTATCAAATTTCTAATGTCTATTATTTTCGATGTGAAATCGATTTTTTGTAAACGTAAAAACTAAAACCCACGTTTTCGTGAATATTAGACAACTAAAAATTTAATTTCAATTTAGATGAGAAACATATTAACCTCAACTATCTGAATTTGGATTTTTAAAATTCCTTGATTTGTTTAAAAGTTATCAAAGAAAATAGTTCAATGTCATTAAATATTCATATCCATTTTTCTTGAAACGACTTTTTTGGATTATGCTAATCCTGTAGGGCGATATATTCTGACTCCTTATAGATAGAGTAGTCGGGGACTTAATGCAGTAACTCAGGATTGAAAAAAATAATTTAATGTTCTGAAAATTTATAAAAGTAAACCGCAAAAAGTAAACGCAAAAGTAAACCTTATTTAAAATAATTATATTAAATTTTATCAATTTTTTTTTTTTTGTTGGGGGCACATAAAATAAATTTTTAAAATCGAATCGTGATACTGCTATAAATCTCTCAATTAATAAATGTATATTATAAAACAGAGCTAATATTTTAGTTTATGTTATTTTTGTATTTTTTGAAGATAAACTTGGAAAAAAATGGAAAAAAGTAGTGTAGGGGAAATAAAAAGTGGGTGTAGGGAAAAAAGGGATTTTTTCTCATAAGCGTAGGGATTTCTGAAAAAAATCTCCTGGCATCACTGGGTCTGACTATAACATAAAGCACTAACCTACTGGAGGCCACACTAATTATTTTTTTTCTAAGAAGCCAGATTCATGAATGAATATATAATTTGGTGGGTCTACTACCTTACAAACGGAATCACAAAATTAATATACCCCAATCTTTTTTGATGGGTATACAAATATTAGGGGTATATTGATTTTGTGATTCCGTTTGTAAGTATATATTTTTTTTCTAGATTCTAAGACGATATAGCCATGTCCACCCGTCAGTCTGTTGAAACAGATTTTTATCTAATTTATATCGATTGGTCCACAATTGATCCTATTACAGCCAAATAGCCCCTTTTACGGAATATAATTTTATTATCAATAAATAGCAAATTAGTTAACCGTAGTATAATAAAAGGATTTATCCATAAAGCCCTCAATTTGTACGATAGATTCTGATGGTGGATATACATATATGATTCGTCATAGCCGAATATAATACTATTACTATTTTCTCGGGAATGATTTTGGTACAAATTTTGTCGAAAACAGCAATTGCGTATTTCATAACTATGTATATAGTACCAAAGTATTTAGAATTTCTGTCTAATTACGTAAAAGTAAACCATTGATTCTTTGGAACAAATCATTGTATGATATTAATTATTAGTTTTAAAAATAATGGAACTCTAAACAGAAGCAATTGTCCCTATGGAAAAATTTGGCAGTTTTTGGAACATTTTGGTAGTTTTTTTGTCGGAACTTTGGTAAGAAAAATAAATTGTGAGTGGCAACGCTGATGATAAGTAACCTGCCCAATTCAGCACTGAGAACTATTTTGATCATCTTTAAGTCGATGTTACGTATTTAGCGTTGCCAATTTAGCGCTTTTGGCGCTAGATTTAGCGCCTTTTAACAACACAAAAGTCGCGTTTTTTACTCTTAGCGCTTTTTTTGGAAAAAGGCGCTGAATCAGCGCGTTTTACCTATTTTGTTTTTGAATAAGTGAAAAATCTTTTTAATAACATAAAATTACTCTAGTGGAGCAATATAGATAAACAGAATAATTTTGGACAGTAGTTCGTAGATCTTTTATTGCGGTGATTTATTTCAAAACTAAAATAAGAAATATTCACCAATAGAAGGGAAATTTGTGTTCTCTTTAAATTCTCATTCCCTTCGAAGGGAAAATTTATTTCCTGAATTGATTATAAAATTATATAAAAAATTCACAACAAGGGACATTTTTCACGTCAAAAAAGTTGTATGTCGAAAAACTATTGAAATGTGACAGAAACAAAAATCCACATCAAATTTGATCGCAAAAATGTTAATTCATAAAGGTGTTCTGTTTATTTTTTTTTTTTGATAATTTCACTGTGATGAAAACAAGTCCTTGACGATTTCTTTCGTGTTTTCACAAAGTTTTGCTTCTTGGTATTTTTGGAAATAAATGGTTTAAATGCAAATTTAAAAATTTAATTTTACAAAAATCATTTTGACTAGTTATTGAGATCTTGAGATGGTAGGAAGAGTCACTGAATAATAAAATCGAACATACTTATTTGTCTCGTTACTAACTGACTAATTCATCATCGCACAGCCCAAACGGCTGAACCTAGAGTCATTTTAACAGTGGATGTGTTTTTAGTTATGTAGATCCACTAAGGAGGGATTTTTGGAAATTTGTACATTTAGGGGTAAAAAAGGGGAAAAAGGGTAAAACTGGTTTTCTTAATTATCGTACACAATATTAGTGATACAAAAATTTTTTAAATGCACCTGTATCTAATCTTAAAATGAGCAGATGGGTGTCTGGTACTTTTTAAATATTCGTACTTTAAGGGGTGAAAATGAGTAACAAAGGTGATTTTGGTAACTTTGGTCATTTATAACTTTTTAACTACTAAACATTATAAAAACTTTGTAAATGTTTTGGACATATCTTCCAAAATTATGAGACAAAATTCTGTCTTTTTTAGGTGTATAAGAGAGAAAACTGTATTTTTGGTCCTTTTTTAGCACATTAAAAACATTTTTCGATTTATTGAGGTATACCTATTAACTTACGGACTAACTCTGTAATATTTGTGAAAACAAAATAGTTTCTATTTCACTGGGAAGAACAAAGAACCAAAAAAAGGGAATACGGGAAATATAATTTTATTCAAACTCATTAAGCCAATTTTTTATATAAAATTTGAAAAAATATTTAATTTTTTTACACAAAATAAACTATTGGTTTATTATTTAAAAATTCGGGAACTAGGGCCTATATAGGAGCAAATTCGGGTAAATTGTTTGGTACTTTTTGAAAATACTATTTTTCTGGAACAAATGACTGCAGATTTGAATCGTTTAAGTTTTATACACAGAAAAAATTATCGGTAGTTTATTCAATTAACATGTTTTCCTCTTTCTTTAATTTTAATTTAAACGATTTTTTATTTGTCTTAATTATCTCGTTGTTTAAAACGTATGTTAACAAATTTGATTAAAGTTTTAATTGATTCAATAAATTTTTTAATTGATTGAACAAATTTTTCTGGTCAACTTTTCTATTTTAGATTTTTTTAATATTTTATTTCGATTTCTTATGCTAACAATGTTTATAATTATAATTGACAATTTATAAAACACTTTATTTGTTCAAATTTATACAATTAATGAATTAATAAATTTTAAATTTTGTTCTGATTAATTCGTTATTTGAAAAAAAAGTATTTTTTTTTTCAAATTTGATAATTGATATCATCATTTTGGCGATAGGTGCAAAACTTGGCTGATACAATTATTTTAATAATTGAAACATATTTTCAGTTTTTTTTTGTGTATGTGATATATATATATATATATATATATATATATATATATATATATATATATATATATATATATATATATATATCTATATATATCTATATATATCTATATATATCTATATATCTATCTATATACTCTATATCTATATATATATATCTCTATATCTCTTATATCATATATATATATATATATCTATCTATTATACTTAAACGCAACGTGTTTTGAAAATATAATTCAAGAAAAGAGGAAAATGGTACTCATTTTATTAGTTCTTTCTATAAAGAAAGAACTTAATCCACTATTTCATCGTTCTAAACGATTTTTTTAATAATATTAATATGGAAACTAACTTATTTAACCTAAACGGTCCTGATTTAATAAGAAAATGGGAAATTTTTGGTACTTTATCAAATGGTACTTTTTGTATTTTCGTGAAATTGAATCATAAAATTTTAAATGAAAATCTATCAGAGATGACTTTTTGGTACTTTTCCTTCTTCAAATGGTATTTTTTGTATATTCTATAATATTAAGCCAAAACAAAAGATTATTGAACAAACACTCATTCACTTCTTTAATAGAAAACTGTCTGGTTACGTTTCTATAGTGAGGACCTGAAACTTAACCATAAAAGTAATAATGTGTGTGAAGTTAAATTCGAATTTAACTAGCATAGACACAAACCACATTTTTTAACATTGCTCTTTTTGCAGCTAACAGAGCACTGTTAAGCATTTAACAGAAAGTACATGAAAAATTAAAAATAAATACTTTAAAATTTTCAGAAAATAAAAAACGAAAATTTCAAAACTTAAAAAAATATAAAAATAAAAAAATATTTTTTGAAAAAAATCAATATTTTAATAAAAAAGATTAAAAATTCCCTAAAAAATCAATATTTCAATAAGAAAAATGTTAAAAATTCTCTAAAGGATTGGTGTCCAATTTGGACAAATATGGAAATGCACACGTATACCACTATATAGGAGTAGTAGCCTAAAGGGTCCCTAACAGGATTCCGGTAGTCATATGTCTGGAATAGTTTTGGAAGTTTTTTAAAAAATTTTTGAAAAAATCAAAAATGTTAAAAATTCTCTAAAGGATTGTTGTCCAATTTGGATAAATATGGAAATGCACACGTATACCACTATATAGGAGTAGTAGTCTAAAGGGTCCCTAACAGGATTCCGGTAGTCATATGTCTGGAATAGTTTTGGAAGTTTTTTAAAAAATTTTTTAAAAAATCAATATTTGGACAAATATGGAAATGCACACGTATACCACTATATAGGAGTAGTAGCCTAAAGGGTCTCTAACAGGATTCCGGTAGTCATATGTCTGGAATAGTTTTGGAAGTTTTTTAAAAAATTTTTGAAAAAATCAATATTTCAATAAGAAAAATGTTAAAAATTCTCTAAAGGATTGGTGTCCAATTTGGACAAATATGGAAATGCACACGTATACCACTGGAATAGTTTTGGAAGTTTTTTAAAAAATTATTGAAAAAATCTATATTTCAATAAGAAAAATGTTAAAAATTTTTTAAAGGATTGGTGTCCAATTTGGACAAATATGGAAATGCACACGTATACCACTTTATAGGAGTAGTAGCCTAAAGGGTCCCTAACAGGATTCTGGTAGTCATATGTCTGGAATAGTTTTGGAAGTTTTTTAAAAAATTTTGAAAAAATCAATATTTCAATAAGAAAAATGTTACAAATTCTCTAAGGATTGGTGTCCAATTTGGACAAATATGGAAATGCACATGTGTACCACTATATAGGAGTAGTAGCCTAATGGGTCCTTAACAGGATTCCGGGAGCCATATTTCTGAAATAATTTTGGAAGTTTTTTAAAATTTTTTCAAAAAATCAATATTTCAATAAGAAAAATGTTAAAAATTCTCTAAGGATTGGTGTCCAATTTGGACAAATATGGAAATGCACACGTATACCACTATATAGGAGTAGTAGCCTAAAGGGTTCCTAACAGGATTCCGGTAGTCATATGTCTGGAATAGTTTTGGAAGTTTTCTATAAAATTTTTTAAAAAATCGATATTTCAATAAGAAATATGTTAAAAATTCTCTAAAGGATTGGTGTCCAATTTGGACAAATATGGAAATGCACACGTATACCACTATATAGGAGTAGTAGCCTAAAGGGTCCCTAACAGGATTCCGGTAGTCATATGTCTGGAATAGTTTTGGAAGTTTTTTAAAAATTTTTTGAAAAAAATCAATATTTCAATAAGAAAAATGTTAAAAATTCTCTAAAGGATTGGTGTCCAATTTGGACAAATATGGAAATGCACACGTATACCACTATATAGGAGTAGTAGCCTAAAGGGTCCCTAACAGGATTCCGGGAGTCATATTTCTGGAATAATTTTGGAAGTTTTTTTAAAAATTTTTAAAAATATCAGTATATTTAAAGCAGTAATGCAAAAAATTCTCTAAAGGATTGGTGTCCAATTTGGACAAATATGGAAATGCACACGTATACCACTATATAGGAGTAGTAGTCTAAAGGGTCCCTAACAGGATTCCGGTAGTCATATGTCTGGAATAGTTTTGGAAGTTTTTTAAAAAATTATTGAAAAAATCTATATTTCAATAAGAAAAATGTTAAAATTTTTTTAAAGGATTGGTGTCCAATTTGGACAAATATGGAAATGCACACGTATACCACTATATAGGAGTAGTAGTCTAAAGGGTCCCTAACAGGATTCTGGTAGTCATATGTCTGGAATAGTTTTGGAAGTTTTTTAAAAAATTTTTGAAAAAATCAATATTTCAATAAGAAAAATGTTAAAATTCTCTAAAGGATTGGTGTCCAATTTGGACAAATATGGAAATGCACACGTATACCACTATATAGGAGTAGTAGCCTAAAGGGTCCCTAACAGGATTCCGGTAGTCATATGTCTGGAATAGTTTTGGAAGTTTTTTAAAAATTTTTTGAAAAAATCAATATTTCAATAAGAAAAAGGTTAAAAATTCTCTAAAGGATTGGTGTCCAATTTGGACATATATGAATATGCACACGTATACCACTATATAGGAGTAGTAGTCTAAAGGGTCCCTAACAGGATTCCGGTAGTCATATGTCTGGAATAGTTTTGGAAGTTTTTTAAAAAATTTTTGAAAAAAATCAATATTTCAATAAGAAAAATGTTAAAAATTCTCTAAAGGATTGGTGTCCAATTTGGACAAATATGGAAATGCACACGTATACCACTATATAGGAGTAGTAGTCTAAAGGGTCCTTAACAGGATTTCGGGAGCAATATTTCACCAATCCTTTAGAGAATTTTTTAATTTTTCTTATTGAAATATCTATTTTTTCAAAATTTTTTTAAAAAACTTCCAAAACTATTCCAGACATATGACTTCCGGAATCCTGTTAGGGACCCTTTAGGCTACTACTCCTATATAGTGGTATACGTGTGCATTTCCATATTTGTCCAAATTGGACACCAATCCTTTAGAGAATTTTTAACATTTTTCTTATTGAAGTATCGATTTTTTCAAAAATTTTTTAAAAAACTTCCAAAACTATTCCAGACATATGACTACCAGAATCCTGTTAGGGACCCTTTAGATTACTGCTCCTATATAGTGGTATACGTGTGCATTTCCATATTTTTCCAAATTGGACACCAATCCTTTAGAGAATTTTCAACATCTTTCTTATAGAAATATTGATTTTTTCAAAAATTTTTTAAAAAACTTCCAAAACTATTCCAGACATATGACTACCAGAATCCTGTTAGGGACCCTTTAGACTACTACTCCTATATAGTGGTATACGTGTGCATTTCCATATTTGTCCAAATTGGACACCAATCCTTTAAATAATTTTTAACATTTTTCTTATTGAAATATAGATTTTTTCAATAATTTTTTAAAAAACTTCCAAAACTATTCCAGACATATGACTACCGGAATCCTGTTAGGGACCCTTTAGACTACTACTCCTATGTATTGGTATACGTGTGCATTTCCATATTTGTCCAAATTGGACATCAATCCTTTAGAGAATTTTAACATTTTTCTTATTGAAATATTGATTTTTTAAAAAATTTTTTAAAAAACTTCCAAAACTATTCCAGACATATGACTACCAGAATCCTGTTAGGGACCCTTTAGACTACTACTCCTTTATAGTGGTATACGTGTGCATTTCCATATTTGTCCGAATTGGACACCAATCCTTTAGAGAATTTTTAACATTTTTCTTATTGAAATATTGATTTTTTCAAAAATTTTTTAAAAAACTTCCAAAACTATTCCAGACATATGACTACCGGAATCCTGTTAGGGACCCTTTAGGCTACTACTCCTATATAGTGGTATACGTGTGCATTTCAATATTTGTCCAAATTGGACACCAATCCTTTAGAGAATTTTTTGCATTACTGCTTTAAATATATTGATATTTTTAAAAATTTTTAAAAAACTTCCAAAATTATTCCAGAAATATGGCTCCCGGAATCCTGTTAAAGACCAATTAGGCTACTACTCCTATATACTATAGTGGTATACGTGTGCATTTCCATATTTGTCCAAATTGGACACCAATCCTTAGAGAATTTTTAACATTTTTCTTATTGAAATATTGATTTTTTCAAAAATTTTTTTAAAAACTTCCAAAACTATTCCAGACATATGACTACCGGAATCCAGTTAGGGATCCTTTAGGCTACTACTCCTATATAGTGGTATAAGTGTGCATTTCCATATTTGTCCAAATTGGACACCAATCCTTTAGAGAATTTTAACATTTTTCTTATTGAAATATTGATTTTTTCAAAAATTTTTTAAAAAACTTCCAAAACTATTCCAGACATATGACTACCAGAATCCTGTTAGAGACCCTTTGGACTACTACTCCTATATAGTGGTATACGTGTGCATTTCCATATTTGTCCAAATTGGACACCAATCCTTTAGAGAATTTTAACATTTTTCTTATTGAAATATTGATTTTTTCAAAATTCTTTTTTTATGACTACCGGAATCCTGTTAGGGACCCTTTAGGCTACTACTCCTATATAGTGGTATACGAGTGCATTTCCATATTTGTCCAAATTTGACACCAATCCTTTAGAGAATTTTTAAAATTTTTCTTATTGAAATATTGATTTTTTCAAAATTTTTTTAAAAAACTTCCAAAACTATTCCAGACATATGACTACCGGAATCCTTTTAGGGACCCTTTAGACTACTACTCCTATATAGTGGTACACGTGTGCATTTCCATATTTGTCCAAATTGGACACCAATCCTTTAGAGAATTTTAACATTTTTCTTATTGAAATATTGATTTTTTCAAAAATTTTTTAAAAAACTTCCAAAACTATTCCAGACATATGACTACCAGAATCCTGTTAGGGACCCTTTAGGCTACTACTCCTATATAGTGGTACTAGCTATACCCAGTGTGCTTTGCTACCCTAAAAGCAATATAAATAAAAAAATCTTCTTATTAATTTTGAAGATTCTAACTGTAATGTTTTCCAGAGATACATTTTTTCCGAACGTTAATTAAGATTTTAGTGTAATCGTTGACAAATTAAAAAAAATCTAATATTTTCCCAGATATACGAAATTTTGTGTTTAATTCATATAGGGGGTGCCAAGACCCCATTGAAAGTCCGCCCGTTATTCTCTAAATGTTCACATTAATGTCAAAGATCTTCATGTAGAGTTTGAAGATTCTAGCTCTATTAGTTTCTCAGATATACGAATTTTTCTATTTAATTCATATGGGAACTCACAGCCCCCAGATGAAAGTCCGCCCTTTTTTTCTCCAAAATGTTCATATGTATAATAAAGTTCTTCTTGCAATATTTGAAGAATCTTGTTCTATTAGTTTCAAAGATAAGCGAAATTTTGTATTCAATTCATATGTGAGGTGCAAGGCCCCCATTGAAAGTCCGCCCGTTATTCTCTGAATGTTCACATGAATGTCAAAATTCTAGCTCTAATAGTTTCTCAGATATAATAATTTTCCTATTTAATTTATATGGGGGCTCCAAACCCCACATAACGAAAGTCCGCTCTAGTTTTATTAGTTTCCCAGATAAACCAATTTTTGTATTTTATTAATATGGGAGGTGCTGCTCCCCTCATGGGTAGTCCGCCAATTTATTTCCCAAAATGTTTACATGGATGTTAAAGTTACTCGTGCAAATTTTTAATATTCTAACTATAATAGTTTCCAAGATAAACGAATTTTTGTATTTAATTTATATGGGAGGTGCCACGCCCCATAATCCTAATCTGCAAACTTTTTGTCTTAAATAATTATATTGATACTAAAGTTGCTCCGACAAAATTTGAAGACTCTAACTATTATATTATCTCAGATATACTAATTTAATATTTTCTTAATATGGGCGTGGCACGTCGCCCGCATGAAATTTCAACATAAAAAGTAGCCTATAGTTCCTTCCAGACATACAGGAAGAAACTGTGAAAATTTCAGGAAGATCGGCCCAGCCGTTTAACAGTCTATAAAGCACAAACAAACAAACAAACATACCCAATAAACATCGATTTAAACCTGTGAATATTTTTGAAAATTTTCTTAACTAAATAATGTATTTTCCAAATTGTTTTCAAATTTTTAAGTTTAGCCTTTGAAATGATATGATAATTTCAAAAAACGTCTAAAAAAATATAATGTGTGATAATTATAAAATTTTCAAAGTTTTGTTTTAATTGAACTTAGAAAAGTTTCTTTCAAAAAATAAATTATTTTAGAAAAATAAAAACAGAACATTTTCTCTACAGCAAGGGATCGAAAAAACGTTAAATATAGGAGAAATAATCGGAGATATAAAAGAAAAATATGCTAAAATAAATGTATGAATGTTTTATTTTCAGGTGATGTAAAAAAATATATGAATTTTGCAATAGTTAGCATTATAATTAGGGTTTGAAATATGTATGAAAATAATAATAAAGAATACTTGAAATACGTTTGAAATTTTTTTTAGTTTCAAGCTTACCTCTAGCCTTTTTTAAAATTTGAAATACATTTGAAAAATACGTTTGATTTCTAACTGCCTTTTTGTTTGAGAAGGCCATAATTTTCCATTTGAAAACAAAAATTTTCAAATTTGTTCTCAAAGGCTATGTATGAAATTTGAATAGGTTTTCAAATACATATTTACATCATTTCAAAGGTTTTTGCTTATTGGGTACATACATACATACAAACACACTTTCATTTTTATATATATAGATACGTGTGCATTTCCATATTTGTCCAAATTGGACACCAATCCTTTAGAGTATTTTTTGCATTACCGCTTTAAATATATTGATATTTTTAAACATTTTTAAAAAACTTCCCAAATTATTCCAGAAATATGGCTCCCGGAATCCTGTCAAGGACCCTTTAGGCTACTACTCCTATTTAGTGGTATACGTGTGCATTTCCATATTTGTCCAAATTGGACACCAATCCTTAGAGAATTTTTAACATTTTTCTTATTGAAATATTGATTTTTTCAAAAATTTTTTAAAAAACTTCCAAAACTATTCCAGACATATGACTACCGGAATCCTGTTAGGGACCCTTTAGGCTACTACTCCTATATAGTGGTATACGTGTGCATTTCCATATTTGTCCAAATTGGACACCAATCCTTTAGAGAATTTTAACATTTTTCTTATTGAAATATTGATTTTTTCCAAAATTTTTTAAAAAACTTCCAAAACTATTCCAGACATATGACTACCAGAATCCTGTTAGGGACCCTTTAGACTACTACTCCTATATAGTGGTATACGTGTGCATTTCCATATTTGTCCAAATTGGACACCAATCCTTTAGAGAATTTTTAACATTTTTCTTATTGAAATATTGATTTTTTCAAAAAATTTTTAAAAAACTTCCAAAACTATTCCAGACATATGACTACCAGAATCCTGTTAGGGACCCTTTAGGCTACTACTCCTATATAGTGGTATACGTGTGCATTTCCATATTTGTCCAAATTGGACACCAATCCTTTAGAGAATTTTTAACATTTTTCTTATTGAAATATTGATTTTTTCAAAAATTTTTTAAAAAACTTCCAAAACTATTCCAGACATATGACTACCGGAATCCTGTTAGGGACTCTTTAGGCTACTACTCCTATATAGTGGTATACGTGTGCATTTTCATATTTGTCCAAATTGGACACCAATCCTTTAGAGAATTTTTAACATTTTTCTTATTGAAATATTGATTTTTTCAAAAATTTTTTAAAAAACTTCCAAAACTATTCCAGACATATGACTACCAGAATCCTGTTAGGGACCCTTTAGGCTACTACTCCTATATAGTGGTATACGTGTGCATTTCCATATTTGTCCAAATTGGACACCAATCCTTTAGAGAATTTTTAACATTTTTCTTATTGAAAGATTGATTTTTTCAAAAATTTTTTAAAAAACTTCCAAAACTATTCCAGACATATGACTACCGGAATCCTGTTAGGGACCCTTTAGGGTACTACTCCTATATAGTGGTATACGTGTGCATTTCCATATTTGTCCAAATTGGACACCAATCCTTTAGAGAATTTTAACATTTTTCTTATTGAAATATTGATTTTTTCAAAAATTTTTTAAAAAACTTCCAAAACTATTCCAGACATATGACTACCAGAATCCTGTTAGGGACCCTTTAGACTACTACTCCTATATAGTGGTATACGTGTGCATTTCCATATTTGTCCAAATTGGACACCAATCCTTTAGAGAATTTTTAACATTATTCTTATTGAAATATTGATTTTTTCAAAAATTTTTTAAAAAACTTCCAAAACTATTCCAGACATATGACTACCGGAATCCTGTTAGGGACCCTTTAGGCTACTACTCCTATATAGTGGTATACGTGTTCATTTTCATATTTGTCCAAATTGGACATCAATCCTTTAGAGAATTTTTAATATTTTTCTTATTGAAATATTGATTTTTTCAAAAATTTTTTAAAAAACTTCCAAAACTATTCCAGACATATGACTACCAGAATCCTGTTAGGGACCCTTTAGGCTACTACTCCTATATAGTGGTATACGTGTGCATTTCCATATTTGTCCAAATTGGACACCAATCCTTTAGAGAATTTTTAACATTTTTCTTATTGAAATATTGATTTTTTCAAAAATTTTTTAAAAAACTTCCAAAACTATTCCAGACATATGACTACCGGAATCATGTTAGGGACCCTTTAGGCTACTACTCCTATTTAGTGGTACTAGCTATACCCAGTGTGCTTTGCTACCCTAAAAGCAATATAAATAAAAAAATCTTCTTATTAATTTTGAAGATTCTAACTGTTTTCCAGAGATACATTTTTTCCGAACGTTAATTAAGATTTTAATGTAATCGATGACAAATTAAAAAAAATCTAATATTTTCCCAGATATACGAAATTTTGTATTTAATTCAAGAAAGTCCGCCCGTTATTCTCTAAATGTTCACATTAATGTCAAAGATCTTCATGTAGAGTTTGAAGATTCTAGCTCTAATAGTTTCTCAGATATACGAATTTTTCTATTTAATTCATATGGGAACTCCAAAATGTTCATATGTATAATAAAGTTCTTCTTGCAATATTTGAAGAATCTTGTTCTATTAGTTTCAAAGATAAGCGAAATTTTGTATTTAATTCATATGTGAGGTGCAAGGCCCCCATTGAAAGTCCGCCCGTTATTCTCTGAATGTTCACATGAATGTCAAAATTCTAGCTCTAATAGTTTCTCAGATATAATAATTTTCCTATTTAATTTATATGGGGGCTCCAAGCCCCACATAACGAAAGTCCGCTCTAGTTTTATTAGTTTCCCAGATAAACCAATTTTTGTATTTTATTAATATGGGAGGTGCTGCTCCCCTCATGGGTAGTCCGCCAATTTATTTCCCAAAATGTTTACATGGATGTTAAAGTTACTCGTGCAAATTTTTAATATTCTAACTATAATAGTTTCCAAGATAAACGAATTTTTGTATTTAATTTATATGGGAGGTGCCACGCCCCAAAATCCTAATCTGCAAACTTTTTGTCTTAAATAATTATATTGATACTAAAGTTGCTCCGACAAAATTTGAAGACTCTAACTATTATATTATCTCAGATATACTAATTTAATATTTTCTTAATATGGGCGTGGCACGTCGCCCGCATGAAATTTCAACATAAAAAGTAGCCTATAGTTCCTTCCAGACATATAGGAAGAAACTGTGAAAATTTCAGGAAGATCGGCCCAGCCGTTTAACAGTCTATAAAGCACAAACAAACAAACATACATACATACATACAAACACACTTTCATTTTTATATATATAGATACGTGTGCATTTCCATATTTGTCCAAATTGGACACCAATCCTTTAGAGTATTTTTTGCATTACCGCTTTAAATATATTGATATTTTTAAACATTTTTAAAAAACTTCCCAAATTATTCCAGAAATATGGCTCCCGGAATCCTGTTAAGGACCCTTTAGGCTACTACTCCTATATAGTGGTATACGTGTGCATTTCCATATTTGTCCAAATTGGACACCAATCCTTAGAGAATTTTTAACATTTTTCTTATTGAAATATTGATTTTTTCAAAAATTTTTTAAAAAACTTCCAAAACTATTCCAGACATATGACTACCGGAATCCTGTTAGGGACCCTTTAGGCTACTACTCCTATATAGTGGTATACGTGTGCATTTCCATATTTGTCCAAATTGGACACCAATCCTTAGAGAATTTTTAACATTTTTCTTATTGAAATATTGATTTTTTCAAAAATTTTTTAAAAAACTTCCAAAACTATTCCAGACATATGACTACCGGAATCCTGTTAGGGACCCTTTAGGCTACTACTCCTATATAGTGGTATACGTGTGCATTTCCATATTTGTCCAAATTGGACACCAATCCTTTAGAGAATTTTAACATTTTTCTTATTGAAATATTGATTTTTTCAAAAATTTTTTAAAAAACTTCCAAAACTATTCCAGACATATGACTACCAGAATCCTGTTAGGGACCCTTTAGACTACTACTCCTATATAGTGGTATACGTGCGCATTTCCATATTTGTCCAAATTGGACACCAATCCTTTAGAGAATTTTTAACATTTTTCTTATTGAAATATTGATTTTTTAAAAAATTTTTTAAAAAACTTCCAAAACTATTCCAGACATATGACTACCAGAATCCTGTTAGGGACCCTTTAGACTACTACTCCTATATAGTGGTATACGTGTGCATTTCCATATTTGTCCAAATTGGACACCAATCCTTTAGAGAATTTTTAACAATTTTCTTATTGAAATATTGATTTTTTCAAAATTTTTTTAAAAAACTTCCAAAACTATTCCAGACATATGACTACCAGAATCCTGTTAGGGACCCTTTAGGCTACTACTCCTATATAGTGGTATACGTGTGCATTTCCATATTTGTCCAAATTGGACACCAATCCTTTAGAGTATTTTTAACATTTTTCTTATTGAAATATTGATTTTTTCAAAAAATTTTTAAAAAACTTCCAAAACTATTCCAGACATATGACTACCGGAATCCTGTTAGGGACCCTTTAGGCTACTACTCCTATATAGTGGTATACGTGTGCATTTTCATATTTGTCCAAATTGGACACCAATCCTTTAGAGAATTTTTAACATTTTTCTTATTGAAATATTGATTTTTTCAAAAATTTTTTAAAAAACTTCCAAAACTATTCCAGACATATGACTACCAGAATCCTGTTAGGGACCCTTTAGGCTACTACTCCTATATAGTGGTATACGTGTGCATTTCCATATTTGTCCAAATTGGACACCAATCCTTTAGAGAATTTTTAACATTTTTCTTATTGAAATATTGATTTTTTCAAAAATTTTTTAAAAAACTTCCAAAACTATTCCAGACATATGACTACCGGAATCCTGTTAGGGACCCTTTACGCTACTACTCCTATATAGTGGTATACGTGTGCATTTCCATATTTGTCCAAATTGGACACCAATCCTTTAGAGAATTTTAACATTTTTCTTATTGAAATATTGATTTTTTCAAAAATTTTTTAAAAAACTTCCAAAACTATTCCAGACATATGACTACCAGAATCCTGTTAGGGACCCTTTAGACTACTACTCCTATATAGTGGTACACGTGTGCATTTCCATATTTGTCCAAATTGGACACCAATCCTTTAGAGAATTTTTAACATTTTTCTTATTGAAATATTGATTTTTTCAAAATTTTTTTAAAAAACTTCCAAAACTATTCCAGACATATGACTACCGGAATCCTGTTAGGGACCCTTTAGGCTACTACTCCTATATAGTGGTATACGTGTGCATTTTCATATTTGTCCAAATTGGACACCAATCCTTTAGAGAATTTTTAACATTTTTCTTATTGAAATATTGATTTTTTCAAAAATTTTTTAAAAAACTTCCAAAACTATTCCAGACATATGACTACCAGAATCCTGTTAGGGACCCTTTAGGCTACTACTCCTATATAGTGGTATAGGTGTGCATTTCCATATTTGTCCAAATTGGACACCAATCCTTTAGAGAATTTTTAACATTTTTCTTATTGAAATATTGATTTTTTCAAAAATTTTTTAAAAAACTTCCAAAACTATTCCAGACATATGACTACCGGAATCATGTTAGGGACCTTTTAGGCTACTACTCCTATTTAGTGGTACTAGCTATACCCAGTGTGCTTTGCTACCCTAAACGCAATATAAATAAAAAAATCTTCTTATTAATTTTGAAGATTTTTTCCGAACGTTAATTAAGATTTTAATGTAATCGATGACAAATTAAAAAAAATCTGATATTTTCCCAGATATACGAAATTTTGTATTTAATTCATATAGGGGGTGCCAAGACCCCATTGAAAGTCCGCCCGTTATTCTCTAAATGTTCACATTAATGTCAAAGATCTTCATGTAGAGTTTGAAGATTCTAGCTCTATTAGTTTCTCAGATATACGAATTTTTCTATTTAATTCATATGGGAACTCCAAAATGTTCATATGTATAATAAAGTTCTTCTTGCAATATTTGAAGAATCTTGTTCTATTAGTTTCAAAGATAAGCGAAATTTTGTATTTAATTCATATGTGAGGTGCAAGGCCCCCATTGAAAGTCCGCCCGTTATTCTCTGAATGTTCACATGAATGTCAAAATTCTAGCTCTAATAGTTTCTCAGATATAATAATTTTCCTATTTAATTTATATGGGGGCTCCAAGCCCCACATAACGAAAGTCCGCTCTTGTTTTATTAGTTTCCCAGATAAACCAATTTTTGTATTTTATTAATATGGGAGGTGCTGCTCCCCTCATGGGTAGTCCGCCAATTTATTTCCTAAAATGTTTACATGGATGTTAAAGTTACTCGTGCAAATTTTTAATATTCTAACTATAATAGTTTCCAAGATAAACGAATTTTTGTATTTAATTTATATGGGAGGTGCCACGCCCCATAATCCTAATCTGCAAACTTTTTGTCTTAAATAATTATATTGATACTAAAGTTGCTCCGACAAAATTTGAAGACTCTAACTATTATATTATCTCAGATATACTAATTTAATATTTTCTTAATATGGGCGTGGCACGTCGCCCGCATGAAATTTCAACATAAAAAGTAGCCTATAGTTCCTTCCAGACATACAGGAAGAAACTGTGAAAATTTCAGGAAGATCGGCCCAGCCGTTTAGCGGTCTATAATGCACAAACAAACAAACATACATACATACATACATACATACATACATACAAACACAAACACACTTTCATTTTTATATATATCATGAATTCCATGAAAGAACACAGAAAAACTGACAATTTTTGACCTCATGTCCCTCAATTTTCCTCATATTCAAAATATATGTTCTTTCTGCAGCACATAAAACAATTCTGTTTTTTATTTGAAAAAAAAGCAAGAAACACGTTTTTTCGCGTTTTTAATTTTTCTAAAATTGAAAAAAAATAAAAAAGTATGTAACTTTGAACATCTATAGCTTTAGAAGTGTTTGTTGGATTTCCACGATTTAAAGACCAATCGACTGCTTTGGTTGTGTACTTTCATTGCAATATAAGTTTTGTAAACAAAATTTTTTGGATGTGTTTTTGAAAGTGTTCTCCCTGTTTAAAATTGTTTAAAATTACATAAATCGATAATATATATAGTTTTGCACAAAATATAAAAATATTTTTGTGTGACGACCATAACAACTATATTTTTTGATTTTTTAAAAAAAAATCTTCGACATAAAATTTTAAAATTTTTTCATTTATTAATTAATTTAATATTTCTAACAAATTTTTAAACAGTTTGAAATTCATTTGTAGTGATTTAGATAATTAAACTTGGCTGCTGTAGACATATTTTTTCTTTCTAATTTTTTTTTATGCATTATTAATGCAAATAACTGTTAGACGCATTTTTTCTTTTTATTATTTTTTGAAATGCATATCTGCAATAATGAAATAAAATTTTATGTATTTTCATAAATACTCTTGTTAAAGAATATTTCTGAAATTGAGTTTTACGTCATTTATGTGTGTGAAATTTAATAAATTAGTTATATTTCTGTTTAAAATACAAAACTCCAAAAACGAAAATGCCTATTAGATGCTGCAATCCTTTTAATGATCTCAATCACAAAAACTTGAAGTACAGATCACTTCGTAAAATCACCAAGCAACAATTAATGGTAACAAAAATTAAGAAAAAAAAACACAAAGGGTACTCTTTATATTTGCAGTAAATGCACAAAAATTATAAATAACAAAATCGCGGCTAAAAAAATAAATGTTGATGAAAAAATTGAAGATACTATTGAAATGTGTAAATATGACTCTGATTTGGACTCTGATTTGGAAACAAAACATTCTATAAAAACAATAGTAAAGTCGGATTCTCTAAAAAATATTAATAAATCTTTGATACTTTTAAACGACTCACCAATAAAGAAAAGAAAATTAAATCAAATTAAATATGCAAAATTAAAATCTGGAAAAGTGTGCAAAACTTTAAAAAAGGATATTTTTAATATAAGTAATAGTGAAAGTGATAGTGAAAGTGATTTAAACATCATGCTATTGGAGAAACTAAAAAAAAATTTATTGAAGTAACAAGGAAAAAAAATTGAGATATTAACATTATTTAGTGATATGCCATCAAGGCAGATAAAAAAACATTTCGATGCTTCAGATTATTTAATTCAAACGGCAAAAAATGTATATCTTGAAAAAGGTGTGTTGGAAAGTCCATCGTCCGTTATTGAAAGAAATCGTTTAAGTAGTTCTACAAAAAAGATAATACTTGATTTTTATAATAATGACGAAGTAAGCCGAATTATGCCTGGAAAAAACGACATCATTACTGTGTGGGAAAATTCTATGAAACACCACAAGCAAAAACGTCTTGTCCTCGGAAATCTTAAAGAAATTTACCAGCTATTTAAAGAACAATTTCCCGAAGAAAAAATTGGATTTAGTAAATTTGCCGAAATGAGACCTAAACATTGCGTATTAGCGGGTTCACCAGGAACACATACAATTTGCTTATGCACAAGTCATCAAAATTTTAAACTATTGGTAGATTGCTTACAAAATTATAAAATTTTAGAAAAAAATACTTCATATAAGGACTGCATAACCAAAATTATATGTGAACAACCAAATGAAGATTGCTATTTTAAAAGGTGCACTCAATGTCCTGGCGTAAATGAATTAATTAAAAATTTAAAGTTAAAATGTGAAGAAAGCGGAATTGAAAGAGTTAAATGTAAACAATGGGTTTGTGTAGATAGAGCCAAATTGGAACATATTGAATTGGATATAAATTGTTTTTTAGATAAATTTGCATGTGCTTTAGAAAAATTACTTAGTCACTCATATATATCAGAGCAACAATCTTCATTTTTTACCAAAAAAAAAAAAAATAACTTAGCCGAAGATGAAATAATTGTTTCAGTCGATTTTTCAGAAATTTACTCATTTATTTATCAAGACAGTATTCAAGGCGTTCATTGGAATAACGATCAAGCAACTGTACATCCGTATGTTTTATATTTTAAAGAAGATAATATAGTAGTACACAAAAGTTTTGTAGCAATTTCAGAAATTCTTAATCATGATGCTGTCACGTGGAGAATTTTTCAACAAAAAATAGTACAGTACATCAAAGCAAATTATAAATTTGTAAAAACAATAATTTATTTTTCCGATGGTGCTTGTTCACAGTACAAAAATAAAAAAAATTTTATAAATTTAACACACCACGAGAGTGATTTTGGCTTAAAGGCTGAATGGAATTTTTTCGCCACCGCTCATGGAAAGGGACCATGCGATGGTATAGGTGGTACTGTCAAACGTCTTGCAACAAGATATTGCCTACAACATCCATCCGAAAACATTAGAAATGCAATTGAGTTTTACAATTGGGCTGTTGCCAATATTAAAAATATAACATTTTTCTATTTTGCTAATCACTTATACAACTTAACTTTAGATAAATGTATTGATAGATTTAATCGTGCTGTAACTATTAAAGGAACTCAAAAATTCCACAGATTTTTACCTATGGATAGCAACAAAATGTTAGTTAAAGAAACTTCTAATTCAGAATCGCATACCATAATGATAATTAAGAAAGGAACTACAAATTATTCAGCATCAAAACATTAAAATTTAAATATGTAATCGCTTTTAAACAACTTATTTTCAATACTGAACTTTTTTATTTCAACACTAAATTATATTATTCCTTATAACTTAAGTTATGTTTTCAATAATAATAATAATAATAATAATAATAATAATAATAATAATAATAATAATAATAAAATATTTTTATAACGTTTCTGAAAATTAATATTGTTATTATTTGATGAACTACATATTTGCAGTGAATAAAGTGTGGAATTATATGTAATGCATTTGCAACATATTTTAACTCTACACTAATAAAATATTGATACACGATAATATATACTAGCAATCTAAATACACAATATTGTTTAAAGCGCTAAAATATAATTGTTAGTGCATTAAAAAAACAATATATCTACAGCAGTCAAGTTGAATAATCTACATAACTAGTAATAGATTCCAAACTATTTAAAAATTAATTAATAAATGAAAAAAATTTAAAATTTTATGTCGAAGATTTTTTAAAAAAAATCAAAAAATATAGTTGTTATGGTCGTCACACCAAAATATTTTTATATTTTGTGCAAAACTATTTATATTATCGATTTATGTAATTTTAAACAATTTTAAACAGGGAGAACACTTTCAAAAATGCATCCAAAAAATGCATGTGCATCAAAAATGCATAATTTAAAAATTTTGTTTACAAAACTTATATTGCAATGAAAGTACACAACCAAAGCAGTCGATTGGTCTTTGAATCATGGAAATCCAACAAACACTTCTAAAGCTATAGATGTTCAAAGTTACATACTTTTTTATTTTTTTTTTTCAATTTTAGAAAAATTAAAACAGCCGTAAAAATCGCGGTTTTTCAAAATTTAAAAAAATGTATACACATATGTTATATGTATCCCAAATACTATGTATATGCAAAAAATAAGAGAAATTCGAAGACCCTCGGTCAATTTTTATTTGATTTCCCATGGAATTCATGATATAGATACGTGTGCATTTCCATATTTGTCCAAATTGGACACCAATCCTTTAGAGTATTTTTTACATTACTGCTTTAAATATATTGATATTTTTAAACATTTTTAAAAAACTTCCAAAATTATTCCAGAAATATGGCTCCCGGAATCCTGTCAAGGACCCTTTAGGCTACTACTCCTATATAGTGGTATACGTGTGCATTTCCATATTTGTCCAAATTGGACACCAATCCTTTCGAGAATTTTAACATTTTTCTTATTGAAATATTGATTTTTTCAAAAATTTTTTAAAAAACTTCCAAAACTATTCCAGACATATGACTACCAGAATCCTGTTAGGGACCCGTTAGACTACTACTCCTATATAGTGGTATACGTGTGCATTTCCATAATTGTCCAAATTGGACACCAATCCTTTAAAAAATTTTTAACATTTTTCTTATTGAAATATAGATTTTTTCAATAATTTTTTAAAAAACTTCCAAAACTATTCCAGACATATGACTACCGGAATCCTGTTAGGGACCCTTTAGACTACTACTCCTATATAGTGGGATACGTGTGCATTTCCATATTTGTCCAAATTGGACACCAATCCTTTAGAGAATTTTTAACATTTTTCTTATTGATTTTTTCAAAAATTTTTTAAAAAACTTCCAAAACTATTCCAGACATATGACTACCGGAATCCTGTTAGGGACCCTTTAGACTACTACTTCTATATAGTGGTGTACGTGTGCATTTCCATATTTGTCCAAATTGGACACCAATCCTTTAAAAAATTTTTAACATTTTTCTTATTGAAATATAGATTTTTTCAATAATTTTTTAAAAAACTTCCAAAACTATTCCAGACATATGACTACCGGAATCCTGTTAGGGACCCTTTAGACTACTACTCCTATATAGTGGGATACGTGTGCATTTCCATATTTGTCCAAATTGGACACCAATCCTTCAGAGAATTTTTAACATTTTTCTTATTGATTTTTTCAAAAATTTTTTAAAAAACTTCCAAAATTATTCCAGAAATATGGCTCCCGGAATCCTGTTAAGGACCCTTTAGGCTACTACTCCTATATAGTGGTATACGTGTGCATTTCCATATTTGTCCAAATTGGACACCAATCCTTAGAGAATTTTTAACATTTTTCTTATTGAAATATTGATTTTTTCAAAAATTTTTTAAAAAACTTCCAAAACTATTCCAAACATATGACTACCGGAATCCTGTTAGGGACCCTTTAGGCTACTACTCCTATATAGTGGTATACGTGTGCATTTCCATATTTGTCCAAATTGGACACCAATCCTTTAGAGAATTTTTAACATTTTTCTTATTGAAATATTGATTTTTTCAAAAATTTTTTAAAAAACTTCCAAAACTATTCCAGACATATGACTACCGGAATCCTGTTAGGGACCCTTTAGGCTACTACTCCTATATAGTGGTATACGTGTGCATTTCCATATTTGTCCAAATATTGATTTTTTAAAAAATTTTTTAAAAAACTTCCAAAACTATTCCAGACATATGACTACCGGAATCCTTTTAGGGAGCCTTTAGACTACTACTCCTATATAGTGGTATACGTGTGCATTTCCATATTTATCTAAATTGGACAACAATCCTTTAGAGAATTTTTAACATTTTTAATTTTTTCAAAAATTTTTTAAAAAACTTCCAAAACTATTCCAGACATATGACTACCGGAATCCTGTTAGGGACCCTTTAGGCTACTACTCCTATATAGTGGTATACGTGTGCATTTCCATATTTGTCCAAATTGGACACCAATCCTTTAGAGAATTTTTAACATTTTTCTTATTGAAATATTGATTTTTTAGAGAATTTTTAATCTTTTTTTATTAAAATATTGATTTTTTCAAATAATATTTTTTTTATTTTTATATTTTTTTAAGTTCTGAAATTTTCGTTTTTTATTTTCTGAAAATTTTAAAGTATTTATTTTTAATTGTTCATTTACTTTCTGTTAAATGCTTAACAGTGCTCTGTTAGCTGCAAAAAGAGCAATGTTAAAAAATGTGGTTTGTGTCTCTGCTAGTTACATTCAAATTTAACTTCACACACATAAAGTAATAAACATTTTATACTTAATTTTCATTGGGTAACGAAGCACTGGATACACTAGTACTATATGTATTAGTGACTTTATATTTAAATTTAATTTTAGCGCGTTTTGAGTAAATAGACAGCGCGTTATGGTATAAAATAGTTGACATGGAAAGTATCCGAGATACGAGAATGATACCAAAACCGGGGAAAGGTGTCACTCAAGCACGCACAAAGCTATACCGCTGGACTTTTTATGGATATCTCATCACCATACACTTTATTTTGACGTAGATTGATCATTTTTGATGAAAAATGGAAAAAGTGTTTTCGAAGGATATAATGTAGTGACACCAAATTCTAAGAAATAACTTCATTTTCTTTGGAAATAACCATTAGTGTCCGACCGAACGTTCGGGTACGGGTTCGTAGTTCGGTAAAAAGTGAGGTTCGGCCAATGTTCGGTGTTCGGAGAAATTTTGTCCGAACATTGAACGCCGAACTTTTTATAACATTTTTATTTGTCATATGTTATCATACATCTTGGATGTACAATAAATTTCCGATATAGGTACAAAACGCCTTTTTAACTGTTCGTTTTTTCGGCTGATTTGAAAAACTGTAAACCAGATACTGATTAAAAAGCTAAGAAAAGTGAAACATTTTATCAGTTTTTAAATTAGTTTCGATTATAAATCTTTGATCTCATTTGTAATATCGAAATTATCTAGTCCTTATTCTAAAACGATCTATACATGTCTGTCTGTCTGTCAGTGAGTCAGTCAGTCAGTCTGTTTGTTGCAGTTTGATTGGTATTAAAAATGGAACTAAAATTTCATATGAATCGGCAAATTGAAATTTGTAAGTATTTTAAGGTCCGGTCCACACACGGAAACTTTAGTTGAGAAACTTTTTCTTAACTCTCTTTTAATGTTTCTTTAATGTCTACACATAGAAACTTTTGTTTCAGAAACTACGTGTTAATTGCATTGATTTGTTTTTGTACGAATGAGAAGAATAACAAAACAAGTTTCCGAGTACGAGAAACCCCGTACCGCGAGAGTGATGAAAGATATTTCTTTCTCTTTCTCTCTCACGCCAAATCAAAAGTTTCCCAAAAATAGTTTCCTAGTGTGGACCGGCAGTAAGTATATTTATTATTTTTATATTTATATATATTTTTTATTTTTTTAGAAACTGTAATTTTACTGATTCGATAAAATTTATTTTGATTTCGATACATATTTCAAACGAAATTTTGATCACATTTTATCATAATATGATCATGTATAACAATATTATGATAAATACAAAAATATGATGAAATATCATTGTCAATAGATTGTTTAAAAACCAAAAACAAAAGTATTAAGTTATATGCATTTCACAAAAATGGTTTGTTATTAGAAATTTATCACTCTCTGGAATTCGGAATTAGTTGATAATTGACCCAATTGCCAATTAAAGACCCTCTTTAAATGTTATAAATTTGTTACTTTTTAATCATAAATACATTTTTCATTGTAAGAAAAAAAGTTCGTGTTCACCGAACTTTGAAAACCGAACAAAGTTCGGGTTTGGCCGAACTTTCAAATTTACCGAAGTTCGGGTTATGTGTTCGGAACCGAACGAAATTTTGAGTTCGGTCGGACTCTAATAACCATTTACTGTAGTTGTGAACTCAAAGTTACGCTCTAAATCGAGGAATATTGAAAAAAAAATCTTGGGACACCGGTGTCCCGTATACGTGAAAGAGTTAAGACGGGAAAATTGTCCTCCCGTACAGATAAATAATATAAAAATTCCAGAACAAAGCCATGTGAGATATCTTGGTATCCACCTTGATCGCCGTTTAAGATGGACTCATCACATTGAAGCCAAGGTTACACAAATAAAATTGAAGTCAGCTTAATTGTACTAGCTAATTAGACCACGGTCTGTTCTAAACTTGGAGTACAAAGTGCTTTTGTACAAAACAGTTATAAAATCGATATGGCTATACGGCATTCAAATGTGGGGAACAGCCTCCTCATCTAATGTTTAAAAATTGCAAAGAAAGCTCTCAGCACTGTTAAGGGCAATAACAGGTGCCCCGTGGTACATTCGCAATAGTAGTATTCATAGGGATCTCAATGTCCCCATAATACGCGAGGAGATCAAACTATCTTGTTTACCCTACCTGTCGAAATTAATGGATCACCCAAATCCCCTTGCCAGGGAGTTGCTGTCATTTGAGGGTCATAGACGACTGAGATACCATATAATATAAATTCCTGTAATTTTATTAAATATGGCAAACAAATAAGTAATATTTCGATATGTTTCAGTGAGAATTTCCAAATATTGCAAAATTTGACCTTTAACCTCCAAAGTTTATGCCTTAGGATTTCCCAATTTATATCTAACTTCAGAGATATATTTTATATTATTTGAGAAATATGAAGGCATTTTGTAGCATACAACTGATCTGATGGTGTCAGAGTTCTCTCTTGTCTCTACTAAAGCAGCCAGCACGCAACTAGTTTCCGGCTTCTATCTCGTCGGCAATCGGGAGGATTCGTTGCTACTTTAAGTAGAGTAAACGTCGACATGCACAGTATTTATTATTTTATTTTGTGCGTGCGTAAAGTAGGGAAAAAAACAGAAATAAACAAAGAAAAGAAAAGAGAAAGGGAGACTAATACGCAGGAAAACGGAAACGAACATTTAACATATTGAACTGCACTGTGTGAAGGTGGTAACACAGTGTCTTTTATCCCCTCCCAACCATGATCATACTAGGGAAATGCTGTTGGTATTAAGTATGATCCCAAAGATTATTACCCTAACCAGAACAGTTCACCAGGAACCAGTTAAAGACAGTTTAGAACTGCATTTTAAAATTCATGTTATTTATTAACAAAAATAAATCCTTAAACATAATGTTTAATAAAAAAAAAAAAATTAACTAATATTGAACATATTAAAATTAGAGAAGATCGCGTAAAAACAATCTTTTGCAAAAATCAATATTTAAAAAAAATATTTATTTCCAAAAAAATTGGGTTTAATCGGGATTCGAACTCGGCTCTCAAAGCAAAAAAAAAATAAAAACAAAAATATTTAACTCGTCCGGGATTCGAACCTGGGCTTACAAAAAAAAAAAATAAATTAAAAATTACTTTGCCCTCACTGGGATTCGAACCAGGGCCTAATGAGTGGTAAATTACTACTCAATCCACTCGACTATGGTGAGTTTTGAAAAATTATGGGTTATTTAGTTAATTAAACATTTATGTAATTTACATGTAATAACATTCATGTAATTACAGAAATGTAAAATATTAAATGTATTTGAGAATAAATAAAAGACATTACATACACTGATATAAGATGATTTTAACAATTGCACTCATGTTAACGAATTTTTTTGTTAACAATATTTACTTACTAAACATTCTGTATGTACGTATCAGTGGATGTTATGTGTTTTTATTAATATTTTGTTTGTTTAAAAGAAAAAAATGAAAATAACATAAAAAAATGAGCAACTAAACTTACATTTACCAGGATCCCACGTCGAAAGATCTTTCGTCTGCTTCCTGTAGATGTTTGTGTATATAATTTTGTTGAAATTTTTAAAAATTTATGTGTTTAAAATTACAGATTAACATTTTATGTTATTAACATTTGAACTCAATGTACATTTTTTTTTTTTTTAATTTTTTTTTTTTTCTTTTTTACTAATATTTTTGTTTTTATATTATTTTGACACTTGCTTTTAAATATTTTTATACATTTTTAATTTTTCACCACTAACAATACATATTGATTTTTGCATTACATTTAGTTTCTTTAGTTTTCTGTCGCGAGTGATCAACAAAAAAAAAAAAGTGATTTAATTGAATAAAAAAAAAAAATTTAATTAATTAAAAGAAAAAAAAAGTGATAGTTTTAAGGAAAAAAAATGATATTTTTACATATTAATGTCTAACACAATTTGTTTTATATTCTTGAATTAAATAAAGAAAATTATTTAAACATTGTTTCTTTTTGTGTTAAATTTCTTGTTCTTCTTACAGGTTTTTTTTTTAGGTTCTTGTGTTTACTTTTTGTTCTTGAACTTTTCTTTCAATTTTGATTTAAATTTTTGTGTTTTATGAAATATTAAAAATAAAAAAAAATTGTTTCACAAAATTTCACACGGATTTTTGGTATAAAATTTTTAAATTTTGATGTTTTTTTCCTTGGGATTTTTTTTTTTTAAACTATTAACTTTGGAGTTTTCTTTTGGATTTATTTTTTTTTTAAACAGTTGACATTTTCCCCGCACTTTTCACACTTTTCTTCTCGTCTCTAAGACCTTAGTATTGAAACATAAATCTTCCCCTGAAGGTTTGGTTTTACGCCGAAGAAGGCACGATTGTGGACGAAGCCTTCCCAGGCGAAGATTTTGTGCCTGGAGGTTTCGTCGCTAGGAAGAATTTTGTCAAATATATCAAATTGACGTAGGTGTGTTTGTGTGCTGTAAAGATATTTTGGTTTTGGTTATGTTAGTTTGTATGTGTGTGTTTTGTTTTCTTTATGTTAATTATTACCTTTTTGTATATATAAAACAAACGAATTTCTTTTTCTTTGATTTTTGTTGCCGCTGGGTAAATAAAAAAAAACTTTCTGCCTATTTTGGAATTGAAATTTGAGAAATTGGCGTTACTGCGTTAAAAAAATTAGAAAAAAACTGATTTGAAAAAAAAAAATGGATTTCTCAAGTTTTCCTTTAGAAAACAAAACTTACATTATTTTATTATCCTGTTACAGATAATTTTGTGGATATAAAATCCAAAAGATCCTTTCACGAAATGCGAACAATTAAAGCCAAATTTATTTAAAACTTAAAAAAAATTGTTTAACACTGAATTGTTTAACATGAATTAAATTCTAAGGATAATTGAAACAGGATAAAAACTTACAATTTCAAAAAAAAAACTTCTTTATTTTTTTAAATAAATTTTCCGGCAGAGTAACGACGTTTTTTTTAAAGAAAACTGGTAGGTAGCAGCAGGCAAAAAGGAAAGATTTTGGGCAATGGCTTCCTTTTTATACCCAATATTTGAGAGAAAAATTTTGGAAAATTTGGAAAACTAATGTTTTTTCAGCAAAAACTAACACATACAAAATAAGAAAAACCAATACCAAAATATATATCGAAAATGTCTTCCTTTTATCTTTTGACAACAGCACTGCATTATCATTTAATACAAGCTGTCAATAAATTGAAATGTCATTTGAAACCAAATCTCCACAAACCGTTAAATTCAAATAAAACTCTTCTCAACAGAAAAGTTGTTCAACAAAATTACAATTTTGAAATAAAAATACATAAAATCATTGCCTCCTACTACAAGTGCCCCTACATAACCCCCCAACCAAAATCAGATTTGGGAGCTAACAAGCAGCACAAAGCTGATACCGCTTGTAGTGATATAATAAAAAAAAATAACAAAATGAAAAACAAGGTTATTGACGTATGTCCTTTGCATGGTATACACCTAGAGAACGACCATTTAGATCTTCCAATTCGTAATAGCAATTTCCGGTTTTCGCCTTAATGCGTGCTTTAAGAAACGGTGGCGATAGTTTTGCATTGTAACCCTTTTCAAAGTTACTTTGGCTAAAGTTTCTTCGGAAAACTTCTTGCCCTACAACATAATTTACCTCACGCGATCGCAGATTGTAAGATCTTTCATTACGCTCTTGTTGTCGATTCATATTCTTTGCGGCTCTATCACGTATGATGTTAAACGAATCTTCACGGTTAAATTTCACTTCCCTATAGTCAAGCATCTCAAGTTTTCGAAGAAGTGCATAAGTATTACCGTTGGTAATCATATGCTGTCCGAACGCCATGTAATAAGGTGATGTACCTATAGAAGCATGCACAGATGACCGTAGAGAACAACTAATGCTGCTGAGGTATTCATCCCAATTACTTTGATCGTGTTTGATATAAGCCCTTATTGCCGATAGCACTGAACGATTAACCCGTTCTGAGGCATTTGCTTGGGGCGAGTGTACCGCGGTGTAAACGTGTTTTATCGCGTAATTAGACAAAAGCTTGTTAAATTGAGTAGACTTAAACTGCGAACCGTTATCAGAAACGATAGTCTCAGGCGCACCAAATGTATGAAACAGGTCTTCTTCCAAATATTTAACCACGACGTCTGCTGTAAACTTTTTTACGGCTTTCAGAAAACTAAATTTGGAAAAGTGATCTAGCACTACAAAAATACCAACGTTACCTGATTTCGAACGTGGATAGGGACCAGAGCTTCGAATTAATCAATTCAATTTGAGCTTAATTCACCAAAATCTTAATTCAGAAATATAAAATTTAATCTACCAATCCTTATTTTAATTCTCAGGAATTAATTCAATAGCTTAATTCAAAGGCTTTCAGTTTATTTTAAATCATTCATATACTGAATTCATTCATGTTTGAATTACATTTCGCTTTGAATGATTCAATTTTTCTTTAATTCAAATCTACTCCAAATTGAATTACGAAATTTTTCTTAAATTCAATTTGTAGTAGACTGAATGAAAACGCTTTCGTTTGCAGCCAGAGTGTTGTATCTCAAAAACTAAAATTTCAACTTTCAAGGTTTTTAAAATTTTAAGTTTTTTATCTCTATATAAAAGAGTGTATGCGTATAAGTTTTAAATAACTAATTTTACAGCTGATATTTGTAAGTTTGTATAATAAGAATGATAATTCTGACTAATAATAAACACAAATTCTGTGCACAAGAACATTTTTCTATTTTTAAGTTATAACATTATTGCTGCAAATAAAGATACATAACATTTATGTACAATATACAAACAAACATACATACATAGTATGTGACCATGAGTTTATGATCGTAAAACATAACAAGTCCGTTGATGTTTGCTTAAAACAGAATCGGTCCCTAACACAAAAGAATCAGCCAATGAACGCCTTTTATAGTGCTAGATTTTCCTTCTGAATAATGTACTTTTTAACTATAGGAACTCTGATTAATCATAGTATTTAAGTATTTTATTGTATTTACTGCAGCATAAGGATTTATCCGCTAATCAGAATTTCTGTAATGAAAACATACATTCCATCCATATCCAATACATAGTACATTTGAAAATTTGAATTACAAACAAATAAATTATAATTTATATGACAAATATTAAAGCATGTGTGTATATTAGGATTGTTCAAATAAATGTTTAATTTGAAAATAGTTCTTAAATAATATATCATTTGTTATATTTGGTTTCGTATAAACCTTTCTTGTTTCCTTTTGCCTAGGAACCGCATAACTTTTATCAATGGTTGATCTACATATTAGATGAAAATTCTAATTCACTCATGATAGCAATTATTTTGGAAAAATAATCTTAAATTTGAAAAATAATTTAAAATTTATTTCAAATTTGAAATATTTATAATTCTGTTTATACGTATGTATATGTTCAAACTTTTTTCGAATGGAAGTTATATTTGGAAAATATTATTAAAAGGCGCACAATAATAACGTTTAAAAAACTTTATAAATAATATGCTTCGAACAAGATTTGTCATTTATGTAAAATTAAATAGGGGCTATATTTATTTTACTTTAATTTCATCTATAATATAGTTTTTATTTATATAATATAGTGCATATTTAATTAGCTGAAATTAAAATAAAATTAAAATTAATAAAATTAAAAACTAAAAACAAAAGACCCCCTAATGTATATACATTTTTATTTAAAAAATTTTCATTAATCCCCTACAAAATGAATGAAGAAAAAACGATTAAAGCTATTTTGTAATAGATTTGAATTCGAAAAAATTTAAATCATTCAGCAAGGAATTAAGCCTTTAAAGAATGAATTATACAAGTAATGAATTCAACATTTTTAAAGTCCTAAGGAATTCAGCTTATGAATTAATTCGAATGAATGATTTTATAGAATGGTGAAGTAATAAATTTTAATTTGATTTAAAAAATTGAATTAAGGCTTAACAATTTTAAACCTTTGATAGGGACCAAGAAAGTCAACGTAAAGTTTCTGGAAGAATCTAGACGTTTCCGAGGTTTTACCCATAGGTGGACGCATGACGAAATTCGGGTGCTTAGTTCCCTTACAAACGTCGCAAGAGTTAATGTAAGATCTTACATCGTTCACTAAATTAGGCCAAAAGTAGAACCTACGAATTCGTTCTAGAGTTTTATTGATTCCGCCATGAGATGATAAGTGGCTATCATGTGCCTTTTCCAAAACTTCCCTAACCATATCTTTGGGTATCCAAAGTTTCCAAGCAAGATCGTCCTGCAGCTGTTTCCCGGAACAGTGTTCAGTACGTCTGTACAAGTATCCGTCAACAATTTTAAGGTCTGGAGTTTTGATAATGTTTTCCCTAACTCTGTCTAAAAGTTGTAGGTAGTCAGTACTCTTGAATTTTTCGGATTGTAGATCCACGAAGACCCCTGAGTCATCTAAAGCGGACAAACTTAAGCAGTTTATTTCAGACAAATCTTCAGTGTTAGTACGCGAAAGTGCATCAGGAACTACGTTTTGGCTACCTTTCCGATGTTCAATTTTAAATCTAAATCCTTGAAGCTTTAAAGCCCATCTTGCCAACCGCGAATTGAGATCTGTTTGGGACATGAGCCACTTTAGAGATGCATGGTCAGTGATCACGGTGAACTCGTGTCCTTCCACATACGCTCGAAACTTCTTAATGCTCAACATTGCTGCTAAACATTCCTGTTCGGTAACAGAGTAGTTACGTTGGGCTTGGTTGAGCTTCTTAGACATAAATGCTATCGGAAACTCTTCACCCTCCGCATTCTTTTGTACCAATACACTTCCTATTCCAGTGTGGCTAGCATCACAGTGTATGAAAAATGGCTGTGAGAAATCGGGACTATGCAACACTGGTGCAGTTGTCAAGATGTTCTTCAATTCATCAAAGGACTTCTGAGCTTCTTCGCTCCATATAAACTTCCTACTGGTCTTTAACAAATCGGTTAAAGGTGAAGTAACCGTAGCGTAATTCTTGATGAACTTCCGATACCAACCGGACATCCCTAAAAATCGTCGTAGTTGTTTTACAGACCTCGGTGTCGGGAATTCAATAATGGCCGATATTTTCTCCGGGTCTGTCTGAATTACCCCATTACCCACTAAATGGCCAAGATAACGGACTTCCTGTACGCAAAATTTAGATTTTTCAACATTTATTGTCAGTCCTGCAGAACGAATTTGTTTTGAAATTTCTCGCAACACCTCCATATGTCTGGAAAAAGTATCTGACACGATCAATAAATCATCCAGATAGACAAACACTTCGGTTCGCAAATTCGCCGGTATCACTTTGTCCATTAGCCTCGACATCGTCTGAGGCGCATTACATAGCCCAAAAGGCATGACCTTGTAATGGTACAAAGGACGGCCGGGAACCGTAAATGCTGTCTTATCTTTCGACGATTTATCCAACGGGATTTGCCAGAAGGCATCTTTTAAATCTAAGCTGGTTATGAACTCAGCCTTAGGCAAACGACTAAGGATCCCGTCGATATTGGGCAAAGGATAAGCATCCTTGATTGTCACCGAATTGACCTTGCGGCTGTCTAAACATAACCTAACTTTTCCTGGCTTCCGGACCAAAACTATTGGGGAAGACCACGCGCTGTCAGATTCTTCGATGACATCGTTTTCCAACATCCGGTCAAGTTCTGCGTATATTAACTTTTCCATAGCAGGAGATACCGGGAAATGACGTTGTTTTATCGGGGTGGCAGAACCAACGTCAATGACGTGAGAAATTACACTAGTTCTACCTAAACCCTCTTTGGAAAACGATGGGAACGAGTTGATCACAATTTGAAGTTGCTGTTTCTGAGTTACGCTAAGTGGTCTCTGGTCTGAAATGCTCGAGGTATCCTTAGGCAATAGATCTGAATGTAATTCGGAAACTATTCCTGGTGGCAACAAATCAAAACTATGCCAAAAATCTATACCTAGATATAAGTTTTGGGCTAATGTTGGGACAATATATAATGTTATGGGTTCCATTTTACCCCTAAAAGCGATGTTCGTGTTTATAAAACCTACCACATATTGGGATTTCCCGTCAGCTGTCTTAACGGCGGATCGTATTTTTTTAAATTGGCGACCAGAATCAAGAAATTCTGTCGCAGCTTGAGCGCCTAAACAACTAATCGAAGCTCCGGTATCCAACAAACCCATCATCGTTTTACCAAAAAGCTGAACTTCCGCATATGGACGAATATCATTGGGCTTATCGTAAATAGAACTTAATAGTTTACGACGAGTATACTTAATTTTACCCCAAAAATTCTTGACACGCTTAGTAGACCGTGTTGTTCTTGAATTAGGAGAGTAATCACTAAAAATGCGTTTTCTAGCAGCATTGTATTCGGCCAAACGAATGTGAAATGGTTTAAAATACGTAGGTGGATGAATTTTTAAGTCTGGAGCAGGTGTTATAGAATTAGGTTTGGAATTGGATTCATTAATGGTTACTATAGGTGTTTCAGCATTACATTCGGAAGAATGATTTACTGAAATTTGTATGTCAGGGTGTTTAATCGGTTTAGATAAAGAATTATCTAAACTCGAACTTGAATTGATTGATGAAGTTGTTGGTTCTAGTCGGTGTTGGTGTATGTTGATCGGGTCGGTTTGCGTGCACTTTTCGGTGCACTGGACCGCAAGTTTTTTGAACCAGTACAGTTTGTACAGGTTGGCTTATAGGCATTGGCTGCTCCGCAACCATAGCAAAATACCCGTCTTTCATCGAGGCAATCTTGGAATCTATGACCCGATTTCTGGCAATTCCAGCAAACGAGAGAAATTGCAGAGATTTCTTCGTCTGATGTTTCGACATCATCTTCATACATCTCATAGACTTGTCTGCGTGGAATAAACGATTTGGAAAATCCATGCTTTTTCCCTATATCTTGCATGAAGAATTCCCGTTTGCGACATACGTCGCGGAGTTGGGAAATTGAATTGATTTCCAAATTTAGCAACTCATGTTGAATTTCCGGTAGTAAATTACGGCGTAAAATTTCCACTAGCACCCGTTCAGGAAGAGGAATCTTAAGGCGATCGGAAATATCAATTATGGCCTCATAAAACAGGTCGAAACCCTCTCCTGGTTTTTGTTTCCGGTCACGAATCATTTCACGAAAATCTACGTCAGTGCGCGAATCTTTGTATTGTTCGCGAAGAGCACTGCAAAGATCTGGCCACACGATTCTCCGAGCAGCTTTGTGGTATCGCCAGAACCAGTCAGAGGCTTTGGACTCAAACAGAGTCGAAATATGGTCACAAAGAACCTCAAAATTCCCACCCAAAGTTTGCTTCGTTAAAGCTTCAACTCTATAAATAAAATTTTCCACTGAGATACCCTTACAGTCCCCAGTAAAACGTATCTTCCAATTATGGATGATATGTCCTACCTTGTCCGACCTTAACGACGAATTTGTTGTCGACGCATTACTAACTGTAGTATTTTGAACCGAAGGATTTCTATTTGCTGGTAAACCTAACAACTGTTCCAGAGTTTGTTGCTCTACGGCTGGCAATGTTAGAATTTGTGGGTGTTGATTAGAAACTGATGGTTGAATTTGTGTCGGGGTATTACCAGGCGATTGTGCACTGAGATTTAACCTTTGGAATCCAGCTTCAATGTTGGATTCTATTAATTTTGTCAAATGTTGACTAAGGGTTGTAAGTATTACGGCTTGCTGAGCACTAACCGCAGCTGAAACCATAGACTGTAGTTGGTCCCGTTGACCTTGGGGAGAACTAGTTGACATAAAAGAAATATTTGGATCTGTAGGTGGAACACTATTGGAACGATTATTATCGTATTCCAAAGCCCTTTGAGCCTGGGCACGCGCACGAGTCACAATTGTAGGTGGAGGTTGTGTATTAACATTACCAGTAGTTGACGGTCTTTGTGGTTGGGTTGCCTTTAGTTTGCCTTCGCAAACAGGACAAACTAGATTGTTTTTAGGGATTTTACCCAAACAAGATGAATGTAAAGGATGACCACAAGGAGGGATATACATAGATCCAGATTCCAAAATGGCATCTTTACAGAGGACACAATTAGGAAGAACGCCACTGGCGCTTTGAGGTTGAGACATTGTATTAAAATATAATAAGAAAAACAAAATTAAACTAAAAATTCAGCAATAAATGTTAAATCAACCAAAACTAAATTCGGTTAAAGACTTAAACTATAAAATAGACTAAAGGTAATTAAAGAAAAATTAATTAAAAGTTTTACACCACAATGGATTTAAAATTCAGAACCAAGTAATGTAAAAACAAGAATAATAATAAAAAAATAATGAAAATAATAAAAAGTATTAAATATTTCGCAAATTAAAATATATAATAATCATGAAATTAGTTCCTGGTTAAACTGACGGATGGTAAAAAAAAATTTTCAACATCGATTAAAAATTCGTTACCAAAGAATATTATAGGGAAAGAGAAATAGTAACAAAACAAAAAATAGGGAATATAGGGAATGGCCGGTACTAGCTTAAAATTTGTTTCCAAGTAGTCATTTCCACACCATACTGATACTATTAGGGAGTATTATCAATATTGATTATTCAGTTTCCGGTCAGTTTTTAGATCGAAATCCAAAAATCAGCAATTCCAGGAAGTGAATTGTCAAATCAATAACACACAACAAATAAGAGAACGTATGATTAACATTAATGTCGGTTAATAGCATAAAAAAGAGAACACATGTAATTCCAGACAATTAGTTAACCATACTAGAAAATGGAAATTGAGGAAGCAGAATGAGAAAAACATAAAAAAAAGAATTGAAAATTTACATTAATAAAGAGGACCACACAAAAACATGAATTTTGTAAATTCAAATGATGGTAGTTTGAGATTTAATTGAACTGTGTGGGCCCCACGTTGGGCGCCAAAAATAATAATGTAGCATACAACTGATCTGATGGTGTCAGAGTTCTCTCTTGTCTCTACTAAAGCAGCCAGCACGCAACTAGTTTCCGGCTTCTATCTCGTCGGCAATCGGGAGGATTCGTTGCTACTTTAAGTAGAGTAAACGTCGACATGCACAGTATTTATTATTTTATTTTGTGCGTGCGTAAAGTAGGGAAAAAAACAGAAATAAACAAAGAAAAGAAAAGAGAAAGGGAGACTAATACGCAGGAAAACGGAAACGAACATTTAACATATTGAACTGCACTGTGTGAAGGTGGTAACACAGTGTCTTTTATCCCCTCCCAACCATGATCATACTAGGGAAATGCTGTTGGTATTAAGTATGATCCCAAAGATTATTACCCTAACCAGAACAGTTCACCAGGAACCAGTTAAAGACAGTTTAGAACTGCATTTTAAAATTCATGTTATTTATTAACAAAAATAAATCCTTAAACATAATGTTTAATAAAAAAAAAAATTAACTAATATTGAACATATTAAAATTAGAGAAGATCGCGTAAAAACAATCTTTTGCAAAAATCAATATTTAAAAAAAATATTTATTTCCAAAAAAATTGGGTTTAATCGGGATTCGAACTCGGCTCTCAAAGCAAAAAAAAAATAAAAACAAAAATATTTAACTCGTCCGGGATTCGAACCTGGGCTTACAAAAAAAAAATAAATTAAAAATTACTTTGCCCTCACTGGGATTCGAACCAGGGCCTAATGAGTGGTAAATTACTACTCAATCCACTCGACTATGGTGAGTTTTGAAAAATTATGGGTTATTTAGTTAATTAAACATTTATGTAATTTACATGTAATAACATTCATGTAATTACAGAAATGTAAAATATTAAATGTATTTGAGAATAAATAAAAGACATTACATACACTGATATAAGATGATTTTAACAATTGCACTCATGTTAACGAATTTTTTTGTTAACAATATTTACTTACTAAACATTCTGTATGTACGTATCAGTGGATGTTATGTGTTTTTATTAATATTTTGTTTGTTTAAAAGAAAAAAATGAAAATAACATAAAAAAAATGAGCAACTAAACTTACATTTACCAGGATCCCACGTCGAAAGATCTTTCGTCTGCTTCCTGTAGATGTTTGTGTATATAATTTTGTTGAAATTTTTAAAAATTTATGTGTTTAAAATTACAGATTAACATTTTATGTTATTAACATTTGAACTCAATGTACATTTTTTTTTTTTTTTAATTTTTTTTTTCTTTTTTACTAATATTTTTGTTTTTATATTATTTTGACACTTGCTTTTAAATATTTTTATACATTTTTAATTTTTCACCACTAACAATACATATTGATTTTTGCATTACATTTAGTTTCTTTAGTTTTCTGTCGCGAGTGATCAACAAAAAAAAAAAAGTGATTTAATTGAATAAAAAAAAAAAATTTAATTAATTAAAAGAAAAAAAAAGTGATAGTTTTAAGGAAAAAAAATGATATTTTTACATATTAATGTCTAACACAATTTGTTTTATATTCTTGAATTAAATAAAGAAAATTATTTAAACATTGTTTCTTTTTGTGTTAAATTTCTTGTTCTTCTTACAGGTTTTTTTTTTTAGGTTCTTGTGTTTACTTTTTGTTCTTGAACTTTTCTTTCAATTTTGATTTAAATTTTTGTGTTTTATGAAATATTAAAAATAAAAAAAAAATTGTTTCACAAAATTTCACACGGATTTTTGGTATAAAATTTTTAAATTTTGATGTTTTTTTTCCTTGGGATTTTTTTTTTAAACTATTAACTTTGGAGTTTTCTTTTGGATTTATTTTTTTTTAAACAGTTGACATTTTCCCCGCACTTTTCACACTTTTCTTCTCGTCTCTAAGACCTTAGTATTGAAACATAAATCTTCCCCTGAAGGTTTGGTTTTACGCCGAAGAAGGCACGATTGTGGACGAAGCCTTCCCAGGCGAAGATTTTGTGCCTGGAGGTTTCGTCGCTAGGAAGAATTTTGTCAAATATATCAAATTGACGTAGGTGTGTTTGTGTGCTGTAAAGATATTTTGGTTTTGGTTATGTTAGTTTGTATGTGTGTGTTTTGTTTTCTTTATGTTAATTATTACCTTTTTGTATATATAAAACAAACGAATTTCTTTTTCTTTGATTTTTGTTGCCGCTGGGTAAATAAAAAAAAACTTTCTGCCTATTTTGGAATTGAAATTTGAGAAATTGGCGTTACTGCGTTAAAAAAATTAGAAAAAAAACTGATTTGAAAAAAAAATGGATTTCTCAAGTTTTCCTTTAGAAAACAAAACTTACATTATTTTATTATCCTGTTACAGATAATTTTGTGGATATAAAATCCAAAAGATCCTTTCACGAAATGCGAACAATTAAAGCCAAATTTATTTAAAACTTAAAAAAAATTGTTTAACACTGAATTGTTTAACATGAATTAAATTCTAAGGATAATTGAAACAGGATAAAAACTTACAATTTCAAAAAAAAACTTCTTTATTTTTTTAAATAAATTTTCCGGCAGAGTAACGACGTTTTTTTTAAAGAAAACTGGTAGGTAGCAGCAGGCAAAAAGGAAAGATTTTGGGCAATGGCTTCCTTTTTATACCCAATATTTGAGAGAAAAATTTTGGAAAATTTGGAAAACTAATGTTTTTTCAGCAAAAACTAACACATACAAAATAAGAAAAACCAATACCAAAATATATATCGAAAATGTCTTCCTTTTATCTTTTGACAACAGCACTGCATTATCATTTAATACAAGCTGTCAACAAATTGAAATGTCATTTGAAACCAAATCTCCACAAACCGTTAAATTCAAATAAAACTCTTCTCAACAGAAAAGTTGTTTAACAAAATTACAATTTTGAAATAAAAATACATAAAATCATTGCCTCCTACTACAAGCGCCCCTACAATTTCTACCGTTTAAACTGATCCTGGTTTCTTCATGAGAACTCATATGTTCTTTTAATGTAAAACTGAATGAAGCAGATACAAGAAAACAATAAATAATGAACAAATATAAAAACATTTGTAATTTTATAATTTTGTTTTGATTAACAAATCGGATTTTTTTGGTTTTTTTATCACTAAAAGAATAAAACATATTTTTAGCGTCCATGCGCTATTAATTTTTTTTATTTAGATATGTTCAGGCCTATTCTGAATAATAAACTTCCTGGGAGTTTGTTCCCTCTCCTATACCTAAAAGGGAAAAAACTCCCGGGGAATAATTGTTCATAATTGACCTGGTTTAGATTTTTTGTCACAAGAATACCGGAGCGAATTTAAAAAGCACGTCTATCTCTTTTAAACGTTAAAAAACGTTAAGTTAAAATACGAAAATTATATTTGGGTGTAATTTAGTATTTTACAACTTTTTTGAATTCTTAATAGTCTCTGAGATATTACCAACAAAGTTCATGTATCTTTAAAAAAATGTGGGAAATTTATATAATTTATTTTAAAATTTTATAAATTTTGTTGAGTTGAAAAATTAAAAAAAATATAAAATAAAAATACATATTAATATTTTTAGCCCTTTTTGTAGATGTACATATATAAATATTTTTGGTCATATCTCGGAGATTAGTAGGTATCCCAATCTAAGTTTTTAAGAAGGCTAAAAAAACAATGTTGCCATATGAAATAAAAATTAAAAAAAATTAAAGATAAATTTTTTCTTTAATTTGATTCTGAATTTAGTTTTTTTAAACACGTAAAAAAATTAAATAAAATTTTTATATAATTTCACAAAATGATTGATTTGAAGAATCTATGCAAAAATAAAATTTTAATTATGATTAACACGTAAAAAGTTGTGGCAATTTTTACGAAATTCTTAAGCACTTTTAAAACTAAGGTTGTCACAGTTTTTGGACCTTCGTTTAAGTTTGTACAATATTTTGTCCAAATCGTTACTATGGGAAAAATCTTTTAAATTTAAAATGGAATTCCTTAGATATTTTAAATATTTTTGAGGAAAATATTTTAATAAATATGGAAAAATATTAAAATAATGTTAATAATAATAATTATAATACCTCCTTTGATTGAATTATTTAACTGCGGAATAGGTTAAATTTGACGTGTATGATATCAATCACGATACATTTGTAAAATATGGAAAAATAAATAAAAATTGAATATTTTTTTAAAGATATTAAAAAATATAAAAGAACATTATTTTTTATGAATTTGTGTTAGTTTGGGTTTTTCGCAATTTTCTTTTAATCATCTGTCAACGCGCATACCATAAAATAATGCAAATAATGATGTGATAAATATTGAACGAGTAGCATACCCGAGGTCATATAGTAGTATACGTATAGGCGAAACACTAATAAGGTGTAGTCCTTTCATCAGCTGATTATTTTTTTGTCCATTGAAATTTAGCCTGAAGCTGTCAAACTCCATATAAAAATCTATTCGCCTTGGGCGAAACTGAAGCTGTTGTCAAACAAAATTTGTTATTCTCTTCACACAGACGAGTTCTGAGGGAATTAATAAACACACTGGAGAGAACTAAACGCACTCACAAAACTACTAATTTTTTCGCGAAATTGCGAGGATATTAGCATTTAATAATTTTTCTTATCACTTAGACCTAATATTTATTAATTTTTGCGACACTTTTAATGTATTAATAATTTGTATTTTACAAACAAAAAAATATTTGTTATTCTTTGACTTTTAATTTTAATTAAAACTAAAAAATTAAAAAATGTAAAAAGTATTTCACGTACTTTTTTATTCTTTCATTAGTGCAGATAAAAACACAAAAATACGTGCTTATAATCCTATATATACAGTGTTGGAAAAAATAATAGAAACGACTTTATATAGTGGTGAAAACTAAATTTTCTCAAAAAGTACCCGTTACAATTTGATGATTTGTATCTTAAATAAAAGGTATTTAGGTCTACTTTCCTACGAAAAATGGAGTTTGTAATTTTTTTTGCTCCATCGTATTTTATTGGTATTTAAAAAATTTAGATCCAAGTATCTTGGAAGTGATGTTATTCCGGAAATAACATTCCTGACTAACACTGATTGGAAGATTCTTAGGAATTACGTTCAGGAAACTGAGTTTCTGAACACTGAAAAATAATTTTTTTTCATGATAAGGAGCCCACAACAGGCCCGATAGTGGCCTAGGTGTATTTCTTCGGATTTGATGTAGTATACATCCTCCTATCGACCTACCACCTACCTACCTAAAAAATTTAGCATTGGAAAAAATAATAGAAACGATTCACAGTATTACACTGGGGACATAAGCTGAGATTTCTTAAACTGCGTTTTGTATTTATTTTTAAAAATTTAAATTGTAAATGATATTCCCAATATCAAAATATACTGTTTCCTCGGTTCTTTATGTTAAGGTGTGTTGACCATATGAGCTCTGACGGCTGAATTGGAGCGACGACTTTCCAATTTTCTTTAATAAAAAGTTAAAAAAGTGAAAGAAAGAAATTGCTTAACATTACTAAATTACTTAAAAAACTACACAGAAAAAACTGAAAAAAGGATTTCAATTACCAAAACCTCGTTTTCAATTATTTTATTTTTTGAAGTTCAACCTATAACAAAAATTGTATATTCAATTACTACTTATAATTGATTTCGTACACAAAATTTTTATTTTTTCTATTTTTGTTGTTGTTAAATACGTATTTGATTATACATTTTTATGAATCAAATACAAAATGAATTGAACCCTTTTAAAATTTTTGATTAATCGTTTAATTGAAAATTTTTTAAAATTAATTTTTTCTGTGTAGTTATTGAAAAGATTTCGAGCCGAAGAAGTTTTGAATCCGCTTATTGATAACGATAATCCACCGATTTTTGGCCCCGATTTTGAGCAATATTTCACATTTTGGCAATTCAACCCGTTCTTGGTGGTTAAAAAGGGGCTTAAATATCAAAGTATCTTGATGGACAGGGAAAATAAGTTGAATTTAAAACTAAAATTTCAAGAAATGTAAAAATTTCGAAAATTAATTTGAAATTTAGGTATAGAACTGTTTGGGAATTAATACTAGTATAGACCCAATACGATCTATTGAAAAAAATAAAACAGAAGGTTTTTAAATGAGGGAAATAAAATATGTTTTTTATTTTATTACCTTTTCTAAAATCTAATACGTTTATTTTATGAAAAAAATTACAAAGAATATTCTTTCAGATGTTTTAATATGATAAGGTGCATTTTATCTGAACTTACGTTACAGTAGACTACCTACAATTCAAACTGAATTTTATTTTTTTTTTTGGTTTTGTGAACTTTTTGTGTTAAATTTAACTTAATTTTAAGTCCCTTTTTAATCACCAAGAACAGGTCGAATTGAAAAATAGCGAAATATTGCTCGAAATTTGGCCCACAAATCGGTGGATTGTCCTTATCTATAAGTGGGTTCAAAACTTTTTCTTTTCGAAATCTTCTCAAAAACTAATTTTTTAGATAATTTAACCATTAGAAGACATTTCTTTCACTATCTGAAATTCTTATCAAAGAAAACTTGAAAGTCGGGCCTCTGATTCAGCTTTCAGGATCCATATGGTCAATCAAGCTTCGAAAAATCAAATGTTAACATAAAAATTAAAGTAAAAAGTATACTTTTATATTAAGAATTTCATTTATTATTAAAATTTTTAAAAATAAGTACTAAACGTAGTTTAAGAAATCTCAGCTTATGTCCCCAGTGTAATACTGTGAATCGTTTCTATTATTTTTTCCAATGCCAAATTTTTTAAATACCAATAAAATACGATGGAGCAAAAAAACTTACAAACTCCATTTATCATAGGAACGGGTACTTTTTGAGAAAATTTAGTTTTCACCACTATATAAAGTCGTTTCTAGTATTTTTTTCCACCACTGTATATAAAACAGACTGTTTGTTTGTTTGTGTGTTTGATTGTTACGCTTTCACGGCAAAACTACTGAACCGATTTACATGAAATTTGGACCGCTAATAGGTCTAACCCCAAAAGGAACAATAGGCTATATAAGATCTTGATCAGATGCCACGCCCCTTTTTACGCCCACTTTTTGTGAAACTATTATTACAACAATTTTGCAATCACAATATGCAAAATTTTGAAATTTTGCATACCGATAGGTATAAGCTTGGAAAGAACTATAGACTATATATAAGAACGTCATCCGATGCCGCGCTCTTTCTACGCCCACTTTTTATAAAACTACCCTTACCTACAATTATATGAAAGAGGAAGTCTGTTTGTTACGCTTTCACGGACACACTACTGAACAGATTTACATAAAATTTAGAACACTAATAGTTCTATTTTAAAGTAGAACAATAGGCTAAATAAAATAATGATTTGACGTCACGATTCTTCATATGCTCACATTTTTCTATATATGTAATTGTTATACAAAATTTTAATTCGAGACTTACAGAAAACTACTGAACCGATAGGTCTGACCTCAGGATCGGACGCCACGCCCCTTTTTACACCAACTTTTTGTAAAACAATCATTAAACCAAATTTACGTTCAGGTATAAAAAAACTACTGGTCCGATTTTCATGAAATCTGTTATAATGAATGTTGTGGAATGAACAGTACGACATATTACATCTTCAAAACCTATAATAAATATATATGAAACTCTTTTTTTACTCTTTCACTACATAACTAATAAACTTTGGCGTTTAATAGGTCTAACCTCAGAAGTTATCAAGTTAGAGTGCTATATTCGGCTATGCCGAGTCTTAAATACCCTCCACCAGCAAGCTACGTTTTATTAAAACCCATTTAACATCAAATTTTTGGATAACTTGACTTCATATAGGAGCTACGACCAATTACGGGCCTCTCCAGAAAAATTTCGTAGAGTGATTCATATGTATGTACACAAAACATATTTGTGTCGAATTTTATCAAGATAGCTTTATTTAACAATGAAATATGTGAGTTTAAATGATTTTCGGAAGAGTGCCTTATATGGGAGCTATGACCAATAATGGACTGATCCGGGGAAAAATTGTTAGAATGATTTATACGTATACAAATTTTATACCGATATGAAACATATGCATTTAATTGATTTTCGGAAGTGGACCCTATATGGGAGCTATGACCAATTATGGTCTTATCCGAAAAAAATTTCGTGGAGTGATTCATATATAGACGAAACATATTTGTGTCGAATTTTATCAAGATACTTTTATTTGACAATTAAATATGTGCGTTTAAGTGATTTCCGGAAGTGAGCCTTATATGGGAGCTATGACTAATAATGGACCGATCCGAAAAGAAATTTGGTAGAATAATTTGTATGTACACAAAACATATTCAGCTCGAATTTTATCACAAAAGCCTTATTTATCAATGAACTATGTGTGTTTAGGTGATTTTTGGAAGTGGACAATATTTTGTGTTGATACCGATATATTTGAGGAGTTATTAATGATAAACTTTTATCCGGGAATATACACCTTTGTATGGGGTCTATGGGAAATATTGGATCAATTGTTATGAGTTTGAACATACTTGATCCCTGGCAAAAAAGAAATAATGTGTGACAAAATTCATCGAAATATCTTTGGTAGTTTCTGAGAAAACTACTTAAGAATTCGAGGTAGTCTGAAATTTTTAATCATAACTTTTTACGTCGTGAACCGGTTTTACTGATTTTTAATACCAAACTCTATATGATATTGATTGGATGATACACACATTTTTATGTTAATTTTTTGAATAACTGCTATAACAGCAAATTTCTAGGCTAAATATAAAAAAACATGAACCGATTTTCAAGAAATTTGGCAACATACAGTGTTTGAGGAAGAGAATGTTTAATACACCAAATCTGAATAAATACACCTATAATGAAATGCAATGAAATTTTTTTCGTCCACTTTTTGTTACATTTATAATGCTAAAGAACATAGTAATGAGAATTATTATTTAGTTAAATTTTTAATCAAAAATTTATTTTTATATGAAAACTCTAAAATGTTTGTAGATCCTTAACTAACTTTACGATTAGGTAAAGTAAAAATCTGCATTCAATTTAATTTATTATCAAATATCGATTTTCATCTAAAGCGTTTTCCACCGGAAAACTGTTTTTATTTAAAAACCTGTAATCTGCTGTATATTATCAGAAAATAACTATTTTAAAACAGAATCTTTATTAGATCTTAAATTAATGTCTACGATGCCACATTTGTATGCAGAATAAAAACTACTGAACAAAAACCGCTTCTAAAATAGGGAAAATAATATATTAATATTACATTTTCACTTAAATTCGAATTTTAAATCGGCTATGGTTCCTTCCTTTAACACCTAAATCTATCTAGAAAATCATTCATATCTCCCTTTAAAATTTGTATTTATATAACTCTTTAAAAAATTACTTTAAATAACTCTAAATTTGAGAAAACAATAAAGATCACTCATATTTTCTATACAAATCGAGTTTAATATCAAAAATAAAAAATTTAAATTTATTGTTAATCGAGATAACAATAAAAATCTATGATCAGGTAAATATGCCATCAAAAAATTATCTTGATATAAATTCGGTTTCCATTTTTCAAATGCAGCTCAAATCAAAACCAAATCAAAACCATGAAGATATGTATTTGACTACTCATTAGAGTGTCCCGAAAGACAGCACTTTTGCAAATCTTACATAGGTAGACCTCTCAAACGATAAAAAATTGGATAAATTGATCTTTCGATATCTTTTTATACTTTTAGAAAATTATGAACCAAAAATTCTGCACAACTTTTTCTATATGTAGCGCCGTATATATTCTAAGCTTTTCAAATTAAATAATAATTTTGAATAACTGCAGCACACATTTTCCATTTACAAATTCTGAAATTTTTTTTAATTAGAGGAAGACGTGGATATTTTAATAAGTAAAATTATTTGGGTATCTGCTTTGTACATCTAACGATATTTGACCTTTATTTCCTCGGATTTAATAAGTGGTGTCTAAATTCAGTCAAAACTTTAGTGTGGATGTATAAAAGCTAATGAATAAAAATAATATGTTTAAACATACTTTTGTACAAATGGATGTATTTTTGAGAAACAATGATGAGACAAAAACGGTGGTTTTAATCTTTAATGAACTACTCAAAATTAAAAGTTGTTTTGCTTTCTCTGTCAAGATTCAAGGATTCTTCATATTTTTTAGAACAGAAAAAACTTAATTTTGTTATTTTTAAAGAAATTTGTAATTGTAATTTTGTACGGTTAATGGTACGTATTTTTGTAGTTAATAAAATGCCCCGAAGCCTTTTGTCTCTATACACCAGGGGCACTACAATTCAAAGTACAGTGTGACCGAATTTAAGCAGAACAGTTCTTTAAATCAACTGCACATGGGAAAAATAAAACAACTAATTTGAAAGTGTCCTTAGTTCCCTACCAGTGATTGAGAATGCTGATTTCAGTATAATTTCTCAAAAAAAACTTTCCTAAATGGGAAAATAATTTTACCGATCTATCCAATTGGCCATTTTCTAAAAATACATTATGCAATAAATATATACCAAAACAAGTGGCAATTTTAATGCTTTAAAATGGTGCATAAACGACTGTTGTAGCACGAAAACTGCCAAAGTTAATTGCAACCATATCGGAACTTCTGATTACAGCGTTTATTAAACATATAACAATAATTCTACCGATCTATCAAACTGGCCAATTTGTAAAAAAACACATTATGCTACAAATGATATACCAAATTAAAGTGCAATCATAATTTTGAATACAAATTAGTCAAAATTTCCTAATTAAAGCACATTTTCAATTTGTAAATTTTTAAGGGACATTTTTGTCCAGAAAATGACTTTAAGTATTAAACAAAATGCAGAAAAATATAATAACTATTTTATCGTTATAAGCTAAATTTTGACATCTATTAAAAAAAGTATAGTCATCACAGACAGAATAATATTCTCTTTATTTTAGAGGAAACCCGGCAACGCCGGGTACGCGCAGCTAGTATAATATATAATAATATAAGATAAAAAATATATATATATATATAAATATTAATAACACACAAAAAATAACGTACCAAAAATTCATTTACTATTTAGTACATTTTGAAATGTGTTTACATATTTTAGTGCTTCTACTAAGGCGAAATTTACATGAAGACTTTTCAGACGTCTTTTATTTGCAATTCTCTTTTGAGAATCTTTCAAGAAATAATGAATTTTTATATGGTGATTTCTTACATGCATGTCATTTTTTATATCCTTCACCTTCGTGAGAAGGTGGTATACCAGCCCATTCATGTCATTTTTTATATCCTTCACCTTCGTGAGAAGGTGGTATACCAGCCCCTCCTTAAAATTCCATAATGACCAAAAATCCTCTCCAGAATTTCATGGCCACTTTTCAAGGATACTAAGATGATTTGGGATAAACTAGTAATAGGGAACTATTAAGGACATCTGGGACAACCGATTCCATATATCGTGGTATACCAGCCCCTCCTTAAAATTCTATAATGACCACAAATCAAGGACATTTGGGACTACCGATTCCATATATCGTGGTATCCCAGCCCCTCCTTAAAAATCCATAATGACCGCAAATCCTCTCTAGAATTTCTTGACCAATTTTCAGGGCCACTTTTCAGGGATCCTAAGATTATTTGGGATAAACTAGTTACAGAGAACTATTAAGGACATCTGGGACTACCGATTCCATATATTGTGGTATCCCAGCCTCTCCTTAAAATTCCACAAATCCTCTCCAGAATTTCATGGCCACTTTTAAAGGATTCTAAGATTATTTGAGATAAACCAGTAATAGGAAACTATCAAGGACGTTTGGGACTACCGATTCCATATATCATGGTATCCCAGCCCCTCCTTAAAATTCCATAATGACCACAAATCCTCTCCAGAATTTCATGGCCACTTTTAAAGGATTCTAAAATTATTTGGGATAAACGAGTACTAGGGAACTATCAAGGACATATGGGACTACCGATTCCATATATCGTGGTATCCCAGCCCCTCCTTAAAATTCCATAATGACCACAAATCCTCTCTATAATTTCTTGACCAATTTTCAGGGCCACTTTTCAGGGATCCTAAGATTATTTGGGATAAACTAGTTATAGAGAACTATTAAGGACATCTGGGACTACCGATTCCATATATTGTGGTATACCAGCCCCTCCTTAAAATTCCATAATGACCAAAAATCCTCTCCAGAATTTCATGGCCACTTTTCAGGGATCCTAAGATTATTTGGGATAAACTAGTAATAGGGAACTATTAAGGACATCTGGGACTACCGATTCCATATATCGTGGTATACCAGCCCCTCCTTAAAATTCCATAATGACCAAAAATCCTCTCCAGAATTTAATGGCCACTTTTAAAGGATCCTAAGATTATTTGGGAAAACCAGTAATAGGGAACTATCAAGGACATTTGGGACTACCGATTCCATATATCGTGGTATCGCAGCCCCTCCTTAAAATTCCATAATGACCACAAATCCTCTCTAGAACTTTCTGGTCACAAACCATTTTTAATGCCAATATAGTAAATTTTTCTTTTTTCTTTATATTTTTTTATTCTGAAAATATTTCAGAAATACTGGATATATGATTTTTTCAACAAATTAGAGCATTTTGACTGTTAATTGGTTAACAGTGCACTGTTAACTGCAAAAATAGTTTAGCTGTATAACCCTTTTTAATTACTTTTTCGTAATAAAAATATTACATTTTTAACATAAAAACAATTTAGTTTGATTAAAATTAATAAATAGTATTTTTTTAATGCAAATTTTAATGCTTTCATAAAAAAACACGCAATTATTTTTTACATGACTTAAATAACAACAGTACGAATGAGTGTAAAGAAGAATTTCAAAAACAATCATGAAAATTCTAAATCATATTAGTTTTCTTACCCACTATTCGTTAATCGTTAATAACTCCCTCAAATATATCAGTATCAACACAAAATTTTGTACATACAAACATAATAATAATAGAAATCATACTACCAACGAAGATCTCAGTCGGTCCACAATTGGTCATAGCTCCCATATAAGGTCCACCTCCAAAAATCACCTAAACGCACATATTTAATTGATAAATAAAGCTTTTGTGATAAAATTCGAGCTGAATATGTTTTGTGTACATACAAATCATTCTACCAAATTTCTCTTCGGATCGGTCCATTATTAGTCGTATCTCCCACATAAGGCCCACTTCCAAAAATCACTTAAACGCACATATTTCATTGTCAAATAAAGGTATCTTGATAAAATTCGACACAAATATGTTTCATCTATATATGAATCACTCTACGAAACTTTTTCGGATAGGACCATAATTGTTCATAGCTCCCAAATCAAAAAAATCACTTTTTGTAGAGGCCCGAAATTGGTCATAGCTCCTATATAAAGTCCACTTCCGAAAATCAATTAAACGCACATATTTTATTAATTAATAAATCTATTGGAGTAATATTCGACTTGATTTTTTTTTTGCATATAAATCATTATACGATCATTTTTCTTGATCGGTCCATAATTGGTTACAACTCCCATATAAGGATCATTTCCGAAAATTACTTAAACACACATTGACAATCAAAGTCATCGGGATAAAATTCGACATAAATGTGTATTTTGTATTTATAAATCGTTATACGGAATTTTACTTCTGAAAATCACTTAATACCACTTAATTCATTATTAAATGATTATATCCAGATAAAATTCGACATGAGTATGTTTGTGTATATATAAATCATTATATTAAATGTTTACAACTGGCCTATTAACCCATTTACAGCCAATCAAAAAGTACAAGTTAAATTTTTGAAACTTCAAGGTATATTTATTTTCAACAATGCAAAAAAGCAGAAACGAAAAAAAAAAAAAATATTAAAAAATATTATTAATTAGGACATTAGAGAGGATTTCCGTTTTTATGTAGCTCGCGTTTTTTAACGGTTTAGAGACGTCCCAGAAACTAGAAACAGAGTGAAATGGCAGACACGGGCATTACTATGTTATCATATTATTTTTAGACCGTTTGTTTCAAATTAATAACTGTCATACTTTGTTTAAAAAATTATAACAAATTTATTTTATAACATGTTTTTAGTATATTTTTTGCCACTGAAGTTTAATAGATTATTACAACAATAACAATGAATTTAGTTAAATTGTTTGATTTAATATTTATTCTGAGCACTTTCCTCTACTCAATACTGAAAAAATAAATAAACCAGAGTTAACCGTTTTTTAATACAGCCTTAAAAATTAAGTGTTCCCAAATTGGCACAGCGACCGTAAATGGGTTAATATAAAATATTATGAACCTAATCAAAATTAGTTCCACATATGCATAAATGTTAGTACCCTCACTACGGAAACAACAATTTTGTCAAGTTATCTAAAAATTAGATAGTTAAATGGGTTTTAATAAAAAGTAGCTTGCTGGTGTATTTAAGATTCGGCAGAGCCGAATTTAGCACTCTAACTTGTTTAATTATTTATTCGTAATAAAAATTAAATTAATTTTTTAACATTAAAACAATTTAGTTTGATTAAAAATAAATAGTATTAAAATTAAAAAGTATAAGTTGAGTATAATATCAACAGTACAAATGAGTGTAAAGAAGAATCTCAAAAACAATCATGAGAATCCCAAAGACCAGTTAGATCTTTAGCTGAGATCACACGATTGCCGCAAATGCGCCAATCTGACACAATTTTTATTGTGCTAAATTTCCGCAGAATACCAAAATTGTTCCAATAAAATTCTCTACGGTCACACAATTGTTTTATTTTTTAAAAATTTTATTGCAGCAAGTTGGCGCAGTTGGAGATTGCGACAACAATTGCCGTAATGCTGTCACACGATTGTTCCAATTGAAAAATCCGCCGCTTTGCTATATGCTATATTATGTTTTACTTTCTGTACAAAAATGATTTATTCATTGAAAAAATTAAGACTACATCGGCTTTGTATCAAAATATTCTTACGAAATCCATATCACACCATCTTTTTTGATGTAGAGTATAAAAATTGCCGCACAAGAACACATTAAATATTGGCGTATTTTCGCCATTTTTATTGGCTCATGTTTGTTGTTCGAGCGGTCACACGATTGCCGCCCGAGGTGAATTGATGAATGATTAAATTGGGTCGTGATCCAAATTATTAAATATATGATGAACGTGTGCCAGTGCCCAATAACCATACTAAAACATTTTACAAAAAATAAAAATAAAAGTTTGGCACATTTTTAAATTCCTTGAATATGAGCTTGATTGGCCAATTTGGTATAACATTGAGTAAAAAGCCTATAATTCATAAATCGAATTTTATTGCACAACTAGCTATACCCAGTGTGCTTTGCTACCCTAAAAGCAATATGTATAAATAAAAAACCCACTTAACGATTTTGAAGATTCTAACCACAATAGTTTTCCAGATTTATAATATGTTACATATCTATCTATGAAAAATTTTAATAATATAAGAGTTTCCAAGGTAAACGAAATTTTGTATTTAATTCATATATGTTGTGCCAAGCCACCCATTGAAAGTCCGCCCGTTATGCTCTAAATGTTCACATGAATGTCAAAGTTCTTCATGTAAAATTTAAAGATATACGATCGAAGAATTTTTCTATTTGATTCATGTGGGGGCTTCAAGCTCCCCAGATGAAAGTCCGCGCTGTTTCCTCCAAAATGTTCAGATGAATATTAAAGTAATTTGTGTAAACTTTTAAGAATCAAGTTCTATTAGTTTCCCAGATAAACGAAATTTTATATTTAATTCATATGGGAGGTGCCAAGTTCCCCATTGAAAGTCCGCCCGTTATACTCTAAATGATCAGATGAATGTCAAGATTCTTCAAGTAAAATTTAAAGATTCTAGTTCTAATAATTTCTCAGATATACGAATTTTTCTATTTAGATGAAAGTCCGCTTTTTTTTCCTCCAAAATGTTCAGATGAATATTTAAGTTCTTCGTGCAAATTTTGAACAATTTAGTTTCATTAGTTTTCCAGATAAACGAATTTTTGTATTTAATTAATATGGGAGGTGCCGCTCCCCTCATGGGGTAGTCCGCCAATTTTTTACCCAAAATGTTTAAATGGATGTTTAAGTTATTCGTGCAAAATTTGAAGATTCTAACTGTAATAGTTTCCAAGATAAACGAATTTTTGTATTTAATTTATATGGGAGGTGCCACGCCCCCTAATGCTATTCCGCCTACATTTTGTCCTAAATAATCATATTGACACTAAAGTTGCTCCGACAAAATTTGAGGACTCTAACTGTTATATGATCTCAAATATACGGATTTAATATTTTCTTAATATGGGCCCACCTAGAATTTCAAAATAAAAAGTAGCCTATTACCTATTCCAGACATACAGGAATACGCTCCGAAAATTTGAAGAAATCGGTTCAGCCGTTTAGTGATAGAGTGATTATTCATATGTACACAAAACATATTTGTGTCGAATTTTATTTGTAATAGATATCGACCAGAAATCTATGGCTAGTCTTGCCAAGAATAAAGGTAGGGCTTACTTCGCCTCTAAAGCTGTCATATTCAAAATTGGGAAGGTGCCAATTGAAAGGGCTGTTACAACAAGACTCGAAAAGGACACTAAAATACCTAAGACCACAGCATCAGTAGCAACTACTGATAACGTTAAGGTGTCAAATCCTAAAAGCGAGGAAGTTACCACTAACTCGCCAAAAGGTGCAGCTGCCCTTTCCAAAATTGGGGAGGTGCCGATTGAAAGGGATGTCAAAACCGGCCCCGATAAGGACACCAAAACACCTAAGACGGTACCCAAAGCATCATTAGCAAGTACTGGTAATTTTGATGAGTCAAATCCTAAAAGCGAGGAGGAAATCACTCACTCGCCAGAAGACAGAACAGCAGTGCTGTCCAAAATTGGGAAAGTGTCGATTAAAAAGACTGCTCTTCCTATACCTGATAAGGGAACCGCAGTGCCATCAATGGTACCCACTGCATGAATAGCCACTTCAGGTTACCCGGAGGAGTCAAATCCAACGAGCGGGGATGTGATCACTAGCTCGCTAGAAGACAGTTTAAATGGATGACAATGATTGAGGTTATCCAAATAAACCTCCATCGGAGCGAGACAGCTACCAACGCTCAGATGGCTAAAATTAACACAGGTAGGATACATATAGCTTTAATCCAGGAACCTTGGACGATTCGCAACAAGGTTTCTGGATTAAATCACGTAAATTTCCAACTTTTCTACGCTGATACAAGGTCTCGACTGAGAACATGTATCTTATGTCACAAGAATTTATGTTTTCTCCTCTCAACAGGATTATCCACATCGGATGCAACGGTACTGAAGCAAGGTCGTGGCAACATATACCTTGCATCTGTTTACCTGCCTTTCGATTCTCCGACACTACCACCAACGTCGGATCTGATGAAACTGGTCGAAGAGGCACAAAGGCAAAATATGAAAATTGTAATAGGTTGTGATGCCAACTCGCACCATGTAGCTTGGGGTAGTACAAACACCAATCGCAGAGGACAAGCCCTTATGGATTTCCTTAATACTAAAGACTTGATCACATCGAACTTAGGTAATAAAGCTACCTTCGTCAATAGAATCAGAGAAGAAGTATTAGATGTAACTATATGTTCAGAAGAGCTTATAAACGAAATTCAGGATTGGAGAGTTTCGGACGAGCACTCCTTTTCTGACCATCGGTACATAAGATTCAAAATACTACGGCCGCCAAAGTTTCGGAATAAGTCTAAAACTAATTGGACAATGTTCCCATATAAGGATCATTTCCGAAAATTACTTAAACACACATTGACAATCAAAGTCATCGGGATAAAATTCGACATAAATGTGTATTTTGTATTTATAAATCGTTATACGGAATTTTACTTCTGAAAATCACTTAATACCACTTAATTCATTATTAAATGATTATATCCAGATAAAATTCGACATGAGTATGTTTGTGTATATATAAATCATTATATTAAATGTTTACAACTGGCCTATTAACCCATTTACAGCCAATCAAAAAGTACAAGTTAAATTTTTGAAACTTCAAGGTATATTTATTTTCAACAATGCAAAAAAGCAGAAACGAAAAAAAAATATTAAAAAATATTATTAATTAGGACATTAGAGAGGATTTCCGTTTTTATGTAGCTCGCGTTTTTTAACGGTTTAGAGACGTCCCAGAAACTAGAAACAGAGTGAAATGGCAGACACGGGCATTACTATGTTATCATATTATTTTTAGACCGTTTGTTTCAAATTAATAACTGTCATACTTTGTTTAAAAAATTATAACAAATTTATTTTATAACATGTTTTTAGTATATTTTTTGCCACTGAAGTTTAATAGATTATTACAACAATAACAATGAATTTAGTTAAATTGTTTGATTTAATATTTATTCTGAGCACTTTCCTCTACTCAATACTGAAAAAATAAATAAACCAGAGTTAACCGTTTTTTAATACAGCCTTAAAAATTAAGTGTTCCCAAATTGGCACAGCGACCGTAAATGGGTTAATATAAAATATTATGAACCTAATCAAAATTAGTTCCACATATGCATAAATGTTAGTACCCTCACTACGGAAACAACAATTTTGTCAAGTTATCTAAAAATTAGATAGTTAAATGGGTTTTAATAAAAAGTAGCTTGCTGGTGTATTTAAGATTCGGCAGAGCCGAATTTAGCACTCTAACTTGTTTAATTATTTATTCGTAATAAAAATTAAATTAATTTTTTAACATTAAAACAATTTAGTTTGATTAAAAATAAATAGTATTAAAATTAAAAAGTATAAGTTGAGTATAATATCAACAGTACAAATGAGTGTAAAGAAGAATCTCAAAAACAATCATGAGAATCCCAAAGACCAGTTAGATCTTTAGCTGAGATCACACGATTGCCGCAAATGCGCCAATCTGACACAATTTTTATTGTGCTAAATTTCCGCAGAATACCAAAATTGTTCCAATAAAATTCTCTACGGTCACACAATTGTTTTATTTTTTAAAAATTTTATTGCAGCAAGTTGGCGCAGTTGGAGATTGCGACAACAATTGCCGTAATGCTGTCACACGATTGTTCCAATTGAAAAATCCGCCGCTTTGCTATATGCTATATTATGTTTTACTTTCTGTACAAAAATGATTTATTCATTGAAAAAATTAAGACTACATCGGCTTTGTATCAAAATATTCTTACGAAATCCATATCACACCATCTTTTTTGATGTAGAGTATAAAAATTGCCGCACAAGAACACATTAAATATTGGCGTATTTTCGCCATTTTTATTGGCTCATGTTTGTTGTTCGAGCGGTCACACGATTGCCGCCCGAGGTGAATTGATGAATGATTAAATTGGGTCGTGATCCAAATTATTAAATATATGATGAACGTGTGCCAGTGCCCAATAACCATACTAAAACATTTTACAAAAAATAAAAATAAAAGTTTGGCACATTTTTAAATTCCTTGAATATGAGCTTGATTGGCCAATTTGGTATAACATTGAGTAAAAAGCCTATAATTCATAAATCGAATTTTATTGCGCAACTAGCTATACCCAGTGTGCTTTGCTACCCTAAAAGCAGTATGTATAAATAAAAAACCCACTTAACGATTTTGAAGATTCTAACCACAATAGTTTTCCAGATTTATAATATGTTACATATCTATCTATGAAAAATTTTAATAATATAAGAGTTTCCAAGGTAAACGAAATTTTGTATTTAATTCATATATGTTGTGCCAAGCCACCCATTGAAAGTCCGCCCGTTATGCTCTAAATGTTCACATGAATGTCAAAGTTCTTCATGTAAAATTTAAAGATATACGATCGAAGAATTTTTCTATTTGATTCATGTGGGGGCTTCAAGCTCCCCAGATGAAAGTCCGCGCTGTTTCCTCCAAAATGTTCAGATGAATATTAAAGTAATTTGTGTAAACTTTTAAGAATCAAGTTCTATTAGTTTCCCAGATAAACGAAATTTTATATTTAATTCATATGGGAGGTGCCAAGTTCCCCATTGAAAGTCCGCCCGTTATACTCTAAATGATCAGATGAATGTCAAGATTCTTCAAGTAAAATTTAAAGATTCTAGTTCTAATAATTTCTCAGATATACGAATTTTTCTATTTAGATGAAAGTCCGCTTTTTTTTCCTCCAAAATGTTCAGATGAATATTTAAGTTCTTCGTGCAAATTTTGAACAATTTAGTTTCATTAGTTTTCCAGATAAACGAATTTTTGTATTTAATTAATATGGGAGGTGCCGCTCCCCTCATGGGTAGTCCGCCAATTTTTTACCCAAAATGTTTAAATGGATGTTTAAGTTATTCGTGCAAAATTTGAAGATTCTAACTGTAATAGTTTCCAAGATAAACGAATTTTTGTATTTAATTTATATGGGAGGTGCCACGCCCCCTAATGCTATTCCGCCTACATTTTGTCCTAAATAATCATATTGACACTAAAGTTGCTCCGACAAAATTTGAGGACTCTAACTGTTATATGATCTCAAATATACGGATTTAATATTTTCTTAATATGGGCCCACCTAGAATTTCAAAATAAAAAGTAGCCTATTACCTATTCCAGACATACAGGAATACGCTCCGAAAATTTGAAGAAATCGGTTCAGCCGTTTAGTGATAGAGTGATTATTCATATGTACACAAAACATATTTGTGTCGAATTTTATTTGTAATAGATATCGACCAGAAATCTATGGCTAGTCTTGCCAAGAATAAAGGTAGGGCTTACTTCGCCTCTAAAGCTGTCATATTCAAAATTGGGAAGGTGCCAATTGAAAGGGCTGTTACAACAAGCCTCGAAAAGGACACTAAAATACCTAAGACCACAGCATCAGTAGCAACTACTGATAACGTTAAGGTGTCAAATCCTAAAAGCGAGGAAGTTACCACTAACTCGCCAAAAGGTGCAGCTGCCCTTTCCAAAATTGGGGAGGTGCCGATTGAAAGGGATGTCAAAACCGGCCCCGATAAGGACACCAAAACACCTAAGACGGTACCCAAAGCATCATTAGCAAGTACTGGTAATTTTGATGAGTCAAATCCTAAAAGCGAGGAGGAAATCACTCACTCGCCAGAAGACAGAACAGCAGTGCTGTCCAAAATTGGGAAAGTGTCGATTAAAAAGACTGCTCTTCCTATACCTGATAAGGGAACCGCAGTGCCATCAATGGTACCCACTGCATGAATAGCCACTTCAGGTTACCCGGAGGAGTCAAATCCAACGAGCGGGGATGTGATCACTAGCTCGCTAGAAGACAGTTTAAATGGATGACAATGATTGAGGTTATCCAAATAAACCTCCATCGGAGCGAGACAGCTACCAACGCTCAGATGGCTAAAATTAACACAGGTAGGATACATATAGCTTTAATCCAGGAACCTTGGACGATTCGCAACAAGGTTTCTGGATTAAATCACGTAAATTTCCAACTTTTCTACGCTGATACAAGGTCTCGACTAAGAACATGTATCTTATGTCACAAGAATTTATGTTTTCTCCTCTCAACAGGATTATCCACATCGGATGCAACGGTACTGAAGCAAGGTCGTGGCAACATATACCTTGCATCTGTTTACCTGCCTTTCGATTCTCCGACACTACCACCAACGTCGGATCTGATGAAACTGGTCGAAGAGGCACAAAGGCAAAATATGAAAATTGTAATAGGTTGTGATGCCAACTCGCACCATGTAGCTTGGGGTAGTACAAACATCAATCGCAGGGGACAAGCCCTTATGGATTTCCTTAATACTAAAGACTTGATCACATCGAACTTAGGTAATAAAGCTACCTTCGTCAATAGAATCAGAGAAGAAGTATTAGATGTAACTATATGTTCAGAAGAGCTTATAAACGAAATTCAGGATTGGAGAGTTTCGGACGAGCACTCCTTTTCTGACCATCGGTACATAAGATTCAAAATACTACGGCCGCCAAAGTTTCGGAATAAGTCTAAAACTAATTGGACAATGTTCGGTTCCTTACTAAAGAACCGTTTATGTCAGAACACTTTTCAATGTCGAAATAAAAATGACAGACTCCAAAGTATAAATGCTCACAAGTGCCTTGGTTGAATCGTTCGAGGACAGCTGCCCTCTGCGAGAGCGGAGATCTGCCCAGGAGAAACCCTGGGTAACCGGGGAGATCCGGAACCTTGGTAAGACTCTTCGCAAACTATTTAACCGGGCACGGCGTAAAAAGACCACAGTATACTGGGGTGAGTATCGTAGTAAACTTGGTGAATATAAGAAAATTGTTCGTAAAGCCAAACGAGACTCCTGGAAGCTTTTCTGTGAACAGGTAGACAGCGTGAATGACGTATCGAAGATAAAAAAATTCCTATCCAAAACTCATGGCCAACCAGAATCTATGGTCGATGATATGGGCAGGAGGCTGGAGGATATAGAGGAGACAATGAAACTCCTAATGGACTCTCATTTTCCACCCGGTATATCGAATAACATAGATGAACCGATATTGGAGGAAGGGGAGGCTAACACGGAAATTGTAATTGCATCTGATATGGTTAAAGGGGCAATCAAGAGCTTCGCTCCCTATAAAGCTGCAGGGCCGGATGGCATTTTCCGGCACTCTTACAGATGGAGGCGGGACTGGTTTCCGTACATCTTTCTCAAATATTCACTGCATGCTTGAAATTCACATATACCCCATTAAATGGCAGGATGCAAGGGTAATATTTATACCTAAACCAGGGAAACCTAGCTATTCGACACCAAAGTCTTATCGACCGATAAGTCTTACGTCCTTCCTACTTAAAACTTTGGAACGGATAGGTGAGAGTATGGTGAAAAGCAGTATACCCGACAAAGACCTAAAATTTAAGCAGCATGCTTATGTAAAGGGACGATCGGTGGAAACCGCTTTAAACGAAGTTGTCCACTTCATAGGTGCATCCTTTGATAGCAAACTGTATACACTGGCGGTATGCATTGACATCGAAGGCGCCTTCAATAACGTGCACACTGATACTCTTATCCAATCCCTAGACCAGTTTTATGTTGACCGGGTGCTCCGTTACTGGATCAACCACATGCTAAGGAACAGATGGATAAGCTGCGAGATGTACGATATAACTATCAGGAAAAAGGTATTTCGCGGTATACCACAGGGTGGCATTTTGTCACCTTTACTCTGAGTTACCACGATTAATAGCCTCCTAAGGACCCTAACTGAGAAAGGATTTAGACCTGTCTGCTATGCAGACGATGTCGTAATACTTTTAAAGGGAAAGGATCCAAATTACTTGTGTAGAAGAGCTGAGGTGGCTCTGAATACGGCCTTGAGCTGGGCTCAACCGAGAGGCCTCAATGTTAACCCGGCAAAAACGGAAATCTGTCTTTTCACAAGAAAGACTAAAATGTCTACGTATACTGAACCTTGCTTCCTGGGCAAGAAGATACCAGTGACAGACAAAGTTAAGTACTTAGGTGTAACCCTCGACCGGAAATTAAAATGGAGACACCACATAGAGGATAGGATCAACAAGGCACATCGGTGCTGGGCGATATGTAGGAGAACTATAGGCATGAAATGGGGTCTTAGTCCTACTATGACAAATTGGCTTTATAAAAGTGTAATTAGACCAATTCTAGCTTATGCTTCAATAATCTGGTGGACTGCTTTAGACAAAAAGTGCAATATCAAACTACTACAGGGAGTTCAGCGTACATGCTGCCTAGGTATAAGTGGTGCCATGTGTACTACTTCAACCAAAGCTCATTGAAACATATTTAAGATATGAGGCGGCGCTTACAGCCGAACGGCTCTTTACTTTAGGCGAACTGGCCAAAAGCGGTTATAGGACACGTCATCAATGTATACTGGACACATTTGAAGGTTATACACAATCATCAGACGTGCCTGATCGTATACCAGACACAGAATATGTCGGAAACTTTGAAACGCTGATCCCAGATAGAATGTCTTGGTCAAGCGGAACATTAGAGCAAATACCATTAGGATTCCGTTGTTACACGGATGGCTCTAAATTGGGGGACAAAGTGGGGCTGGGTTTCTATATTGAAGACCCAGAAACAGAAATATACCACCGTTTACCAAATCATAACACAAGCTTCCAGGCAAAAGTACGAGCAATAACGGAATGCGTAAATTGGATTAGAATAAATATGGCGCCCACAGCGCTTAATATATTTACCGACACACAGTGGTATAGGAAAAAAAAAAAGAGGGAAATAATTCGGTAACTTCTAAACGGTTAATCCGATTTTAATGAAATTTGGTGTGCACAAAGAGGAGGTGTTGTCGAGTTTAGGTTTTGAATTTGGACCTTATAGGCCAACCAGGGGCCCGGCGGGGGGTCATCAAATTAGGACACCTCGGCTATGTTAAATTTTTAAAACGATCCTATTTCTTCATTTGAGTTCCGATTTAAAAAAAATTTCGTATATAGAATCTCCTCATCGAGCACTATAAAAAATGTTGTCATAGCAGTAAATTATCTCTTATAGTTTAGGAGATATTCGCATTTGAAAATTAAAATTTTAAAATTTTTACCGTCCTTACTTTAGTTTTTTTTGATAATAGCAGGTCCAAATATTCCCGATTTTCGCCATTTTGTTTTATTCGCTTAACAACAAGTTTATATATCAAGCAGTGAAAGAATTATGTAAAAATCATGACTGAGTCCAAAGTTATAGGCATTTTAATTTAAAAAATTAAAAAAAGGCGATTTTTTGTCATTTTTTTGGGAAAAAAGTATCTTTTTCTTTTTAAGTTATCTAAAAAGTTTCTAAGAAGATGTATATAGAATTTATACTTTTTGGAAAGCTGACTTTACATAAAGTACGATAAATGAAACAAAACCTAAAAATTTTTGATACCGAGGGGACCAGGTCCATCCAAAAAAACCCTATTTTTTATGGAAAATTAAATTTTGAGCAAAAATTCTCAAATCGCATAGTCGATATCAAATTATAGTGACCTGTTTTATATGACCCAATATGTTCTTAATCATTTTGTAACGGGTTTCGATAACCCCGCCCCTGGTATGGATATAATAGGCAAAAAACTAAAAAATCCCATTTTTGGGATTTTTTAAAACTTTTTTGGGAATTCCGGGATTTCTAATAAGAAAATTCGAAATTTTGATTTAATTTTGGATTTTAAGTAAAAAAATCTACCTAACTGTAAAATTTCATCAAAAAATATTCATAAATAAAATTTTTATTGCAATTAGAAAAATTTGTATCTTCGCAAAAACTGAATAAAAAACATTTTTTAATTTTTTTTAAAAAAAGTATTCCGCGAATTTTTTAATTTTCAAAAATTATATACAGTTTTGAAAAATAGACAAAATTACCTTTCCATTGATATATAACATGCCTACCTAATGTTTTTTAAGTGACAAATTAATTAGGGAAAACTCAACATCTTTTAGAAAATTTACCTAGCACTATTATTTTCATCCATATATGTAACAAATTTAAGAGTTAACCTTATGGATGAAAATAATAGTGCTAGGCAAATTTTCTAAAAGATGTTGAGTTTTCCCTAATTAATTTGTCACTTAAAAAACATTAGGTAGGCATGTTATATATCAATGGAAAGGTAATTTTGTCTATTTTTCAAAACTGTATATAATTTTTGAAAATTAAAAAATTCGCGGAATACTTTTTTTAAAAAAAATTAAAAAATGTTTTTTATTCAGTTTTTGCGAAGATACAAATTTTTCTAATTGCAATAAAAATTTTATTTATGAATATTTTTTGATGAAATTTTACAGTTAGGTAGATTTTTTTACTTAAAATCCAAAATTAAATCAAAATTTCGAATTTTCTTATTAGAAATCCCGGAATTCCCAAAAAAGTTTTAAAAAATCCCAAAAATGGGATTTTTTAGTTTTTTGCCTATTATATCCATACCAGGGGCGGGGTTATCGAAACCCGTTACAAAATGATTAAGAACATATTGGGTCATATAAAACAGGTCACTATAATTTGATATCGACTATGCGATTTGAGAATTTTTGCTCAAAATTTAATTTTCCATAAAAAATAGGGTTTTTTTGGATGGACCTGGTCCCCTCGGTATCAAAAATTTTTAGGTTTTGTTTCATTTATCGTATTTTATGTAAAGTCAGCTTTCCAAAAAGTATAAATTCTATATACATCTTCTTAGAAACTTTTTAGATAACTTAAAAAGAAAAAGATACTTTTTTCCCAAAAAAATGACAAAAAATCGCCTTTTTTTAATTTTTTAAATTAAAATGCCTATAACTTTGGACTCAGTCATGATTTTTACATAATTCTTTCACTGCTTGGTATATAAACTTGTTGTTAAGCAAATAAAAAAAAATGGCGAAAATCGGAAATATTTGGACCTGCTATTATCAAAAAAACTAAAGTAAGGACGGTAAAAATTTTAAAATTTTAATATTCAAATGCGAATATCTCCTAAACTATAAGAGATAATTTACTGCTACGACGACATTTTTTATAGTGCTCGATGAGGAGATTCTATATACGAAATTTTTTTTAAATCGGAACTCAAATGAAGAAATAGGATCGTTTTAAAAATTTAACATAGCCGAGGTGTCCTAATTTGAGGACCCCCCGCCGGGCCCCTGGTTGGCCTATAAGGTTCAAATTCAAAACCTAAACTCGACAACACCTCCTCTTTGTGCATACCAAATTTCATTAAAATCGGATTAACCGTTTAGAAGTTACCGAATTATTTCCCTCTTTTTTTTTTCCTATACCACTGTGCGACAGCCAGAAGGCAATTAGGGCGATATCAGGCGATAGAACTAAATCTAAGACCGAACTGGATTGTAAGAAAGCTTTAACTGAATACTCTCCCAGGGGTAAGGTTCACATCATATGGGTACCAGGCCACTCGGGAGTAGTCGGCAACGAAAGGGCGAATGTAATAGTTTTAAAGGGAAGGGAGCTCGATGTAGTTAACCTGACAAACGCAAAACCATTCGACGCAACAAAAGCTGAACTAAAAATATGAGTGAGAGAATCCCATAAGGCCTCTTGGAATAATGAAACGGTGGGTAGAACCACGAAGATCCTATGGAGTGACCCTGATGAGAGCAAGACGAAAAATCTCCTCAAAATGAGCAAGTCTGAAGTTAGTATAATGGTACGTATTCTGAGTGGACACACAGGACTACGAGCACATCTATGCAAAATTGGACGTGCGGATTCAGACGAATGTAGAGCACGTGGAGAGGACAGTGAAACTCTGAAGCACTTTCTTTGCCACTGCCAGGCATTCGTCGAAGTTAGATCCAAGTATCTTGGAAGTGATGTTATTCCGGAAATAACATTCCTGACTAACACTGATTGGAAGATTCTTTGGAATTACGTTCAGGAAACTGAGTTTCTGAACACTGAAAAATAATTCTTTCAGTTCTTTTTTTTCATGAATTGGAGCGCACAATAGGCCCGATAGTGGCCTAGGTGTATTTCTTCGGATTTGATGTAGTATACATCCTCCTATCGACCTACCTACCTACCTATGCCTTTGATTCAAATTTGTTTCTTGCACAAATGCAATATCTATATTACTAGTATTTAATAGATCTACCATGCGACTTACCTAAATGAGTGATCTAACATTAAATGAGAGTAAATTTAATACATTATGGGTCATAAACTTTTCTCACTTCATTTAGAAGACCACGGCATTGGCCTCCTCCGATGAAAGTTTCTTATAATTTCCTATAAAATAACTTATTTTATCTTTTAAAGATAAAGTTTCAGGTTCCCAGAGAATTTTAGCAATTTTTGAAAATTCTTTAATTAATGGAGAAACATTGTATTATGTTGAAGAATTTGATTTAGAGGCGATTTACCTGATTGGGCAGCGTTACTATTTTTTAAAGCAGAAGCTACATTATTAGAAGCCCTGTACCGCAATTCTGTAATTTTTTAATTTTAATTACCGATATCGTAGAGTAACGCAATAACGAATTTTCAATTCTGTAACTTTTTAACGAACTTAGAATATTTTGACAACAAACGTCGGAAAAATATGAGAATGTCAAAAGTTTTGTATTGAAATATTTTTAAAATATAAAATTATTAACGTAAACTTTTTATTTGTCGTTTCATTGCCGATACTTTTCGTTAACTAATGAAATAAAATTCAGAATACCACATAACGACAATTATTGTATACTATTTAACGAAAAAATTTTGTAGTTAAAAGGTTACTGAATTGCGGTACTGAGGTTTCTTTCTTTGGCACTAAGAATAATATTCTTTTTTATACCAATATATTTTTTATAAGACATATTGTTTACAATAATTACAATACGGTAAATTGTCCTTATCTGATAAAAATCTACATTCTCCCGGAGCATGATTTTGCTCACATTTAACACACTTAAATGGTCTGTTACAATTTTTGGACATGTGACCCCATTGTTGGCAACGCCAACACTGTATTTCTTTCGTGTTCCTCTTAGGAGATTCCCATGTAATTCTTTGATTTAAAATGTATTTTATACTAGCCAATTCTTTACCAGATTTGCCTGATAATAATGTAACTAAAAATAAGCCAGTATCAAAACCGTTTTTTCTGGAAAATGCTGTAGAGAATTTTGAAACATTCATGTCTGTTCTGTAAATCGATTCGTTTTCAAAACCGAGAAGATTTTAAAACCGAATTTGGTGTTCTGCAAATCGAATTTTTGTTTGAACGCAAAATTCAGAAAAATAAACATATTTAAATGAAAAAGAGTTTAAAATGCCCATAGCATTTATATTACAATTGTATTAAAAAGCGCAAAAAATAATTATTTAATTTATTAGAATAAAATTTCGACTAGTGCTATACATACAATTGGGACGAACGACCAATTTTTCGGAATGAATTTTAGTCGTAAGATATATATACTATATGAAAATACGCACAATCAGTGCGTATGACGAAATTCGTCGTACGTAACGAACTGTGCGATAGGTTTATTTCTATTTCATACGCAGACGAACGACGAATAAACTGATTTAGAGTGACCGTATTTCCTTTTAGATTTACTGTTGTTTTGTAAATAATGTTACATTTTGTTTAAAGAATTGTTTTTTCTTATGTTTATGGTAAATAAATTAAATTAACACATTTTTTGTTAACATTTTTTTCTTTAAATATTCAAAAGAAAAATATATTTAATGAATTTTTAAAATTAAATATTATTTGATTTAGAAATATGGTCGCCCCATTCAGTATGTAATCAAAAATAGATTTGAAAATTTATAAAGAAAAAGAATTTTGTGTAATTTGTTTGATTTTTAATTGAAGAAATGTGACGAATTTACGCAACCAAGATTCGTCAAGCAGTTCGCAGTGCTAAACGAAATTCGTAGATCGTCCCAATTGTGCGTATACCATAGATTTGTGTACTCGGTTTTAAAACGAGAAAAATTATGAGAATTCGTTTTTAAACGAGAAATTTACTCGAATTCGGTTTACAGAACAGACAGGATTATCTACTATATTTGGAATCAGAAAATCAAATTCATCTTTAATAATTTTTGTATCCGTTTTATAATATAAACCTCTTATGACTATACTTAAACGTTTTTATCCAATCGGAGTGTATGAATACGATTCTATATTTTTATCTCTAAGTAATTACATCATTTCGGCATAGACTGCATCTTTTAAAAATAATTTGCTTTTGTGTCTATTCTTGTTGACAATTTTAAATTCAATTTTCTTTGAGTTGAGTTGATTTAATAAATCTTCAATATTAACATTAAAGAGAAATATGGGTTGACAAAATGATTTTTCCTTATTAGAAATATTTTTATTTTCTCTTATACCCCATTTACACATACACGAAATCTAGTAGATTTCATTTAAAATCTTTTTCCAAATCTAGTCCGTTTACACTTACTATTCTTGACATTTAAGAAGATTTCATTTTTTCTAATATTTCTTGAAAAAGTGTGTGATATGAAAAATAAGAAGGAAAAATGGGATATTTATCAAAATTCCATTTAAAATAAAAAAATAGATATTTAAATATAACATTACCTTTTATTTTAGATTAACTTTTCATTCATGTTTTTCAATTTATAAAAATTTTGTCGACATTTTAATTTTTTTTGTTTGTTTTGTTTTCCTCTTTTTTCTTGTGTAGTGTCGTATTTTTTAGTATTATTTAGGAAAAAACAGAGTTGCATCACTAAAAACTATTAGATTTTGAGTAGATTTTAACGAAATCTAGTTACGAAGTAGATTTTGTTTTGTATGGGAAATCAAGTTAAAATCAAGTAGATTTGGCTCGAAATCTCATAAGTATTAGATTTCGTGTATGTGTAAATGGGGTATTAAATAGTTATTTTTCCTAGTATTATCTTTTATCTAATATAATTCACCTAAGAGAAATTTGTGTGTTGTTGTTCAAAGAAGTTTGGGTTTTAAAATGTTTACTGCTAAAACTAGTCAAATCTAATTTATCGTTGTTACTACGCTTACGTTTTGAAACACATTGGTATTCCCTGTCCACTGCGGAGAATGATAAAGTTGAATCATCAATGTCCATTGGGTTCAATTTTCAAGTGGATCTTTTTCTTTCACATTTTCTTGACTAGAGTTGTTCATTTGTGAAGAGTCTTCAGCATTGATTGTTACAGTCTTATTTTTTGGGTTTTGCTCCCGATAATTTATATTTACAATTATCTGTTTTACCTATAGGCATTGCTTCATTATTAGTTTTAATATCAATATCTATATTATCTTATTTTAATTCAATTGTTGTTTGTCTTTGGAATTTGCTCCTAATGTAGATCTTGAACTATCATCCATAGGAAAGTTCTTGTTTTGCAGCCCTTGAGGTTTATCCGGTGGTAACTTATCGGGTGGGATATTAATTCCCCATAAGCTTGTATTCGAGTCTATTTTGTAAAATGACAATTAAATTATTTATAAATTTTCTTTTATAAGTGAAAAAATTTAAGTTATTTTGTTTTAAATATTTTTTATTTTCCGGAGAAAAAACACGTCTGAACTCTATCTACTAAAACATACATACATACATACATACATACATACATACATACATACATACATACATACATACATACATACATACATACATACATACATACATACATACATACATACATACATACATACATACATACATACATACATACATACATACATACATACATACATACATACATACATACATACATACATACATACATACATACATACATACATACATACATACATACATACATACATACATACATACATACATACATACATACATACATACATACATACATACATACAACACCCTCTGAAAATTTCATTAAGAAAGGAGAATGTTAGTGCATGCTTAAAAAAAAAACAACAACATACGCTTATTGAAGGTTTTTAATAGCAAGTTTTCCTTCACCATGCTTCTAATTCACGAATGCTCCTTAACTTAAAATAACTTTAAAAATATTATAGGTGTAAGGTATTATAACCATTTCTCTATAAAATAAGTTTTAAGAACCATGTTATTTATTGCTATAAATAAATAAAATTTTAAAAATAAAAATACTTATTTTATCCGTTCTATGGTGAAGCGTATATAAGATTTGGCAAAGGCGAATAATGAACTCTTGTTTTATCACAATTTTGTTAACACAAAATCTCTTATGTTTTACAATTAAATTAATTATCTGTAAGAATTTATGTACATAGACAAAATAAATAAATCAATTTTAATTTTTATTTATTCTTTTAGGCAAAACGACAAAAACATAAAGCTTTGGAGATAATAATTTCAAAAGATGAACATTTGACTAAACTTCTCGTTTCAAGGTTTCTACAATATCCATCATTTAAAACTTTAAAAACGCATTGCAAAAGTTTGGAAATATCATGTAACGGCATAGTTTGGTTGTCAGTATGGTTGACGTTTATATATTTATTTAACAAAAAGGATCTTTGCGAAATGCAAATCAATATGCTCTTCGGTCTTATAATGGATATATTTCTTATAGCTATAATAAAATCTATATGTAGGCGAAGAAGGCCAACTGTACCAGAAGATATGCTAGTACTGGGTCCTGACAAATTTAGCTTTCCATCTGGACACGCATCAAGAGCATCTTTCGTTGCAATGTTTTTTATTTGCCTATGTCCCATTTCAAAAATTTGGTGGATGCCGTTAACATGTTGGTGCTTAAGCGTGTGTCTATCGCGTATATTGATGCAGCGTCATTATATATTAGACGTTCTTGCTGGATGTGTTCTTGGTTTCATAGAGATTTATTTTTTAAATATTATTTGGATAAGCGAAAGTACATCACAATATATAATTAACTTTGTTGCAAATGATGAATTACCTATTGACGTGGAATAGCAAATTTATAATTTTTTGAGCATTTTAAAATACTTACCCCCATTTTCACAATGTGTAGTTATTTTTTAACTTTAAGATATATTAACAATTCTCATACAAAAATTAACTGGAAGAATAACTACCAGTTAAACCATAACTGAAGGTTGTGAAAATGGGGGTTATATAATTTGTTTATAAAAATAAATATAAAATTTCGAAAATTTAGAAAGTGTATTTACTTAATTTTATTTAATAGTATGTATAACAAGAATTTTCATAATGAGAATAATTTAAACAGCAGAAATACATATCGCTCATTTACTAGAAGACTGTCATAACTTAAAATTCGGGCTTTAACAAAATATAGGCCGCACAGTGGTATGAAATAAATAGAGGGAAATAATTCTGTAACTTCTAAACGGTTAGACCGCTTTGAATGAAATTTTACATGTGTAGAGAGGAGGTGTTGACGAATTTAAGTTCTGAACTTGGACCTCATGGGTGAGCGGCCAGAGGTCCACAAAGTAAGATACCTTGGTTATGTACAATTATTAAACCGATCCTATTTCTCCGTTTGTGTAATTTCAATAAAATTACTATATTTGAAATTTCATTTTGGGATTTTTCCAACCTTTTTTGGGAATTGAGGGATTCGTGATAACAAATTTTACAATTTCTTTTTATACCCACCATCAAAAAAGATGGGGGTATATTGATTTTGTCATTCCGTTTGTAACACATCAAAATATTGGTCATAGACCCATAAAAGTATATATATTCTGGGTCCTTATTAAATTCTAAGGTGATCTAGCCATGTCCGTCCGTCTGTCTGTTGAAAGCACGATAGAGTCCGAACGGAATGAGCTAGGGTTGAAATTTTCCAAAAATGTTCTCTATAGATAAGGTTTGTTTGGTTTTGAAAATAGGAAATATCGGTCCACGTTTTTGATAGCCCCATACAAGTGGACCCCCGAAAATCAACTTTAACGGTCATATCTGTTTTAAAAGTACGATTATAGCGATGAAATTCGACATAAATAAGTTTCATATGATCCTATATCTTCCTACCAAATTATAAGAGGATAGGTCCATAATTGACCCTACCCCCATATAAGGTCCCCTTCGGAAAATCATTGTAACGCTCATTACAGGCTTAATAATAAGAATATAGCGATGAAATTCGACACAATTAAGTTTCATGCAAGTTAAAATCTCTCAACTAAATTTTATACGGATCGGTCCATAATTGACCCTACCCCCCATATAAGCCCCCATTCAAAAAATTACTAACGCTCATTACTGTCTTATAAATACGAGTATAGCAATGAAACTTGACATAATTAAATCCCTGACGAGCCAAAACCTTTCTACTACATTTTATGTGGATTGGTTCATAATTGACCCTACCCCCCATATAAGGTCCCCTTCAAAAAATGACTTTAACGCTCATAACTGGCTTTAAACTACGAGTATAGCGTGAAATTCGACACACATAAGTTCCATGCGAGTCAAAATCTGTCTATCAAATTTTATGTGGATCGGTCCATAATTGACCCTACTCCCCATATAAGGTCCCCTACAAAAAATTACTTTAACGCTCATTACTGGCTTAAAAATACGAATATAGCGATGAAATTCGACACACATAAGTTCCATGCGAGTCAAAATCTGTCTATCAAATTTTATGTGGATCGGTCCATAATTGACCCTACCCCCCATATAAGGTCCCCTAAAAAAATTACTTTAACGCTCATTACTGGCTTAAAAATACAAATATAGCGATGAAATTGGGCACACATAAGTTTCATGCGAGTCAAAATCTCTCTACCGAATTCTATGTGGTTCAGTAAATATTCACAAAGAGATATTTTATTTAAATTTGTCTTCGTAAAAATTCAACAAAACTTTTTGCCACATTTTTTAATAAGTCGTCTATCAATTTCTGAATTGATAAAAATTTATAAATTTCTGAAAAATAGACTTAATTTCTAATCCATTGATATATAACACATCTACCTTTATAACAATTCAGAAATTCATAGAAAACTTTTTTAAAAATGTGGAAAAAAGTTTTTTGTTGAATTTTTACGAAGACAAAAATTGTTGAAATGAAACAAAAATTTTAAAATTTAAATAAAATTTACAGTATATAGACTTTCACATTGAGAATGTAAAACTAAAAAGAAATTGTAAAATTTGTTGTCACGAATCCCTCAATTCCCAAAAAAAGTTTTGAAAAATCTCAGAATGGGTCGGGGTTATCGAAACCCTGTATAGAATAATTAAGAACAACTTGCGCCACCTAAAATGGGTTACAATATTTTGATATCGACTTTGCAGTTTGAGATTTTTTGGCCTAAAGTTGAATTTTATATAAAAAATAGGAATTTTGAAATTTTTTCTATCTTAAAAAAAGAAAAAATTCTGAATGCAAAACTCTATCTATACCAAAAATTGCTTTAAACTCTATCCCTTTTGATAATTTTCTGTTGCAAAACAAGTTTTCTTACTAATTTGGACATGCTGAACATAAATAATTAAAAATATTTTAAATCGGCCTAGTAGTTTTCGAGATATCACTCATTATGACACTAATTAGTTTAATTTTACTGTCGTGTTTAACCATATAACATTGATTTTGTACCGAAACATAATATGGTGCTTTTTCAACAATTTGGTTTCTTTTACTGCATTAAATTGCATAAAATATAATATTGATTGATATTAAATCAATTAAAAATTTTATATTTCTATGATATTTCTATGAAAAATTCCCTATTTGTTGGTTGTATGAAATTTTGCTAAAAAAATCTCTATCTGATATAAATTTGTAAATTTTAAATGCTTTTTATATAATTTAAGGTCGTAAAATATATTGTAGAAGAAAATTTTTTAAAAAATTCACGAACTAACGAAGTAAACAGCTTTTTTGCTCTCCTGAAAACTTTGTTGTTACCACTTTGGTTGGACCAAAATTGGTAGTTTAAAATCTCAAAAATGACCTTTGGTAGTTTGGTTGAGAGATTTAAATTTTGGTCCAAATTTGGTGGGATGAGATCATTTTGAACTCATGCATATGCATTTATAAAAATTTCTGAACTCGTTATGGCAAAGTAATAAGAATTAAAAAAATACGTCAATCTTAAGTTTATATTGTTTCACTATGGTTCTAAGAAAATATTAAATTCATGAATGTTAGTAAGTTAGTTAGTTTGAAACATATTTTGTTACATCAAATCCGAAGGTTCTCAATATGAATCGAACGCACGACCTCAGGTCTAACAGACTATAACAAAAACCACTAACCTACTGGAGGCCACACTAATTCCTTTTTCCCTAAGAAGAAAAATAAATTGTGAGTGGCAACGCTGCCCTTGATATAACTTTTTACTCAGTCCCGATTTTTATATAATTATTTTTTTATTTAATAAACACATTTGTTGTTAATTGAGCAACAAATTGGGGAAAATCGGAAAATATTTGGACCCACAGTTAGCAAAAAACTGGACAAAGGTAAATTTAAAAAAATTTCACGAACTAGCGAATTAACATCTTTTTTTGCTCTCCTGAAAACTTGGTATTATTTTATATAGAGACTATTGAATATAGTCCCTTGATATAACTTTTTACTCAGTCTCGATTTTTATATAATTACTTTTTTTATTTAATAAACACATTTGTTGTTAATTGAACAACAAATTGGGGAAAATCGGGAAATATTTTGACCCACAGTTTGCAAAAAACTGAACAAAGGTATGGTAAAAAAATTTAAAATTTAATTTTCAAATGCGAATATCTCCTAAACTATAATTTATAGCTACTCATAGAGCAGATTTCATATATATTTTTTTAATCGGACCACAAACGGAGAAATATAATCGTCTTAAAAATTGTACATACCCGAGGTGTCAACCGGTAGGCCCCTGAGGCATAGTTGCCTGATGATTTGGGTGTAAAATCGTCAAATTTCGAGGAAAAAATCGTCAACAGAATTTTCGAAATCGTCATTAAATCGTCAAAGCTATTTTCCATTTATATAATATACTTGTTTGATGGTATTTTTACGATTTTATAGTATATAATTATTTTCACTATCGAGAAATTTTTTTCAATTTCGATAGATTTTAGTTTTGTTTGTTTGCTTGTACTTAAGTTTGCTTAGCTGCATCTGCAGCTAAGACTTCTTGGCCGAATCGAAAGATTATAACGCCAACACCAGTTATTCCAGTACGACAGGACAAAATATCAAATTGAGTTTTTTTGGTTCTCCACCATAATCAAAATTAAAACTTAGGTTAAGTTAACACGAATGCATATGGTCAACATTCAGTTCAAAAAACCGTAACTCGGTACAGTTATTCGACGTCACACATTCGACCAATGCGGTTTGAAACGTAAAACTCTCGAAGGCAGAGCAAAAAGGACGGTCTGATTCCCCTTAAGAGATAATGGCAACGACGCACCACGATCTTTCTCCAGCCAGAGCTGAATTACGAATGCATTTGTTTATTATCTGTTTAATTTGGCAAATATGATTTAAAATACTTTACATTGAGTTCTTGCAAACTAACTTGGTATGATCTCTAGTAAATGTATGTATTAAAGACGTGCAGTAGTACACCACAAAGTATTTGTAAAACAAATACACCATGGTGAGTACCTAATACTATAAGTATAAATGAGAGAATGAGTGTAACTGATATTGTATGCTTTTGCTTGTGCTCATCCACTTTATCCACAAAAACAATACCAGTTGCTTATGGTTTTGAGTTGAATACTGTATTGTATTTGTTTCTTGCTCTCAAATATTTGTTGTACTACAAATATTTTTGACTATTTGTTGTTACTTATAGTAATACAAAGAATCTATATTGATGCAGTATGTTTATTTATATTAAATAAGATTATTTCAAAACAAAAGAAAAATATGTGATAAATGAATAATAAATTAGTGAATATTTTTATATTTATTTTTAATTTTTTATTTATTTATATTTTTATATTTTTAGTTCTAGTTCAGTTTTCAGTTTTTTTATTTAATATTTATTTAAACTGAAAAACGATTTCAATTACCAAAACCTCGTTTTCAATTATTTTATTTATTGAAGTTTCATTTTCGATTGATTTCATACACACAATTTTTATTTGTTTCTAATTTTGTTGTTGTTAAATACGTATTTGATTATCAAATATAAAATGAATTGAACTATTTTAAAATTTTCGAATTTTTTTAAAATCAGTTTTTTCTGTGATATTTTCTGATAGTAATTCAACATTTTCTGAAAATAATTCTAGTGAATTATTGAGGATATTGAAATTAAATTTTACATAAATATTCTTAGGTGGTCTCTAGAGTTATATTTTTTAATAGACATAAAATCAATAATTAATGAAAAGAAAATATATAGATATTCCTTATCATCATTTATTTGATAAAAAAAATTAAAATACAACATTTAAAAGAACATTTTTTTTAATTTTGAAAAATGTCTCTCAAAAAAAGTCTAAAAAAGCCTAATATCTGACCTAAAGGAAAGTGTAACGAGAAACAGCTTTTTGTGATTTAAAGTGGGCACAAGTCTCAAATGATGTGTATTGTCGTAGTGAACTCGAAAAAAAATAAAAAATAATTTTCCCATCTATTGAAAATAATGATCTCAGTACAAATTATAAAAAAAGTTTCCTAAATTTTTTAGAAAAAATAATCATAAAATTGTTTGAAGTACTTTTATTCCACAGAATTACTTTTAGTGCTTCAGAATTCCTACATAAATTAAAAAAGTCATTAAGTAAAACGCTAAATATTTTCGTAAACTTTTCTTAAAATTACGATAATTTTTACATATTTCGAAAAAAAATCAAAATCTTTGTGTCCTTTGTAATGCGCTAAATAAAAGTCTTTATGTGGACAAAAAATATTCTTACAAATTTTACAATTTAGGGAATGTTTGAGATGAATTTCGATAAAATTTAAAAACTTATTTTTTGGCAAATTGTACTGAGATCAGGATTTTCAATTAGGAAACTAAGGACCCTTTCAAAAGTTTTGTTTTGTATTTTTCCATTAAAATGTTTTTTTTTAATTCGGATCATAAATGCATTTTTATTGATTTTAAAAAAATTGAGTCGAGGTGACCTACGGAGTCTACAGATTGTAAGTAGATACGCAAACACCTCAGCTCTAACTATGTTAAATTTTGCTACGATATCTCCTATAGATCACGAGATACCGAATATACATTTTAAAATAATAAAAAAATGTTTCTAAACAACTGTGTTTTTATGAGCTTGCAGCATACAATAAGTTATTTGTTGTACAACCATCATTATCTATTTTATTTGTTTGGCAAAAGTATAGCAAAACAAGTATGTTACTCTTATTCTCTCTGTACTCACTCACACTACCTATGTTTGAGAAAATAACAATATCAACTTGTACCAGAACTACTCAACTATTCATCAATACGCACTCACAGTAGTAGACACTACAAAACTTGTGCAAACAGTTATAACTGTGCACGTCTTTAGTATGTATATTAGATGTTTCAATTATTCGTATGCAAAACAAATTTCCTCCTTTAAATCAAATGTCCAAAAATACTACTTCCTCTATCCTTCTTCCCACTACCAATTATTCTAGATCCAATAACACCTAAGCTCTGGCTCAACAAAAGAGAAATTTGATCAATGGACATACTCTAAAACATTATAATGTTTAATTTTATTAACATTTTCATTGGATATTCTAAATACATCTATTTTCTTTAAAATTATATATAGAAAAATGGCAATTTTAATACATAAATTAGTACAAAAATCCTATTTTAAAAAATCGTCAAATTTAGAGTTAAAATCGTCAATTCGTCAACAGGCCATTTTTAACAGTGAAAATCGTCAAAATGACGATAAATCGTCAAATCTGGCAACAGTGCCCTGAGGTTCAGAACTTAAACTCGACAACACCTCCTATCTCCACATGTTTAAATCGGACTAACGGTTTAGATGTTACAGAATTATTTCCCTCGATTTTTTTCAATACCCCTGTGGTTCGTTTTAAAGTATTTCATATAATTTTATCTATTTTCAAAAATGTCTACTATTTCCAATGTTAAAGTGATTTTGCTTTAAACGTCAAAACTAAAATTCACGTTTTTTTTTCGTATAAAGGTCCAAACACGTACAATACTTTACGACAAACTGCGACTGACAGCTCCTGTTTACTGTATGTATTTAAATGAGAGAGGTAACAATCAATACGCCAAACTTGTGCACGAAGTACAAAAGTTGAAAAATATTCAACTTATGCGTACGAAAAAGAAAATGAAAACAAAACCAAACCAAACGGTTAAAATTATTGTTTGTCTTTTTTGTTATGTTTAATTGTGATTATTGGACTTGTTTAAAAGTAATTTCAGAAATAGTAAAATGTCATAAAATATTCAAAACCGATTTTTTAGAAACGACTTTTTGGATTATGCAAAATACAAGATTCCGCATTCAAGAATACAAGATACCGCATTCAAATTGTCAGAATATAATTTTTCTGCGAAAAAATTTAAGTTTTTTGTTCCACATGAACTTTTTTATATTTTGGTAGAGTTACCCTTGGGTGGTCCGCCTTAACGTGAATAAGCGCGTGGGAACAAAATAGAACACCATAATGAAGGAACATCAAAAAACTACATTTTATGAGGAGTAGACAGTACGAGAGAAATGATCATAAGGTAGTTGAAAAGTAAGTTTTGGAGATGGGCAAGAACAGAATTTTTGAGGGGAGATCTGACTTTGACTGACATTCATGCTAGGATTTTGAAGCATGAAGTACAGATTTTATAAGACTGACTTTGACTAATATTCATGCCAGGATTTTGGAGCATGAAGGACAGATTTTATAAGAATGTGATGAAGGCGACCTTTTTAGCTTGTCAAAAGACTCCTTTGGGGAAGCGTGTAAAGGACGCCAAAATTGTTTGGTAGGCCGCAGTGGAGGAGCCGCTGAGTGTCCCTCCATACTTCAAGTGCAAAGAACGGCACTCGGAAGTCTCTGGACCTAACGCGCAAACTAGCTCGAAATTGGCCTATAAAATTGATGTTTTCAAAATACATTTTGTATTGCTTTTATACTTAACTTTCAACTTTTGATGCGTCGGCAGCTGATCAGAATTGTATTTAGTTTTATGTTGAATAAGAATTAACTAAAATGAAATAAATTTCACCGATAACAAAAGCGAAATACATATTAAAAAAAATAACAAAAACTTAAAATTTTGATTTTTTTAGACTTAAAAAAAACATTAAAATAAAGATCAAAATGACGCGTGGTGTGTAACTTGCAGCTTGTAAAACGCGTTGCCGCCTCAACGCGTGTTGTGTACTTCAACCTTTAACACTGCACAGTGGTTTAGCAATTTTTATTTTTTGAAATAATTCGGTATCTCTGGAACTATTGGAAATATCGCAATGAAATTTCACATGTGTGGAGCTGAGGTGTTGTCGAGTTGATTGATAGTTGTAGATGATCTAGGTCGGAATGGGGGTCCCTCAAATTTTATCACCCTGGATTTTATTTATTTAAGTTTTAAGTTTTATTTTATTTATTTTTTGTTTTAATCGCCAAAAATTCATTTATGATCTGAATGAGTTGAAATTTAAAATATTTCTTTTGTTTTAAGAGATATTTAGATTTAAATTTTTTATTCTCAAAAATTTCCGATATTTTTTTAGTTTTTTTTTTCAATGTGGTGGTCCTACGGACCTATGACCCTCAAAATGACAGCAACTCCCTGGCAAGGGGATTTGGGTGATCCTTTAGTTTCGACAGGTAGGTTAAACAAGAGAATTTGATCTCCTCGCGTACTATGGGGACATTGAGATCCCTATGAATATTATTATTGCGAATATACCACGGGGCACCTGTTATTGACCTTAACAGTGCTGACTGTTTGTAACATTCGTCCTATAAAGTATACCAATCGGCTTAGAATCGTTTTCTGAGTCGATTAAGCGCGCAAGGTACAGATCGCAATTTTCAAGATAATTTGATGCAATTTGGCACACACGCTTTTTCTGGCCCAAGGACAAAGTCTATAACCCCCCGAAAAGGGCTTCTGAACTCATAATTATGTTAAATATACCTGTATATCGATAAAAAGCGGCACAACTAAGTTTTATACAAGTCTTGATGACCTCGCCAAATTTCATAAAGATCGGGCGTCATTTGACCCTAGCTCCCATACAAAGTCCCCTTCAGAAAATTACTTGAATGCCCAAAATTAGCTTATAAACACAAATACCGCGATAAAGTTCAGCACAAATAAATATTAAATAAATGTTATATAAATATAAATACATTCACAAGACTTTATCGGGTTTGGTCCATATTTACCCCTAGCCTCCCATATAAAACCTCTTTCAGAAAATTAGTTTTTCATCCATAGATTGCTTAAATGTATCGGAACAAGGTAATATTGAAGATTAATGCTTTATTATGAAAAATAAATCACATTTAATATTCATAACTGGTGTAGGGTATCATATGGTCGGTCACGCCCGACTATACTTTCTTACTTGTTTTTCAATATTATATGAGCAGGCTGTTCCCAACAGTTGAATGCCGTATAGCCATATCGGTTTTATAACTGTTTTGTACAAAAGCACTTTGTACTCCAAGTCTACAGCTGACCGTGGTCCAATTAGCCAGTACATTTGAGCTGGCTTTAATTGTATTTGTGTAACCTTTGCTACAATGTGGTAAGTCCATCTTAAGCGGCGATCAAGGTGGATACCAAGATATCTCACATGGCTTTGTTCAGGAATTTTTAAATTGTTTATCTGAACGGAAGGACAATTTTCCCGCCTTAAAGTAAATGTAACGTGTGTACATTTTGTTGCATTGACTTTTATTTTCCATTTGTCCAGCCACTTTTCCTGGAGTTGTTCAGAAGCTATTGAATGGTTATCATGTATGCTTACAAAAGCGGTATCATCCGCAAATGTAGATGTGTGAGTCAGTGCGCTCGTTGGCATATATGCAGTATATAAACGGACCTAGATTACTCCCCTGGGGTATTCTGCAGTTATTTTTCGACGTGAAGAGGACACATCTTTAGATCTGATTTGAAAAGATCTTTCATATATGTATGTAATTTTTAAGCAGTTTGTGAACATTCGCAGGTAGTAATGTGATAATTTTGTGCATTAGTCCGTTGTGCCAGACTTTATCGAAAACTTGAGAAATATTGCTTGCTCTCGAAGGCCTTCCGAATAAGGGTAGTTATTCGATGTACCTGTTCTATAGTGCTGTCCTTTCTTCTGAAACCCAACTGGTGGTCAGGAATAATGCAATTTAAGGTGTGCTATAATGCTTTCAAACAATAACTTTTCAAAAAGTTTTGAGAATATGGACAACAGGCTAATGGGACGGTATGATGTTATTTGAGTGACATCTTTCCCCGGTTTTGGTATCATAACAATTTCGGATACTTTCCATGAGGTAGGGAAATATCCAATACGTAGCATCGAGTTGAAGATGAACAAAATAATTCTCAGTGTTGAATTGGGCAGGTTACTTATCATAGTGGTAGTAATTTTCTCTATACCAGGTGATTTTCCTGTCTGTAGACCTTTGATTGTCGTCTTCACGGTAGAGAACCGGAATTTTATTGGGCGTTAGCAGTATTATTTATGTTAGCACTAATAGAAGAATCTGTATCACTTTCAGTAAACACATTCTCCAAGTGATTGGCGAATGCTTCAATTTTTTCTGACGTATTTCTTGCCTATTAACCATTCTGGATGCGTATGGGTGACTCATATGCAATAGGGTATTGCATATGTTTAACAGCTTTCCAGAGACTATATTCTGTTTTCTTAGTAGGGTCTAAGTTTTTGAGATAATTTCACAGATTAGATTCCTTATTATTTTTTAAGGCGATATGAAGTCTTCTTTGGCACTGATTAAGTTTAAGATCGCGATTGTTGCCATTGACGTCTGAGTGTTCTCTTTTCTTTAATAAAAGATTCAATGTTCCTAGGACATTTCGAATTTTTGTAGTCTCCCAAGGTGACTGGAGGTGTAGACACTTTGGCAGCATCTTGTAAGATATCCGTAAATATATCGACAGCGGATTTGTTTGTGGCATTTTATATTTTAACCAGTACGTCTTCTTGTTAGGGAAACAAAAACAATAGTTTTCCAATTTCTTATTCATATTGAGGTCTGTAGGCCAATAGGTAGGTTGGCCACTAGATATCTAAAGTGTAGTATTCGTTGATTCTGAAACAATTCTTTAGGGTAAAGTGTGTTTCAGAGACGAGTAGTTCGTCAATTCCCTGAAGTAGCAGGAGTTGTTCTACTTCATTCTTGTGTTGGCTAAGGCCGTTAGCATTCCAAAAACAAATTCAAATTCTGCATGAGCATGCTTTGATTCTGCATTAATTGTTGAAACATATTTTGCATATTTGCCATTAAACTGTTCATGGTTTGAATTAGATTCTCAATAGGGCTTTGATAATTTGTTTCGGGTGGTGGTATACCCTCTTTTAATGCATGTGCATATGAAAATAATGTGGCATTATTAAGACTTTTATATTGGGCACTAGAAGTTTGTTTTGCGTGCATTTGGGTAACGGAACCCTCTTTTATCGTATGGGCATACGATTTATTCTGATTACTTTTATTTGTGATACTTCTATATTGAGCACTAGAAGTATTAGGAAGTCTTGGGAAGTTAGAAGCTTTATATTGAGTTTACAAAGGTCTTCTGGCCTTATTTGATTGTTGGATGTGTAGATATACTGGACATCGGAGATAGTTAGCAGAGTGATTTTGACCACAGTTACTGCATTTTCTTTTATTGTTATCTGCTTTTGGGTGGACACAATCTTGGTCCTTATAAAGTATTTTTTTTTCAAAATTAATAAGTGAATTTATAAAAAATACGTCTAAACGCTTATGTACTTCAATTTGGACCTGTCAAAATAATAGCACCAATGAATTTATTTTTGGCAAAAATGCAAAGTAATGCATAATATTTTATTAAAACTCATTAAAAAAGGTAAGCTGCTATTTGTATTATTAATTATTAATGGCAAATTAAAAAATCAACAATTAATTCTTTAGTTAAATAATGGAAATGTAGACAAAAGATGTTGTATGTAGAAACATATAAGAAAGATCTTCATCCACATGGTGGAAAAGTACGTATTTGCGCGTCCACATAAATTAGCGGAGTAGCTGTTTATTTGTATATTGATTGCTCCATACACTTCAGCTACAGCACGACCATTGCATGCATAGCTTCATTTATTCAAAGGACTCAATTGATTAATTGTCGATAAATTCACACAATATCTTCAATAAATATACAAAACAGAAGAACACTTCTCTAAAATTTTGCTGGTATATACTGGTATTTATAAAGAGAAACTGATAATGGTAGTTTTAGCAACACAGTGTAAATATGTACATCAAGATAGGACATCGCCTTAAGTCTTTATTTGCAAATGATATGAAATTTTATTATTTGTCTTAAAAAAAAAAAAATAAAAATTGCATTAATTTATGATGCATTTAGGAATTATAGGCTTTTAAGAATTATAGCATTTTAAGAATTATAGCATTTGATTTAAAATAATAGGCTATTTCACGCACTGCAAAGAACAAACACATGAAACAATTAAAAAAAAACTGATTTCTAGAGGGAAAGCATAATACCGATAAGAAATATTGAGGGATGTTCAAATGATATGATAACAAATTATCATATCTTACAAATTTAAACCGAAATTGCTGGACTTTAAACCACTAATTTTTTTTAAATGATTAGAGGTATAGTGAGATAAATAAAAATAACTTCAATTTTGTTAAAACTGAAAAAAGATTAAGAGATGTATAGCTCAGGAAAAGTGCTATTCTTGAAAACAAGGATGTAATAACAGTGTTAGAGTATGTTAAAACTCATTTAGATTAGCCAGTTGAAAACTGGGACATTGCTATTTGAGTAGATAGGTCCAAAATAATTTAATTTTTTAGAAAGTGTTCTTTATCTAACGTAAGAAGTCCTCCAAATTCAAAAAATATTCGAAAAATGTTAAAAAAGACCGCAAAATATGGCGGTTTTAGTAATACGGTATTTTGATGCTTTCCGTTCTATGATATAGCACCCATTACCCATATAGTAACTATCATGGACGCATCGGAATAAATTAAAATCCATATGTAAATTATATTTCCGAATGTATCTGATGATATTCCACCGATTTCGGTCATGAAATAATAAAAGGCCCACGTAACACCCGAAGAAAAGTCAAAAACTAGATTTTGGACAATAGAGCCGCTGTAATTGAGAGGCCTGCTCAGAGCTCCGATCTAATATCAATCGAGAATTTGTATGCCGATGTAAAGTGAAAGATATGTGAAATAAAACCAACCAACAAATTTTTGGAGCACTGTGGAACAGGCATGGTTGTCCATTTCCCAGGAAGTTGTGAGAATTTGGTGAATTAAATTAAAGTGGTTGGCTAGCCCCCATGGACCTAGGGTAACGCAACCATAAGCTAATAATAAATCTTAAAGTTAATTTGACACAAAACTACTCAAGTTATGAACGCTTTAAAACATTTTCCATTTTTATTTAACATGTGAACATAAGTGGTGCTATTATTTTGACATACAATTTCTTTTTTTAAAAAAAAACTAATTATTTTCAATGATAATGAATTTATCTGATTCCGTTTTTTTCTTTTATATATTCTTAACACATTTCTAAATATTTTAAAACAATATACACACACCACTTTTAAATAATATACGTTTTTTTAATAATTTTAAATTTATTAAGGGAGTGGTGCTATTCCGACAGCAGCTGTATATTAGAGTGTCCCGAGGAATTTCATGTACTGAATACGAGAAAAATAAAAAATATTTTTTTCGAATGGTCTTCAGTTCCCCACCAGCGATTGAAATTCCAGACTTCAGTATAAATTTTGAAAAATGAAATATCTTAGATTTTTTGAAATGGGTCTCAAAAATTCCGTAATTTTGAGCTATCAAAATTGTCGTAATTTTCAGCTGTAAAATTAGGTATGTTCGCATACTTTCCAGTAAAAAATATCCAGTAACTTTATGATAGAGAGTAATTTTGAATTTACTCTCAATGACAAAAATATCAAAAAAGTACGCGAACGCAAATTTGTAAAAAAGTTTTTGTTTATAAACAAAGATTAGTAAGCCCTTTTGCTGAAATCTCAATCGCTAACAAAACACCAAAAACAACAAACCCCAGCTGAAGTTGCAGACGTCATCAACAACGCCAAACCATCTAAGGCGATTGGCCCCGACGGAATATCCATGCTGATGTTAAAACACCTTGGCGAGCGGGGAGTTGAGTACCTGACTATGGTTTTCAACAAGTCAGTGAGCAGCCTCGTAATACCCGAAGCCTGGAAAAAGGGTAGAGTCATTCCCATCTTAAAACCCGGGAAAGACGCGACAGAGGGACAATCATACAGGCCGATTTCCCTCCTATCACCAGTCGCGAAGACTCTTGAGGCGCTTCTCCTCCCCCAGCTGTCCAGCCACCTAACAGCAGCTCGTCACCAGCATGGCTTCCGCAAAATGCACAACACCACTACAACATTAACCGCCATTGCCACTCAGATCTCACAAGGCTTAAACCAGCAGAGGCCCTGTGAAAGGACGGTCCTAGTGGCTCTTGACCTGTCGAAGGCCTTCGACACTGTCAGTCACGCCACACTCTTCGAGGATATCCTGCAATCCACAATGCCCAACAACACGAAGAGATGGATCGTAAATTATCTGAGTGGTTGTCAGTCGTTCGTGGAGTTTAGAGACAGACGCTCCAAACCCCGTAGAGTTAAACAAGGCGTACCTCAAGGTGGAGTACTATCGCCACATTTGTTTAACTTCTACCTCTCTAAGCTCCCCGCACCTCCACAAATCGTGGAAGTGATTTCATATGCGGACGACTGTACAATCATGGCGACGGGCCACAACATTGATGAATTATGCGTTCTGGTGAATGGTTATCTCCGCGAAATACATCAGTTCTTCACTGCGCGTAACCTGCAATTATCACCAGCGAAGTCGTCAACAACACTTTTTACCACCTGGACGAAGGAAGTAAACCTTAACCTTGGCATCGTGGTCGATGGAGTCCAAATTCCGACCGTGCACCACCCAAAAATATTGGGTGTCACATTTGATAGCCTCTTTACTTACTCAGCTCACGCCACTGCAATCACGCACAAATTGCGAAGTAGAAACAAGGTCCTCAAAGCGCTAACCGGCAGCACTTGGGGTATGGATAAAGAAACCTTGTTGGCTACATATAAAACGATTGGTCGGTCAGTGGTTAACTATGCTGCTCCAGTGTGGTCACCTTCGCTAAGTGATACCCAGTGGAGAAACATTCAAAGCTGCCAAAATGCCGCCCTAAGGACTGTAACGGGCGGCCTACAAATTACCTCGGAACATCACCTGCACGAGGAAACGAAGGTCCTTCCAGTCAAGGAACACAATGTCATGTTGACTAAACAGTTCCTCCTGGGATGTCATCGGAGAAGTCATCCCAATTTTAACATCATACAATTGGATACTCCCCCGAGACATGTCAGGAAGGATCTTCGTATATACGAGGAAAACATATGCAGATATGTGCGGGATCCACTGGATCAGTCCTCGTATTCGGCAGCTTTGAACGACATTCATAGAGACGCCATAAACTCCGCGGTCGCAGGATACCGCATGAATGTCGTACTTGGAGGTCGCCCACCGCCCATAGCAGACACGGAAGAAAACCTGCCGCGGAAAACAAGAGTAGTTCTGGCACAACTAAGATCGGGATGGAGCAACAGGCTCAATGCCTACTGGTCACGTATAGACCGTGCCGTCCCCAACGAATGTCCTGCATGTGGTCAGGGTCCTCATGACACCCACCACATATTCAACTGCTCAGCCAACCCTACTTCACTCTGTCCAATGGATTTATGGACGCATCCAGTTGAAGTAGCCCAATTTTTAGGCCTGGACATTGATGCAGAACCTCCCAACTAGATTATTGTATAGTTTTAGCTGTTACAACAACAACAACAACAAAAATAAGATTTTTCTTATAAATGAAATGATATTTAAAGTTAACAAATCATGTAATATCATTAAAAATATATTATTGTTTTAAAACTTCGTGTTACAAACATGTTATTAAAATCAAAATTTACATAAAATCACTAAGAGAAGGACACTCTATATTGTTTTAGAAACGCTAGATTGTGAATATTTATTATGATTTTTCACAACAAACAAACTCTTTTAAAAATTAATTTATGATAAATAGAATTAGAATAAATCTAATTACAAATAATTTTTTAATATTCGTGTGCTATTTATTTATATATTTCTTTCTAAAAATGTAAAACTTACCAAATTTTCGTTTTGTTTGTTTACATATGTTGTGAACATACGTCTGATATTTTTTACTGGGAAAAAATATCCACTAAAATTAAAAAAAGCCCATCAACATCATTTTTATCGCTCTCTTACTCTCTCTTTGCAAGTTTTCAAAAGTACGCGAACGGAATCCAGTAACAATTGTTACAAATTATTACAAATTATCGAGTACGCGAACAGACCTATTGTCGCTTCCACAGAAAAATATTAAAAAAAATGTTTGGCATTTGTTTTTGTCCATTTCAGGATTTTTTGAAATTTATATGCCCCTTATAATACAGTAAAAGACGTTTTGTGACTAGAAGTAGACTAACAAAAATTTTAATTATTTTTCCCGCGATAAGCTCAAAATTTCGAAAGATTACAGAATTTTTTTAGGCATATTGTACTGAGATCAAGATTTTCAATCGCAGGTAGGGAACTTAGGACCTTTTCAAAAAAGTCGTTTGAGTGGTATTCCTCCAAAAAACTGTTCTATTTGACACCCTATGGTATATATACTGGAGTACTAGAATGGAATCTGTGCGCGTGTTCTGTAACTTTCGAGTCGTGAAAAAAACATTGAAATATTAGACTCTCCCACTTTTTAGTTGCGTGATTTTAAATTGAACACATTAAAATTACAAAATATATTTGAATTACGTGTGTTCACCCTGTTTTAAACAAGACGGTTATAATTTTTTCGACTTTTTTTGTCGATTCAAAAGTTACAGAACACAGGCACTGGTTCGTCTGAACCCCACAAAAGGATTTCCACATATTGAGATAACCGAAATTTGAACTCGATTAAACTACGTTAACACGTGCCGGTCGTCGCTCAAAGTTTGAAAAAAATCCAAATTTTTGGGCAAAAAACATATGTATATGAAGCTATAACTCGAGAACGCACAGTGGGGCAGAATGGAAATTTTTTGGAAATAAATCTGGCATTTTTAAACGGCTGATCCGATCGGGATAAAATTTGGCGTGAGCGTAGCCAAGGAGTATTCGAGTTTAAGTATTGAAGATGAACCCTGCAGATGCCCCAGGGACGGCGCTGTGGCGGCTCAAAGTAGGGTACCTACGACATGTAAAATTTTTAAACTGAACCCTAAATTTTGAAGATGAACCCTGCAGACGCCCCAGGGACGGCGCTGTGGCGGCTCAAAGTAGGGTACCTACGACATGTAAAATTTTTAAACTCGTGCCATTTGTTTTTCACCCAAATACAAAGATTTTTATATTTTGTGAAAGCGCTCGACGAGATCTTGAAAAAACATGCTTGGACATACTACTTATCTCTTATAATATCCGAGTTATAGGCATTTAAAAATTTAGTGATACAAAATTTACCATACCTTGGTCCGCCTTTTTTTGAATACCGGGCGCACAGTGGTATAGGAAAAAAAAAAGAGGGAAATAATTCGGTAACTTCTAAACGGTTAATCCGATTTTAATGAAATTTGGTATGCACAAAGAGGAGGTGTTGTCGAGTTTAGGTTTTGAATTTGGACCTTATAGGCCAACCAGGGGCCCGGCGGGGGGTCCTCAAATTAGGACACCTCGGCTATGTTAAATTTTTAAAACGATCCTATTTCTTCATTTGAGTTCCGATTTAAAAAAAATTTCGTATATAGAATCTCCTCATCGAGCACTATAAAAAATGTCGTCGTAGCAGTAAATTATCTCTTATAGTTTAGGAGATATTCGCATTTGAATATTAAAATTTTAAAATTTTTACCGTCCTTACTTTAGTTTTTTTGATAATAGCAGGTCCAAATATTTCCGATTTTCGCCATTTTTTTTTATTTGCTTAACAACAAGTTTATATACCAAGCAGTGAAAGAATTATGTAAAAATCATGACTGAGTCCAAAGTTATAGGCATTTAAATTTAAAAAATTAAAAAAAGGCGATTTTTTGTCATTTTTTTGGGAAAAAAGTATCTTTTTCTTTTTAAGTTATCTAAAAAGTTTCTAAGAAGATGTATATAGAATTTATACTTTTTGGAAAGCTGACTTTACATAAAATACGATAAATGAAACAAAACCTAAAAATTTTTGATACCGAGGGGACCAGGTCCATCCAAAAAAACCCTATTTTTTATGGAAAATTAAATTTTGAGCAAAAATTCTCAAATCGCATAGTCGATATCAAATTATAGTGACCTGTTTTATATGACCCAATAAGTTCTTAATCATTTTGTAACGGGTTTCGATAACCCCGCCCCTGGTATGGATATAATAGGCAAAAAACCAAAAATCCCATTTTTGGGATTTTTTAAAACTTTTTTGGGAATTCCGGGATTTCTAATAAGAAAATTCGAAATTTTTATTTAATTTTGGATTTTGAGTAAAAAAATCTACCTAACTGTAAAATTTCATCAAAAAATATTCATAAATAAAATTTTTATTGCAATTTGAAAAATTTGTATCTTCGCAAAAACTGAATAAAAAACATTTTTAATTTTTTTTAAAAAAAGTATTCCGCGAATTTTTTAATTTTCAAAAATTATATACAGTTTTGAAAAATAGACAAAATTACCTTTCCATTGATATATAACATGCCTACCTAATGTTTTTTAAGTGACAAATTAATTAGGGAAAACTCAACATCTTTTAGAAAATTTACCTAGCACTATTATTTTCATCCATATATGTAACAAATTTAAGAGTTAACCTTATGGATGAAAATAATAGTGCTAGGCAAATTTTCTAAAAGATGTTGAGTTTTCCCTAATTAATTTGTCACTTAAAAAACATTAGGTAGGCATGTTATATATCAATGGAAAGGTAATTTTGTCTATTTTTCAAAACTGTATATAATTTTTGAAAATTAAAAAATTCGCGGAATACTTTTTTTAAAAAAATTTAAAAAATGTTTTTTATTCAGTTTTTGCGAAGATACAAATTTTTCTAATTGCAATAAAAATTTTATTTATGAATATTTTTTGATGAAATTTTACAGTTAGGTAGATTTTTTTACTTAAAATCCAAAATTAAATCAAAATTTCGAATTTTCTTATTAGAAATCCCGGAATTCCCAAAAAAGTTTTAAAAAATCCCAAAAATGGGATTTTTTAGTTTTTTGCCTATTATATCCATACCAGGGGCGGGGTTATCGAAACCCGTTACAAAATGATTAAGAACATATTGGGTCATATAAAACAGGTCACTATAATTTGATATCGACTATGCGATTTGAGAATTTTTGCTCAAAATTTAATTTTCCATAAAAAATAGGGTTTTTTTGGATGGACCTGGTCCCCTCGGTATCAAAAATTTTTAGGTTTTGTTTCATTTATCGTACTTTATGTAAAGTCAGCTTTCCAAAAAGTATAAATTCTATATACATCTTCTTAGAAACTTTTTAGATAACTTAAAAAGAAAAAGATACTTTTTTCCCAAAAAAATGACAAAAAATCGCCTTTTTTTAATTTTTTAAATTAAAATGCCTATAACTTTGGACTCAGTCATGATTTTTACATAATTCTTTCACTGCTTGATATATAAACTTGTTGTTAAGCGAATAAAAAAAAATGGCGAAAATCGGGAATATTTGGACCTGCTATTATCAAAAAAAACTAAAGTAAGGACGGTAAAAATTTTAAAATTTTAATTTTCAAATGCGAATATCTCCTAAACTATAAGAGATAATTTACTGCTATGACAACATTTTTTATAGTGCTCGATGAGGAGATTCTATATACGAAATTTTTTTTAAATCGGAACTCAAATGAAGAAATAGGATCGTTTTAAAAATTTAACATAGCCGAGGTGTCCTAATTTGATGACCCCCCGCCGGGCCCCTGGTTGGCCTATAAGGTCCAAATTCAAAACCTAAACTCGACAACACCTCCTCTTTGTGCACACCAAATTTCATTAAAATCGGATTAACCGTTTAGAAGTTACCGAATTATTTCCCTCTTTTTTTTTTCCTATACCACTGTGGAGCGTAATTTTGGACCAAATGGACTCAATTTCTTATTAGTTAGACAACAAAATTTCCAATAATATACAAAAAATTTCAGATCAATATCATTTACAGATCCAAAAATATACGTTTTTTAATTTATAAATTCAAAAAATTTTAGATTTTTGCCGTTTTTTGCCAAAAATGTGTCTTAACTCTTTTATTAATAAAATAAAATTTTCTTTAAGAACATATAACAATTTTATAGTTTTCTAAAAGGTATCTTTACGCAGAACGCTTTGGCGTAAAAAACTTGTCCTATTTTTTGAAAATGTTGCCACTGCGTCCTTCCGAATATGACCTATTTTTTATCAAAACTTCAACTTTGGGCGACATGTTCTAAAATCCCAAAGCTGGGATCAGAAAACTGAAAGCAATTTTGGAAACCTCAATATGTTTTCTATTTACTCCAAAAGTATTTTCCCAGCCCTGAAAGAAATGTGGACCCTATGGGCAAAAAAATCCCATTTTTGGGATTTTCATTCCTATTTTTGGGAATTGCGGGATGCCCTTTGAACTTTTCAATTTTTTTTTTTTGCATTTTCTTATTTGAAATGACAAATTTAACAAGCGTTGAAAATTTCATTGAGTTTTGTTCATAAATAAAGATTTTGTCATATATTACATATTTGTTTAATTTCTAAAACTATGATTTATATCAAAATTTTAATAGGGTCGCAGATAGCTACAACAATTTAGTCCATATTTTTCCCTTAATATCATTTTTTAGTTAGATATGGAAATTCTCGACCCTTTACAAAAAATTTCAAGCCAATATCTCAATTACATTCAAAAATATGTTCATTTAAACCTGTGTCCTTTAATTTCATCTTTTTCATATTTTAGTATTAAGTATGACAGAATATACATTTGGTGTTGAATAAAATACAATTTTTAAAAATTATTTAGTTAATTATTTTATTAAAGACTATAAAATTGTATATACAATAAAAAAATTATAATTTTATTATGAGCCACGCACAACAACACCTAAATCACCCCACACAAACCACCTTTCCCGCGCACCGAAACATAAAACACAATTTAATACAATATCATCAGTTAGTATAATAGCTTTTTTTATTTGAACTGTTTATCTTAAACATAATTCAATTAATTCTTACAACCTACTTATATAGTTAATTCCTAACACTACTTATTTTCTATAAAATAATCTGTCATATCGGTATACATATCCAGAAGGTAATATAAGTCCTTTAAATCTTCCTTGTTTTGAGATGATAGAGTTTCATAACAAATCCATCTTTTTCGCATAGTTGAAAGAACAGGATCAGAAGATAGAAGTAAACTATTAAAAATATCTTCATTCTGTGATTGCCTGGAGCATTTTCTTGAGCTGAATAGTTGAACATGCTTAAAATCTCGATTCCTCGCTTCCTGGGCTTCTTCTGTTAACTCTCCAAGTGGAAGAATATTCGATTCAATTATTATTTGACCATGACACAATACTTTGTGTACTGTTGGTGTTAGTTCCCTCCATGGATACAGAGATATAAGTAATTTAGAAATTTCAGATGTGTATTCCCCAAATCGATTTCCATTAATTTTATGTTTACTATTCAGTGCCATTAAAATAGTGTTAACTCTTCGAAGCAACTCCTTGTCGATTCCAGTTATTTTTGAAGTAATTTCAAAATCACGAAAAAACCTTCTCGCCGTATTACCGTCATTTGTACTACTTGAAAGTGGTTTGTCGATGTTTAATCCCATCTGAACTTTAAATTCTTCTTGGATTCTGCTTTTTTCCGCAGCTTTCAATGGGCTCCAGTGCATTTATTTCATCTTTTCAATATTCCACTAAATCTTTTGTTGTTTTCTTTGACTCCTTTATATGTTCAAATCCAATGGGTCTACAAAAATTTTTTGAACCCAGAGTTGTATTGATCCATATATCTTCAAATGATGCTTGACGATGATGGATTAAGGGAATATGAACGAATTCGTAATGGCACTAATGATGACATAAATACACTTTTGTAGTCTGCTAATGTCCGACTTCCACAAGCTTGTTTGTATTCTGGAAGTGCTGATAAACCGTCACATCCCCACTTACATATTAAGACAACATCAAAGTTATGAATTTTCCTTAGTTGGTCTTCTGAAAAGTCTGACACAATTCTTGATGCTGTGTTTTCGAGCAAAGATGATATATCAATACAAGCTTCCACATCATTAACAGCAATAGGTGATGGTAGGATAGTTTGTTTTTTTTTCCTGGATCGCCTTGTATGATGGTAATATATTGTGTCCTTTTTCATGCAGAGCTTTCCTTAATATTTGGTACTTATTTCGACTGAGACCCAGCACATAAGCGCTATTGCTTCCTCTTCAGTAAAATTTGATTATGATGTTGGCGTTAGTATACTTTCCACAATTCGCTTAAGTCGTTTTGGTGGTGCATTAGGAAGAATAGTTGCAATATGTACGACATCCATAGGTTGGTTTTCCTTTTTCAGCATTTCGTTAAATGTATCAGCAATTTCCTCATTTGAGATTGAAAAAAGTTTTTGTGTGACCCTGTTTTTTTTTTTTGACCTTGAACATAAGTCTTCGTATGACTTGCAAGGCGCTCCTGTTGATGTGTTGTAAGTTGAGATTTCCGTAGTAGTTTCCATCCAACTACAAAATTTTAATCGAAATTTCTTTTGATTTCCATCCACAGACTTACTTTTTACATCAAAAAGTTTTAAAAAGTTTTCAATTTTTGATATGCCTGTTTTGTCTACTTTTCTACTATATGTAGTTTTTATATAATTTGAAATGTCTTCAATTCTTTCTGGCCCTTTTGAAGATATACTCCATAAAACGGAACACAACTCTTCGTACTTTAATGTAATCTTCATTGTAGATTTATTAAATATGGTACTTAAAATCTGAGAAGTTTACTTATATACCAATTCTTGTCATTTCCGATACAGGTATTCCAAAGTAAAAAATTACGAATTGTCTACCTATTAACATTTAGGACTATATTACTATAACCTGTAATTCAGTCATTGATATTTCTTATTAGTGAATGAATCGAAATTATCATTACCTGTATATTTTTACCTACATGATCATAAACGAAACAGAACGAAATGATCTGTCGAAAAAATTTAGGTAAAAAATAGTTATAAATTTTTGAAAATTTAAGCATAATAGGACCTTTCAATTATAAGGATAAGCAAACAAATAGAAAATAGGTAAATATAAGATTTAAATATGTTCTGTCATACTTAATACTAAAATATGAAAAAGATGAAATTAAAGGACACAGGTTTAAATGAACATATTTTTGAATGTAATTGAGATATTGGCTTGAAATTTTTTGTAAAGGGTCGAGAATTTCCATATCTAACTAAAAAATGATATTAAGGGATAAATATGGACTAAATTGTTGTAGCTATCTGCGACCCTATTAAAATTTTGATATAAATCATAGTTTTAGAAATTAAACAAATATGTAATATGCAAAAAAAAAAAATTGAAAAGGTCAAAGGGCATCCCGCAATTCTCAAAAATAGGAATGAAAATCCCAAAAATGGGATTTTTTACTTTTTTGCCCATAGGGTCCACATTTCTTTCAGGGCTGGGAAAATACTTTTGGAGTAAATAGAAAACATATTGAGGTTTCCAAAACTGCTTTCAGTTTTCTGATCCCAGCTTTGGGATTTTAGAACATGTCGCCCAAAGTTGAAGTTTTGATAAAAAATAGGTCATATTCGGAAGGACGCAGTGGCAACATTTTCAAAAAATAGGACAAGTTTTTTACGCCAAATCGTTCTGCGTAAAGATACCTTTTAGAAAACTATAAAATTGTTATATGTTCTTAAAGAAAATTTTATTTTAATAATAAAAGAGTTAAGACACATTTTTGGCAAAAAAACGCCAAAAATCTAAAATTTTTTGAATTTATAAATTAAAAAACGTATATTTTTGGATCTGTAAATGATATTGATCTGAAATATTTTGTATATTATTGGAAAAATTGAGTCCATTTGGTCCAAAATTACGCCCGGTATTCAAAAAAAGGCGGACCAATTTTGTATCACTAAATTTTTAAATGCCTATAACTCGGATATTATAAGAGATAAGTAGTATGTCCAAGCATGTTTTTTATTTGGGTGAAAAACAAAAAAATGGCACGAGTTTAAAAATTTTACATGTCGTAGGTACCCTACTTTGAGCCGCCACAGCGCCGTCCCTGGGGCATCTGCAGGGTTCATCTTCAATACTTAAACTCGAATACTCCTTGGCTACGTTCACGCCAAATTTTATCCCGATCGGATCAGCCGTTTAGAAATTCCAGATTTATTTCCAAAAAATTTCCATTCTGCCCCACTGTGCGAACGGTAAATAATAGAAACACGCTTAGTATCTCAAAATAATTTTGAAAAACAATATTTGTTTTTATTATTATGCAAAAATTACATACTAATGATTAGAATAAAGTGATTTTATATATGTACTTTTATATTTAGATAAGAAAATATGTTTAAATTGTTAAAATTAAAATACTGAAGAAATCCAGAGTATTTCTAACATTTATCTTGATTGTGTTTTCATACAGTTTTATTTTATTTATTTTGCGACATTTATAAATTCTTTTTTATTATTAAAAGTAATAAAAATAAAAAATAAGAAAAATGTATGCAATAAGCTGAAAAAAATAATATATAAAAATTTTAAATGATTTAATTGTCGAAATCCAGGAGTATTTCGGTCAAGAGATGGAGGAGTTACATTCTGATCCCCATAATTAATACTGATGGCTAGTAAAGTGTTGGGAAATTTAATAGTTTTAAATTACACTTTTTGTTTATTTTCCCACACTTTGCTAGACAGCAATGTAAGCATAAAAAGTCTTCGTTGCTTAGCTTAATTAAAAAAAAAATTAAATATTAAGTTTTTTAGTCTTAAGATTCAATTAAATAAAAGAGAAAATAAAAATTATATAATTTTGTTTTTTAAAAATCATTATTATCAATATATATATATATATATATATATATATATATATATATATATATATATAAAAATCAATGTATGCTTGTTTATTTGTTTGTTTGTACCTTATAGTAGGCTAAACCACTGAGCGATCTTCTTGAAATTTTCACTGTATGTTCCTCAATATCTGGAAGAAATATGAAAGTTAAAGAGATTTTTATTTATATTGCTTTTAGGGTAGCAAAGCACACTGGGTATAGCTAGTACATTATTAAATATTTACTTTATTTTAAATAGTGTTGCATTATTTTTCATTTTTGTCTCTTAACCTCCCTTTTTTTTGGACACATTGCACACACAGTACAAGAGTAACACAACTCAATATTTTTTTCAGAAAAGGGAACAAATTTTTTACAAATTCTGAAACATAAAGAAAGACATAGCGTTTTTTCTTAAACAGTTAACAACAACAAAATACACTAATATTTTTTAGAGATAAACAAGAATCTTGTGCATAGTTTAAGGCTTAAAGAATATAAAAACGCAAATAAATTTTTGAGTTGAGTCACTTTAGTACTGGGTGTGTGACATATTAAACTAAGTGCTTTACAGAGGAATCCAATCGTATTGAAACTTTTTTAACACTATTTAAAAGTCTTCTAAATCTTGAGTTATTTTCAACTCAAAATATCGTTTAATCGTTTCAGTTATAGATAAATGAAAAAAGTAACGGATAATAAAAAATTTTGATCAGGGTGTTTAAAATAATTATCTTGGCAACAATTTATGTAGAGCAACATTATTTATTGTTAAAATTTGTTCCTTATTTGGGAGCCATTTTGTTTTTTTTATAATTTATCGCACAAAATTTAATTTTTTTTTGATAACTTTTTGTTTTAGTTTTAAAAATCACATAACTATATTTCAATCAAAATAAAAATCTGATATCTTTATAGAAATATAAAAACTTCAATGGGAATTTTACACATTTTTGAATATAAATTGGGGGATTTCGGAATTAGCTATGATAACGTAGTTTTTGCATTTAATAGCTAAATGTAATCAATATTAAGACATTTATTTTGACTTCTCGTTATTACATTAATAAGTAATGATAGGCCGTGATATACAAAAATCTTAATTTTTAATAAAAGTGTTCAAAGTATTTTTCGTAGTTTTTTTTATTTTAGAGCTACTCGGAGAGAGCTCTAAGCTACCTCAGCCTTTAAATATAGGTGAGGGTTCCGACTCTGAATCCTCAGATGATAATAATAATAGCATTATAGCAAATCCCAAAAAGGATGAATTAGAGCAAATGGTGGAAGAGGTGAGTGATAGCATAGCTAAACTACCTATTACTAAGAAAAGACTTTCTGGAGCACAGAGAAGGAAGTTGAAAAAGATGCTTCAGGAAATCATAGTTAGTCAATCCCACGACACTCCAAAGGAAAAATCGGACTCCCTCACAACATCTGAGGCAAAGAGGATCAGGTCTCCCGAGGAATTGACAACTGAGAATAAACCTAAGAAGAAAAAGAGCTCCCCGTCTTCTAATACACAGTCGAAGCCAAGCCATACTTCACTCAAAGGAATCTCAAATGAGAATCCTGCGAGTAAGGGTGACAACGCCAAGCCAGATATTCCGAAGACGAACACGTCGGCGAAATCAACCTCGAAGGTAAAGGAATCTCAAAAGAAGCTCCGAAGAACGAGGAAGGAGAAGCTAGATGGAGGAAAAGGAAAAGAGCCGCCATCTTACGCCAAAGTTGCCAGAAGTAGGCACCGGGACGATCTCTGCTATGCAGTTTACGATGCCGGTAATCCGACAGGCAAAATTCCAATAGACCAACAGAGTAAAATAGAAGACCTGGTCAACAATAAGATAGTGGACCACGCAATCGCTTCAAAGGGCAAACAACCAATAGAGAGCGAGAGCTGCGAGTTCAGCATGGGCGTGATGTTGATGAGGTTGGCATCTCACCAATGTGTTAGCACCCTAAAGAACTTGGTGGAAAGTATCCCTCCTCCCTGGGACGGCGCTAGGCTGGGACTGGCAAAGAAGAGCGAGCTTCCGGTGCTCCTAAAGTCCACTGTCTACATAAAAGGATAAGGCAGTAAACTGGCTAATGAACGTATACTGGAAATTCTTGGAGGTCAAAATGCTGAGCTGGCCGTGGAAAAATGGGATGTCTTTTACAGGAAAGAAGAACCTGAGGGAACTTTATTTGTAATAGGTATCGACCAGAAATCCTGTCATATTCAAAATTGGGAAGGTTCCGATTGGAAGGGCTGTTACAACAAGCCTCGAAAAGGACACTAAAAAACCTAAGACCACAGCATCAGTATCCACTACTTATAACGTTGAGGAGTCAAATCCTAAAATCGAAGAATTTACCATTAACTCGCCAGAAGAAAGTGTAGTTGCCCTTTCCAAAATTGGGAAGGCGCCGATTGAAAGGGCTGTCAAAACCGGCCCGACAAGGACACTAAAACACCTAAGACAGTACCCAAAGCATCATTAGCAAGTACTAGCAATGTTGAGGAGTCAAATCCTAAAAGCGAGGAGGAAATCACTCACCCGCCAGAAGACAGAACAGCAGTGCTCTCCAGAACTAGGAATGTGTCTATTAAAAATACGGCTATTCCTATGCCTGATAAGGACACCGCAGTGCCATCAACAGTATCCACTGCATTAATAGCCACTTCAGGCTATCCGGAGGAGTCAAATCCAAAGAGCGAGGAGGTAACCACCAACTCGCTGGCAGACAGTTTAATGGATGACCATGATTGAGGTTATCCAAATAAACCTCCACCGGAGCGAGATAGCTACCAACGCTCTGATGGCTAAAATCAACACAGGTAAAATACATATAGCTTTAATCCAGGAACCTTGGACGATTCGCAACAAGGTTTCTGGATTAAATCACGTAAATTTCCAACTTTTCTACGCTGATACAGTATCTCGCCCGAGAACATGTATCTTATGTCACAAGAACTTATGTTTTCTCCTCTCAACAGGATTATCAACATCGGATGCAACGGTGCTGAAGCAAGGTCGTGGCAACATATTCCTTGCATCTATTTACCTGCCTTTCGATTCTCCGACACTACCACCAACGTCGGATCTGATGAAACTGGTTGAAGAGGCACAAAGAAAAAATAAGAAAATTGTAATAGGTTGTGATGCCAACTCGCACCATGTAGCTTGGGGTAGTACAAACACCAATCGCAGGGGACAAGCCCTCATGGATTTCCTTAATACTAAAGACTTGATAACATTGAACTTAGGTAATAAAGCTACCTTCGTCAATAGAATCAGAGAAGAAGTATTAGATATAACTATATGTTCAGAAGAGCTTATAAACGAAATTCAGGATTGGAGAGTTTCGGACGAGCACTCCTTTTCTGATCATCGGTACATAAGATTCAAAATACTAAGGCCACCACCAAAGCCGATAAAGTTTCGGAATAAGTCTAAAACTAATTGGACAATGTTCGGGACCTTACTAAAGAACCGTTTAGGTCAGGACACTTTTCAATGTCGAAATAAAGAGGATATAGATGCCAAAGTGGAAACGTTCACAAGTGCCCTGGTTGAATCGTTCGAGGACAGCTGCCCTCTGCGAGAGCGGAGATCTGCCCAGGAAAAACCCTGGGTAACTGGGGAGATCCGGAACCTTGGGAAGACTCTTCGCAAACTATTTAACCGGGCACGGCGTAAAAAGACCGCAGTATACTGGGATGAGTATCGTAATAAACTTGGTGAATATAAGAAAATCGTTCGAAAAGCCAAACGAGACTCCTGGAAACTTTTCTGTGAACAGGTAGATAGCGTAAATGACGTATCGAAGATAAAAAAATTCCTATCCAAAACTCATGTCCAACCGGAATCTATGATCGATGACACGGGCAGGAGGCTTGAGGATATGGAGGAGACAATGAAACAATGGATTCTCATTTCCCATCCGGTATATCGAATAACATAGATGAACCGATATTGGAGGAAGGGGAGGGTAACACGGAAATAGTTATTACAACTGACATGGTTAAAGGGGCAATCAAGAGCTTTGCTCCCTATAAAGCTGGAACGGATAGTCGATAGCATGGTTAAAAGCAGCATACCATACAAAGACCTTAAATATATGCAGCATGCTTATGTAAAGGGACGATCGGTGGAAACCGCTTTAAATGAAGTTGTCCACTACATAGGTGAATCTTTCGATAGCAAACTGTATACACTGGCGGTATGCATTGACATCGAAGGCGCATTCAATAACGTGCACACTGATACCCTTATCCAATCCCTAGACCAGTTTTATGTTGACCGGGTGCTCCGTAACTGGATCAACTACATGCTAAGGAACAGATGGATAAGCTGCGAGATGTACGATATAACTATCAGGAAAAAGGTATTTCGCGGTATACCACAGGGTGGCATTTTGTCACCTTTACTCTGGGTTACCACGATTAATAGCCTCCTAAGGACCCTAACCGAAAAAGGACTTAGACCTGTCTGCTATGCAGACGATGCACAGTGGGGCAGAATGGAAATTTTTTGGAAATAAATCTGGCATTTCTAAACGGCTGATCCGATCGGGATAAAATTTGGCGTGAGCGTAGCCAAGGAGTATTCGAGTTTAAGTTTTGAAGATGAACCCTGCAGATGCCCCAGGGACGGGTACCTACGACATGTAAAATTTTTAAACTCGTGCCATTTTTTGTTTTTGTGAAAGCACTCGACGAGATCTTGAAAAAACATGCTTGGACATACTACTTATCTCTTATAATATCCGAGTTATAGGCATTTAAAAATTTAGTGATACAAAATTTACCATACCTTGGTCCGCCTTTTTTTGAATACCGGGCGTAATTTTGGACCAAATGGACTCAATTTTTTCTTGTTAGTTAGACAACAAAATTTCCAATAATATACAAAAAATTTCAGATCAATATCATTTACAGATCCAAAAATATACGTTTTTTAATTTAAAAATTCAAAAAATTTTAGATTTTTGCCGTTTTTTGCCAAAAATGTGTCTTAACTCTTTTATTAATAAAATAAAATTTTCTTTAAGAACATATAACAATTTTATAGTTTTCTAAAAGGTATCTTTACGCAGAACGCTTTGGCGTAAAAAACTTGTCCTATTTTTTGAAAATGTTGCCACTGCGTCCTTCCGAATATGACCTATTTTTTATCAAAACTTCAACTTTGGGCGACATGTTCTAAAATCCCAGAAAACTGAAAGCAGTTTTGGAAACCTCAATATGTTTTCTATTTACTCCAAAAGTATTTTCCCAACCCTGAAAGAAATGTGGACCCTATGGGCAAAAAAGTAAAAAATCCCATTTTTGGGATTTTCATTCCTATTTTTGGGAATTGCGGGATGCCCTTTGACCTTTTCAATTTTTTTTTTTGCATTTTCTTATTTGAAATGACAAATTTAACAAGCGTTGAAAATTTCATTGAGTTTTGTTCATAAATAAAGATTTTGTCATATATTACATATTTGTTTAATTTCTAAAACTATGATTTATATCAAAATTTTAATAGGGTCGCAGATAGCTACAACAATTTAGTCCATATTTATCCCTTAATATCATTTTTTAGTTAGATATGGAAATTCTCGACCCTTTACAAAAAAATTCAAGCCAATATCTCAATTACATTCAAAAATATGTTCATTTAAACCTGTGTCCTTTAATTTCATCTTTTTCATATTTTAGTATTAAGTATGACAGAACATTTTAAATCTTATATTTACCTATTTTCTATTTGTTTGCTTATCCTTATAATTGAAAGGTCCTATTATACTTAAATTTTAAAAAATTTATAACTATTTTTTACCTAAATTTTTTCGACAGATCATTTCGTTCTGTTTCGTTTATGATCATGTAGGTAAAAATATACAGGTAATGATAATTTCGATTCATTCACTAATAAGAAATATCAATGACTGAATTACAGGTTATAGTAATATAGTCCTAAATGTTAATAGGTAGACAATTCGTAATTTTTTACTTTGGAATACCTGTATCAGAAATGACAAGAATTGGTATATAAGTAAACTTCTTAGATTTTAAGTACCATATTTAATAAATCTACAATGAAGACTACATTAAAGTACGAAGAGTTGTGTTCCGTTTTATGGAGTGTATCTTCAAAAGGGTCAGAAAGAATTGAAGACATTTCAAATTATATAAAAACTACATATAGTAGAAAAGTAGACAAAACAGGCATATCAAAAATTGAAAACTTTTTGATGTAAAAAGTAAGTCTGTGGATGAAAATCAAAAGAAATTTCGATTAAAATTTTGTAGTTGGATGGAAACTACTACGGAAATCTCAACTTACAACACATCAACAGGAGCGCCTTGCAAGTCATACGAAGACTTATGTTCAAGGTCAAAAAAAAAGAGGGTCACACAAAAACTTTTTTCAATCTCAAATGAGGAAATTGCTGATACATTTAACGAAATGCTGAAAAAGGAAAACCAACCTATGGATGTCGTACATATTGCAACTATTCTTCCTAATGCATCACCAAAACGACTTAAGCGAATTGTGGAAAGTATACCAACTCCAACATCACAATCAAATTTTACTGAAGAGGAAGCAATAGCGCTTATGTTGGAACTGGGTCTCAGTCGAAATAAGTACCAAATATTAAGGAAAGCTCTGTATGAAAAAGGACACAATATATTACCATCATATAAGGCGATCCAGGAAAAAAACAAACTATCCTACCATCACCTATTGCTGTTAATGATGTGGAAGCTTGTATTGATATATCATCTTTGCTCGAAAACACAGCATCAAGAATTGTGTCAGACTTTTCAGAAGACCAACTAAGGAAAATTCATAACTGTGATGTTGTCTTATGTGTAAGTGGGGATGTGACGGTTTATCAGCACTTCCAGAATACAAACAAGCTTGTGGAAGTCGGACATTAGCAGACTACAAAAGTGTATTTATGTCATCATTAGTGCCATTACGAATTCGTTCATATTCCCTTAATCCATCATCGTCAAGCATCGGAAATTCATTTGAAGATATATGGATCAATACAACTCCGAGTTCAAAAAATTTTTGTAGACCCATTGGATTTGAATATATAAAGGAGTCAAAGAAAACAACAAAAGATTTAGTGGAATATTTAAAAGATGAAATAAATGCACTGGAGCCCATTTGCATAAAAATAAAGGAATTCTCTATTAACGTATCATATCAGCTAAGCTTAACAATGATTGATGGAAAGGTCAGCAATGCCATAACAGAAACTTCTTCCTTCTGGAGATGCTCAATATGTAATGAGAAAAAGTCGCAATTCTCAAATATAAACAAAAGCAGAAGTATTAATGAAGAAGTCCTGTCTTTCGGAATTTCACCACTTCATGCCAGAATACGATTTTTGGATTACTTTTTACACATAGCATACGACTTCAAATATAGAAGTGTGCCAGAGAATCTTACTAAATTAACAAAAAATAATGAAGAATTGAAAGAACTGAGAGCTGCGGAAAAAAGCAGAATTTAAAGTTGCGGTAGTACAAATGAAGGTAATACGGCGAGAAGGTTTTTTCGTGATTTTGAAATTACTTCAAAAATAACTGGAATCGACAAGGAGTTGCTTAACACTATTTTAATGGCACTGAATAGTAAACATAACATTAATGGAAATCGATTTGGGGAATATACATCTGCAATTTCTAAATTACTTGTATCTCTGTATCCATGGAGGGAACTAACACCAATAGTACACAAAGTATTGTGTCATGGTCAAATAATAATTGAATCGAATATTCTTCCACTTGGAGAGTTAACAGAAGAAGCCCAGGAAGCGAGGAATCGAGATTTTAAGCATGTTCAACTATTCAGCTCAAGAAAATGCTCCAGGCAATCACAGAATGAAGATATTTTTAATAGTTTACTTCTATCTTCTGATCCTGTCCTTTCAACTATGCGAAAAAGATGGATTTGTTATGAAACTCTATCATCTCAAAACAAGGAAGATTTAAAGGACTTATATTACCTTCTGGATATGTATACCGATATGACAGATTATTTTATAGAAAATAAGTAGTGTTAGGAATTAACTATATAAGTAGGTTGTAAGAATTAATTGTATTATGTTTAAGATGAACAGTTCAAATAAAAAAAGCTATTATACTAACTGATGATATTGTATTAAATTGTGTTTTATATTTCGGTGCGCGGGAAAGGTGGTTTGTGTGGGGTGATTTAGGTGTTGTTGTGCGTGGCTCATAATAAAATTATAATTTTTTATTGTATATACAATGTTATAGTCTTTAATAAAATAATTAACTAAATAATTTTTAAAAATTGTCCAAATATTTTATTCAACACCAAATGTATGTTCTGTCATACTTAATACTAAAATATGAAAAAGATGAAATTAAAGGACACAGGTTTAAATGAACATATTTTTGAATGTAATTGAGATATTGGCTTGAATTTTTTTGTAAAGGGTCGAGAATTTCCATATCTAACTACAAAATGATATTAAGGGATAAATATGGACTAAATTGTTGTAGCTATCTGCGACCCTATTAAAATTTTGATATAAATCATAGTTTTAGAAATCAAACAAATATGTAATATATGACAAAATCTTTATTTATGAGCAAAACTCAATGAAATTTTCAACGCTTGTTAAATTTGTCATTTCAAATAAGAAAATGCAAAAAAAATTGAAAAGGTCAAAGGGCATCCCGCAATTCCCAAAAATAGGAATGAAAATCCCAAAAATTTTTTCCTTCTTTGCCCGTAGGGTCTACATTTCTTTCAGGGCTGGGAAAATACTTTTGGAGTAAATAGAAAACATATCGAGGTTTCCAAAATTGCTTTCAGTTTTCTGATCCCAGCTTTGGGATTTTAGAACATGTCGCCCAAAGTTGAAGTTTTGATAAAAAAATAGGTCATATTCGGAAGGACGCAGTGGCAACATTTTCAAAAAATAGGACAAGTTTTTTACGCCAAAGCGTTCTGCGTAAAGATACCTTTTAGAAAACTATAAGATTGTTATATGTTCTTAAAGAAAATTTTATTTTAATAATAAAAGAGTTAAGACATATTTTTGGCAAAAAAACGACAAAAATCTAAAATTTTTTGAATTTATAAATTAAAAAACGTATATTTTTGGATCTGTAAATGATATTGATCTGAAATTTTTTGTATATTATTGGAAATTTTGTTGTCTAACTAACAAGAAAAAATTGAGTCAAAAAAAGGTATGGTAAATTTTGTATCACTAAATTTTTAAATGCCTATAACTCGGATATTATAAGAGATAAGTAGTATGTCCAAGCATGTTTTTTCAAGATCTCGTCGAGCGCTTTCACAAAATATAAAATAATAAAATGTATTTGGGTGAAAAACAAAAAAATGGCACGAGTTTAAAAATTTTACATGTCGTAGGTACCCTACTTTGAGCCGCCACAGCGCCGTCCTTGGGGCATCTGCAGGCTTCATTAAAATGGAGACACCACATAGAGGATAGGATCAACAAGGCACATCGGTGCTGGGCGATATGTAGGAGAACCATAGGCATGAAATGGGGTCTTTGTCCTACTATGACAAATTGGCTTTATAAAAGTATAATTAGACCAATTCTAGCTTATGCTTCAATAATCTGGTGGACTGCTTTGGACAAAAAGTGTAATATCAAACTACTACAGGGAGTTCAGCGTACATGCTGCTTGGGTATAAGTGGTGCCATGTGTACTACTTCAACCAAGGCTCTGGAAACGTTGCTAGATATTCCACCCATTGAAACATACATAAGATATGAGGCGGCGCTTACAGCCGAACGGCTCTTTACTTTAGGCGAACTGGCCAAAAACGGTTATAGAACACGTCATCAATGTATACTGGACACATTGGAAGGTTATACACATTCATCAGACGTGCCTGATCGCATACCACACACTGAATATGTCGGAAACTTTGAAACGCTAATCCCAGATAGAATGTCTTGGTCAAGCGGAACATTAGAATACCAGTAGGAATCCGTTGCTACACGGATGGCTCTAAATTAGGGGACAAAGTGGGCCTGGGGTTCTATATTGAAGACCCAGAAACAGAAATATACCACCGTTTACCTAATCATAACACAAGCTTCTAGCCAGAAGTACGAGCAATAACGGAATGTGTAAATTGGATTAGAATATATATGGCGCCCACAGGGCTTAACATATTTACCGACAGCCAGAAGGCAATTTGTGCGATATCAGGTGATAGAATTAAATCTAAGACCGTATTGGATTGTAAGAAAGCTTTAACTGAATACTCTCCCAGAGGTAAGGTTCACATCATATGGGTACCAGGCCACTCGGGAGTAGTCGGCAACGAAAGGGCGAATGTAATAGTTTTAAAGGGAAGGGAGCTCGATGTAGTTAACCTGACAAACGCAAAACCATTCGACGCAACAAAAGCTGAATTAAAAATATGGATGAGAGAATCCCATAAGGCCTCTTGGAATAATGAAACGGTGGGTAGAACCACAAAGATTCTATGGGGTGACCCTGATGAGAGCAAGACGAGTAATCTTCTCAAAATGAGCAAGGATTACGAGCACATCTATACAAAATTGGACGTGCGAATTCAGACGAATGTAGAGCATGTGGAGAGGACAGTGAAACTCTGGAGCACTTTCTTTGCCATTGTCAGGTATTCGTCGAAGTTAGATCCAAGTATCTTGGAAGTGATGTTATTCCGGAAATAACATTCTTAACCAACACCGATTGGAAGATTCTTAGGAATTACGTCCAGGAAACTGAGTTTCTGAACATGGAAAATAATACATTCAATGAACAATTTTTTTTTCTTGAATTGGAGCGCACAACAGGCCCGATAGTGGCCTAGGTGTATTTCTTCGGATTTGATGTAGTATACATCCTCCTATCAACCTAACCTAACCTAATATTTCAAAAAAGTAAACTCTGGACCCATATGAGATTTACAAGATATATTCTGTGAACAATCATGGAAATCCACCAATTAGATCCATGATTTATTGTTTTCAACATCCCTATTACGGTACACATTTTTATGATCTCCTTTTTATATCCATTATCAAAAAAGATGGGGGTACATTGATTGTGTCATTCAGTGTGTAACACATTGAAATATTGGTCATATATATGTATATAGCAATTCAACGCTAGCAATGCTCGTCCGTCAGTTCACAATTATTTACTATACGTAAGATTTGTTTGGTATCGAAAATGGGCAATATCGGTCCACGTTTTCGCATAGCCCCCGAAAAACAGTTTTAACATTCGTAACTAGTTTAAAATTACCAGTATAGCTATGAAATTCCACAAAAACTAGTCTTATGTGCACCAAAATTACTCTACCAAATTTTATGAAAATCGGTCTTTAATTGACCCAACCCCACCAAATAAGGCCCCTTAAAAAAATTACTTTAACACTCATTCACCCTTAGAAAGCCCCTGAAAAAACGAAAAACTCTGCCAAATTTTGTGAGGGTCCTGTAGCTTAAGTGGTTAGCACGTTAATCACTAAGCATGATTTGGTTAGCGAGCCCTTGGTTCGATCCCCAGCCGCTGCCAATCAACAACATCAGTTTATGATAAATTATTAGTATCTATCAAAAACTGATATTTATCACAGCGCCCTCCTTCGGCGGTATACTCTATATCATTAAATCGTCGCCGAAGTAAAATAAATACAAAAAGCTTAAACTAATGCGCCAGAGGCGCTGCAACACTGTTCTAAAAATAAACATAACGTGCAATTACACAGTTGTAGGTAAAAAAGCTTTCTTCTATCCTTCACTTTCACCACCTTTCTCCTCTACTGTATTCGTTTCCAAAGAAAGTAACACGGTCTATGTATTTATAGGCATTAATGTCTGAGTGTTACTTCTCTTTAAAAAAATATCTTTAACCTCCCTACAGCAATGAAAGTTGATATTAACAAGATCTACAAAACAAGATAACAAAATTTATTTATAAGGAAGCATTCCTTTTCGGCAGTGATTTGATGGTGGGTAAATAATAGTCGGCATGGCCGAATATAACACCTTTACTTGTATTACTCACTTGCATTTTTCCTTGTGCCGATGTTCAAACATCGCATAATTTTAATTTTTAATAAAACCTAATTGTTAAATAAAACTTAAGCGCATGCACCTTTTTTTGTAGTTACAATATCAATATCGTGGGTTTGTATGCCGATAGAATTTCTGGTGTGTTCAACTCAATAGGCGGATGGTCATTGCCTTCTTACTCAGAAAATTGAGTTAAAATTTATTATACCCCGATTCTCGCTCACAACAATTGTTATTTTGATGTTGTAAATTGCGATTATGATTGACAACACTTATGTGCAGTGATGTATTTTGAGTTGTCTATGTAAATTTACTCGTATTATCGTTTACAACATGCCTTCCTATGTGTCTTTAGAAGTATCAAAGACTTACAAATGATCATTAGTTGTTGTGTATTGAGTTTTTATGTTTAGGTTAGGTATAATATTTTTCAGTGCTCAGAAACAGTTTCTTGGACGTAATTCCTAAGAATTTTCCAATCAGTGTTAGTCAGGAATGTTATTTCCGGAATAACATCACTTCCAAGATACATGGATTTAATTTCGTCGAATGATTGACAGTGACAAAGAAAGTGCTCCAGAGTTTCACTGTCCTCTCCTCATGGTCTACAATCGTCTGAATCAGCACGGCCAATTTTGCATAGATGTGCTCGTAATCCTGTGTGTCCACTCAGAATACGTACCATCAAACTAACTTCAGACTTGCTCATTTTGAGGAGATTTCTCGTCTTGTTCTCATCAGGGTCACCCCATAGGATCTTTGTGGTTCATTATTCCAAGAGGCCTTATGGGATTCCCTCACCCATATTTTAAGTTCAGCTTATGGTTTTGCGTTTATCAGGTTAACTACATCGAGCTCCCTCCCCTATAAAGCTATTACATTCGCCCTTTCGTTGCCGACTACTCCCGAGTGTCCTCGTACCCGTATGATGTAAACCTTACCTTACTTTAGTTAAAGTTTTCTTACAATCCAATACGGTCTTAGATTTAATTCTCTCACCTGATATCGCCCTAATTGCATTCTGGCTGTCGGTGAATATATTAAGGGCCGTGGACGCAATATTTATTCTAATCCAATTTACATATTCCGTTATTGCTGATTAGGTAAACGGTGGTATATTTCTGTTTCTGGGTCTTCAATATAGAACCCCAGTAGTAGATTTGCACTTTTTGTCTAAAGCAGTCCACCAGATTATTGAAGAACAAGCTAGAATTGGGCTAATTACACTTTTATAAAGCCAATTTGTCATAGTAGGACTAAGACCCCATTCCAAGCCTATATATATCACCCAGCACCGATGTGCCTTGTTGATCCTATCCTCTATGTGGTGTCTACATTTTAATTTCCGGTCGAGAATTACACCTAAGTACTTAACTTTGTCTGTCACCGGTATCTCATTGCCCAGGAAGCAAGGTTCAGGTAGAAATTTTTGTCTTTCTTGTGAAGAGGCAGATTTCTGTCTTCGCCGGGTTAACATTGAGGACTCTCGGTTGAGCCCAGCTTAAGGCCGTATTCAGAGCCTCCTCAGCTCTTCTACACAAGTAATTTGGATCCTTTCCCTTTAAAAGTATTACAACATCGTCTGCATAGCAGACAGGTCTAAGTCCTTTCTCAGTTAGGGTCCTTAGGAGGCTATTAATCGTGGTAACCCAGAGTAAAGGTGACAAAATGCCACTCTGTAGTATACCGCGAAATACCTTTTTCCTAATAGTAATGTAGTACATCTCGCAGCTTATCCATCTGTTCCTTAGCATGTAGTTGATCCAGTTATGAACTTCGTTTAAAGCGGTTTTCACCGATCGTCCTTTAAATAAGCATGCTACTTTAATTTTAGGTCTTTGTCGGGTATACTGCTTTTAACCATACTATCGACCATCCGTTCCAAGGTTTTAAGTAGGAAGGACGTAAGACTTATAGGTCGATAAGACTTAGGTGTCGCATAGCTAGGTTTCTCTGGTTTAGGTAAAAATATTACACTTGCATCCTGCCATGTAATGGGGGTATATGTGAATTTCAAGCATGCAGTAAATATCTGAGACAGATGTACGGAAACCAGTCCCGCCTTCATCTGTAAGAGTGCCGGGAAAATGCCATCCGGCCCTGCAGCTTTATAGGGAGCGAAGCTCTTGATTGCCCCTCTAACCATATCAGATGTATTAACTATTTCCGTGTTAGCCTCCCCTTCCTCCAAAATCGGTTCATCTATGTTATTCGAAATACCGGGTGGGAAATGATAGTCCATTAGGAGTTTCATTGTCTACTCCATATCCTCCAGCCTCCTGCCCATGTCATCGACCATAGATTCCAGTTGTACGTCATTTACAGCCCATTCAATCGGCGCCTCCCCAATTTTGGAAAGGGCAGCTGCACCTTCTTTTCAAGAGTTAGTGGTGCTTTCCTCGCTTTTAGGATTTGACTCCTTAACGTTATCAGTAGTTGCTACTGATGCTGTGGTCTTAGGTTTTTTAGTGACCTTTTCGAGGCTTGTTGTAACAGCCCTTCCAATCGGCACCTTCCCAATTTTGAATATGACAGCTTTAGAGGCGAAGTAAGCCCTACGTTTATTCTTGGTAAGACTAGCCATAGATTTCTGGTCGATACCTATTACAAGTAAAGTTCCCTCAGGTTCTTCTTTCCTGTAAAAGACATTCCATTTATCCACGGCCAGCTCAGCATTTGACCACCAAGAATTTCCAGTATACGTTCATTAGCCAGTTTACTGCCCCATCCTTTTATTTAGACAGTGGACTTTAAGAGAACCGGAAACTCGCTCTTCTTTGCCAGTCCCAGCTTAGCGCTGTCCCAGAGAGGACATTGGTGAGATGCCAACCTCATCAACATCATCCCGTTGTCTTCTTCTGGCTACTTTGGCATGGCTCTTTTCGTTTTCCATTGTCTAGAGAGGCTTTTTTGAGATACCCGTTCGGGGCTTCTTTTAAGAAGAAATTGATTTCGCCGACTTGGTCGTCTTCGGAAAAGCTATCTTGGCGTTGTCACCCTTACTCGCAGGATTCTGACTTGAGATTCCTTTGAGTGAAGCATGGCTTGGCTTCGACTGTGTATTAAGACGGGGAGCTCTTTTTCTTTCTTAGGTTTATTCTCAGTTGTCAACTCTTCGGGAGACCTGATCCTTTTTGCCTCAGATCTTGTGAGTAAAATTTTTCCTTTTGAGTGTCGTTGGATTGACTAACTATGATTTCCTGAAGCACCTTTTTCAACTTCCTCCTCTGTCCTCCAGATAGTCTTTTCTTGGTAATGGGTTTAGTTTAGCTATGCTATCACTCTCCTGTTTCACCATTTGCTCTACTTCATCCTTTTTGGGATTTGCTATAATGGTGTTGTTATTATCATCTGAGGATTCAGAGTCGGAGTCCTCGCCTATATTTAAAGGCTGAGGTAGCTTAGAGCTTTCTCCGAGTACATCCTTCTATTTTACCCCCATGTTTTTGCCAATGGTATGCTGTACACTTGACGCAGGTGACTCCCGAGTAGATCAACACTTGCCGCCGGTACTGGGTTATTTAGGCCCTGCACCGTAACTTTTATCTTTTTATTTTCCATGATTGTTTTTTCCAGACAGATAACCACCCCCTATCCGCCAACCGCGGACGCGCTCGGTAGGAAAAACTGGAAAACTCCCCCGAGTTTTAAATAATAAAATTTTTAAAATTAAAATGGATAAAAAATTTTAAGTTGTATATAATATTTTGCAAAACGTTTATTAATGTAATTGTTAATATTTCTTAGAAAAATAACAAATAATTTAATTTTGATTAATAATGTCTACCTTTTGCGCCAATATTGGTCTGATTATAAGTAGCGGCACTTCTCTTAAGAGTGCATTAAAGAAATATTCTAATCAACTTAAAACAGCCCATATTAATTGCCAAAGTTCTCGGCCTTCTAATAACTCTGTCAAGTTTGATGAAATTAAAAGTATTTGTGGTGGGAATTTTGACTTGATTGGTATGTCAGAAACTTGGCTTAAGCCACATGTTGCCGATGCTTCAATAAGTATTCATGTCTACAAGCTAATTAGGAATGGCCGATTAGTTAATCGAGGTGGTGGTGTTGGAGTTTATGTTGCTGACTGACTGTGTTGTTTTGAAGGTTTCAGAACTTAGCTGTGAAACTGCTGTGTGACGTACTTTGATGTTGGTGAGTGATCCTGAAATGATTGAATTTGTTGACCAGGGACAAGTCCCGTCCATATCGCATCACTCGTTGATATGTGCTGCATTTAGTTTGAAAGTTAATTCTTTTCAGGAATATTACCGAGCAAAAACTCGGTAATGGGTTGTACTTCTATAACCACTTACTTTTCAATGACTACTACTTGCCGTCTGCATTAATTAGAATTACTCTAGTAATGACTTTTTTATAATCTGACATAGAAGTACTTTATTTTTGGCATTGTCATTTTGTTTGCACATTTTATTTAATTGCGCAATAAAATAGCTAAGCAGTGGTGCAGTGAGTAGAACATTTGACTAATAAACCGAAGTCCCTGGTTCGTATTCTAGCTGGCTCTTTTTATCATTAAAAAACAAAATAACTTACTCAACAACCGTTTTGTAAGAGAAATTGCAAGTACTTCTTTAACTCAATATTTGTAAGCGAGCGTAGAAGTACTTGCCTCCAATGACATCACCGTGTTAAAATAATGACTTTAAATGCTAATGAAGAAGTACTGAAAAGAGGTTTTATTAGCTTTTTAACTCATTACTTTTCAATGTGAGTTTTTCCTGGGTATCAATTGGAATATTCTACATTCGATTTTAGCTGAATTTGACACAGTTTCCTTTTTTGGATCAACCATAATTGAACATCAATGCTCTCTTCTTCGTTGATTAGTGAGCTATACATGTTTGTTCCTGTTGTTAAGGACAAATTATGTAATGATTGTGATAAGTAGATGAAGAGTGAGAGCATTTTGTTAGCTAAGCCACTAAGGGACTTGGCTTTCCTAAACTTTTGGTTATCTAGATCAAAAGAACATTAATTTTACACTAAATTGTATTCAGGGTTAGATGCATCTACATTATGGAGTGTTTTGAAGAAAGGGGGCTTTTATGGTTGTAAACCTTTCAGTACTGAAGCTGATGTTAATGATATTAATAGGTATTTTGTTAATAGTTCGAGCTCATCGAATTTTAATTATCCTAATTTTAACTTGTTTAATGATGATATTGGTTCTTTCTCTTTTAGATGTATTAATGCGGATGAGTTCTAGCAGTATGTAAAGTCAAATCCAGGGCTGTGGGTGTTTATTTATTGCTATTTTTATTATATGCTATACTTCCAGTTTTGTTCAAGATAGTTGAGCATGTTGTAAAAGTTCAAATGCATTCTCTTGTTAATAGCAAAATCAGTCCTTCGCAGTATGCTTTTCGTAGTGGTCATAACACAACTTCATTGTTGCTTAATTTAACTGATACTGTTCGTAAGAATGTTAATAATAGGGAGATGTATACTTTGATATCGCTTGACTTAACAAGATTCTAGTGTGCCTCAGGGGTCGGTCTTGGGACCTTCGCTGTTTTCACTTTATGTGAATGATCTTGCTGAACATATTGACACAAATGTAGACCATTTTTATTTGCGTATGATATTTTTCTTCTTTTTAGTTCTAACCGTGATAATAAAGATGTACTGCAATCGATTACAAACTATTCCATTGATCAAGTTGAGCTATGGGCAAAGAATAATTTACTCAAGATTAATTCTTCAAAGTCAAAGGCTATGATGTTTGGTAGTTCTGTTAGTAATCTTGATAGACAGTTAATCTCAAAAATAAGTATACAGAAATACTAACAATTGGTTTTATTTAAAAAAGGATATTATTTTTTCAAAAATCAAAAAAGTAACACATTTATTTATTAAAAACAATTATGATAATTATTATTTACTACTTTTTTCCGGGTTATTTTGGTTACTTGAGTTCTCATTTAAGGTGTAGTTAAATAGTTAATAATATTAACAAAATTCATGAAAATTTTACCTGTTTGAATGTAACTATTTTATAATAAAATATTCTGTACACTATAACATGGAAAAAATTCACTTTTTGTTCCGAAAAATTTAAGTTTTTGGTAATTGATCTGAATATTATTTATAGGAGCATTTTTTCCTATTTAAGAACATCTGACTATTTAAAACCCCGGAGTTTTGGATCGGGTATTCAATAATATCCTTCGTTTGTTCATTATGATACATTAGAAGACGATATTTTAACTTTTAAATTATTTGTTTCTTTACAATAATTGCAATCCATTGCGGAACATTGCCGTTTTTAACATATTATAGCGTTCATATTCGATATTTAACGGCGATTTCCTAAAATATATATCTTAAAATGCGATATTAATAATATTTGTACTAGTATCCATTAATTAAAACAAGTTTTTTGGTTCCAATCATCCATTACACACTCCTAAATACTACCAATAATCGTCAAATGGTGACCATATCAATAACTTACACTACATATCGGTTCTGAAATTGATTATTGTCCAAAATAGTAAGATTTTTACATTAAATCAGGCTCAATTGGTGGTATGAATACGAATTAAACAATTTTGAACACGGATACATCTTAATTTGTTGCTAGAACAAATAAAATGTCGGATCCATAAAACATGGTTATTGTATCGACTATATCAAGATATGATTGGTAGCATTATTGTATGCTTTGGAAATCGGAGTATTTCGAAAACCTGTTTAAATTAAAGGAAATATGTAGAATTATCAAAATTTTAAAGTTTATGTTATAAGTCTTAAGAAATCGGAGTTAAGCTTCGGTTTTTTAAGAACGTACTGTGTTCAAAATAGCCAAATCCATGCACATAACATTAATTTCGAAATAACAACTCTTTTCAAAAGTTAAAAATTCTATTTCCAATGCATCATTTGGAGGGTTCAATGACCACCAGATCCAAAATCCGGTGTCTAAAGTGTAAAAAAATCGTAGAAATGAGAAAAAACTGTTCTACTAATTAATTCCGGAGCCAATCGGCCCAAATTTCAAGATTTCGGAAAAAAAATATTTTATTAAAAAGTAATTATATTAATACAAGTAAAATTTTCATAAATTTTGTTAATATCATTAAACCAAATATATACTGAAATGATCTGTATACTTACTTTTGTGACGTAAATTTTGCACCTTTTTAACTTCAGCTTAAATGAGAACTCAAAGAACCAAAATATGAATAAAAAAAGTAGTAAATAATAATTATCATAATTGTTTTTAATAAATAAATGTGTCACTTTTTTGTTTTTTGAAGAAATAATATCTTTTTTTTAATAAATCCAATCGTCAGTATTTCTGTATACTTATTTTTGTGATTAACTGTATCTGTTGGTGAATCGACAATTGAATTTGTTAATATATTTGGATGTTGGGGGTGTATGTTGATGACCAACTTAATTTTTCTTTTCATATAAACTATTTACATGGTAAAATTGTTGGGATTTTGAGGAGTTTTTATTCGTGCAATATATATCTGACCTATACTATCAAACGTAAATTGGCCTATGCACTTTTAATGCCACATGTTTGTTATGGGCTAGAGGTTTTTTCTGGTATCATGTCATATAATATATTAAGTTTAAATCGAATTGTGAATATAATTGTTCGTTACGTTTATAATGTTCGGAGACGTATGCATATCTCTGGTTATATAAGATCATTTTTACACACAGAAAAAAGAAGAGTTGGAAATTGGTTACTAATACAGTAAATTAGTAATATGTAGTGTCCGACTGAACGTTCGGGTACGGGTTCGGAGTTCGGTATAATGTGAGGTTCGGTCAATGTGAGGTGTTCGGCGAAATTTTGACCGAACACCGAACGCCGAACGGTTTAAAAAATGTTTTTTTTTCATTATATTTTTATATCATCAAAAAGTTTTAAAAATGCTGAAAATCTTCGTTTTTTCGGCAGATTTGAAAAACTGTTAACCAGAAACTGATTAAAAAGCTAAGAAAAGTGAAACATTTAATTTGACCCAGCAAAAAAAGTGTGGAAAAAGATGTAGAATTTTCATCACAACTAGTAACCCGAAGTGCTTCAAATTCGGGTGTAAAACCTATGAATTTTACATTAGCGTGTCATTGGAGGGATGTTGTTCATTTTTGGCAGGTTTGAACTACATCTGATCTTATTTTTAGAAGCAGTAAAAATCCGATATTTGGATGTAAAAATAAAACACATTCTCTTAATGACACGTTTATGTAAATTTCACAACTCTTTCACCAAATCTTGATGTACTTCAAATATGTTATTTGTAATGACTTTTCCACATCTCTTTCCTCACTTTTAACTGGGGTGTCATTTGTAAGGAAATATTTGGTTTATAAAAGTGAAAAATATGAAATCGCATTTTAAGATGTGATTAAGATGTAGTTTGTAAAGTATGACATCAATTATTTTTTGCTGGGGAATTATCTAGTTTCGATTATAAATCTTTGATTTCATTTGTAACATCGAAATTTTCTAGGTTCTTATTCTCAAACGATCTAGACATGTCTGTCAGTCAGTCTCTTGAATGAACGGTAGGACCTAAACTATTGTTGCAGTTTGATTGGTATTCAAAATGGACAAAATCGGTTTACATTTGGACATGGCCTCCATATAATGTTCGCTTTAGAAAATTACTAACGTTCATAACAGGCTTAAAAATAAATATGAAATTATACTTAAATTTTTTTATGAACCAAAATTTCATATAAATTGGCAAATTGAAATTTGCGAATTGTGTTAAGTATTGTATATATATTTTTTATTTTTTTAAAAACGTATTTTACGGATTCGATAAAATTCATTTTGATTTCGATACATATTTAAAACGAAATTTTGATCACATTGGATCATAATATCATGTATAACAATATTATGATAAATACAAAAATATCATGATGAAATATTTTTCGGGTTCGGCCGAACTTTATTATTTACCGAAGTTCAGTTTCGGTGTTCGGTACCGAACGAAATTTTGAGTTCGGTCGGACTCTAGTAATATATTCCGAATTTTAATTGCGATTATTAAAAAATTTATATATTTACAATTAAAAATTCATATCTATAAAAGAAAGTGTTCTTAATCAATATGTGCTGTTGTTATACTACTTGGATAAATCAGTAGAGACAATCAACTTGATTTTAAAAAGATATGTTTTAATAACTAACATTTCGATTACTACAATCAAAATATCTGTTATGAGTATATTTCAGTTACTGTAACCATCAATGTATTGTAGACAACTGTAATATTCGGATACAGCAACACTAAATACTTTTGTCTCAATCGAATCAAATTTTTAATAATGATTTGACATTTTCAAAATAAAAATAACAAAAATAAAATTTATAAAATTTAAACAATTTATATAAAATATTTGTACAATATATTCAAAATGCATTTTAATGTAACATATTTGCTGATTTTTCCTTTAGCTACATTTCATCAGTCACATAAAAGGCTAGTTTGCAATTGGATACCATTGGAAATAAATTCATATATTCCATCCATCCATGAAGTATGGATACTTTTTAATTTCAAGAAAAGTTTGAAGCTGGAAAAGATTGGAGTACGTTCACAAGCACATAATATTTTCCTGGGTAAAATTCTTGTCAAATGTTATATAAAAATGTTATTTAAAAAACGAAAATAAAAAAAATTTTAAATACAATGATTCCATTACTATAATCGAATTTTTCAATACCATTTGGAGTTATGTTAACCAATATTTTCGGTTAGTCTATATAAATTATACGGTACTTTGTACTTTATATCTCTTCGAAATTTGTTGATGTTCTTTAAGGTGATTAAAGCGGACTGCCGTCTGGATTTAGTTTTCCTCGTTCTAGCCGGAATACTCAGGTTATTATACATACGATACGAAACAACTTATTTGAAAAATCTTTTGCTGTAAGAGTAGCTCGTTGTTGGAATCAACTCCCTTTTGAACTTCGAATTTTTTCACATTCGAAAAATGTTTTTCGCCTGAAACTCCTGAAACATTTTGTTGACTCTATCTAAATTATGTGATTTTGTATTAATACAAAGTATTCTGCGTTGAAGTCTGAAAATCTGTAACATCTTGTAGTTTGAAATGTATTGAGATTTACTTTTTCTTACATACATTATTGAAATTTGTTCAATACATTTGACAACAAATTCGATTTTGTATTAAACACAATACATTTCACAACAATATATTCAATATATTTGACAACAAATTTGATTTTGTATTAGATACAATGAAGCTCTGATATTAATGCAATATATTGTAATGTAAAATCTCCTTAAACAGGCTTCAAATAAGAATACTTACTCTTTTAAGGATTAAAATATTAAATTAATGTAACTTATAAATGTATCTTGCTGCTATTTTGGGGACATCTCTTACAATAATTTTATTACTTGATTTTTGGTTGGGGAACCAATGATTATTTATAAATTGAATAAGATACTATTTTAAAATAAGTTTCACATGTGTGTTTTATATTATATTCAGGCTTTTCTACTTAAGTAATATAAGTTATTTTGGTCCAAAGGGACTTTTATATTACATTGAATTTAATAAATAAATAAAAGCAGATGGAAGAGCTGTGATGACACAAAATCCAGATATTGAACGGGGAAAGTTACCATTTGGGTACAACAAAATACAGCTTAAAGACAAACGGAGCTATTACATTCCATAGGATTAGAAACACGAAAGAATAGCAAAGAGTACGTATTATATGCATTAAAATTAACTAGACTTATGTAAACATTAATTTTATTTCATTTAACCGTCTTGTCTATACACCAATGCCCAACATACCTGGGTATGTCATACAATTTATATTGCTATTTCATCTTTTTATACATTTCTAGTGCATAATTCAGACAAATAAATTAAATAGTTTTTGACCACATACCGTTAATTTTAGCCATTTCTTTAAGTTTTCTCATTGTTTTCCTATTAACAAAAATATCTTATGCAAAAAAACTATGCAGGAAAAACCCTTACATAACGTGTAATGTACATTATGCAGAATTTGTCTTTGTAAAATTTTGACTTCAAGAAGCTTTTACTCATAGACGGGGAAAGATAATTGAGCAAAATTGTTTTTATATTGTTATTTAATCGATTAGCATTAAATATATTGTTTTTGTTTTCGTAAGTAGGGAATTCATTTCCAAAAAAATATTGTTGAGTCATGGTCAAAAATAAAATTTGAAAATTCAAATTTAAATATTTTTGTTTATATAATAATATTAATTTATTTAGTATGATATTATAAATTGTTGCTTTACAGTAGTCTTAATTTCTAAAGAGTTTAGAAAAATTAAAATCCTTTTCTACTTTGTTAATTAAAAAAATACATTATTTATAACAGTGTTTTAATTAATATTGAGGGAAAGGGAAAAATTTAGAAAAAAAACCTTTATGAAAAGCTTAGGAATAATTATGTTAACGGAATAAAATTATGCTGAAACCAGTTCATTAATGTGACTATACCTAGATAATTCGCATTTTCTGTTAAAATTTGTTGTTATTCATATATTATATCTTCTCATAACAAGATCAAAGCCAGACAGGCTGTGTAGTCGTCGGGTGGAAAAGTACCAGGGTAGCTTGTACAACATTTTAAGTAACTTGTTTTGAGTTACTTGTAGTTTTCTGAAATGTACATTAGCAGTAGTCGATCATACAGCGGCGGTGTAGAACATTACAGGATGGAAAATTAAAAGTTTTTTGTTTTCCAAGTTTAATTTTGAATTTAAGTTTCTATTTATTAGGGGATATAGAATATTTATGATTTTATGTATTTTGTTTATAGTAAATGATATGTGATCATTGAAGTTTAGTTTTTTATCCAGTAGAATACCTGGATATATAACATTGTCATACCAGTCAATATTTTTGCTTAAGAATCGCAATAGTCTTTGAGGTTGGAAACAAGGTTTACGTTTCCTAGAAAAATAAATAGCCTTCGTTTTGTCAGGATTTACAAGAATTTTCCATTTGTTAAAATATGTATTTAAAGATGCAAGGGCATTTTCTAAACTGGATATTATATCAACTGATGGAAAGTCTGCGATAAATATCGATGTATCATCGGCAAATATGGAAGTAATACAGTTTGGTATACTTGGAATATTTGCAGTAAATATGTTGTAAAGAATAGGCGAGAGGTAGGATCTTTGTGGACATCCAGATGAGATGTTAATAAGTTGGGAGAAAGTTGAAGCAATAAAAACGGAAAATGACCTATTGGATACAAAATCTTGAATAATTTTATCAATTTCGATTGGAAATTTATATTGATTTAATTTAAATATAATATCCAATAAAACCATTCCAGTAGATTTTCCATTTTTAAAATTGTTTTTAACAAACTTTCTTATTTTCAGTAAAGGTTGTGAAGTGTTATGTTTGTTTCTAAATCCAAATTGTTGTGGAGGTAGTATATTTTTATCTTCTATAAATGTGGTTAATTTTTCTTTCATTATTTTCTCAAGTAATTTGCTTATAGGTGAAAGTAGGCTGATTGATCTATAAGATAATGGTGAATCTGTAGGTTTATTTGGTTTATCAATTGGTATGGTTTTGGCGTTTTTCCAAATTTGGGGAAAATAACATAATTTAAGACAACAATTAAAAATAAGCGTAAGGAATTTTATACCTTTTTTAGGAAGTTTTTTTTTTTAACATATGTTGTTAATACCATCTAATCCATTTGATCTATATTGTTGAGCTAGTAATTCACATTTTTCCTGCTGGGTATAGTATATTGCGCCATTGTGTTTTAGGATAATTTTCCAGAATTGGCGTGAGGATTTGTCTAGAGTCTTTCGGTTATGGTCGTTGACATCCCTGAAACGTTTCCAATTTCTCCTGTAGATATTACGATGTTGAATCAGAATCTTTGTGTTATCTGGTATAGTGGATTTCGTTTTTCTTGGTTGTTTTTTGGGGATACAAGCTTCAATAGAGTCATAAATGACTTTATTAAAATTTGTTATCATATTATCAATTTGGTATTCGTGTGATACGTCATTTACATTCACGGTTTTGGGAAGATTTCTGTTTATATAATTCGCGAACGATTTCCAATTTGTTTTGCGAAAATCGGGGTAACTTTTTACAATTCTATTTACAATTAAGCTAACGTTGGAAACAATTGGACGTTGGTCTGACGATAGGTCATTGAGTGTCCTTACTGCTGAAAATTTTTGGGACATATTGGTTTTGAAAAAGTCCAGCATGGAAGGTCGGATCGGATGGGATATATGTAGATTCGTATGGAAATACAATTTCAAAATGATGAGTGCGGTGATTTTGTTGTAATAAATTACCCCAACAGTTATTTCTCAGGCATCTCCAATTTCTGTGCCTACTATTGAAATCACCACCAAGGATGAAGTTATCGTAGGAAATAAGTTTACGTACATCTGATTTAAATGCTTGTTTGCGAGTTGAGTCATTTCCAGTTGAACCGCCTGGGAAATAGCAAGAGAAGATATTTATGTACTCATTTCCAGCAATGATTTTTATGCCAATATTTTCAATAACTGTGGTATTTAAAGGGTGTAAAAGTTGATGGTTTATATTTTTTAATAATAATTGCTACTCCTTCACCTCTTCTTTCCTCACGATCATACCTGTAACAGTAAAAATCTTTATGTTTAATTGAAAAATTCTTATTGAGCAATGTTTCGCATAACAAACATATGTCGATATTATGTTTTAATAAAAAATTATAAAATTCTTCTTTTTTGTTCCGAATACAACGAGCGTTCCATGATGCTATTTTTAAGTTATTATTCATCGGTACAAAAATTTTGCAAGCTAGGCTTGTAATTACCTCGAACTGATCAGCAAGAGATTTACATTTTTCCAAACTTGTGATAAGTTCTAATGTTAAATTTTTTTAATTCTTCAAACAAGAATAGATTATTATATATATTGTGGTTATTATTAACATTTTCGTGGTTATTTTCATTAGACCCCAGGTATTTGTTTTGGGTAAACTTTGCTGATTTAACGAATTTGGGAAAATTATTGGCATAGTCTGCATTATTATTAAAAGCTAAACCTGTATGTCTTGTTGGTTTATGTCTTTTTGGCTGCGTTCGTTGCCTTAGTTGCATGTAAGAGATCCTACTAGGACAATCGGGTGACATTGATTTGTGTGGACCATTGCAATTGACGCATTTCTCTACTGTTACATTGCACGTAACAGTGTTATGGTTACACTTGCTTGAACCATGGCCGAACATTTGACAGTTATAGCACTGTGTTAACTTATTTTTGTATAGTTGTATACTTTTGTCTTGATTCTTTTAAGGTGATAGTTTTACGTTCAAAGTATACAACATAAATTATTTGTTCATTTTGACCGTCTCTTGTTCTTATGGTTATTTTGACATCAATACATTTGAGACCCATTGCGATTAGTTTGTTTTTAATAACAATAGGATCACTTTTGTGACTTTTGTGAACAAAGCACTGTGGAACTTGTCTCAATGCAATTGCAAGTCAACCCAAATAGATCTGCAATGGGATTGGAAATTTAAGAAGATTCCGATGAGTTAGAATAAATATTTGTATCATTGGAACCATCACCGCTTCCTGAAAAGGAACTGCCAAAAAGTCGCTAGCGATTAAAAATGAAGCTGGAGGAAGATCGTTTGGAAATATTAAAAAATCAAGCAAAAATCAGGAGGAAATCTTGCGGAAATAAACAAAAAAAAAATTATGAATTAAAAAAGAAAAAGTCTGATTTACAAATGAAAGTGATAAAAGCGAAAATCGAACTTACAAATAAGAGAATAGAGGATATGTGATGTACAAGTTTTTAATTTTATTTTAATAGTTTAAGAATGTATATGATTTCTATGTGGGCATTTCAATTGTGACGAACGTGACCATCGTACACATTAATGAAGTGAAAAACTGCGAAAAAAAAATATTTTTTTTAATCGTTTATATGTTTATGTAGAGCTTAAATAGCTTAATACTTTGGAAAAAAGGAACCAATCGTACTAAATAGTCATAAGATATAAGCAGTTTAAGTGCGTGACGTGATGTGACATAAATAGAAGTTGCTTTTTTCTTTTTTTACAAAAACGAAAAACTCTGCGAATTTCGCCGTGCTTTTTGAATAATTCTTTTTTTATTACAATTTGGAATATTACTAGATTGCTTTTCAGCTTTCAGAATCCAAATTATCTTTTTGAATGTTTTTGTACAGGCTATTTTGTGTGACGTGACGTGATGTGACAAAAATTTCCTAGGGATTTTTTAATTAATAAAATAAAAAAACATTTTAAGATTTTTAGATTTCTTTTATTTTAAAAATGCTGTGGTTTTCATTTTAATTATGCATATACATATATGTATGTACAATGTTTGTACTACAAACTGATATTTAACATAGTTAAACTAAATGAACACAATGGTTTTTATTAAATATTATTTCTAGGGGAAAATGCATTTAAAGCTTTCATTGTTTGTAATTGTTCATCACACGAAAAGAAATGTATTTTTTGTATTCCTGGAAATGTATTTTTTGTATTCCTGGCAATTCACCTTCCATTTTTCGATCAAGCACAGACAAATTTTCTATTTGCTCTGATGATATGTAAATTAAGTGAACACCTCTTATATGATTTCGATCACATTCAAAAAGTGATAAAGCATTTTGCAATGAAATATTTTTTGTTTTTGTTATCTGCAAAACTTTTCTTTTCACTACGGCTCCTACTCCATCTCTTCCTCTTATATGATTTCGAGCACATTCAAAAAATGATAAAGCATTTTGCAATGAAATATTTTTTGTTTTTGTTATTTGCAAAACTTTTCTTTTCACTACGGCTCCTACTCCATCGACAGCCCCTTTCCCATGGGACGTTGCAAAGTAATTCCACTCGATGTGTTTGCAGCCGAATTTTACCAACAAATCGGATAAACTTCGGGCAATAAATTTATTTTTAAATTGGGAAGTACTCCCGTCTGAAAATATGTAAATATTTTGAAATTCTCCATGTTCATTAATTAATTGTATTATAAGTGTTGTTATGACACAATAAACGTCAAACTTATTATGAGTGAGTTTATCAATTATTATTGCAAAAGATTTTGTTCCGTCAGATAACCAGGCAACGCACGTAAAAATAGTAACATGACGATAGCTGAAGTGCGCACTCTGAACTTTATTTTGGTATATTTATCGATAATTCTCTGCGAAATCTACTTGTAGTACTAAGTCTCCTGACCTAAGACTTTTTTTAAGTTCAAAATAGTTTTGTTACGAACGTTTAACAAAAAATGCAGCTTAAATGAGGGCAACTTCAACTCTAGCTCGTGAATGAGATCAGATAAAGGAGCTATTGTGTAAGTTAACATTATACGATTGCCATTTAACATTTTCGTCCATATTTTTTAAATATTTTAAAGGTAGTATATCATTTTTTAAATCTTTCACACAATTTTTACAATTATTTGTCATACAAATTTCATTTTCTATATTACAACAGGCGGATTGTAAAAATGTTTGAAAATTACTGGAAAATGATGTTAATTTTTCGCAGCCTTCTAAAAGAAATCCAAAATTGGCATGATACATACGCACATATTATGTGGCAGTTTGGTAGACAATTGGATGTGCTTTGGCCGCAATTTATAAAATGTGGACGTACCGACACAGTCAGATTTAATTTTTTTTATAAAGCTGATAAGCTTCTGAAACTGTCATAAGCATAAAACGTTTACTTATAACTTCACCATTAACTACAAGGGTATCCTTCTGCCCTGCAGACTGGACACTAATATCGTCGCTTCCGTAAAAATTACTTACTTCTTCCATTTGTTTTTTTGAAATCGAAGTTGCCCCTATTTCTTTTTCTTCTTTAGTAGTACCATAATTTTTAAACAAATTATTAACAATTTGTTCTCTTTTTCCAGAATTAACTGGTAAAGCCTTTCAGTTTTCTTCAACGCTTTCCCCAAAGTTTGCTTAGAAATATAATTAGTATTCTTTTCGTTCACATTTTGAGCTTCAACTTTCTTTTTTTCGCGATGAATTTGCTGCCTTAATCTATATTTTTCTCTTCTTTTTTGTAACATGTTATTATAATTTCTTGCCAATTCAAACATTTTTTTCTGTACTTTTGGGCTCGCTCTTTATCTTTTCTACGTTTTATTTGGGACTTAAGTTGATGTTTTTTAATATTTTTCCTATACCGACGTGCCATTTCCTTAGCACTGCGAGCTAAAGACTCCATCTACATATATAACATGTAATATGTATTTTATAATTTAAAAACCAAAATAATTATGTTAAACTTACAATAATATTTTCAACGTGACGTGACGTGACGTGACAAACTTAAAAATTCTATATAAAAAAACTCTTTTTGAAATAAAACGATTTTTCTTTAAAATTAAATTTGGCACATTAAACTAGATTAAAATTAAAAATTTTAAACACTTTGTGCCACCAACGCAAAAGGAATAAGAATAAATCATGTTTTTCGTGACGAACGTGACATTAAAATGTTGATGAAAAGATATCAAAATTTTAACGTTAACTGATCATTATTTATTATCTTTGATTTTTTTTAATAAGTTATTGTTGTAACTAATATATTTTGATGATATCCCATTTACATCATCGCTCTTATATAAATTATTATTAAAGAGAAAATGTTACTAAAAATTACAAAAAAAAAATTCAAAACTAATGAGCAACTTTAAAATTAGATTACTCACGATGGAGACAAATATAAGAGTTGGACTCTTTGATTTAACAAAAATTAAATATTTTTTTCTGTAACAATAGAGATAAAAAATTTTTTTTCGTCGACTTTTTTCTTTTTAATGTAATAATTCCTTAATGTTGTATTCCTTTGGAGGCGCTGCAATTTGTACCTGGGTACCATCTATAAAACCAATTACTCCTGGGAATCCTGTGTTTGAGTAAAAGAAAGTCTTACTATTGCTCTTTTCTTCTTCGGTCATCCACTTTTTGCAATTATTTCTTTCAGAATGCGGGAAACAGTTGGTTGCGAAACGCCAACATTAAAATCATTGCCGCTACTTTTTTGGTAGCTATCAAAATCTCAAAGCCCAACACAACTTTAAAACTGGTGGAACGGCAGAACAGAGTAGAAAGTTTTAAAAAAATATGCAGATTTTGGAAAAAAATAGAAAACCATCCTTGTTTATGTAGTTCCAATGGATTGGAACTGTCCCGAATACTTTTCCGGATACGTGCGTTTTTTTCACTTTCCTCATCGTTAAGCAATAATTCAACGTTAATATCTATTATTTTATATATATAGTAAATTAAAGTTTCTCGACATACCTGTACTATAATTAAAATGCAACTCTGTGACATACTCAAAAACTAGGTGTTGTAAATCCTAAAAAACAAAAGATTTATGTTGAGTTGTATCCGAGATAACACAACATTTTTGTGTTGTGAACGGTAATCGGTCCATTAATTTGTAATTTTATTGTAATACATAAATAAATAAATCACGTTCGAAATCATGAGATCAATACAGAAAAATATTTCGTAAATTTTATTGTAATTGTTAATACAATTTTGTTTGTATATAAACATTTGTATATGAAGTTGTTGACGAATCTATAATAAATAATATCTATATGAAATTTATTTTAATATTAAAACAAAATGAATTTATCTAAATATAATGTATATCATTGATTTAATGCTGAACTTTGGGGCAGTGCGTGTGTTTTATGAAGAGTAAAAGCATCGTATATTTGGCAAAGTTCTGATAACCGATATTCTTCCAAACAGACAATTCCCTGCAAATTAGGCGCCAATTTACGAGCACAAGACATGCAGTGCACAACGTGCCTTTTTTCTTGTTCTCTCACAAAGAGTACATCGAATACCTCGACCTGAAAGAAAATAAAATAAATTACATTAATACATATTTTAGAAATTTACAACACTTATGTACCAGGTGTTGCACGGGGTTTTAAGTAACAAAAAAAAAAAATACCAAAAACTAACATATAAATTGTTGGTTTGCTGTTTTGTCTTTTAAGACGCTGCGAAAAATGGGCCCAGAAAAAATGAACCCAAAGTTAAAAAACAAAATGTACACAATTTTAGGGCAATATTGCATTATGAAGTAATATGACAAAATAAATTTTTATACCCTACACCACTATAGTGGGGAGGGTATTATGTATTTGTGCTGATGTTTGTAACACCCAAAAATATTGGGTGTTAAAGTATACCAATCGGCTCAGAATCACTATTTAGTCGATTTAGCTGTGTGTCTATGTAAACATTGTGCGCTCTCTACAGATCGCAATTTTCAAGATAATTAGATGAAATTTGGCGCATACTCTTCTTTTGACCCAAGGAAGCCTATTGAAAATGGTAAAAATCTATCAATTATTTCGTATAGCTCCCATACACCTGTACCCGCCGAATAGGGCTTTTGAGCTCATAAATATGTTAAATGTTGTTGCTTCACTCCAATAATAGGCAAAATTTAGTTTTACAGTCTTAATGATATTGCTGATTTTCGTAATGATAGGGCCTCATTTGAGCCTATCCCCTAATTCTAAGGATAGGCTCAGAAAATTACTTGATGGCCAAAATTCACTTATAAACACTACCAAAATCTATAAGGATAGGACCATATTAACCCCCTGCCCCCATATAACCCCTCTTTTAAAAAATCGCTTTTTTGTCAACAAATTGTTAAAATATTTCTGAATAAAGGTAAAAATGAAATTAAATACTTTATTATTAAAAAAATTATCAAAATTTGTAACACTGGTGTAGGGTATCATATGGTCGGCCATGCCCGATTATAAATTCTTACTTGTTTTTATTCTATGGAACAATTTAAAAAAATTATCTTATTATTAGTAAATGTCCAAACCGATTTGTTTACAATAGTTTTGATTATCACTTTCATAAATTATGTGTATGACCCTTTGAAATAAGTTGAAACAATATTGAAAAATGTTCATTAATTTTGAAAAATTGCAACTTATTATTACACAGAAAAAAGTTTCAGCATAAATATTATGAACTGCTTTCATTGACTAAAGTTAATAATATTTAAGAATAAGTTCCTAAAATGTATGAATTTTTTCATTTTTTTATTTTTAAACATAATCTAGAAGCCTTGACTTAAAATATTAAAAATTTTCTTTATATTTTTCTGTTTGTTAAAAAATGTTTGAAATTTTCTTTAGAAAATTTTTTATTTCTTTATGATTTTTAGATTGAAAAAAATGAAATATGCGCGTAACATGCAACATTTTCTGAAGAATGGATGTTTAGCTATATGCTGTTTTTTTATTTCATATTTTGTTTTCCAGCATTTTTATTTATTTATCATAAAAATTCGCTAATATGTGATTATTTTCTAAAAAATGGAAGATATTAATAGGTAACGGTTATTTATTTATTGCATTTTTGATGAAAATCAAAGAAAATGAACAAAAAAAAAACAAAAAAATCTTTCATGTACAAATTCATACATTTTATGAACTTTTAATATTCTGAATGAAAATGGTTTGGGAAAAAAAAGTCATGTTCGATTCATTTAATTTATTTCAAAATTCATTCCAAATATGAATTATTTTTTTCTGTGTATGAAAGGACAGTTGTCTATGCTTCTAAGTCCTATTTAATTTGAAGTGACAAATATTAAGCAGTTGTTTTTGGTTATTTTTGCTGAAATGTTTCTTGTAGTACTAGTAAATTACTTTATGTCAAAATATGCCCCTAATTGGTCAATAGTCCAATTTTTTTTAATGAGGATTATATTATTTTTAATTATTATTACAACTCTGTAACAGTTCTTGAGCTTTAAGTTGTAATTGAAATACTAATTCAATGTCACAATAGCATCACTCCACCAACCCAAAGATATATCGTCATCTTACCTGTAGGGACAAAAACAGCAAGAACAAAATATTTTTTGAAAAATTCCAAATTCCAAAAAGTTGGGATGGTTGGGTGGAATATCCAAATGTTGATGAGAATACTGTTAATTATAACGATGATGACGTTGATTATTGATGTTGTTGATGTTTATGTAGATGTTGTTGTTATTGCTGAAAGGATAATATTGTCTACACAATATTTATACTAAAATACTTGTGTATAAATATTCGTAAAATTTGCTTCTAATTAAAAAAAAAAAACTTGCTTCTAATGTTTAATAATTATCTATGGAATAATAACACATCACTACTATGATCTGAATATGCTTAATTCTATGCAAGCTAAACCTCACATATAATATAAAAAAATTAAGAACTAAATCCGTGCATAAATTGATTGTAAAATGCAAAAAAAAGAATTTGGTAAAAAAAAACCCAAAATATCCAATATTGATAAACATTTCATATAAGAATATATTATTGTCAATTTAAATTAAAATGCGCTATAATTTTGAATCAATAATTAAGGACTTGTTTCGTAAAATATTTTCTAGCGCAGTTATTTTGCTATTTTAAAATAAATTTCAATATTGTTTTAATAAACTGGACTATATGCTTAAATTTATCGCAAAAAAAAATGTTTTATCTAAAGTTTTTTAATGGTATAAAAAGAGAAAATAATAAACAGAAAGTGCGCTATATTTTTGAGCAGTACTTTATATACTTATATTACCACATTATTTAAGTTAGATTAATAACACTGTGTGACACTCAAAAACACTCATTACGCGATATAATGCTCTTTATAGACCTAGATGAGTAGATCATTTTACCATTTTTAGAATCTTCAATATACCCTAAAAATCGGAAGATATTGAAAAAACGCTTTTTGTTGACTAGACAGACAGAGTTTCCTTTGCCCTTTTTAAAAAGTATACACACTTTTATATTTTTTCGGAAATGTGTAAAATATTTAGATCTAAATACAAATTTTTATATATTTTTTTCATTTTTTTACATTTCAAGATCATTTTTGACCCACACTTTATTTGAAAACATATTTTTTAAATATTTTTTATTTTAGCCCATATCTTTATGAATAAAATAAGATATGAAACGTTAAAATCTGGTAAAAACTGACAAAAATAGAATTTTTTTCGTAAAATCAAATATTTACCAAATCTCTCATTCTTAAAGTAAATTATCAATTTGATTAATAAAGCTTATATTTGTGTTGCATATCTTAAGTTGATATTTTACTTCAGCAAAGAGAGATTTGGTAAATTTTTGTTTTTACGAAAAAAATTATATTTCTGTCAGTTTGATATCTTATTTTATTCATAAAGAATTGGGCTAAAATAAAAACCGTAACACCGTACAACAAATTGGGAAAAAATTGTTGCACACATGAGCAAAACAATATACGTTGGAAAGCACATACTTGATATGGTTATACTACTTTTCGGTTTTTTATTTTCTGATCGTTTCTTCCTTTAAAAGGACTTTAAAGTTTGAAAGGAAGAGTAAGTAAAATTATTTTTAGCTAAAATTTGATTTGGTCTAGTAGGTCAATATGGGTATCGACTGAAAGAGGAGAACAACAGTATTCTTTCGAATAGTTTTAAAATGTCAGAATAAAAACAGAAAAAATGTCCTTTAAATCTTTAATCCTTTAATATCCTTATATTTATAGAAAAATTTAAAAGAAAAAAGAAAAAAAATTATAAAAGTTAAAGAAATAGAGATATGAACACTAAGTTTGAAAGTGATGTATTCCATTCTAATATATTTTTTATAAATAAATTTTTTGCAAAAAATTATTATAAAATTTCAAGGAAAATAAAGGATAAAATTTTAAAAGGATATTTTGTATATCTTTTTATTCTTAAAAAATTATTCGAATAAAAATGTACAATATTTTTTTCATTCGAGTAGTCGGTTAAATTTAAAAAAACATTCGATTATTCGAACGAATAAAAGTTTTGATTCGAATAATTTAATAAAATATAAATAAAACTGAATAACACTATGCACGAAAAATATATACCTGGAAAAAGACACTGTTTTTCTGAAAGTTGTTTCCGAATATTACAAGAATCAGTTATTGAAACTGGCAAAAGACCTCTAAATTCTTAAGATACGGATAAAAACATTAACGCACTTATAAGTCAGTAACTTAGTTTAATCTCAGCCGATTTTAAATATCTCAACGTATTTAAAAGTGGAAGTCGAGGCCTTTATAACGATATATACGATTTTTACTAACTTAGAGAAATATGTATGTGTGCATGTCATTATCTAACATATTTTGATTTTAGTTTTGCACCGTTTTCCAAGTTTGTGGATGTTTTTACAAACTATTTTATATAAGAACCGTACTATTTATTAATGTATTATAAAACTATGTCGATTCTGTATAAAACGCAACATGGGTTTTAAAAATCTGCTTACAATTAACTAAAAGACAAATTCAACGTAATTAAATGTTGAACTTATCAAATATTTTATGAAAAACCACTATTTTTTGTAATTTTTTTTTTATTCTGCATTATCTTTGTAATTGCAAATAATGTCGAAACAAATAATAAAGAGTTATAAACGGATATCGTCAAAAATATACTATGTTTGTGCAAATAAATATATATTTAAAGGCAATCAAAAAGTCGATTTTTTAGAGGTCATGATAATTTTGTCAAATATTTGATGGGTATGAACGTAGCTTAAGTTATTTATCTTTTTCTTAACACAAAGTTGTTAAAAAACTGCTTTTCTTAAAGATACTTTATATGGGGAATGGATTAAATATTGGCAATAAAACCGAACCTAAATCAAATACTTAAAGAACTCAATTAATTAATGTTTATTTGTTTCACTTATTGCAAACATTTTAACAAAATGCAAAGAATCACTTCTAAAACTGGAAGCATTATATTTTTAACATTGCAAAATATATATTTTTATAAATTGCAAAAAGTAGTAAATGTTTTGTTTCAATTATAACAGATCTTTAGATTTAGTATTTATTTTACAAAATATTAACGTGATACTATAATAACTTATTCGTAAAAAGTAACATTAAAATATTATTCATACAAAATAATACAAAATTGGACATTTTGTATTCGTTCGAAGAAAAACAAAAATTTTTTCTCGATTAATCGAATAATTTTTATTCGAATGACAACCGTACTATACTGTTTGCCTTATTTGTCAATTTTGGTTTTGGTGCTGGAAAACAGTTTTCTTAACGTATTTTCCGCTCTAGGCGCCAGTTTAATTGTGTCCTCATTGTGTATTATCTAACTATCTATTCGTTCTGATATTCCAGGTATATATGTTATTGATTTATATATTTTCCCTTCCCTATTCTTATGTACTATTGTTAATCTTCGTCGTCAGTTTTTTCAAAATGTTCATCATAAACTTACACAATTTCACGGATGGTGATTTTACGGAATAACCATAATCTTCGGTAGTCTATAAATTCTCATTATTCTTCCTTTGAAGCGTAGCAGTTGGATCCTTCGTCAATCTTCGATATATCAGCATATCACCAAAAACGTCATCCATCTTCCTATCATAATCATTCTTCTCAACTGTAACTGTGACATTTCCCTTCATTATCAATAAGTTATTGTTTTTTTCTCAAAAAAGATATTGTCCGTTCCACTGTGATTAGTACGTAACGTTCTCTTATCTTTAAAAAGTGTTTATTCATATAATTGTCCAACATATTGCAAAACTTCGTTCTCGCAATCTCCTGATCTTCTTTGCTCCTTAACGTTTGTATGCAGGACTCTGCACCTGCAATGAGTTTGAATAGTGGGAATTCTCATCTTTCCGTAGGTATTGCGTGTTTGGGGCCAAGAAAAAGCAACCAACGTATGTTCTATCCGTCCAACGTATGGGTACATCCGTGTTGGTCTTGTTGACAATTATCGTTAAGCTTAATCTCCAACTTCCCCATCTGGTTTTCTCTTAGTTTTCGGAATTTTTCCATGTGTCTGTTTTTGTTGTATATGTACGATCTATGTAAAATTGTTTCCTCGTTTCTCCATAGTTCTTCCTGCTCTTCCGTAGTGAGGAATTTGTTCATTTCACCTTCCACTTCATTTATCCTCATTGTATCGTATTTCACAATGTCGTGTTTTGTCTTATAAGTAAATTTAAAATTTTCAACGAATTCCTTATGTTCTTCGTCGAATTATCCAAAAAGTTAGGTATAATGCCAAAATGTCTGCATTTAATCAGGAATGTAATAGTCGGTTTTGTATTCATTTGTCGTTGTCGTTTATGTTTGTTTATAAGTTTTCCAACTGAATGATGTTTATGTTTCAATTTGTTATAAAACATTGTCGTTTATTTCACGGCGTGCTCTCCGTAATTAACAAAAGATTATTATTATTCGACTTTTTGTATATATAAATAAATTATTTAATCGAGCTCGAGGTTTTTATCTTGATTCAATGTCATCTTTATTAAAATTCAATATTTCGACATCCTTTGGATGTCATCATCAGGAATCTTAAAGATTCCTGATGATGATTGAATCAAGATAAAGACCTGTAGCTCGATTAAATAATTTATTTATAAAATCTTGAAATGATATTTATTATTTTTTTAATTCTATTACTGTTGTAATTTTTTAAGTTCAAGTTAAAAAATAATTAGAATTGAATTCTTGCCAACGTTGTCTCAATACAGCCCTAGAGGCGCTGAGACCATATTTCAATGTATAATTATAAATTTGAATTAATAAATAAATAAAAAATGCTCCATCAAAAAGTCCTACATAGGACACATATGTGTTTCCAATTATATTGATTTAAATCATAAAACCGCCATAATATAATTTTATTTAGGGTTAGGTTAGGTTGATAGGAGGATGTATACTACATCAAATCCGAAGAAATACACCTAGGCCACTATCGGGCCTGTTGTGCGCTCCAATTCAAGAAAAAAAAAAAAAAAAAAATTGTTCACTGGACGTAATTCCTAAGAATCTTCCAATCGGTGTTGGTTAAGAATGTTATTTCCGGAATAACATCACTTCCAAGATACTTGGATCTAACTTCGACGAATGCCTGACAATGGCAAAGAAAGTGCTCCAGAGTTTCACTGTCCTCTCCACATGCTCTACATTCGTCTGAATTCGCACGTCCAATTTTGTATAGATGTGCTCGTAATCCTGTGTGTCCACTGAGAATACGTACCATCATACTAACTTCAGACTTGCTCATTTTGAGAAGATTTCTCGTCTTGCTCTCATCAGGGTCACCCCATAGAATCTTTGTGGTTCTACCCACCGTTTCATTATTCCAAGAGGCCTTATGGGATTCTCTCATCCATATTTTTAATTCAGCTTTTGTTGCGTCGAATGGTTTTGCGTTTGTCAGGTTAACTACATCGAGCTCCCTTCCCTTTAAAGCTATTACATTCGCCCTTTCGTTGCCGATTACTCCCGAGTGGCCTGGTACCCATATGATGTGAACCTTACCTCTGGGAGAGTATTCAGTTAAAGCTTTCTTACAATCCAATACGGTCTTAGATTTAATTCTATCACCTGATATCGCACAAATTGCCTTCTGGCTGTCGGTAAATATATTAAGCCCTGTGGGCGCCATATTTATTCTAATCCAATTTACACATTCCGTTATTGCTCGTACTTCTGCCTGGAAGCTTGTGTTATGATTAGGTAAACGGTGGTATATTTCTGTTTCTGGGTCTTCAATATAGAACCCCAGACCCACTTTGTCCCCTAATTTAGAGCCATCCGTGTAGCAACGGATTCCTACTGGTATTTGCTCTAATGTTCCGCTTGACCAAGACATTCTATCTGGGATTAGCGTTTCAAAGTTTCCGACATATTCAGTGTGTGGTATGCGATCAGGCACGTCCGATGAATGTGTATAACCTTCCAATGTGTCCAGTATACATTGATGACGTGTCCTATAACCGTTTTTGGCCAGTTCGCCTAAAGTAAAGAGCGGTTCGGCTGTAAGCGCCGCCTCATATCTTATATATGTTTCAATGGGCACCACTTATACCCAAGCAGCATGTACGCTGAACTCCCTGTAGTAGTTTGATATTACACTTTTTGTCCAAAGCAGTCCACCAGATTATTGAAGCATAAGCTAGAATTGGTCTAATTACACTTTTATAAAGCCAATTTGTCATAGTAGGACTAAGATCCCATTTCATGCCTATGGTTCTCCTACATATCGCCCAGCACCGATGTGCCTTGTTGATCCTATCCTCTATGTGGTGTCTCCATTTTAATTTCCGGTCAAGTATTACACCTAAGTACTTAACTTTGTCTGTCACCGGTATCTTCTTGCCCAAGAAGCAAGGTTCAGTATATGTAGAAATTTTTGTCTTTCTTGTGAAAAGACAGATTTCCGTCTTCGCCGGGTTAACATTGAGGCCTCTCGGTTGAGCCCAGCTCAAGGCCGTATTCAGAGCCTCCTCAGCTCTTCTACACAAGTAATTTGGATCCTTTCCCTTTAAAAGTATTACGACATCGTCTGCATAGCAGACAGGTCTAAGTCCTTTCTCGGTTAGGGTCCTTAGGAGGCTATTAATCGTGGTGACAAAATGCCAACCTGTGGTATACCGCGAAATACCTTTTTCCTGATAGTTATATCGTACATCTCGCAGCTTATCCATCTGTTCCTTAGCATGTAGTTGATCCAGTTACGGAGCACCCGGTCAACATAAAACTGGTCTAGGGATTGGATAAGGGTATCAGTGTGCACGTTATTGAAAGCGCCTTCGATGTCAATGCATACTGCCAGTGTATACAGTTTGCTATCGAAAGATTCACCTATGTAGTGGACAACTTCACTAAAAGCGGTTTCCACCGATCGTCCCTTTACATAAGCATGCTGCTTATATTTAAGGTCATTGTATGGTATGCTGCTTTTAACCATGCTATCGACTATCCGTTCCAAGGTTTTAAGTAGGAAGGACGTAAGACTTATCGGTCGATAGGACTTAGGTGTCGCATAGCTAGGTTTCCCTGGTTTGGGTATAAATATTACCCTTGCATCCTGCCATTTAACTGGGGTATATGCCAATTTTAAGCATGCAGTGAATATCTGTGACAGATGTACGGAAACCAGTCCCGCCTCCATCTGCAAAAGTGCCGGGAAAATTCCATCCGGCCCTGCAGCTTTATAGGGAGCAAAGCTCTTGATTGCCGCTTTAACCATGTCAGTTGTAATAACTATTTCCGTGTTACCCTCCCCTTCCTCCAATATCGGTTCATCTATGTTATTCGATATACCGGGTGGGAAATGAGAATCCATTAGGAGTTTCATTGTCTCCTCCATATCCTCAAGCCTCCTGCCCGTGTCATCGATCATAGATTCCGGTTGGACATGAGTTTTGGATAGGAATTTTTTTATCTTCGATACGTCATTTACGCTATCTACCTGTTCACAGAAAAGTTTCCAGGAGTCTCGTTTGGCTTTTCGAACGATTTTCTTATATTCACCAAGTTTATTACGATACTCATCCCAGTATACTGCGGTCTTTTTACGCCGTGCCCGGTTAAATAGTTTGCGAAGAGTCTTCCCAAGGTTCCGGATCTCCCCAGTTACCCAGGGTTTTTCCTGGGCAGATCTCCGCTCTCGCAGAGGGCAGCTGTCCTCGAACGATTCAACCAGGGCACTTGTGAACGTTTCCACTTTGGCATCTATATCCTCTTTATTTCGACATTGAAAAGTGTCCTGACCTAAACGGTTCTTTAGTAAGGTCCCGAACATTGTCCAATTAGTTTTAGACTTATTCCGAAACTTTATCGGCTTTGGTGGTGGCCTTAGTATTTTGAATCTTATGTACCGATGATCAGAAAAGGAGTGCTCGTCCGAAACTCTCCAAACCTGAATTTCGTTTATAAGCTCTTCTGAACATATAGTTATATCTAATACTTCTTCTCTGATTCTATTGACGAAGGTAACTTTATTACCTAAGTTCAATGTTATCAAGTCTTTAGTATTAAAGAAATCCATGAGGGCTTGTCCCCTGCGATTGGTGTTTGTACTACCCCAAGCTACATGATGCGAGTTGGCATCACAACCTATTACAATTTTCTTATTTTTCCTTTGTGCCTCTTCAACCAGTTTCATCAGATCCGACGTTGGTGGTAGTGTCGGAGAATCGAAAGGCAGGTAAATAGATGCAAGGAATATGTTGCCACGACCTTGCTTCAGCACCGTTGCATCCGATGTTGATAATCCTGTTGAGAGGAGAAAACATAAGTTCTTGTGACATAAAATACATGTTCTCGGGCGAGATCCTGTATCAGCGTAGAAAAGTTGGAAATTTACGTGATTTAATCCAGAAACCTTGTTGCGAATCGTCCAAGGTTCCTGGATTAAAGCTATATGTATTTTACCTGTGTTGATTTGAGCCATCAGAGCGTTGGTAGCTGTCTCGCTCCGATGGAGGTTTATTTGGATAACCTCAATCATGGTCATCCATTAAACTGTCTTCCAGCGAGTTGGTAGTCACCTCCTCGCTCTTTGGATTTGACTCCTCCGGATAGCCTGAAGTGGCTATTAATGCAGTGAGTACTGTTGATGGCACTGCGGTGTCCTTATCAGGCATAGGAATAGCAGTATTTTTAATAGACACATTCCCAATTCTGGAGAGCATTGCTGTTCTGTCTTCTGGCGGGTGAGTGATTTCCTCCTCGCTTTTAGGATTTGACTCCTCAACATTGCTAGTACTTGCTAATGATGCTTTGGGTACTGTCTTAGGTGTTTTAGTGTCCTTGTCGGGGCCGGTTTTGACAGCCCTTTCAATCGGCGCCTTCCCAATTTTGGAAAGGGCAACTACACTTTCTTCTGACGAGTTAATGGTAAATTCCTCGATTTTAGGATTTGACTCCTCAACGTTATCAGTAGTGGATGCTGATGCTGTGGTCTTAGGTTTTTTAGTGTCCTTTTCGAGGCTTGTTGTAACAGCCCTTCCAATCGGCACCTTCCCAATTTTGAATATGACAGATTTAGAGGCGAAGTAAGCCTTTATTCTTGGCAAGACTAGCCATGGATTTCTGGTCGATACCTATTACAAATAAAGTTCCCTCAGGTTCTTCTTTCCTGTAAAAGACATCCCATTTTTCCACGGCCAGCTCAGCATTTTGACCTCCAAGAATTTCCAGTATACGTTCATTAGCCAGTTTACTGCCCCATCCTTTTATGTAGACAGTGGACTTTAGGAGCACCGGAAGCTCGCTCTTCTTTGCCAGTCCCAGCCTAGCGCCGTCCCAGGGGGGAGGGATACTTTCCACCAAGTTCTTTAGGGTGCTAACACATTGGTGAGATGCCAACCTCATCAACATCACGCCCATGCTGAACTCGCAGCTCTCGCTCTCTATTGGTTGTTTGTCCTTTGAAGCGATTGCATGGTCCAATATCTTATTGTTGACCAGGTCTTCTATTTTACTCTGTTGGTCTATTGAAATTTTGCCTGTCGGATTACCGGCATCGTAAACTGCATAGCAGAGATCGTCCCGGTGCCTACTTCTGGCAACTTTGGCGTAAGATGGCGGCTCTTTTCCTTTTCCTCCGTCTAGCTTCTCCTTCCTCGTTTTTCGGGGCTTCTTTTGAGATTCCCTTACCTTCGGGGTTGATTTCGCCGACGTGTTCGTCTTCGGAATATCTGGCTTGGCGTTGTCACCCTTACTCGCAGGATTCTCACTTGAGATTCCTTTGAGTGAAGTATGGCTTGGCTTCGACTGTGTATTAGAAGACGGGGAGCTCTTTTTCTTCTTAGGTTTATTCTCAGTTGTCAACTCCTCGGGAGACCTGATCCTTTTTGCCTCAGATCTTGTGAGAGAGTCCGATTTTTCCTTTGGAGTGTCGTGGGATTGACTAACTATGATTTCCTGAAGCATCTTTTTCAACTTCCTCCTCTGTGCTCCAGAAAGTCTTTTCTTAGTAATAGGTAGTTTAGCTACTTCATCCTTTTTGGGATTTGCTATAATGGTATTATTATTATTATCATCTGAGGATTCAGAGTCGGAACCCTCACCTATATTTAAAGGCTGAGGTAGCTTAGAGCTCTCTCCGAGTACATCCTTCTCTTTCACCCCTATATTTTTGCCAGCGGCATGCTGTACACTTGACGCATTGTCCGCCACGGAGGCCAAGGTACCCACCTCCGTAGTAGTATTCTGCTCACGATTGCAGGATGACGACGACACGTGACTCGCGAGTAGATCAACACTTGCCGCCGGTACTGGGTTATTTAGGCCCTGCACCGTAACTTTTATCTTTTTATTTTTATTTTCCATATTTGTTTTTTTTTTCCAGTTTTTTGGTCCGCGGGGAATATAATATTCCCAGGTGGTGGACAATCTGCCCTCCCTCAGCTTAAGTGAAATTAAAGCTGGGAGAGGACAGATGGTCCATCACCACCCCCTATCCGCCACCCGGGGACGCGCTCGGTAGGAAAAATCTGGAAAACTCCCCCGAGTAATTTTATTTACACTAGTTAATATAATACCGTAAATAATGGATGGCTTTTGGTGCACTCATCAACTTAAAATCACTTAATGGGTGGAGTTAATCTCGTCCGTCATTCCGTTAATATTTCTATGGAAATTTTTATTTAAAGCATTTGCGGTACTTACATATATGAAAAAACGATGTAGGGTGTATTTCGTATACCGATTTTTATGAAATTTTGTGGGACTAGTCTACGTATTTGGTAGATTAAGTTCACCAAATAAAATTTCAAATTGAAAATTTAATTCCAACATCGAAACCTATTTGAAATTTTGCATAGACAGATGCTGTGCAAATAAGTCGAAATATTATGATAAATTATTTAATAAGAATTAAATAAGTATTTTCTGCTAATTTCCAAAAAGTCCTATGTGGAGTTTTTTTTTTTTTGAATTGCGCTAAAACGCGTTACAAATTCGGTTATTTTTCAAAATACATATTAATTACATTAGTTAACGAATCCGAAAAGATACATATTTTTCTAAAGCAACGTGATATAACAAAAATACAACTAATTTCTGAAAACTTTGTTAAAACCCACATAGTACTAATATTCAAAACAGGGACTCAAACTTATTATTAACAAGTAAGAAAGTATGTTGCTTGTTGTTGTTGCAACATAGTAAGAAAGTATATTCGGGCCTGGCCGACCATACCCTACACCAGTTATGAATATTAGTAGTTAGTTACTAACTATGAATATTAAATGTGATTAATTTTTCAAAATAAAGCATTTATCTTGAATATTACCTTGATTCCGATTTATTTAAGCAATTTATTTACGAAAAACTAATTTCCTCAAAGAAGCTTTATATGGGGGATAGCAGCAAATATGAACCGATCCCGATAAAATGTGCTGGATAGGTTTATATTTATATAATATTTATCTGTGATAAATTTCATTTCATAGATTGATGAAATTTAATGATAGATAGATACAATTGGCTACCATTTGTATCTTCGAAAATTGATCATTAACAATAATAATAAAGATATTCTTTATAAGTACATGATCGTTACAATACTTTGATCCAATTCAATTTCATTCAATTACAAATTTATCCGTTAAAAATTCCAAAAATATACATATGTAAAAAATTTAAATACAATAATAAAAAAATATAAAATATCTTTTTTATGATATTTTAGTGTAAAATCATGCGATGTTATACAAAGTGAATTGTGAGTATTCAAGGATAGGGTCAAATGAGGCCCGATCATTTCGAAATTCACCAAGATCTTTAAGGCATCCATAAAACATTTTTTTGCCACCATTCATCGAGATGCAATTATATTTTACATAATTATGAGCCCTTTTCGGGGGTTCAATTGTATTGGGGCTAGGTGAAATAATAGACCGTTTTTAACCATTTTCAATAGGCTTCGTCTTTGGGCTAAAAGACACGTACAGTGTGAGACAAAAAAATGTAAATGATGGTCAAATATTTAAACTTTCGGCCATATTTATTAAACGAATAACAATATTTAAAAAGTTTTATGTTTTTTAAAAGGGTATCTATATAAGATATTTTTGAACTAAAATAAATAAAAAATCCACTTAATGATACTTCAGAAAAATAAAAAAATAAATTTAACTCATTTACACATATTTGGCGCGTAGTACTAAAGGAACATTTTTATTATAAATTAACATTTTCTAGAGCAAAATTTGTAGTTCTTTGTATCTTTTGTTTGGGTTCACGACAGTTTCAACTCTGAAAGTCATAATCTCGATCAGTTTGCCAAACTCTTCTTACGTTATGAACGTCCATACTTCATGGCAGCTCTCCCATAGGTCTGTTGTGTTTTTACATGAGTGTTAGTAATTGTTAACCCGATTTTACCACGAATTCTTAATCGGGTGTAAGTCTGTCGACTGTAGGGGCCACTGTAGCAATAAAATTTTAACAGTTTTTGAAAGAAATCGAGTGGTTCTACCTTATTTCTGGGGTCATTATCCAGTTGTATCATAGTATTTTCAACGGCTCGACCCGAATCATTAAAAATATCCAAATTAAATGGCTTGATAATATCAATAGATATTTCGACATTCATGATTCCATACATTTTATGCATGATTATCAATTCTATCCATGCTAGAGAAAGGGCTATGAAGCCTCCTTTCACAGAAAGCTCAGAGCTCTTCTATTAGAATTCTCTAAAAGGTTTCGAAAACTGGACGTTTGACGATATGATAAATGTTATATAGACAGATGAGCCAAATTAATATTCTTGGACCTGATCGGCCAAAGTATGTACGGAAAATTTATGGGGATAATGATTGGGGTCAAAACGTTGAAAACACTATAGTGCAACTGGATAATGACCACAAATATAAGGCTTAAAACAATAGATTTTTCAAAAAAGTGTTAAAATTTTATAGCTATATTGGCTCCTACAGTCGCCAGAGTCAAACCCGATTGAAAATTTATGTTAAAATAGGGTTTACAATTACGAACACCCATGTAAAAACACAACTGACCTCTGAGAAAGCTGCCATGAAGTATGGATGTTTATAACGCAAGAAGAGTGTGACAAACTGATCGAGATTCTGACTTTCACAGTTGAAACTGTCGTGAACCCAAACGGAAGATACAAAATACTAAAAATTTTGCACTAGGAAATGTTAATTTATAATAAAAATGTTCCTTTAGTACTACGCGCCAAATATGTGTAAATGAGATAAATTAATTTTTTTATTTTTCTGAAGTGTAATTAAGTGGATTTTTTATTTATTTTAGTTCAAAAATATCTTCTAAAAATACCCTTTTAAAAAACATAAAACTTTTTTAAATATCGTTTTTAGTTTAAATGTTAGACCAAAAAATTAAATATTTTACCATTATTTACACATTTTTGTCTCGCACTGTATACAGTAAATTTCATCAAATTATCTTAAAAATTGCGAACTGTACTATGATAACAACATTTACATGGACACACGGACGGACATTCGTTAAATCGACTCAAAACGTGATTCTGAGTCAATCGGTATACTTTAAGGTGAGTGTAGTATTAATATATTAGTGCGTTACAAACATCAGCACAAAGGCATAATACTCTTCCCACTATAGTGCTGTAGGGTATACAAATTAAAACTTAAAAAATTGCGCTCTTTCACATGTTTTGCATTAAAAAAGTAACTAAACGAAGTTATCGGGAAAAATTAAAAGTATAATTCTTTCACACAAAATCAAAAGTTTCCAAAAAAAGTTTGCCTGTGTAGACCGGCACATACGCGTTTAACTACACGGAAAATAATCCATGCCTAATATATACAAAAAATTTCATACATTGTTAAAATGCTTCTTGGTTTCGCACCCCGAAATTTTTTCATAAATGTTTAAAACTAACTTGTGTAAAATTTTAACCAAATCGAATAACGGGAACCCGTGTAAAGTGTAAAATTGGGTAAATATTCTTTATGGCACAATTTTTAAAGTAATAAAAAAAAGTCCTATTATATATCCAATTTCTCAATTTTCGATTAATTTCCGGCAGGGGTTCCCGTTATCTGATTTTTTAAAATGTAACACCAGTTAGTGTTACACCCCATTTACACATACACGAAATCTAGTACTTATGAGATTTCGAGCCAAATCTACTTGATTTTAACTAGATTTCCCATACAAAACAAAATCTACTTCGTAACTAGATTTCGTTAAAATCTACTCAAAATCTAATAGTTTTTAGTGATGCAACTCTGTTTTTTCCTAAATAATACTAAAAAAATACAACACTACACAAGAAAAAAGAGGAAAACAAAACAAACAAAAAAAATTAAAATGTCGACAAAATTTTTATAAATTGAAAAACATGAATGAAAAGTTAATCTAAAATAAAAGGTAATGTTATATTTAAATATCTATTTTTTTATTTTAAATGGAATTTTGATAAATATCCCATTTTTCCTTCTTATTTTTCATATCACACACTTTTTCAAGAAATATTAGAAAAAATTAAATCTTCCTAAATGTCAAGAATAGTAAGTGTAAACGGACTAGATTTGGAAAAAGATTTTAAATGAAATCTACTAGATTTCGTGTATGTGTAAATGGGGTATTAGACACTAATAAACAAAATGAGACCCAACCAAACAAAATCGATATATGTTTGGGCACCTCTAATGAAATTTTTGGCATACCATCACGTGTATATACAACATGTATGATTCATGCAATACATACATATGGGCAATTTCATGTCAACTCAAGAATTTTGATGAAATTTGCACCAAGGTTAGTACTATTGGATAGTAGACACATTTTCAGCTCTATTGGTTAAGAACTGCCGGACTTAGAGAGTGTCAAAGTTGGACATTTTGGTCATACAAGGTTTTATTCAAATGAGTGTAACTTTTCACCTATTGGTCATAGCAAAAATTGTCCAAAGGAGTTCAGATAGCTATTTCTTCATTGCTTCCAAAAAATTTTAATTTGTATTAAATTTTTTTTAATATTTTATAAATTTTTTTGCTCAGATGATAGCTTATACAATTTCCTTTGAGGGCTTATTCCATTAAAATTGTATGTCGTTTTATAAGAGCTGATTATAGAAATGCGAAATTATAGTGTGATAAACAGTGCAATCAAAAATTTGCTCTAAAAAAATTAAATCTATGTATCATTGTATATACAGTGTCGGACAAAAGCCTAGTAATATTAAAAGAATTGGTTATTTTGTAATAAACATTATAAAAACAATAAAACATAATGATTTTTAAAATTAAAATACATTGCAGCGACAAAACTAAAGCACGTAACTTTGGATATATTAAATTTTTTTGAAATGATTTCCATGTAATGGGATCAGAAAATTTTATAAATATAAAGTAAATATATGAAATAAAAGATCGTTTTATGTATGAAAATGTCTTGCACAATGTAAAGCTGTACTAAAGAGTGGAGATAATGTCTCTAAAATGCAGAGATCAACTGGAAACCGATTATTAAGGGCTTATAATTTGCGAAATTATAGACCATATACCGGCGTATAGAGAAGCAGATGAAAAAATCACCACTACACACACTATTGGTATTTTTTTCAATGAAATTTCACGGAAAAAAATATTTGGCTACTTAAAATTTTGAAGATTAAATTGCATTACTATAAAATGGGAATATTTATAATATTTATAAACAAAATATAATCAATTGACATAAGAATGATTAAAATGTACAAAAAAGTATTAAATAAAATTGATCTTATTTACTTTCATTGTTATGCATTCCAGAAAATTATTTAGGGTGTAGGTTGTTTTTGTAAATTGCGTTTACAATTTTTAAAACAAAGCGACATTAACCTACTTTGTTGAATGCTCTTGTTCAGAAGTTCGTATGCGATCGTGTTGTATACATGTAAATTTCCGAAAATCTTCGTATTCAAAACAATACCCAGCAAAAAAAGTCTGGAAAAAGTATTTTCATCACAACTAGTAACCCGAAGTGCTTCAAATTCGGTTGAAAAACCTATGAATTTTACATTGCCGTGTCATTGGAAGGATGTTCTTCATTTTTGACAACTTTGAACTGCATCTAATTTTGCTTCTAGATGCAGTTAAAATCCGATATTTGGATGCCAAATATAAACCACATTCTTTCAATGACATGTTTATGTAAATTTCATTGGTTTTTCAACAAAGTTTGATGTACCTACTTCGAATATGTTATTTGTAGTGACTTCACATCAATTTCCTCACTTTTAACTGGGTTTGGTTTATAAAAGCGAAACATATGTAATCACATTTTTGGATGTGATTAAGATGTCGTCTGTAAAGTATGACATCAATTATTTTTTGCTGGCAACTAGTAACCCGAAGTGCTTCAAATTCGGGTGAAAAACCTATGAATTTTACATTAGCGTGTCATTGGAGGGATGTTGTTTATTTTTGACAACTTTGAACTACAACTAATCTTATATTTAGAAGCAGTAAAAATCCGATATATTGAATGTCAAAAATAAACCACATTCTTTCAATGACAAGCTTATGTAAATTTCACTGTTTTTTTTCACCAAAACTTGATGTACTTCATCTGTTGTTGTTTTTGTCATATGTTGTTTGTAGTGATTTTTCTACATACATATATTTCCTCACTTTTAACTGGGTTTTCATTTGTAAGGAAATATTTGGTTTATAAAAGCGGAAAATTTGTAATCGCATTTTTAGATGTGATTAAGATGTCGTATGACATCAATTATTTTTTGCTTGGTACTAGAGCCGGTCTATCCCAGCAAAAAAGTGTGGAAAAAGATGTATGTAGTATTTTCACGACAACTAGTAACTTGAACTACTTTAAATTCGGGTGATAAACCTATGAATTTTACATTAGCGTGTCATTGGAGGGATGTTGTGCATTTTTTACAACTTTGAACTACATCTAATCTTATATTTAGAAGCTGTAAAAATCCGATATTGTGATGTCAAAAATAAACCACATTGTTTCAATATCACTGGTTTTTCACCAAAACTTGATGTACCTCAAATATGTTGTTTGTAATGACTTTTCTACATCTATTTCCTCACTTTTACTGGGTTTTCATTTGTAATTAAATATTTGGTTTGTAAAAGCGGAAAATATGTAATCGCATTTTTAGATGTGATTAAGATGTAGTTTATAAAGTATGTCATCAATTATTTTTTGCTGGGAACTAGTAACCCGAAGTGCTTCAAATTCGGGTGAAGAACCTACGAATTTTAAATTAGCGTGTCATTGGAGGGATGTTGTTAATTTTTGGCAACTTTGAACTACATCTAATCTTATTTTTAGAAGTAGTAAAAATCCGATATTTAGATGTCAAAAATAAAACACATTCTCTTATTGACACGCTTATGTAAATTTCACTATTCTTTCACCAAATCTTGATGTACTTCAAATATGTTATTTGTAATGACTTTTCCACATCTCTTTCCTCACTTTTAACTCGGTTTTTATTTATAAGGAAATATTTGGTTTATAATAGTGAAAAATATGTAATCGCTTTTTAAGATGTGATTAAGATGTAGTTTGTAAAGTATGACAATAATTATTTTTTGCTGGGAACTAGTAACCCGAAGTGCTTCAAATTCGTCTGAAAACCCTATGAATTTTACTTTAGAGTGTCATTGGAGGGATGTTGTTCATTTTTGAAAACTTCGAAATGCATGTAATATTATTTTTAGAAGCAGTAAAAATCCGATATTTTGATGTAAAAAATAAACCACATTCTTTCTTTGTAGTGACTTTCTACATCTCATTCGTCACTTTTAACTGAGTTTCATTTGTAATGAAATATTTGGTTTATGAAAGCGAAAAATAATGAATCGCATTTTTAGATGCGATTCATTATTTTTCATACTTGTCGTTTGTAAAGTATGACATCAATTATTTTTTGGTGGGATGTTATAGTCTAATGGATATAATTTTTTAAGGAATTTGTGTCACTGATTCACATTTATTATAGTCATCCACATATATTTTTTTTATCGCAAGAAAAACTTTTTGGGAGTTATTTTGGATATTAAATTGCATAAAAGTGTACTACGAAGGCGAATGATAAAAAACACTTATAAAATCGTATAAATTTACTTTATATTACGTTAATTTACTCTTAAAATATCTTCAAGTGAAAGCATTTACTTATTCAATAGTAATTTTTTTAACAGTTTCTTAAAATTCACTAAAATATAAATTTCAAGTTATGTGTTTTAGCTTTGTTCCTGCAATTTTATGCCAATTTATATTATTTGATCAAAAACAATGTATTTTCATTATATACAACATTATGTTTCATTATTTTTATAATTCCTAGACTATATTCTATCTAAACTAATAATTTTAATTACATAATAACCTATTTTTTAATTTTACTAATTTTTTTCTATTAAGTAAATGTTCATGCTTTAGTTTTGTCCGACACTGTATATAATAATGTGTGTTTGTATGTATGTTTGTTTGTTGGGACTTTATAAACAGCTATACGACTGGACCGCTTTCCCTGAATTTTTCACAGTGTCTTCCTGTATGACATCCACATAAACGTGTGGTGACAAAATGGGCGGGCTACCTATAGTTTCTGAGGAAATATAAAAGCTAGATTCCTCCAAGGAGGACCTCATAAGGAGGTCTTGGAACATATGAATTAAACACAAAAATTCGTATATCTGAGAAATTATTAGGGCTAAAATGCTAAAATTTTGCGCGCACAACTCTAACATCTATGTGAACATAAACATGCAATAAAAAACTCAGGCATAATTATCGACTGTAAACGGCTGCGATTTCCATAATATTTTAACTAGGTGTAGCAAACTTATTGGTGTAAAAAATGTTTCTTGCTCTCATTTGGTTTAGGAGTTACAGGCATTTAATGTATAATGTAGAATATCTTCCGCATTATCTATTAAAATTTTACTTTTCATATATCATTCGAATGTGCTTTTGATTTGATTCAAACTCATTGTGCCAATTTTGATAAAAATTTGAGAAATTGGTAGATTTGGTAACACTAAATATGCTAATGGGGTAGAACTTGGAACTCCGGTACAAAGGACTATTTTCTGTACTTTTTAGTTTTTTTATCTGGTACTTTTTGAGTTTTTATAATATTTTAGGAACAAAATTAAGCAAGTAGAGCCCGGAGTAAATGAGAAACTATAAGAGGACTTTTTGGCACTTTTCTGTTTTTCAAAAGGCACTTTTTGAATTTTCTATAAAATTAAACCTAGAAACATAAAATTAATCATGCAGAGTCCGGAGTAACTGAAAACCTATAAAAGGGACTTTTTTGTACTTTAACTGTTACTTTTTGACTTTTCTAAAATATTGAATATATAAACATAAAATTAAACACGCAGTATCCTAATTGAACGAAAATTAATTAAAAGAGACGTTCTGGTACTGTTTCGTACTTTTACTTTTTGAATTTTTTGTAATATTGAACCTAAAAACATAAAATTGACACGCAGCTTCTTAATTATATAAAAATCTGTATAAGATAAATTTCTGGTTGAAAATTAAACATCTATAAAGGGGTACTGGTACTTTTTCGTTCTTAAAGTGCTATTTTTTTTTTTTAATTTTCTGTAATATTGAGATTTAAATCATAAAATAAAATTTATAGGGGCTTATTGATTGAAAATTTGTGATTTTCAGTATTGAATCTAGAAACAGAAATGAAAATCTATAAAAGGAGACTTTATATTGTAGATATGTGTCGTTGAGGTATATTGATATTGAAATTTAAGCAGGAATTTTAAGAAAAAAAAATTATATATTTTTTGTAATTAAATGAAAACGAAAAATAAGTCCAAAATACCTTAGTCTTGAGATAAAAATTAATGATAAAAACAAATAATACAGAAAAAATATAACGTATCAAAAATTAGAGCTTCTTTAATATTCGGTTTTTTCTAACTTGTTACATAATTTCTTAAAATATGATTTAAAAAATAAAACCACTATCTGGTAGGCTAGCTATTATTTTTTACTACTTCAGATAGACGATTTGGCATATTAGAGATAGTATATTCAAATAATCTACACTAATTTTAACCCCTTCTTCTTGCAGTCTTTTTTGGGCACATTTTTAGAAGAAATTAAACTTGTACGACATTGCCAATCTAAATGCTTCCATAAATTTTCTATGGAATTCATGTTGGGAGATTAGGCTAGTGTTTCAATCACTTTTGGACAATTATAAAGCAAACATTCATGGACAACATGTCTGTGATATTTAGGGTCCTTGGTATAATTTAAAAGTTTATTCAATTTCCATTTTTCTGCTGATTGTTTTAAATTATCTCTCAAAATAGTAGGTTTCCGACTCCATTTGATAATATAGAGACCCAAACCATCATACAGGCTTTGGGTATTACGAGGCTGCTCACTGACTTGTTGAAGACCATGGCCAGGTATTCAACTCCCCGCTCGCCAAGGTGTTTTAACATCAGCATGGATATTCCGTTGGGGCCAATCGTCTTAGATGGTTTGGCGTTGTTGATGACGTCTACAACTTCAGCTGGGGTGAAGGGCTGTGTTATGTCCGTGACTGGAAGGTTGTGCAGTTTGCGAACAACGCTTCGTTTCGCCTTGTCTCTCTCTAGGTGCTCAATGAATTGCCGGTAAAATGCGCGCGAGCACCCTTTAGGGTCGGAAATGGGGATGTCTGCAAACTTAATAGCGACCCTGTCATCCTTCTTCGTCGGGTTGGAGAGATCGAACTGTAGACCACAACTTTGGTATTTCGGATGTCATCTCTTTCATCTGCAAGCCTGGCTGCTTCTGCTGGAAAGTGCGGCCGCACTACGGATATCCGACCAGCAGGTATAAAGCGAGCAGCTGCTGAGATGACGGTTTCGCGGAACTTCCTCTCTGAATGGTGTACGTTGGAGGGAAAATTTAGATCATTGAAGATGACTTCGGTGAATTCTCTGAAGCCGTGCCAGTCTGCTTTCGTTTGGTTTACGTATTGACGGCGTTCAGAGACGATCTGTCAATCTGTTCCGCCAGCAACGCACCTCTCTGGTCTTCCCCTAAAGAAGAGTGCCAGAGCTGATGGTGGGCGTTGAAGTCCCCTAGGACAAGACGCATATCGCCGTCTAACAAAGTCCTGATGTCGGGACGGTAGCCTGCTGGACAGCTGGCTACTGGCGGAATATAGACATTATAAAGCTCTAAGTCGATTTCTCCCGATCTAACTGCAATACCTTGAACTTCAAGATATTGGTCTCTGGAGTTAGAATCGAGAGAAAGAGCTCTATACTGTACGGTGTTATGAATGATGAAAGCAATGCCCAGACAGTTACTTCTGGTCTTTTCGGAGAATGTTGTATCCGTTACAACTTTGCAGACTGGAATTGTCGTCAGTTTCGTCTCCTGGACCGCAGCGACCACGATGTTGTTGTGCTGCATATATCGGGTTATCTCGGAAATTTTGTTTTGGAGGGCATTGCAGTTGAACTGCAATATGGATATCATCCCAGGTCTCCGGAGTGCAATCGAAGGTGTTAGCGGCGACGGTAATTGTTGTTGCTGCTGCTGTTGTTGTGATTGCAGGGCAGAGGGCGGAGGGGTAGCGTAGGAAGATTACGATGTTGTTGTTGATGACGCTGATGAACCTCGCCGTTGTTGTAAGCAGCATGGGGCGACGAAATTTTCCGACCACTCTCGATGATGGTTAAGTCCGGAGCAGTTATCTCAGGAACTGCTCCGGACTTAACCAGCCCAAACAAGAGTTGCACCTTAATTGGATGGACATATGGTGCCGTCGATTCTGGCAAACTGTGCAGATCCATGGTCCGGGATTTAATTCAATTCCGGCACAGACCAAAAGGATGCGGAGCAGCAATGCCGGAAGATGTTGCACCGCTGCAGAAAATTGTATTGTTGTTGCTGGGGTTGACAGCCCTTGTCCGAATAATTCGGGTCATTCCGGTACGTAGAAACGGCTGTCGGGGAATGTTTTATATCTGTAAACTTTTTCGGCTATCCCGTTTTTTTTTTTTTTAATTTGTACAATATCACCGATATTAATAATGTTTCACCAATATTATTATAGGTTTTTTCATTTTCATTATGCAAAAATACAATTTAATTTTTTTTCTAAAGATGTATTTTTTTTACGACCGATTGTTTTTTATTAAAAAAAAAATCAGTTTCTAAAATGACTTCACGTGATAAACGAGCTTATTTGAACATCATGTTGTAAATTCGTCACACAATTTTTGAACGGTTGCAGCGTAAGAAAAAAATCCGAATATTAATGAAGCATAAATTTATGTAATAAAGCAGAGTCCGTACTGTTTTTTGTCATTTTCAAATCATTGGTAAATTTATAATTTAAGTCGTTTTAAAGAATTTTTAACACAAAAATGATCGTGATTATCTATAGTTATTTATTTAAAAGAGTGTTGTCATAGTTTTAATTTTAGTCTCTTAACCTCCCTTTTTGATTTGGACACATATTTAACTAAGTGCTTTACAGAGGTTTCCAATCGTATTGAAACTTTTTTAACACTATTTAAAAGTTTAAAATGTCTTCTAAAAAGTAAAATTAAAAATTTCCCTAATTCGTTTTTGTCATTTTAGAATCGTTTTGCTACATCGATAGGAAGCCAGTTTAAGCCATATTAAAACTAAGTACTCCATTGCGTTATTGGGGCATTCGATTTCTCCGTTTTATATTTCATGTCATAATTGATACCGATAATTCGAAAACTTAATTTTTTTAAATTGGCTAAAATATACTAATATTTTGTCATATCGTGACCCTCGATAAAAATTTTAAACAAAAATTTAGTCTAAATATGTATATCATTAGGCTTACTTTATAACGGATAATACAAAAATTTTGACCAAGGTGTTAAAAATAATTATCTTGGCCATATTTGGGAGCCATTTTGTTTTTTATATTTTTTCGCACGAAGTTAACATTTTTTTGTAACTTTTTGTTTTTATTTATTTTTAAATAATCACAAAATTATATTTCAATCAAAATGAAAACGTAAGTTCCAAATTTTAAGCTGTTATCTTCATAGAAATATTGGAATTTTAATAAAAATTTTACACATTTTTTAATATACGTAAATTGGAGGATTTCGGAATTAGCATGACTACATTCATTACAAAATTTTTTTCGACTTCTCATTATTAGATTAATAAGTAATGATAGGACGTGATATATAAAAATCTTAATTTTTTTCTTAGTTTTTATTATTTTTCTAATATTTCTAGTAGTGAAACAATCATAGAAATCAACCAACGTTATAATCCTTTAAAAATGCTTTATTCCATGTTTTTCAATTTTTTTTATTATATTTAATCGATGCATAATAAAAAAAGCTTTTAATATGTACAACAATAAGTACATAATTTTTTTAATATCTTAATTTTTATTTAAAAATTAAGAACTGAAAAAACGGGAACGTAAAAACCGAATATTAATGACAGTCGCTGTATTAGACTGACTGAAAATTTAGAATAATATTTATATTACTCCGTTACCATGAGGGTAGCGAAGCACACTGGGTATAGCTAGTATTAACTAAAGGAAGATACCACTTCTTCTTTTAAAAAATGAATATTTCTATTAAACAATTAATAGTTTACCACCTGAAAACTTGTAAAATATAACTTACATACGCAGTTTCATTATTTTTGCCACAGAAATAATATCTGCGATAAGACAAAATCGTTGTTCAAATATGCATATGTATGCGTATACATATGTATATAAATACTTACTTCACATTGGCCACAGTAATGAGATGCTTCATTTTTTCCTCGACCATGAAAACGTACTAAAACACCTTTAGATTTCACATACTCAAGAGTATGCATTACATTTTTTAAGGTTTGCAATAAGCACATTCTATGTAAAATAGAAAAAATAATTAATAACATTTAATAAAGGAGATAAGTAATTTTAATACATACTTAATTAATTCAAAAAGCTTAGGATCTGATACACGAATATTACGGGCTAAATTCCAGCTTAAATGTACCATTGGAACTATGCTTTTAAAATTCTGCAGTTTATTCCATTCATAACGCTCTACGGCTAATGAAAATTGGCGCGCTGTAAGGGGTCCCACGTTCCAGGCAATGTTGTTACACCAGCCAACTGACTGAACCCAGTGAACACATCTAAAATTTAAAAAATTATTTAATTATTTTAGAATTTAGGGCAAAGAATAAATAAGAAATGAAACTGTTGTCAAAAGTACCTAAGTCTACTGTCATCCGGTACCTAACTCTAAGAATGTATTAGTAGAATTCTCAAGTCAACATAGTTGCAAAAAATCGTATTGAAAAATATTGAAAAAAAATATTACATTTCAATTTATATTTTGAAAGGTTTCTTAAGATATTTTCCACATATTTTATCTACAAACATTTTATAAACACGTCTATTTGTTTTTTAATCTATAATATTGAAAAAATAAATTATTTATTTGAAATATCTTTTTCGTTTACCATACGAAAATTTACAACATTGTTTTTTTTTAGTTTTAATTTCAACCAACAAAAATTCAATGTCAAAAAATAAAAAAATTTTTTTTTCGTTTGGAAAAAATATATTATTTTCGGGCTATTAAATGTGTTTAAATTGTGCAAAAAAATTATAAAATATAATGTTAAGTGATAAAAAATATTTCAAAGTGCTATTATCCTCAAATTTTCGCGAAAAAGTTTTGAAGTTTGGAGAGAGAATAAATTTTTTACATATGTGTTGGATTTACACAGCACTCGTCTGTGAGAAGAGCGTAATGTTATTGTTGTAAAAAAATGACAGCGTTTCACTTCTTGTTTATTCTTTGATTTAGGGTTTGAAAAAAATATTAATTTTATTAAATAGCAAATCAACGCCACTTTGGACGCAAATGATCTTATATCTGATATCTGCTGAAAGGCAAACATTTTGGCGAGGGTGTTTAAGTTAGAATTGATGTAACTACCTTTTTGAAATACTATTTATAACAACGTTAGAATCTTATAAAGCTCCTATTTATTGCAACTCTCTTGGAAGATTCTAACGAGTAAGAGATTTAACTTACTCTGCTTATCTAGCCGATAAATCTACTGTAAATTGCAGATATAGGAACAAGGCTATAAATGTTATTCGTAGGGAGAAAAGAAAATTTTATACGCGATTATTTTCTGGACTTGATTCAACTATTTTATGGAAAGTATTAAAACAGTCTGGTGTTATGGAGAATGACAAACGGTCATATAATTTGAATGTAGATGATATTAACAGCTTCTTTGTTAATGTTAGAACCTCTGCTGAAAATGATCTAATTAATTTTGACTCTTTTGAGGATGGGTTGGATTCTTTCTCTTTTAGATGTGTAGGTGAAGATGAGTTGTATGAGGCTGTCTGTAGAGTCTAATTCAATAGGCAGTGTGACCAGGCCTCAAAAAATGTTGCGGCTAAATCCCATCAAAAATAATGCTAGAAAAAATTCTAAATTGATTTTAAAATGCCAAAAAATTCTAAAAATTTGAAGTGTTTTCATGAACAATTCGTATTAATTAATAATTCATTGTAATTTATAACAAGTAAGAAAGTATATTCTGCCGTGGTTGAACATATAATAAACTACTCCAGATATGAGTATAAAATGTGATTTATTTTTCGTAATAAAGCATTTATGTTGAATTGTACCTTCTGAGAAAGGCTTTATACATTTGTATATGTATGGGGGCTAGGTAAAAGAAAGGACGGACGGAAGGTTTGTCATTGGACCAAAAAAGTATACGTGCCAAACATCATCAAATTGTTTTGAAAATTTCAACCTGTACCAGATGGTCAGACTTACATGGCTTAATCGATTAAGAAAATGATTCTTAGCCGATTAGTATACTCAAATGTAGTATAGTGGTGTAGGGTAAAAAATCAAGTTCCGTGGCATTAAGATAAAACAAAAGAAATGCTAAAAATTATTTCAATTTTTTTTTAAATTTAGCAATTATGTAATGTCTCTAACTTAAAAATATTTCTAAATGCAAAAATTACATTAAAACTCTATTAATTACACTAGTTGCTCATGATATAAAACTATATGGGTTTTTTGAAGGAAAATTTGAATATTTCAAGTTTTAGTTTTTTATATAAACATTTTTATTTGTCTTCTTCAAAACAAATAATCTTAAATCTCGGTGAATATATGTCAGGTTTATAAGTCATACTTCCAAGATTTTTTCGGAAAAAATATAAATGAGAATGTATAAAATGAATTATGAGGGATATATTCAAATCCGTTTGTAATTCTGGAATAAATTGTCAATAATATTTTAAAAATGTATGTATTTTTTTAATTAAAAAAAAAAAACGTGACACCAAAATTACTAAAAATTTGGTAAAAATAAAAAGAATAGAAAGTAGGAAAAGAAAGTAATAATTTTATATTAGTTGTGTTTTGTTGCTAACGTTCAAAGGCAATTTCATATAAATTTAAAATTTATAAACGTTAGGAGTTAACGTGTAAAATTATACAAGTTAATTTTAACGTTGATAAAAGTGCTACCAATTCAAAAATAAAAATACAAATATTAATGTGTTTATGTCAAACAATAAAAAAATATTTAAAAAAAAAAATTTAAATCAAAGAAAATTACCAAATAAAAAAACCTTTTCAAGAAATTGTAAATAATTTCAAGATTTAGCAGATTTCTTCTGTGGAGTGATGCCAAGTCAGGTAATGTTCGTTTTGTTGCTAACTTTAAGCGTTAACACTCATTGATAGCAACAAAACACAACTATTATTGATTTTTGCAATACTCATTTTCAATAAATTAACCAGAATAAAATAAGATATGAAACGTTGAAATTAGATAAAAACTGACAGAAATAGAATTTTTTTCGTAAAAATTTACCAAATCTCTCTTTGCTGAAGTAAAATATCAACTTATGTTATGCAGCACAAATATAAGCTTTGTTATTCAAATTGATAATTTACTTTAGAAATGAGAGATTTGGTAAAATTTTGATTTTAGAAAAAAAAACCTATTTTTGTAATTTTTTATCAGATTTCAATGTTTCATATCTTATTTTATTCATAAAGATATGGGCTAAAATAAAAAAATATTTAAAGAATATGTTTTCAAATAAAGTGTGGGTCAAAAATAATTGTGAATTGTAAAAAAATGAAAAAAAAAAAATATAAAAATTTGTATTTAGATCTAAATATTTTACACATTTCCGTAAAAAATATAAAAGTGTGTATACTTTTTAAAAAGGAAAAGGAAACTCTTTTCAAAACAGTTGAAAAATATTAAATCGGTTAAGAAAATTTTGAGATATAATTTTATTGGTCTGTCTAGTCTGCAAAAAGAGTTTTTTTCCAATATCTTCCGATTTTTAGGGTATATTGAAGATTCTAAAAATGGTAAAATGATCTACTCATCTAGGTCTATGAAAAGCACTATATCGCATAATGAGTGTTATGTACATATATAAAGACAAAATTTCTAAATTCTGTATCTATATCATTATTTGGTAATGAATATTGTGCATTTATGTGATTTTCTGGAGAGCTATGACCAAATATGGACCGACCGTAAAACAATTTTATAGTTTAATTTATGTATATAAGAGCAATATTTTTGCTAAATGTATGGATATCAATATTTGGTAATGAGTTTGTGCGTTTAAGTGATTTTCGGGAGGGAACCTTGTATGGGAGTTATGACCAAGGATGGACCGATCGTGAAAAAATTTTGAAATAACATTCATGTGTACAAAAATAGTATTTATGCCAAATATTTTATGGGTATCACTATTTGGTAATGCCTTTAATGCTTTTAAGTGTTTTTCTGAAAGGGAGCTATGATCAATTAAGGACTGATAGGAAAACAATTTCCCAGTAATATTTCTGTGCATATAAGCAATACTTGAACCAAATTTCATATGGATATCTTTAGTAATTAGTTATGCGCGTTTAAGTGAATTTCGGGAGGGGACCTTATATGGGAGCTATGACCAATTATGGACCGATCGAAAAACATTTCACAGTAATATTTTTGTGCATACGAGCAATACTTGTACCAAATTGTATATGGATATTTTAATTTTGTAATTAGTTATGTGCGTTTAAGTGATTTTCGAGAGGGGACATTGAGCAATACTTATACCACATTTTATATGGATATCTTAATTTAGTAATGAGTTATGGGCGTTTAAGTGATTTTCGGAAGCGAACCTTGTATGGGAGCTATGAACAATTATGGACTAATCGGAAAAACTTTCACAGTAATATTTCTATGCATATGAGCAATACTTTTACCAAATTTTATATGGATATCTTAATTAAGTAATTAGTTATTCATAGTAATATTTCTGTATATAAGAGCAATACTTGTACCAAATTTTATATGGATATCTTCATTTACTAATGAGTTATTTGGGTTTAAGTGATTTTCGGGAGGGGACCTTGAATGAGAGCTATGTCCAATTATGGACCGATCCAAAAAACTTTTTCTCTAGATGAATTCTATTTACATAAGATTTTAATTTGTAAAATTTTGTGAAAATATCGACATTGTGACGGAAGTTATTAACAAAAAACCCCATTTTCCGGGAATATGTACTTTTGTATGGGAGGTATATGAAATTGTGGACCGATTCTGACAATTTTCAGCAGGGATCAAGCTCTAGTGCTGAACGAATGTATGGAAATTTTCATGAAATTACCTTGCATAGTTTTCGAGAAAATTACATCAAAATGTGTAAAAAATGCTTATTTTTTTCGAGGCTGTTTTAAATTTTGATTCATAACTTTTCCCGGTGTGAACCGATTTTGCTCATTTTCAATACCAAACAACTTAGGAAAATGAAGAACATTTTGGGTGAATTTGGTTTTATCGTGAGTGTGTTTTACACAGGCAGACGGACAGACTGACATAGCTAAATCGACTCAGAATTTGATAAGGACCCAGAATATATACTTTGTTGGGTCTCAGATGAATATTTCTTGGTGTTACACACGGAATGACAAATTTATGTATACCCTCTATCACCACTGATGGTGGTGGAGGGTATAAAAAGGAATGCTTCCTTATAAATAAACTTTGATATTTAAGAATCGATGCTTTTGTTATTATCAAAACAATTTTCTCATTTATTACATCTATGTATAGAGAAATTTTTGTCGAATTTCGTCGCTGTCCTTGTATTTTTAAGGTAGAAAAAAGCGTTAAAGTTATTTTCTGAGAGGGATCTTATTTAGGGGGGACGTTTGGTCAATTATGGACCAATCCTCGTCAAATTTTCTAGAACGATTTTAGTTTAGGTTAATGAGCTAATGAGCGTTAAAGCCATTTTCTGAAGGGGACCTTATATGGGGATAGGATCAATTATGGACCGATCGTTATAAAATTTTACAAAACGATTTAGGTTTCTATAGAATAAGTTTATGTCGAATTTCATCGCTATAGATGCTTCTTTTAGACAGTTATGAGCCTTAAAGCCATTTTCTGAAGGGGATCTTATATGGGGGGTAGGGTCAATTATGGACCGATCCTTAAAAAATTTTACAATGATATTAAATTTTCTATAAAATATGTTCGTGTCGAATTTCATCGCTATAGATGCTTATTTTAGACAGTTCTGAGCGTTAAAGTATTTTTCTGAAGGGGACCTTATATGGGGGGTAGGGTCAATTATGGACCGATCCATATAAAATTTTACAAAGCAATTTAGGTTCCTATAAAATATGTTCATGTCGAATTTCATCGCTATAGATGCTTCTTTTGGACAGTTATGAGCGTTAAAGTCATTTTCAGAAGGGAAAGTTATATGGGGGGTAGGGTCAATTATGTACCGATCCTTACAAAATTTTACAAAGCGATGTAGGTTTCTATAGAATATGTTCATGTCGAATTTCATCGCTATAGATTCTTCTTTTAGACAGTTATGAAGGGGACCCTTTATGGGCGGTAGGGTCAATTATGGACCGATCCTTATAAAATTCTACAAAGATATTAAGGTTCCTATAAAATATGTTTATGTCGAATTTCGCTCGCTAGCTGTTTCCGTTTGGACTCTATCGTGTTTTCAACAGACGGACGGACATGGCTAGATCGTCTTAGAATTTAATAAGGATCCAGAATATATATGCTTTTATGGGTCTTAGATGAATATTTCGATGTGTTACAAACGGAAAGACAAAAACAATATACCCCCATCTTTTTTGATGGTGGGTATAAAAATTAAATATGTATTTAGGTATGCATTTATTTTTTATACAAAAAATTTTGCTGGTCTTCCTCACAACTCTCTAACAATGGATTCCTGTAACAAAAATATTAAAAATTGCGTTGCAATAATCTTAAATCTTGGTGAATAGATGCCATTTTTGTTACTCACACTTCCAAGAGTTTTTCGGAAAAAGTATAAGTGGGTATGAGGGATGAATTCAGATCCGTAAGTTTGTAATTCAGGAATAAAATATCAATAATTTTTTCAAATTTTATTTTTTTTTTTTAATTTTTAAAAAAAATATAAAAAAAAATACTAAAAATCGGGTCCAAAATAAAGAAATCTGATAAAAAATGGGTTAATGAAGGCGTAAATTTTATATTATTGATTTTTTTTTGAGTTGATTGTTAGATTCCCAAAACAGAAAATTTTTCCATCACTACTGAAGAAGGATGCTTAACAAAAACCACTTTACCTCAAAATTTCAACGTATAGGAAAAAAAAAAATAAAAATTGTTAATTAACCACCGGACAAAGCCCTTTCCAAAAATATATGTTTTATTCCATGAGCAAACAGAAAATATTAATTTGTAAACTAGTGGTGTATTAGTTTGTAAAATAGAGTTATTTACATATATATTTGAAAATGCTGAACGTATTTGTAAAAATATATGAAATCTCTTGAGTTATTTCTATCACCTCGAATTAAAAAAAAAAATATTTTAGAATACAACATTTTAAAGTATTCACTTGTATTGACGAAAATATAAAGTTTTTAAAATAGTCGCTCGATAACTTCAAATAACAAATTCTACTCTTCTGTGAAATTGTAATTTTTAAGTTATTTATCCTCATGAAACTTTTTGCTTTATTTTGAATCACAGTGTAAATTATTACATTTCTCATATTTCTTGTTGCCTGTGTTTGGGTAGACATTTAATTTTAATTTTTCCCGGTTAAACCTATTTCCAATATGAAGGTATTCTGGTCATCTGGGAACATTTATAGAACAAAATACATATGTAATACAATTTATGGTTGCAAAAATTATACTTACTACTTCTGTGTATCTTTCAGCCTGGAAGAAGGCACGTGTTATACCTATAGCTAAATCTGGCCATATTCGTAATGTTGAAGATTTAAGACCAATTGCAATTCTTCCTACACTATCTAAGGCTGTAGAGGATATTTTGAAAGATCAGATTCTTTCCTTTACCCAGCAAAAAAAGTGTGGAAAAAGATGTAGAATTTTCATCACAACTAGTAACCCGAAGTGCTTCAAATTCAGGTGAAAAACCTATGAATTTTACATTAGCGTGTCATTGGAGGGATGTTGTTCATTTTTAACAACTTTGAACTACATCTAATCTTATCTTTAGAAGCTGTAAAAATCCGATATTTGTATGTCAAAAATAAATCACATTCTTTCAATGACACGCTTATGTAAATTTCATTGGTTTTTCATCATAATTTGAAGTACTTCGAATATGTTGTTTCCCAGTAAAAAATATTAGAAGCGGATCTTTACATATGGCATTTTAATCACTTCTAAAGTTGCAAATGCATCTTTTCTACTTCTGTAGATGTGATTTTTAATATGAGTATTTGGCACTAAATTGTTCGTGATTACCTCCTACGTTTTTTTGAATTATATAAAACCTCTTAACAATTTTTACATGTTTTTATCATTTAAATTTATTAAGTATAGTTAGATTTTCTGATATTATGTAATGTACATATTTTATTTACTTTTTCTAAATTAAAAGAAAAACAAATAAGTTAAATTTCTTTGATTCATTGCAGACAGCTGATTAGTGTTGTTATTATATAAGTTTATGTTATGGTTACTAAATATAGTTGTTAGCACAAGTACCCAAACATTAAATGCTATTTGAAATAATTTGTAATACTATGTAATTTAAATAATTGTTAAAGAGAGCGATACAAAAATTCAAAAATGATAACATGAATCATTATCTATCACATTTGTCATATAATAATAAGACAGACTACTCCTTATGGAAAGCTACCAAAAGTCTTAAGAGGCCAATAAATCAATCATCCACAATTAGAAAAAGCGATGGAAGCTGGGCCAAATCCAACAAAGAAAAAGTGGAAGTTTTTGGGACATACTTAGAAAATGTATTCAAAACGCAAATACCTATCTACGATAGTATTGAAACAGTGATTAACAATGACGATGAAGAAATACCTCTACTAACAAATTCCGAAGTGAAAAAAGAAATCCGGTTACTAAAATGCAAAAAAAGCCCTGGATATGATCTAATAGCAGCTGAGCTTTTAAAACATTTGCCTCATAAAGCACTTGCAATATTAACCAAAATCTTCAATGCTATAATAAATCTAAAATATATGCCAAGTCTTTGGAAAGTGGCTGAGATAATAATGATTCCAAAACCAGGAAAACCACTCACAGATGCCAGCTCATATAGGCCAATATCACTATTACCGGTGATAGGAAAACTGTTTGAAAAACTATTCTGTAAAAGGCTGAAAAGTATAATTACAAATAGAAATATTATACCAAATCATCAATTTGGATTTCGTGAAAAACACTCTACAATCGAACAAATACATAGGATAACACATACAATTGAAAATGCCCTAGAAAACAAAGAAATATGTTCATCCGTATTCTTGGATATTTCAAAAGCTTTCGATGGTGTATGGCATAAAGGCTTGCTACATAAACTAAACATGCTCTTACCAATTCAATACTGCGAAATGCTAGAATCTTACCTAAAAGAAAGATATTTCCGTGTTAAAATCAATGATGAATTCTCAAATCTTCATCCGATAAGCTCTGGTGTCCCGCAGGGAAGTATCCTGGGACCAATATTATACTTACTGTATACCTACGATTTACCAGTAGATTCAGATTGTATTGTCGGCACATTTGCAGATGACACTGTAATCATGTCAACTGGAAAAGATGTTGAAGTCGCAACACATAAACTACAACTAGCACTAAATCGAATAGATAGGTGGACTAAAAAATGGTGTATCAAACTAAATAGCTCAAAATCGATTCATGTAAATTTTACAAATAAAAACGTCAACCACAAACCAGTCTTTATCGATGAAATTGAGATTCCACACGAGAACACCGCTAAATACTTGGGAATGACCCTAGACGCAAAGCTTCGTTGGAAAGCGCATGTTAAGAAGAAAAAGGATGAGCTAGAGTTAAAGTTTAGAAAAATGGATTGGCTAATTGGGAGAAAATCTAACCTTTCAGTCCATAATAAGCTAATTGTCTATAAACAAATTCTAAAGCCAGTATGGAGCTATGGCATCCAGATATGGGGATGCGCTAAAAACGATGTTATTAAAATTATACAAAGATTTCAAAATAAAATCCTAAGGACCATCCTGAATGCCCCATGGTACGTTAGAAACTCTGATATCCATAGAGATCTCAACATGAACACAGTAACAGAGGAAATTATTATGAAAGCAGAACAACATAGGCGTAAACTTATACTCCACCCAAATGAAGAAATAGCGTCCTTATTAAGAACCACAAATGTAGTAAGACGACTAAACAGATGCCAACCTCATGACCTCATCAGGCGTTTTAACCAGCATAATGTTTTATAAAATATTTGAATTGCTGTTAATACTAAATTATATGTTTAAATAATTAGCCTCAAACTGCTAGTTAGTCTATTTTGACTAGTCGCAGTATTTTAAGAAAAATTGTATATATCAATTTATACCGTTTTAAATAAAAAAAAAAAAATAATTACACATGTTTTTATTTTGTAAATTACCATTATCATCCTTAACTTTTAAGTCAATAAAAATAATATTTTATTCAGTGTTTCGAGTACTCGTTCTTGCACGAAACCGAGTAATCGCAACCATTTACTTAAACGCTTAATTACTACAAAAAGGACGCGAAAATCCATACAATAAAAAAATTCAAAGAAGTGAAAAAATATATAAAAATTTAAATAAAAGTAAGTAAAAATGAGTTCGAAAAGATTTTTCAAAAGAAAGATAAAACAGGTGCTGTATTAATTCCATTGATTTAATAAGTAATATTTTTTCAGCAAAAAAATGAAGAAAGTCATGTTTAAGAAGTCATTAACTGAAGAATAATCCGACAGTTATCGGAAGATAAATACCAAACTTGATCTTCTTGCTGGTAAGTAATCAAAATTATTTTATATTCTAATTTACAAATAATAAATTCTTTTTTTAGAAAACAATGAACTATTAAAGAAGCAACTCGGGAATAGTCTTGTCAAAGAATGATAATGAGTTTTATCAAAGTACCCCTTAATTTTTTGGTTTTCCACATATAATTTTATAGGTATACGCATGTATATTTAATTGTTTAATTTCGTTTAATTCTTTATATGTATATTTAAATATTGAATTTAATTTACTTTATTTTGAAAATGAATATGAACCTGTTTATTGATAAAAGTCTTTTGTTATATTAAATATATTATTTATAATTAAATAAATCATTAAACATATCATATAATCATATATATAAAATATGTTTTCTTTTAATTAAATTGTAATTATCACATTTTATCAATTTTAATGAATTTTTAGGGTTTAAAAGCCTATAGAGCTAAATTTTATAATTACATTAAATTCAATTCTTAAATACGCAATTTCATAACTTCTTATATGTAATTTTTTTTTAATTCTAAAATGCCCAAATAAAAAGGTGTCCACTATCTACATTAAAATAACACCTTAAAATCGAAATTTATTCGCTTCTAAAGCATCGGTTTAATTAAGCAAAAAGTTGTCAAAAATGAACAAGCTAATGTCAAATTCATTGGTTTTTCACCAAAATTAGAAGTACTTCAAGTATGTTATTTGTGGTGAAAATTCAACATCTTCTTCCTCACTTTTTTTGCTAGGTTGTAGTGACTTTTCTGCATATCTTTCCTCATTTTTAACTGTGTTTTTATTTGTAAGGATATGTTTGGTTTATAAAAGCGAAAAGTATGCAATCGCATTTTTAGATACGATTAAGATGTCGTTTGTAAAGTATGACATCAATTATTTTTAGCTGGGTTACTAATGATCAAATTGTTTCATGTCAAATTTCGACGTGGCCATAATACGACATCACTACTTCTTAACCTGAGTAATGACGTGAGATTAATAATCAGATTAGTTAATCTAAAATAAATTTAATCTGATGTTAATCCCCTTTGATGTTTTTAAGTACAAGATTAAACTTGGCAGTGTTGCCATACAAAACACCAGAAAACGTCACAGTTTGTTATCAAAACAAAATGTTTTATAAAAAAGAAGAAGACAATTGTAAATTTAATATAAAAATTAATGAAAACTTAAATTTAAAACCAAAAAAAAATATATATATTTTGAAGTCTCCATAATCCATTGGGCGCTTAAACTAGCAAACAAAATTAACTAACTGAGTGAAATTCAACATCTTCTTCCTCACTTTTTTTGCTAGGTTGTAGTGACTTTTCTGCATATCTTTCCTCATTTTTAACTGTGTTTTTATTTGTAAGGATATGTTTGGTTTATAAAAGCGAAAAGTATGCAATCGCATTTTTAGATACGATTAAGATGTCGTTTGTAAAGTATGACATCAATTATTTTTAGCTGGGTTACTAATGATCAAATTGTTTCATGTCAAATTTCGACGTGGCCATAATACGACATCACTACTTCTTAACCTGAGTAATGACGTGAGATTAATAATCAGATTAGTTAATCTAAAATAAATTTAATCTGATGTTAATCCCCTTTGATGTTTTTAAGTACAAGATTAAACTTGGCAGTGTTGCCATACAAAACACCAGAAAACGTCACGTTACAACTAGCAAACAAAATTAACTAACTGAGTACTCAAAAACAACATTCGAGGATTAATTTTAATTTAATCCCTAATCGTTCACCTAAAGATTGGCCCTAAAGTCCTTAATATTATAATACTCCAATATTTAGTTTACAATATATTTTCGTTCAAAGTTGTTAATATTAAATTCCTTATTTAAGTGATTCGCAGTGTATAAAAATTTTTTGTTTTTTGCAGCAGCTGTTAACACATTTCATGATTTTCCAAGTTTAATCTATCTCTATTCATCATATGCTAGTTGAGTGTCAACTATATTTGTAAAAGACATCCATGCATCTTTTCATTTGATATTATACCAATTGTTTTTTTATATGTGTCTGCAGCTATTGGCAAAGTTTCCCGTCCTGTTTTTATACCCTTCACCTTCATTCTGTCGGTAATTTCTATAATATAATTTAGGACCTTCTAAAGTGTATATGAGCAAAATCAAAAATTTTTTAAGAATCGATGAAACTGACTTACAATACCTCGTATTTGTTAATTTTCTAAAATAAGTTAATGTTTTGATACATTTCGGTATAGTATACCAAAACACATGTTTGTCCAAAGTTGAAGACCACTAAAATAAAATAAGTTAATGCTTTGATACATTTCGGTATAGTATACCAAAACACATGTTTGTCCAAAATTGCAGACCACTAGCTTATTATCTCTCAACTTTATGAACATATAAAATTTTAAAAATGAATAAGTAAGAGTGTTATATTCGGCTGTACCGAATCTTATATACCCACCATCAAATCATTGCTGAATAGGAATGATTCCTTATAAATAAACTTTGATATATAAGAATCGATGCTTTTGTTAGTATCAAAACAATTTTCTCATTTATTACATATATGTATGTTGAATTTTACCATCATACATACGTCGATATTAATATGAACATTTGGGTAATATTTGGAACAGGGCCTTTAATGAGTCTCTTCCGAATTCAGTTTAGATCAGTTATGGCGCGATCCTCGTAAAATTTTGTTAATTATGGTTAATTATGGACCGATCCAAAAAAAATTTGGTAGAGATTTTAGCTCGTATAAAACTTACTTCTGTAAAATTTCATTGCTATACTCGTATTTTTAAGCCAGTAATGAGAGTTTAAAAAATTTTTTTGATAGGGACCTTATATGAGGGGTAGGGTCAATTATGGACCGATCCTTACAAAATTTTAACAAAGATATTATGGTTCCTATAAAATATGTTCATGTCGAATTTCATCGCTATAGATGCTGCTTTTAGACAGTTATGAGCGTTAAAGTCATTTTCTGAAGGGGACCTTATATAAGGGGTAGGGTCAATTATGCATTGATCCTTATAAAATTTTACAAAGAATGACAAAACAATATATCCCCCATCTTTTTTGATGGTGGGTATAAACAAATTCTTTGAAACTTACCAGAGTTTCTTCATTAGTTTCAATACTGTATTCTTAGTTTATAACTTACAGAACCATCCTTTATAAATGAGAGTCACAAGCCTTCTGACAATTAAAAATCCTTATAATAATTTCGTTAGTACTTTTTGGTGCAAATATATACGGTTGTAAACAAATGTAGCCAAAATTTTGCGTTTTTTTTAATTTTTTAATAGTCTATGTGCGCGCATTAATCAAATTAAATTGAAGCAACGGTATTTAATATGTATGTATATGAATTTCACGCAATTTAAGGTATATCTTGTTGATGCCAGATATCTAAAGACAGAGCAAGACCTTTATAAACTTGCTAAGAATAGGCGTAAATTTTTTAAAATGTAATATTTTTGAATGTGACATTCATAGCCATTTAGGAATACAGTTGTGATACCGCGTAAATTTAATATAATTATAATTTACACCTCCGAGTCAAATGCGCATTAAAAAATTATACGGTAGGTAGGTAGGTAGGTAGGTTGATAGGAGGATGTATACTACATCAAATCCGAAGAAATACACCTAGGCCACTATCGGGCCTGTTGTGCGCTCCTTATCAGGAAAAAAAGGGAACTGAAAGAATTATTTTTCAGATTCCTAAGAATCTTCCAATCAGTGTTAGTCAGGAATAACATCACTTCCAAGATACTTGGATCTAGCTTCGACGAATGCCTGGCAGTGGCAAAGAAAGTGTTCCAGAGTTTCACTGTCCTCTCCACATGCTCTTCATTCGTCTGAATCCACATGTCCAATTTTGCAGAGATGTGCTCGTAGTCCTGTGTGTCCACTCAGAATACGTACCATCATACTAACTTCAGACTTGCTCATTTTGAGGAGATTTTTCGTCTTGCTCTCATCAGGGTCACCCCATAGGATCTTCGTGGTTCTACCAACTGTTTCATTATTCCAAGAGTCCTTATGGGATTCTCTCACCCATATTTTTAGTTCAGCTTTTGTTGCGTCGAATGTTTTTGCGTTTGTCAGGTTAACTGCCTCGAGCCCCCTTCCCTTTAAAGCTATTACATTCTCCCTTTCGTTACCGACTACTCCCGAGTTGGCTGGTACCCATATGATGTGAACCTTACCTCTGGGAGAGTATTCAGTTAAAGCTTTCTTACAATCCAATACGGTCTTAGATTTAGTTCTATCGCCTGATATCGCCCTAATTGTCTTCTGGCTGTCGGTAACTATATTTAGCGCTGTGGGCGCCATATATATTCTACATAATCCAATTTACGCATTCCGTTATTGCTCGTACTTCTGCCTGGAAGCTTGTGTTATGATCAATAGGTGGAATATCTAGCAACGTTTCCAGAGCCTTGGTTGAAGTAGTACACATGGCACCACTAATACCCAAGCAACATGTACGCTGAACTCCCTGTAGTAGTTTGATATTGCACTTTTTGTCTAAAGCAGTTCACCAGATTATTGAAGCATAAGCTAGAATTGGTCTAATTACACTTTTATAAAGCCAATTTGTCATAGTAGGACTAAGACCCCATTTCATGCCTATAGTTCTCCTACATATCGCCCAGCACCGATGTGCCTTGTTGATCCTATCCTCTATGTGGTGTCTCCATTTTAATTTTCGGTCGAGGATTACACCTAAGTACTTAACTTTGTCTGTCTATAAGTAGAAATTTTTGTCTTTCTTGTGAAAAGACAGATTTCCGTTTTTGCCGGGTTAACATTTAGGCCTCTCGGTTGAGCCCAGCTCAAGGCCGTATTCAGAGCCTCCTCAGCTCTTCTACACAAGTAATTTGGATCCTTTCCCTTTAAAAGTATTACGACATCGTCTGCATAGCAGACAGGTCTAAGTCCTTTCTCGGTTAGGGTCCTTAGGATGCTATTAATCGTGGCAACCCAGAGTAAAGGTGACAAAATTCCACCCTGTGGTATACCGCGAAATACCCTTTTCCTGATAGTTATATAGTACATCTCGCAGCTTATCCATCTGTTCCTTAGCATGTGCTTGATCCAGTTACGGAGCACCCGGTCAACATAAAACTGGTCTAGGGATTGGATAAGAGTATCAGTGTGCACGTTATTGAAGGCGCCTTCGATGTCAATGCATACCGCCAGTGTATACAGTTTGCTATCAAAGGATGCACCTATGTAGTGGACAACTTCGTTTAAAGCGGTTTCCACCGATCGTCCCTTTACATAAGCATGCTGCTTAAATTTTAGGTTTTTGTCGGGTATACTGCTTTTCACCATACTACCAACTATCCGTTCCAAGGTTTTAAGTAGGAAGGACGTAAGACTTATCGGTCGATAAGACTTAGGTGTCGAATAGCCAGGTTTCCCTGGTTTAGGTATAAATATTACCCTTGCATCCTGCCATTTAATGGGGGTATATGTGAATTTCAAGCAGACAGTGAATATCTGAGACAGATGTACGGAAACCAGTCCCGCCTCCATCTGTAAGAGTGCCGGGAAAATGTCATCCGGCCCTGCAGCTTTATAGGGAGCGAAGCTCTTGATTGCCCCTTTAACCATATCAGATGTAATTACAATTTTCGTGTTAGACTCCCCTTCCCCCAATATCGGTTCATCTATGTTATTCGATATACTGGGTGAAAAATGAGAGTCCATTAGGAGTTTCATTGTCTCCTCCATATCCTCCAGCCTCCAGCCCGTATCATCGACCATAGATTCCGGTTGGACATGAGTTTTGGATAGAAATTTTTTATCTTCGATACGTCATTTACGCTGTCTACCTGTTCACAGAAAAGTTTCCAGGAGTCTCGTTTGGCTTTACGAACAATTTTCTTATATTCACCAAGTTTACTACGATACTCATCCCAGTATACTGTGGTCTTTTTACGCCGTGCCCGGTTAAATAGTTTGCGAAGAGTCTTACCAAGGTTCCGGATCTCCAGGGTTTCTCCTGGGCAGATCTCCGCTCTCGCAGAGGGCAGCTGTCCTCGAACGATTCAACCAAGGCACTTGTGAGCATTTCTACTTTGGAGTCTATGTCATTTTTATTTCGACATTGAAAAGTGTTCTGACATAAACGGTTCTTTAGTAAGGAACCGAACATTGTCCAATTAGTTTTAGACTTATTCCGAAACTTTGGCGGCCGTAGTATTTTGAATCTTATGTGCCGATGGTCAGAAAAGGAGTGCTCGTCCGAAACTCTCCAATCCTGAATTTCGTTTATAAGCTCTTCTGAACATATAGTTATATCTAATACTTCTTCTCTGATTCTATTGACGATGGTAGCTTTATTACCTAAGTTCGATGTGATCAAGTCTTTAGTTTTAAGGACATCCATATGGGTTTGTCCCCTGCGATTGGTGTTTGTACTACCCCAAGCTACATGGTGGGAGTTGGCATCATAAACTATTACAATTTTCTTATTTTGCCTTTGTGCCTCTTCGACCAGTTTCATCAGATCCGACGTTGGTGGTAGTGTCGGAGAATCGAAAGGCAGGTAAACAGATGCAAGGTATATATTGCCACGACCTTGCTTCAGTATCGTTGCATCCGATGTGGATAATCCTGTTGAGAGGAGAAAACATAAATTCTTGTGACATAAGATACACGTTCTCAGTCGAGACCCTGTATCAGCGTAGAAAAGTTGGAAATTCACGTGATTTAATCCAGAAACCTTGTTGCGAATCGTCCAAGGTTCCTGGATTAAAGCTATATGTATATTACCTGTGTTAATTTTAGCCATCAGAGCGCTGGTAGCCGTCACGCTCCGATGGTAGCACCGGAAGCTCGCTCTATTTTGCCAGTCCCAGCTTAGCGCCGTCCCAGGGAGGAGGGATACTTTCCACCAAGTTCTTTAGAGTGCTCACACATTGGTGAGATGCCAACTTCTACAACATCACGCCCATTCGGAACTGGCAGCTCACGCTCTCTATTGGTTGTTGGCCCTTTGAAGCGATTGCGTGGTCCACTATCTTATTGTTCACCAGATCTTCTACCTTACTCTGTTGGTCTATTGGAATTTTGCCTGTCAGATTACCAGCATCGTAAACTACGTAACAGAGATCGTCCCAGTGTCTTCTTTTGGCAACTTTGGCGTAAGATGGCGGCTCTTTTCCTTTTCCACTGTCTAGCCTATCTTTCCTCGCTTTTCGGGGCTTCTTTTGAGATACCCGTACCTTCGAGTTTGTTTTCGCCGACGTGGTCGTCTTCGGGATATCTATCTTGGCGTTGTCACCCTTACTCTCTGATTGAGGTTCCTTTGAGTAAAGTATGGCTTGGCTTCGACTGTGTATTAGAAGACGGGGAGCTCTTTTTCTTCTTAGGTTTATTCTCAGTTGTCAACCTGACAACTGAGAATAAACTGAGAGGATCAGGGAGACCTGATCCTCTTTGCCTCAGATCTTGTGAGAGAGTCCGATTTTTCCTTTGGAGTGTCGTTGGATTGACCAACTATGATTTCCTGAAGCATCTTTTTCAACTTCCTCCTCTGTGCTCCAGATAGTCTTTTCTTAGTAATAGGTTGTTTAGCTATGCTATCACTCACCTGTTTCACCATTTGCCCTACTTTATACTTTTTGGGATTTGATTTGGCTGAGGTAGCTTAGTGCTCTCTCCGAGTACATCCTTCTCTTTCACCCCTATGTTTTTGCTAATGGTATGCTGTACACTTGACGCATTGTCCGCCACGGATGCCAAGGTACCCACCTCCATAGTAGTATTTTGCTCACGATTGCAGGATGACAACGACACGTGACTCGCGAGTGGATCAACACTTGCCGCCGGTACTGGGTTATTTAGGCCCTGCACCGTAACTTTCATCTTTTTATTTTTATTTTCCATTTTTTTTTTTCCAGTTTTTGGTCCGCGGGGAATATAATATTCCCAGGTGGTGGACAATCTGCCCTCTCTCAGCTTGAGTCAAACTAATACTTGGGGAGGACAGATGGTCCATCACCACCCCCTATCTGCCACCCGGGGACGCGCTCGGTAGGAAAAACGGAAAAACTCCCCCGAGAAAAACGGGAAAACTCCCTCGAGAAAAAAAATATAAACGCGAACTTTTTATGATAATTTAAAATTTTTTTTGCAAAATTTAAATTTCATTTTCTTTCCGTTTTTTACTTCGCGGACCTCTGAGGAATTTATTTAATTTACGTACGCCCATACATAGTTTGATATCCTATTGTTCTAAATAATACTATTTTACAACGATTTTGCTCATGATAAAAAAACCGATATGGATTTCTTTATTTTGGATACCAAAGTCCAGAAAAAATATTAAAAAATTTTTTGAATTATTCATAAAGAAAGAAATTGCTAAAAAAAAGTGTTAAATTAGGAGGAAAAAGTTGAATATTTAGAGTTGTAGTTATTTTTTATATAAAAAATTTTACAGGACTTCCTCACAAAACTCTGACAATGAATTTCTGTCACAAAAATATTAAGAATTACGTTGTAATTATTTTAAATCTTGGTGAATAGCTGCCATTTTTATCACTCACACTTCCAAAAATTTTTCGTAAAAAGTATAAATGAGAATGTAAGAAATGAATTATGAGGGATAAATTCAGATCCGTGAGATTGTAATTCAGGAATAATATGTCAATAAAATTTTCCAAATATTATTATATTTTTAATTTTTAAAAAATGTATAAAACAAATTACTAAAAATCGGTCCAAAAAGAAAAAAATCTGGTATCATTATCTGTCTAAAATAAGAACCTTTATTTCAGTACATACATATACAGGGAATAAAAATTACAAATCTCGTAATAGTTTAGATTATAAAAGTGAAACAATAAATTTTTTGAGGGTAGCTTCGTCCTGATTAACAACCAAAAAAATTAAATTCAAAAATCAATCAACAAATCTGGGATTATAGAAAAAAAATGTATATTTTAGTATTTATGAAAAATTTGGAGATATTTTTAATATTTTCTTCATTGTTTTTTCGCTCGTCATGGTTTTTTCGTACGTCTTCGCGGACCTAGGATTTTGCTACGCACCCCTATTTGGAAACCGTTGGATTAGATCGATATTGCGAAAGAAAAAGAAAATTGCTTCATTTACAGCGGTCCTAGTAGCGTTTATCTGAAAACACATTTTGCTTTCAGACAGCTATAGCGCCATATGAATTGCGGAAATATTAGTTGCATTATGCCAAAATCCGATGAGCATTAAAATATTTTATGGATATACAATTTTACGACCTAAATACGGATTTCATAACCGCAAAAATTAATTCACATAAATTCATAATAATAACACATAATTAAAATTATGTTTTCAAATCCGTCGAAAAAAAAAAAATTGCAAAAAATTATTAAAGATTATACCTTGAATTGATATACAAATATACGAGAAAGCTGCTTCAAATGGCTATATCTTCCAAACCGACTGAGATATTAACTTAGTTTTTTGCAATACATTGAAAATCATCTCTAATTTTGGGACAATTTTTTTTTTCGAAATTTTTTTTATTTGTCAAAATTTTGGGTTTTGAAATAAATTGCAAAAAAATAATAAAATAATTTTTTTTAAATATCAGTGTATTTTCTGAAATATGAAATTTGCGATACCTATTTTAACATGCGCTGATAGTCCTTATAAATGTTTACGAATGGGCTCTATTTTTTCGTATTTATTATCTCATTAAAACACTAAATGTTGTTTTTATCAGAAGGAAAAATTTTCCGAAATTTTTTTTTATCTAATTCTTAAAAATTTTGCTCATATGTATATTCCGAGTCCTTATAGATAGCGAAGTCGATTAAGCTATGTCCATATGTTTATGTGCAAGCTTTATTATAAACAACATACAGAATCATATGCTAAATTTTGTTCTTGTACTTGGTTTGCTTGTTTATAAAAACGAAAAAAAAAAAAAACAAGAACAACACGTTACTAATAAATTATGTTAGGTTAGCCTTTTTAAGCGAAAATTTTGCCTTTTTATTCATCATTTAGCCTCAAAATGTATGTTTTAGCTTCTGGCTTCATTGTTTAGCCAGAAAAGCTAAAATTTTCATTATATATTTAAGAATTTGTAATGAGAACATTTACAAAAACTTTTAGATTTAAAAACTTTAAAAGTTTTTGTGACAAACGGGTTATTTATTACAATTAGAGTAAATGTTATGAACTTTATCTGTTTTACAACTTTAAACTGAATTCCGGTAGTTGCTTTTGTTGTTAAATGAGCTACAATTTTAGACAAATTATTTTTAGATTCTTATGAACAAAATAAGACCAATCGAAAAAAATCAATATTTTTGGTACATATACTCTTACTTTGAAATTAATACAACAAAAACGAATGTATAGTCGTGCTTGACCGAACATATGATACTATAAAGCAGAGTTAAAATTATAATTTAATAAAGTTTTTATGTTTATTTTTTATTCCGATTCATTTAAACAATTTATTGAAACTAATTTTTGGAGACTAATAAAATTTGTTGAATTTTGTCGCGATATTATTGTTTATAGGTGATTTGATATTCTATTAATTTTTGGAAAGGGGCTTTGTATGAGGGCTAGGGCAAGCTCATCGGTGTTTATAAAAAACTAAAAAAAATAGTTGTGCTTTTTTCGAGATGCAGGTGTCCTATTGTCCTATTGAGGCAATGCGACCTGATTCGCATGCTTAACATGGCCATTCAGCCAGTATGCCGTACAGATATATTTAATCGGCTCAGAAAACGATTCTAAGGCGATTGGTATACTAAGGAGTGAGATCGAAAAATTCTTAGCATACATAAATGTTAATAAAAACAAAACCACTAAACTTACAGTTTTATTTTTTTATTTGATTGAAATTATTATTACAATATAAAAAAATATTTTTATAGTTTTAATTACTAGTGATGAAATTTTGAACCTTTTTCGGAAACCCTTCCATTAACGTTTTTATAGTGCTTTCTGTCACTTTGCTCGAACTGGTGTCCATTTCCGTTTAAAATCTACCACACTTTTTGACACCTTTTTTGTGCTCTTCAATTCTATTTTAACAAGAGCTCAATATCTCTCCACTGGCCTTAGCTCCGGGCAGTTTGGAAGATTTACCTCTCCTGGCACAAATACCATATTATTGTTCTTGTACCACTCAAGGGCTTGTTCACAATAGTGACAGGATGCCAAGTCAGGCCCAGATAAGTGGGCACATTATGAAGTCTTATGAATGGAAACAGCCTTTTTGTAAACATTCCTTGATGTAAATTTAGGTATTTATAGAGCCCGTTGTAACAAATGATTGGCTTCTTTTGCCGCAACTGCATATATTGCTTTTTGGGAAATTTTGTCTGCTTTTGGGTCCTAAACTTTTTTTCAACATTCCCTTGAGCATAAGCAACATAAAATTTTTGATCAGGAAGTTGCGAAAAATCTGACAGGACATTTCGTCATCCATTATTTTTTATAAAACTTAACTTCAATTCCATGCTCTGTTTTTGGCCTCTAAATGTTTAGCAGCGTTCTTGTTAGGAACTTTTTGAGCCTTGTATGTTTTTATACCCACCATCAAAAAAGATGGGGGTATATTGATTTTGTCATTCGTTTGTAACACATCGAAATATTGGTCATAGACCCATAAAAGTATATATATTCCGGGTCTTTATTAAATTCTAAGACGATCTAGCCATGTCCGTCCGTCTGTCCGTCTGTTGTGTACATTAAAACCAAAATAGGAATTTTTTATGAATACAAGCATTAATATGTATAGTAAATTGAAAAATTTTATTAGAAGCTTATAAAAGTTAAACCCACCAAAATCGAATAATTTTTATTCGTTTATATCTTCAAAACTATTTGGACTATAATCTCCTAATTTAATTCCAATAAATAGATTTTTTATTGTTAATTTTTTTTTTTTTAAATGGCTTCATAGCTTTTTCGGAGAAAAATCATTTGCACGGATATTCACGAGACTTTCGTCGATACCAAATGTTGCTTAGATAAGATATTCTAAAATTTATATTGTAGTGATGGTTGTTGATTATTATTTTTATACCCACCATCAAAAGATGGGGGGTATATTGATTTTGTCATTCCGTGTGTAACAAATCGAAATATTGTTCACAGACCCCATAAAGTATATATATTCTGGGACCTCGTAAGATTCTAAGACGATCTAGCTATGTCCGTCCGTCTGTCTGTTGTTGGCACGATAGCGTCCACAATTAGATATTGAGATGAAATTTTCCCAAATTATCAGAATTTTATTGATCAGAAATGTTTGGTATTGAAAATGGGCAAAATCGGTCAACGACTTCACATAGCCCCCATACAAATGTACCCCACAGAATATTGTATAAAGAGCTTCAAACATTCACAAATTCGTTGCTTATGAAGCAAATACCACAAAATTTCGCATAAGTCAGTTTTTTGACTTCTTAAATAAAATTCTGAATTATGGCGGATATAGGACCATAATTGGCCCTACCCCCCATATAAGGTCCCCTTTAGAAAATGACTAAAAAGCTGATTACTGGCTTCAAAATACGAATATAGCGATGAAATTCGACACACATAAGTTTCATACGAGCCAATATCTCTCCACCAAATTTTATGTGGATCGGTCCATAATTGACCCTACCCCCCATATAAGGTCCCCTTCAGAAAATGACTTTAACGCTCATTATTGGCGTAAAAATATGAGTATAGCGAAGAAATTTGGCATAAGTTAGTATCTTAGGAGTCAAAACCTTTCCACCAATTTTTTTGTGGATCGGTCCATAATTGACCCTACCACCCATATAAGGTCCCCTCCATAAAATTATTTTAACGCTCATTGCCGGCTTAAAAATACGAGTATAACGTGGAAATTTCATAGAAGTAAGTTTTATACGAGCCTAAATCTATCTACCAAATTTTATGTGGATCGGTCCATAACCCTACCCCCCATAAAAGGTCCCCTTCAGAAAATGACTTTAACGCTCATTATTGCGTAAAAATACGAGTATAGCGAAGAAATTTGACATAAGTAAGTATCTTAGGAGCCAAAATCTTTCCACCAAATTTTATGTGGATCGGTCTATAATTGACCCTACCCCCCATATAAGGTCCCCTCCATAAAATTCATTTAACGCTCATTATAGGCTTAAAAATACGAGTACTGCGATAAAATTTTACAGATGTAAGTTTTATACAAACCTAAATCTCTCTACCAAATTTTATGTGGATCGGTCTATAATTGATCCTACCCCCCACATAAGGTCCCCTTCAGAAAATTACTTTAAGGCCCATTACTGACTTCAAAATACGAGTAAAGCAATGAAATTCGACTCAAGTAAGTTTGTGGATCGGGCCATAATTGACCCCTCCCCACATATATGAGGTCACCATCAGAAAAATAATTTAACGCTCATTAGGTACTGGCCTAAAAAACGAGTAAAGCGATGAAATTCGATATAAATATGACCTGTATGAACCAAGATCGTTCTACAAAATTTTACGAGGATCGGTCTATAATTGACCCTCCCCCATATAAGGCCCCTTCATAAAATGACTTTAAAACTAAGTACTGGCTTAAAAATACTAGTAGATCAATGAAATTCGACATAACTAGTTTTGTATGAGCTAACATCTCTCCACAAAATGTTGCGGGGGTCGGCCCATAGTTGTTTAAGGTCCCCATCAGAAAAATACTTTAACGCTCATTACTGGCTTAAAAATGCGAGTACAGCGATGAAATTCGACACTGATAAGTTCTATACGAACCGAAATCTCTCTACCAATTTTTACGAGGATCAGTCCATAATTACCCCACCGAAAATGACTACAACGCTCATTACTGCTTGAAAATTATACATAAATATGATTTGTATAAATAAAAATCGTTCTACGAGATTTAGGGATGATCGGTTCATAATTAATCTTACCCCCCATATAAGGTCCCCCTAAGAAAATTACTTTAACTGGCTGAAAATACGAATACCCCAATGCTATTCGACATAAACTAATTTTAAGCTAAAATCTCTCTACCATATTTTATGAGGATCGGTCCATAATTAACCCTTACCCTGTATAAGGTCCCTTTAAGAAAATGACTTTAATGTTCATTACTGGCTTAAAAAATCGTCAAATCCGAAATCTTCACTATCAATTGTTGAACCCCCATTAAGAGAACTATTTCAAATATTACCCTGATGTTCACATTAGTATCGATATATAATAATAAAATATTAAAAATATCAAAGTTTATTTATATGGCAGTGATTTGATGGTGGGTATATAAGATTCGGCATAGAATATAACACTCTTACTTGTTTTAAGCTGATATTTATAATACTTTGTCACGTCTGTCAACCAAATGATGGACAAAATCATTTGATTTCGATTTGCCTTTTTAAATATAATGCTATAAAGTAATTAATCATGTAAATTATATTAATTAGTGTTATACTAATGCAAAATATATTTGCCGGCGTTAAAATTATTCAAATATCTAAGAAATTTATCAATATTTGCAAAAATTTATCAAAAATTACAAGGAAAATAAGTAAAAACAAGTTAGAGTGCTATATTAGGCTGAGCCGAATCTTAAATGCCCTCCACCAGCTACGTTTATATTAATACTTTTCTAATTGATCAAATATTTGTAGAAATAAGTTTCTCATGTCATAAATAGAAAAATCCCAAGATTTAAACAGCTTAAATATATTACAATTCCAAGATTTATTGAACATTACAAACGCCATTTTCTTTATATTTTTATAGCGCTTAGCGATATCTAGTAATTTGCATGTATGCATGTGTGTGAAAGATTTAACGATTTTCAAAATACATATATATAATTTTGTTCTACACAAATTGATAATGCAACAAGTTAAATACGGTTAAAGCGCTTTTAGGGGCAGGACCCAGTATGGGAAATATGACCAATTATAGACTGATCGTAAAAAATTCTTTAAGCTAAATTTCTGTACATAAAAGCTATATTTCAGTCAAATTTTGTATCTATATCGTAGTTTAGTAATAAATAATGTGTGTTTAAGTGATTTTCTGAAGGGAACCCTGTATGGGACCGACCGTACCCATGTTATGAACCGATCGTGAACAAATCTTGAAATAGAATTTTTGTATACAAAACTAATATTTGTACCAAATTTTATATCAATAGCTTTATTTGTGCATTTAAGTGATTTTCTGGAGGGGACCTAGTATGAGAGCTATGACCAAATATGGACCGATCGTAAAACAATTTTATAGTGTAATTTATGTATATAAGAGCAATATTTTTGCTAAATGTATGAATATCAATACTTGGTAATTAGTTATGTGCGTTTAAGTGATTTTCGGCAGGGAACCTTGTATGTAAGCTATGATGGACCGATCGTGAAGAAATTTTGAAATAACATTTATGTGTACAAAAATAGTATTTATGGGTATCACTACTTGGTAATGAGTTATGTGCCTTTAAGTGTTTTTCTGAAAGGGACCTTGTATGGGAGCTATGATCAATTATGGACCGATACGAAAATAATTTCACAGTAATATTTCTTTGCAAATGAGCAATACTTGTGCAAATTTTATATGGATACCTTAATTAAGTAAAGAGTTATGTGAGTTTAAGTGATTTTCAGGAGGGGACCTTGTATGGTAGCTATGACCAGTTATGGACCGATCGGAAAAACTTTCTCAGTAATATTTCTGCGCATATAAGCAATACTTGTACCAAATTTTATATGGATATCTTAATTTAGTAATGACCCAGCGGTAAATGAAACAAAGTACTTAGATAATATTCGATGACATCAGTATGACGTTCTAAGCGAGCAATCTAAGTACTTACAGTGCAATGTATGCGTAATCCAACATATCATGCACTTTAATTATAACATAGATTACGATTTAAGCAGAGAGTTAGCTGCCTTCTACATGTTGTTTTTTGTTTTTATTTCTTTAAAAAAAAAAACAGAACTAAAGTACCGTTTTATTTTTGTTTTGTATACTACATGAAAAGAAGAATCTTTTTGATTCAGTTTAAAGTTGATCTTTTGTAAGTGAAGTTGTGTTTTGTTAAAAAAGTTATTTTATTGTAAAAATCTAAAATAATTGTGGTGATCCAAATGGCAGAAACGGACTTAAAAATTAGGGTAAATTTACTTCATATATTGTAGTTTTAATACTGACAATTTCCTATTGATTATTTACAGGATCTCTAAAGGAAGATGACCGAAAGTTTCAAAAGAAAATTAAGATTCATTTCATTTATCTTCGTTAAAATTGTTTAATTATATTTTTATTGAATTAACTATAATACATGTTTATTATTTGATGATCATTTTTAAATAAACTTGCATAATTTTAAAATAAATTTAAAAAGTATATATTTTTTCTATAACAAAATCGGAAAACATGGTACTTTAACTTACAGATGCAAATATGATTGTAATCTACATACATTACATTCTTATTTGCAAGCGTTTATAGGCGTCTCATTAACTTCGCTTAGAACTCCACACATTATGTAAGTGAAATTTTAATTTGTCTTAATGATATTGTGGCTTACATTCTAAGCGAGAGCACATCGATGAGGTAGCCTAGGACACTTTTATGTTAAATCTAAGTGAAAGCATCACCACTGACTGCCACGAAATATCACTTAGATAAGCGAATACATAATGTGTATTTTTACCGCTGGGGAGTTATGCGCGTTTAGGTAATTTTGGGAGCTATGACCAATTAAGGACCGATCCCAAAAAACTTTCATAGTAATATTTCTGTATATGTGAACAATACTTGTACCAAATATGAATATATGAATATCTGAATTTAGTAATGAGTTATGTGCGTTTAATTGATTTTCGGGAGGGGACCTTGTATGGGAGCTATGACCAATTATGAACCGATCGGAAAAAATTTCACAGTAATATTTTTGTACATATGAGCAATACTTGTACCAAATTGTATATGGATATCTGAATTTAGTAATGAGTTATGTGCGTTTAAGTGATTTTCGGGAGGGGACCTTGTATGGGAGCTATGTCCAATTATGGACCGATCCAGAAAATTTTTTCTTTGAATGAATTCTATTGACATAAGATTTTAATTTGTAAAATTTTGTGAATATATCGACATTGTGACGGAAGTTATTAACAAAAAACCCATTTTCCGGGAATATGTACTTTTGTATGGGAGGTATATGAAATTGTGGACCGATTCTGGCAATTTTCAGCCCTTGTGTAGAAACAAATATGTGGTGATTTTCATGAAATTATCTTGCATAGTTTTCGAGAAAATTGCATCAGAATGTGTAACAAATGCTTATTTTTTTCGAGGTTGTTTTAAATGTTGATTCATTTTGCCCATTTTCAACACCAAACAACATAGGAAAATGGAGAACATATTGGATAAATTTGGTTAAATTCTATTGCTTCGTTTTATCGTGAGCGTGTTTTACACAGACAGACGTACAGACTGGCATAGCTAAATCGTCTCAGAATTTGATAAGGACCAAGAATATATATACTTTGTTGGGTCTCAGATTAATATTTCTTTGTGTTACACACGGAAATATATTCGGATACTTTTAATAATAATTAGAAATTATATGTTATATTTATACATCTAAACTAAATAAATATTTATTAAAGCCATATATTTACTTCTCTTAAAAGTTCGTTTTATTGTCAAAAATCTATTATAAACAAAAATATAAAATTAAGAAAATCGTATCAACTAATATTTTATACTAATTGTACGCAACACTAACACATAAAATGACAGCCAAATTGTACAGTGCTGCCAAGTTAAATATAAAACATCACAATAGTTAATATAGGTTTATTATTTCTTTATAAATATCACAATTTTATTAATGATTTTTAAGGCTAAATTGTGCTTTAACTATTGATTGCATTAAAAGCAATATAAGATTTTTTATAAATACAAGGGTAAAAGTTTGTGATAAAATTAATAAAGGTGATATTGTTACATATAAAATAGTTCATTAAAATAAATAATGTATAGTATAAGTACGGTGACCATACAGAACAGGAGAAAATAAAATACACTAACCACCTTTTTCTAAATCAGGTTACTGTTTACCGTCAAAATTTCAATTGTCAATAAAGTTTTAATCATTATTATATTGATTGTTCACAGAAAAAAAGTTTCAGCAAAAATATTATCAACCGCTTTCATTGACAAAAGTTAATATGTAATATTTAAGAATAAAGCTGTGTACCAAACGATAGCAATTTACTGGTAAAAGTAAATTTTTGATAGATATGAGGTGAATAAAATTTTACTGGCTCTTTGGGCTACATAAATTTCTGACAAATGAAATTAAAAAATTTACAAAACAAAAAATAAATAAATGAAAAACAAAAATTTTAAAATTTACAATTTCATTTCAAAATCCATTTTATATTAAATTCAAAAAATATTTATTATTATTGAAAGTGTTAAATTTTCGGAATTAATCAGTGAAAGTTGTCACAATTAATCACAGCAAGAAAAGATATCGTTTGGCACAGCAAAATGTAAAAATGTTCCCACCATAAGAAAATTACAATCCACCATAGAACTTTGCTATCATTTGCCACACCACAGTGGGGCAGAATGGAAATTTTTTGGAAATAAATCTGGCATTTCTAAACGGCTGATCCGATCGGGATAAAATTTGGCGTGAGCGTAGCCAAGGAGTATTCGAGTTTAAGTTTTGAAGATGAACCCTGCAGATGCCCCAGGGACGGCGCTGTGGCGGCTCAAAGTAGGGTACCTACGACATGTAAAATTTTTAAACTCGTGCCATTTTTTTGTTTTTCACCCAAATACAAAGATTTTTATATTTTGTGAAAGCGCTCGATGAGATGCTTGGACATACTACTTATCTCTTATAATATCCGAGTTATAGGCATTTAAAAATTTAGTGATACAAAATTTACCATACCTTGTTCCGCCTTTTTTTGAATACCGGGCGTAATTTTGGACCAAATGGTACTTATTTCGACTGAGACCCAGTTCCAACATAAGCGCTATTGCTTCCTCTTCAGTAAAATTTGATTATGATGTTGGAGTTGGTATACTTTCCACAATTCGCTTAAGTCGTTTTGGTGATGCATTAGGAAGAATAGTTGCAATATGTACGACATCCATATATTGGTTTTCCTTTTTCAGCATTTCGTTCAATGTATCAGCAATTTCCTCATTTGAGATTGAAAAAAGTTTTTGTGTGACCCTCTTTTTTTTTTTTTTGACCTTGAACATAAGTCTTCGTATGACTTGCAAGGCGCTCCTGTTGATGTGTTGTAAGTTGAGATTTCCGTAGTAGTTTCCATCCAACTACAAAATTTTAATCGAAATTTCTTTTGATTTCCATCCACAGACTTACTTTTTACATCAAAAAGTTTTAAAAAGTTTTCAATTTTTGATATGCCTGTTTTGTCTACTTTTCTACTATATGTAGTTTTTATATAATTTGAAATGTCTTCAATTCTTTCTGGCCCTTTTGAAGATATACTCCATAAAACGGAACACAACTCTTCGTACTTTAATGTAATCTTCATTGTAGATTTATTAAATATGGTACTTAAAATCTGAGAAGTTTATTTATATACCAATTCTTGTCATTTCCGATACAGGTATTCCAAAGTAAAAAATTACGAATTGTCTACCTATTAACATTTAGGACTATATTACTATAACCTGTAATTCAGTCATTGATATTTCTTATTAGTGAATGAATCGAAATTATCATTACCTGTATATTTTTACCTACATGATCATAAACGAAACAGAACGAAATGATCTGTCGAAAAAATTTAGGTAAAAAATAGTTATAAATTTTTGAAAATTTAAGCATAATAGGACCTTTCAATTATAAGGATAAGCAAACAAATAGAAAATAGGTAAATATAAGATTTAAATATGTGCTGTCATACTTAATACTAAAATATGAAAAAGATGAAATTAAAGGACACAGGTTTAAATGAACATATTTTTGAATGTAATTGAGATATTGGCTTGAAATTTTTTGTAAAGGGTCGAGAATTTCCATATCTAACTAAAAAATGATATTAAGGGATAAATATGGACTAAATTGTTGTAGCTATCTGCGATCCTATTAAAATTTTGATATAAATCATAGTTTTAGAAATTAAACAAATATGTAATATATGACAAAATCTTTATTTATGAACAAAACTCAATGAAATTTTCAACGCTTGTTAAATTTGTCATTTCAAATAAGAATATGCAAAAAAAAATTGAAAAGGTCAAAGGGCATCCCGCAATTCCCAAAAATAGGAATGAAAATCCCAAAAATGGGATTTTTTACTTTTTTGCCCATAGGGTCCACATTTCTTTCAGGGCTGGGAAAATACTTTTGGAGTAAATAGAAAACATATTGAGGTTTCCAAAACTGCTTTCAGTTTTCTGATCCCAGCTTTGGGATTTTAGAACATGTCGCCCAAAGTTGAAGTTTTGATAAAAAATAGGTCATATTCGGAAGGACGCAGTGGCAACATTTTCAAAAAATAGGACAAGTTTTTTACGCCAAAGCGTTCTGCGTAAAGATACCTTTTAGAAAACTATAAAATTGTTATATGTTCTTAATAAAAATTTTATTTTATTAATAAAAGAGTTAAGACACATTTTTGGCAAAAAACGCCAAAAATCTAAAATTTTTTGAATTTTTAAATTAAAAAACGTATATTTTTGGATCTGTAAACGAAAAATTGAGTCCATTTGGTCCAAAATTACGCCCGGTATTCAAAAAAAGGCGGACCAAGGTATGGTAAATTTTGTATCACTAAATTTTTAAATGCCTATAACTCGAATATTATAAGAGATAAGTAGTATGTCCAAGCATGTTTTTTCAAGATCTCGTCGAGCGCTTTCACAAAATATAAAAATCTTTGTATTTGGGTGAAAAACAAAAAAATGGCACGAGTTTAAAAATTTTACATGTCGTAGGTACCCTACTTTGAGCCGCCACAGCGCCGTCCCTGGGGCATCTGCAGGGTTCATCTTCAAAACTTAAACTCGAATACTCCTTGGCTACGCTCACGCCAAATTTTATCCCGATCGGATCAGCCGTTTAGAAATGCCAGATTTATTTCCAAAAAATTTCCATTCTGCCCCACTGTGCACACGCTCGAATTTCCTAAATGGTATGAATTTTTAATTTTTATTTTTTTAACATAATCTAGAAGCCTTGATGTCAAATTTATTTTTATTTTTCCATTTGTTAAAAAATGTTTGAAATTTTTTTTGGAAAATTTTTTATTTCTTTATGATTTTTAGATTAATATCGATGAAAATTGCTAGTAATTTGCGGGCCTTTTTAAGAATGGATGTTAACTATGTTTGCTGATGATTTCCTGTTTTAGATTTTGTTTTTCAACATTTAAATTTTTATTTTTTATTATAAAAAATTCGCTAATATAGGATTACTATTCTGTTACTATGTAAACAGAATAGTAAATAATTGAAAAAAGTAAAAATTTTAAAAAATTACCGTCATGTTCATACAATTGTTTGGGAAAGAAGTCATGTTCGATTCATACAATATATTACAAAATTAATTCCAGTTATATATTAATTTTTTCTGTGTTAAAAAAATACAAAATTATTAATTGATAAAGAAAGCAAATATTAAATATTTATAGTTGAAAAAACTGTATTATACGTTTTTCTGTCCGTTTTTATGTAAAACTGAAAAAATAACGAAATACTAAACAAATAGTTTTTTAGCAAAGAATAATTTATACAGAACAAGGCTCTAAAATGCAGTACTGGTCTGTATAATACAGAACGTCTGGTCACTGCAAGTATAAGGCACTTAATAATAATATATTTTAACAAAAACAAGTAAGAAAGTATAGTCGGGCGTGGCCGACCATATGATACCCAACACCAGTTATGAATATTAAATGTGATTTATTTTTCATAATTAATTTAATTTTGGACATTCAAGTAATTTTCTGAAGGGGACTTTATATGGGAGCTAGGGTCAAATGGAGCCCGATCTTTATGAAATTTGGCAGCGTCATCAGGACTTCTATAAAACTTAGTTGTGCATTTTATCGATATACCTGTATATATAACATAATTATTAGCTCAGAAGCCCTTTTTTTTGGGGGGGGGGGTTCTGTTCTATGGGGGCTAGGTGAAATAATGGATCGATTTTAACCATTTTCAATAGGCTTCGTCCTTGGGCAAAAAAAAACCGTGCGTGCCAAATTTCATCCAATTATCTTGAAAATTGCGACCTGTACCTTGCGCACAAGGTTTACATGGACAGCCAGCCAGACGGACGGACATAGCTTAATCGACTCAGAAAACGATTCTAAGCCGATTGGTATACTTTAAGTATAGGACGAATATTTTTGTATGTTACAAACATCAGCACAAACCCAATATACCCTCCCCACTAAAGTGGTGTAGGGTATAAAAATGAACTTTAATAAAATTGTTTAAAATCGAATTTAAAAAAAGTTTTTTTTTTAAGTAATTTAGTATAAACCAATATTTAATTAACTTTCTTCAAATTAACCACAAATTGGTTATAAACAAGTAATTTGTAATCAATTTAAAAGTCATACAGAGATAGTCAATTGACTACCGCCTATGACATGCCTATGTTAAAATAATGTGTCTGTGACAAGGAAAAAAGTCACTTCATCCACTAGATGTGCTTATTAACAAGTAAGAGTGTTATATTCGGCTATGTCGAATCTTATATACCCACCATCAAACCTCGTTTGACTCGAATGAAACTTACTTATGTCGAATTTCATCTATATACTCGTATATTTAGGCTAGTTATAAGCGTTAAAGTAATTTTCTGAAGGGGACCTTATATAGGGGGGTAGGGTCAATTATGGGTCGATCCTCATAAAATTTGGTAGACAGAATTTGGTTCGTATTAAATTTATTTGTATCGAATTTCATCGCTACACTCGTATTTTTAAACCATTAATGAGCGTTGAAGTCATTTTCTGAAGGGGACCTTATTTGGGGGGTAGGGTCAATCATGGACCGATCAACATAAAATTTTTTAGATAGATTTTGACTCGTATGAAACTTACTTACGTCGAATTTCATCCATATATTAGTATTTTTAAGCCAGTAATGATAGTTAAAGTCATTTTCTGAAGGGGACCTTATATGGGGGGTAGGGTCAATTATGAACCGATCCTCACAAAATTTTGCATAGTAATTTTGGATCATAAGAAACTTACTTATGTCGAATTTCATCGCTATATTCGTATTTTTAAACAATTATGGCTGTTAAAGCTGCTTTTCGAGATGCCACTTGTATGGGGCTATCCGAAAACGTGGACCGATATTGTCCATTTTCAATACCAAACAAACCTTACATATAAGAAATATGTGAAATTTCAACCCTCTAGCTCTTTCCATTCGGACTCTATCGTGCTTTCAACAGACAGACAGACGGACGGGCGGACAGACATGGCTAGATCGTCTTAGAATTTAATGAGGACCCAGAATATATATACTTTTGTGGGTCTATGACCAATATTTCGATGTGTTACAAACGGAATGACAAAATCAATATACCCGCCATCTTTTTTGATGGTGGGTATAAAAAAACAGTTAAAAGTTACTTTAAAATTAGTTTGATTTCCTACAGGGCAGGAACTTTTTCACTAACACGCTAACTTAAGGTAGAATTACCCAACCGCAACGTTCTGTAACCGTAAGATCGTTTTTGGTTAAGGAAAAGCAATGAAAATGTTTACCGAAATGTAGCAGTAACGTTTCAACCTCTATAAGTATAGGTGCACGCCCACATATATAATAAGTATTAAAAGTCTTATATCTTAGAAACTATAACAGCTAGAGTCCCCAAAATTTGTATGAACAACATTTACTCTTTACATGAATATTTAGGACAAAAAAATTCCTTGAAATGGGAGGACTTTCATAAGGGGGCTTAATAACTCCCATATGAATTAAATACAAAAATTCGTTTATCTCCGAAACTATTAGAGCTAAAATTCTAAAATTTTCCACGAACAAGTTCAACATCTATGTTAACATTTGTGTAATAAATTAGCGGACTTGATTTTAGGAGCGGGTACCCCCCATATGAATTAAATAAAAAATCGTTTGGATTTGGCACCTCCCATATGAATTAAGTGCAAAAATTCGTTTATTTGGGAAACTGTCAGAGCTACAATCATCAAATTTTGCACGAAGAACTCTGACGTCCATGTGAATGTAATAATTAATAATTACGTTGGTATATCTGGGAAACTGTTACATATATCTATAATCTTCAAAAATCGTAAAGTCTGATTTTTATTTACATTAAATTTATTTTTTGATTTCCAACGACAACGTTTGTTTTTGTATGAAAATGTATAAAAGGCTTGGTTACATTCAAGCTTTTAAACAATACATTTATTATGATATTTACCCTGCGTTTACCCACACTAGATCTCCAGGGCGTTGAATAAATCGGTATACTGGGATATTTTCCTTATATAAGTCATCTAGTACGGGCCACCAAGAACCATGTAAATAACTGATATTATTTTTCTCACATAAATTGTGGATTCCTCCCCAATAGGCATCTGGTACAGCAAACCACTCACAATCGCCGGGACCAATATTAATGTTTATTGAGCAAAAATTATTATTTTCTTGATGTCCGGGTGTTCTACTTCCTGGGACTTTCATGTAAAGCTGAACTGTATTCATGCCTAATATTACGTGACCAACATGAGACAGCATATTTGCAGCTGATATTACTCGTGCGAAAGCGGGAAGCTTTTGAAGTTCTGCCAATTGAGGACGCCATTTTCTATCATCTGACAAGTCCACATTCGTACCGAATCTAAAATTATTGAAATTATTTATTATTAATTTAATGTATAAATTTCTAAATACATTTTTTATGATCATGTTTAATGCACATAGCTTCTCCTTAAGCGTTCTGATGCTATTATAATTTCAATAGTGAACAGCGTTGCCACTGACCAAGTTTTAATCCTACCAAATTTTTGTCAAAAAACTACCAAAATGGTTTAAACCTACCAAATTTCGAAAATCATATAAAACTTGTTTTTGAGAAAAGTATGACTTATTCATCAATGTATTTTGTCGTCTCAATTTACAAATGTTAGCATTTTCTGAACATTTTTCAGACATCTTCGTAAGATCGGACAACCATGTATCACAGCTTTAACAACACTTTTCAAAGTTTTATGATACATTTATTTCTTGAGATTCTTTTTTAATTTATGTAGGTCCTTGAAGATATGCATTTTTTAAAACCCAAACGACTTAGCAACGAGAATGTTTTATATCTTGTACCTAATTTCATGGATTGAAATTATTCGATTAAATTTGCTATATATAATGGTTAAAATTGATCCAATACAAATCGAAAACTCCTGAAAAATTATTTTAATGTTCAAAAATACGTTGGTTATATAGCAATTGTAATCAAATTTACCCCAGTTTGAAGTACTCAAAATCATATAATATTAATATGGACCTGTTTTTGACAATAGAGTTCTAAATATTTGCGACAATATGCATTTTGATGCAGTGGACCATTTTCAATGAAAAAGTTGATTTTCAATATTTTGGTTATTATGCCTCTTTGCATTTCACAATTCGTCATAAACTATTTCTTTGTTTCAAATTTTAGACAAAATTTAGCCCTATCTCCCTTATTAAGTCGTTTTCAAAAAATTATGATGAAATTTGTGATAAAATTAACATAAATTGTATTAAGAAATTAATGGATTTAGAAAAATCTGTAGTTTTCGATTCTTAAGTCCTTTTATTAGGCGTTATTCCGAACTCCACTTAATGAATCAAAAATATACTTAATGAAATTTCGATATACAAAAATTTTAATATTTCAATACAGTAAAGAAATGTATAATTAAGTTGTTAAAATTCTTTTAAAGTATGTATTTTGTCCAACCTACCAAAAATCGATTTAAACTACCATCCTACCACATGAAAAAAATCCTACCTAATTTGGTAGGAAAAGCCCAAAATGGCAACGCTGATAGTGAATTAAAGTTCCTACATTTTAGTTGAAGACCATTTTTGCATATTATTAATGTTTTCAATATATAGTGCAATTCTTTCAATGCAATATTTTCAAATCTCATGATGCAACAGTTTGTTTTCAGAAGAAAGCACAGCACTATCTAACAGGTACATCTAATAACTAGTCTTAATCGGAAGGTATTCGCTGTTATATTATATATCTAAATTTTCGAACTACAGAGTTTGGAACTATACTATAACACGGATTATTTCGGATTCTAAAATTTAGTATTTCCCATTATTATTAAAGACAATACACACGTTTCCAGGATGATATAACAACATTATTTATATTTTGTGCTTTAAACTTTTTAATTTGTATTTACATGGGACCTCTACCAAGTACACAGCTGAGTAGGAGTACAGGAGACTGTTTTTCCACATCAAATGATATTCAAAAGATACAGAATACACAATTACAAAAAATCAATATACTCATCGCGAGACCTAGTGAAGATTGAAACAATATACACAAGGCAATGAAACACACAGCCATCCAAACATACGAAACGAAATACTCAAAAAAACAAAAACAAAATACAAAGGCAATGAATAAGCAGTGTTGTTGTTGTTTATTTTTTATGAAATTTTCAGAGGTTGTCTCGAATTTTTGCTTATATCTCCGTTGTTTATGAACGGATTTTGCTGATTTTAAATAGGAAACTTCTCGAAAGCAGAATTATTGAAGATTTGGATCCCGGAGATATCTGGGGTCTTCAGAAAACTGATTTCAACAGACAGACAGAAAGACGGACATGGCTTAATCGACTACGCTATCTATAAGGATTCAGAATATATATACTTTATGGGGTCGGAAAATTATATTTTGGAAATTTCAAACGGAATGACAAACTTACAGTGTCTTACATAAGTATTCAAATTTGGTTGTACTTTGAAAAGAAACATAATTTAATAATATTTTTTGTGTGTGAAATGAATAATTAAATTTGTTATATTGTCTAGAGAGTCCTAGGGTATAATATCACACTCTTTAAAATTTGGAAAAATTACATTTACCTCAATTAATTTAACTTTTTTTAAAAAAGTCCATAAAATAGCCTCACAAAAGTATTCGAATTTTTCCTGTATCTCATATTTGACCACATTATACGAAACACAAAAATTATAATCGAGTGGTTTTTTGCTTAAAATTGTGTTAAGGGGTTACCATCAACCGAAATTATATATTTTTGGCCCATTTGTTCCACAATTTTGGAGCATTTGTACCATCTTTTCATGTAATATCATTAAAATGGCGATTTTTGACCATATTTGTAATTTTTTTTCCTTTTTTTCAGAAATAAAATCAAACTTTAATATTGGGATTTAATAGGCCCTTGAGGTATCTAAAAATAATAATTTTTGTTATAAGAATCTGTGCTTAAAAGTTCCAAGATGCATTTTTGGTATCGTTCTTCTGTTTCTAATTGAATTGTATGGATCTTAAGTCTCTTTTCGTACCACTAGGGTCGATGTTTTCCGACAAAGTTGGCTAGTACACATTCATGTACATTAGGGTGGGTCGAAAAAAAAGTTGTGTCAACCACCCCCTAGGATTAAAGATATGTTAATAACATTTCCAAAAATAGAAAAAATATTTTTTTGCCACGCCTAAAAATACCGCCCTTTTTATTTTTTTTTATATCACGCCGCCATTTTAAGTCCGATCGTAACATATCATATATCAATATTTATGGCTTGACTTCAGCTATATATCTCTCTTAGACAATTTTTTATTTCAACGTCATATTCTTTGCGCGACTTCTGATATCTCGGATCCTTCCCCAAAATCAAAAATTGTGGCTATACTGGAATAAAGTACATTTAATTGTATAAAATATAGGCTTTTAAAATGCTCACTTTTATGCAAAAAGAGCTATTTTACAGGTATTTAAAAATACCTGTATAGTTCAATCTACAAACAATTAATATGCTAGGGATATGGTCGAAAACAATTTTTTTCAAATTAATTTACAATACAATAATTGCATCCTTCCCCTATCTTAACAAAAGAAAGATCATTTTATTCAGCATTTATTTCTATTAATTAATAACAAAATCACGTAGGTACATAAAAATTAAACATTTTATTTTATAAAAATCGATGAAAAATTGAAGTGTTATGCTAAGATTTAGAAAAATGTTTTTCATGTTTTTTTCTATACAACTACTTGCATGTTTCTTTTTTTTTTTTTAGCAATTTTTAAAAATGTTTACAAAATGTAATAAATTTATTTTATGATTCTTTTAAATAGTTACATAATTTTAAAGAAGTTCTTTAATAATAAAAACCAATAAAAAACGAATAATCGGGAATGGTCGACCATATGATACCAGATATGAGCATAACTAAAATATGATTTATTTTTATTCCCTACACCACTTTAGTGGGGAGGGTATATTGGGTTTGTGCTGATGTTTGTAACGCACAATAATATTGGACCTATACCCACCTTAAAGTATACCAATCGGCTTAGAATCATTTTCTGTCCGTCCATGTAAACCTTGTAATCAAACTACAGGTCGCAATTTTGAAGAAAATTCAATGAAATTTGGCACATGATCTTCTATGATATCGGAAAAATTATTAAAAATGGTTAACATCGGCCCATTATTTCACCTAGCCCCCATACAACTGAACCCGCCGAATAGGGCTCTTAAGTTCATATTTATGTTTAATATACTCGTATCTCGACAAAAACCTGCAAAACCAAGTTCTATACTAGCCTTGATGACCGACATGAATTTTATAGTTATAGGGTCTCATTTGACCATAGCCCCTATATAAACCCCTTTTCAAAATTTGACTTAAATGTCCACAATTTTATTCAACAATAAATGACTTAAGTATATCTGAGACAAGGTACAATTCAACTTAAATGCTTTATTATGAAAAATAAATCACATTTTATTTTTGTAACAGGTGTAGGGTATTATATGGTCGGCCTCGCCCGTATATAATTTCTTACTTGTTTAATATAGCATTTATATTGAATTTTTTCCTCCTCCGACCAAAATTAGCGATTTCATTGACAAAAAACAAAAGGCCTTATCTACAAAAACATTTAAATATTAAAGGTAAAAAGTCCAATTTATTCATTTTTATATACGCCATTGTCAACTATCATAATAACTAATAGGTTTCACTATTAAACAATTTGTTTATTCACTACAAATAAATCACGTTGATAGAAAGAAACTTTTCAATTTCAATAGTTGTTTGTATCTCTTGTAAAATTTAAAAAATGTTAGGTAGGGCCGTTGCGCTTTAGGTGACGATATACTATTTGAGCAACTTATTGATGAAAAACTGATTTTCTGAAAGAGACTATATATAGGAGTTAAGATGGACCGATCCTATAAAAATTTGGTGGAGGGTTTTATGTTCTTATAAGAGATAGATATGCAGAATTTCATCCTAATTGTAGTGTTTAAGATGGAATTAACAACCTTGAAGCCATTATTAAAAGAGCTCCAAGGCCCTATTCGGGGAGTACGGTTGGTTAGGGGAATAATGGACCGATTTAATCCATTTTCAAACAACTTCGTCCTTGGGTAAAATGAAATATATCAGCCTATTTACATCGAATTATCTGGAAACTTTCGACTTGTAGTTTGATTACAAGTCGGATGGACAAAGCTAAACCACTATAGAACTGTATAAATAATAAACTTTCCTCATTTTTGATAGGAAGTAGGATCTGGAAGGGTTTGTAACTGAAAAAATAAGTTTTATAATTAATTAAAAAAAAATGTTTTGTTGTGAGAACGATTTATAATCAATATATGAACATTTTAAAATATCTATAAAATAGCTGTTTGTGCATAAAAGTGAGCATTTCAAAAGCCTATATTTCATATAATTAAAAGCTCTTTATTGTTGTATAGCCACAATTTCAGATTTTGGGGAAGGATCCGAGATATCAGAAGTCGGGCATAGAATGTTACGTCTAATTTAAAAATCGTCTAAGGGTGAAATGTAGCTACAGCCAAGCCATAAATATTGATATATCATATGTAACGATCGGACTTAAAATGACTACGTAATATATAAAAAACAAAAAGGGCGGTATTTCTAGGCGTGGCAAAAAAATTATTTTTATATTTTTGGAAATGTTATTAACATATCTTTAATCCTAGGGGGTGACTGAAACAACTTTTTTTTGTCCATAGAGACCGACCCACTCTAATGTACATATTAGCACTAATATATTTTAAATTTTCAATACTTTATATCGGTATACAATTCCAAAACATGCCTTTGCAAAACGTCATCCTATACAGTAGATTTAAGTTTTTACTATTCGTAACTTTCAGGCTTATGTTGCCCATTACAATAACACTGTAAGTCCAAAATTTTGGGTTTATTTTGATCATAGTAATCAATATTTGAACAGATGTCGATATTTTTGAGTTAGACCATAATAATATAGTGGCATGCAGCCTGGAGGTCATTGGTATATACAAATAATGATTCTACCATATTGAGTGGTGTTTCTTCGAGGCATGTTTTGGAGTTGTACACTTCCACAATACATTGAAAACTTAAAATATATAAAAGCTGATATCTAAAAGAATATATACAAGAAAACTTTCCCCGAAATTTTTTGACCCTAGTATTATGAAAATGGACTTAAGTTCCAATATATTGAATTAGCGACAGAATAATGATATCAATAATATATCTTGGATCGTTTAAATACAGATTTTTGTAACAAAATAATTCCATTTTTAGATACTCCAAGGGGTCTATTAAATCCCAATATCAAATTTTGGTTTTATCTCTGGAAAAAAAGAGAAAATACAACAAATAAGGCCAAAAATCGCCATTTTAATGATATTACATAAAAAGAGGGTACAAGTCCCCAAAAATTGTGGACCAAATGGGCCAAAAATATATCATTTCGGTTGATAGTAACCCCTTAAAACAATTTAAAGCATAAAAACCATTCGATTCTAAAATTTGTGTTTCGTGTAATATGATCAAATATGAAATACAGGAAAAATTCGTATACTTTTGTGAGGTAATTTTATGGACTTTTCTAAAAAAAAGCTAATTTAATTTACGTAAATGTAAATTTTTAGGACTGTCTAGACAATATAACAAATTTATTTTATTTTTTTTATTTTTTTTTTTTTTGCACGCAAAATATATTATTAAATTTGGTTTCTTTGTATAGTTTACCTAAATTCGAATACTTATGAAAGACACTGTATGAAGGTGAAGGGTATAAAAATAAAACTCTTTTCAAAACAGTTGAAAAATTTTAAATTTTGAGATATAAATTGTTTAGTCTGTCAAGTAAAAAAAGGCGTTTTTCGAACACATTTCGATTTTTATGGTATATTGAAGATTCTAAAAATTATAAAATGATCTACTCATCTAGGACTATAAAAAGCATTATATCGCGTAATGTGTGTTTTGTGTGTCACACAGTGTTATTAGATTTAGAAGAAATTAGCAGATAAATATTTATATTTCGGGGAACACAGTAGTTGAGATTATTGAAAAACTTCACCCATACGACAAATTTGCCCTAATCATATTTTCTGATGATAGGCAATAGTTACTATATAATATTAGATCAGTGATAAAACATTCTCCTGAATATCTAGAGGTTAATACATTCAACATTTACAAGAGTATTTGAAGCTACAAGCCCACAGGATGCATCCGTGGTCAGTTATATTTGGAGATTGGTGTGACAAATTATAGAAAAAGTTCATATTTAATATAAAATAGGCTAACTAAGAATATATAACAAGATACCCATTCGGAAAGTAATTAACATTTGTATTAATCCTTTAAATCTTTGTATTAATCCTTCTAAATCATATAAGTAGAAGATTATAGTTTTTATTAAAAAATGCAAAAATTAGGTATATCAAGGACCTCACCCCTCCTCACCATGAATAAAAAAGGCTGGAATAGCTTTATTGCTAATTTTTGTCTCAAAAAATAAATTTTTTGAGACATTTATTTTTTAATCTTAGGAGATGGACGTTTTGTCAAGCCTAAAAGAGTCATATTGTCAATGGACATAACTTCCACTTTTAAAAGTGTCATTATGTCCATAGTCTTTGTGACACTATTAAAACATAAATGTATTGCAAGGAAAGAATTGCTCTTAACTTTACTGTATGTTGTATATTGGAGGCCTTCGGCCGGGCGCAGGGGTTTTAAACTTCGGTGTATTTGGAATACCGCTATATCAAGCCTTTTCATAATAAATGGACTATATGTAATCCCTGGACTTTATGCCACTTTTCTCATGGATATTGAGACTCTTATGAAAGTTTAATAAGCTCCATGGACACTATGAAACTGTTTGGTTTACCATAACGTCCATGGACATTATGATAAAATAAAGTTGTTTTTAACTTTCAAGTGATATTCTATGGCAAATATACAAATTATTTCCAGCAAACATATTTTTTAATTTAATAACTTAACTTTAAAATTTTTTTTTACAAGTAACTGATAGAGATAAAAACACGAAATTTTTCAGTCAGAAACTCCATAATATTCAATTTAACATATATTAAAAAAAAAAATTGACTATAAAAAATAAGGATATTAAAGGAATAAAATTTTAAATGAAATTTTTTTCTGTTTTTTATTCTGACATTTTAAAATTATTTCATTCGTAAGAACACTGTTATTCTCCTCTTTCATTCGATACCCATATTGACCTACAAGACCAAACCAAATTTTAGTTAAATATAATTCAAACTTTAAAGTCCTTTTAAAGGAAGAAGAAACGATCAGAAAATAAAAAACCAAAAATGTAGTATAACTATATTAAGTATGTAGTTTCCAACGTATATGGTCTTGCTCATGTGTGCAACAATTTTTCCCAATTTGTTGTACGGTGTTATCATGTCTGTTCTGTAAATCGATTCGTTTTCAAAACCGAGGAGCTTTTAAAACCGAATTTTGTGTTCTTCAAATCGAATTTTTATTTGAACGTTAAATTCAGAAAAATAGACATATTTAAATGAAAAAGAGACTAAAATGTCCATAGCATTTATATTAAGTTACAATTGTATTAAAAAACGCAAAACATAATTATTTAATTTATTAGAATAAAATTAAATTCGATTTACTTTCGACTAGATTTGCGTACTCGGTTTTAAAACGAGGAAAATTGTGAGAACTTGTTTTTAAACGAGAAATTTACTCGGATTCGGTTTACAGAACAGATTATCTGTTCAGTCATAGTTCAGTCTAATTTAATTTAAATTAAAAACAAGTGAGAGTGTTATATTCGGCTGTGACGAATCTCATATACCCACCATCAAACCGTATGCCGTAAAACATCCCCTATAAACATCAGGGTGATATTTGGAATATAGCTTAAGTCAATTATGAACCAAGCTCTTTTGAACTAGCAAAATATTAATTTTTAAAAACAACATATTTTTGTTCAAATTTTAAACCGTGAGCGTATGAATAATTTTCTGAAGAGGACCTTTATATGAACCGATACTCATAAAAATTTGTACATAGATTTCGTTTTGTATAGAACTTGTTTATGAAAAATTTCAGCGCAATACGCGTATTTTAAATAAGGAAAAGATCAGTTCTCATTAAATTCGGAATGAAGAATTATGTTCCTAAGTATAAACTTTTTTATGTCGATTTTCATCGCTGTACTAGTAATTTTCTGAATTTTCTTCATCAAATTTTCTAAAGAGGATCTTATATGTACTCGCATTTTTATGCCAGTAATTAGCGCTAATGTTATTTTCTAAAGGGAGGTAGGATAATTACCGACACATTCCGCATGAAATTCGGAGCGAATTTCATAACTCATATTTTTAACTTTTTGTAGACCGATTTTAGTTCATATAAAAGTTGTTTACATTGAATATCATCGCTGTACTCGCATTTTTATGCCAGTAATTAACGCTAATGTTATTTTCTAAAGGGGGCTTATATGGGAGGTAGGGTGAATTACCGACACATTCCGCATGAAATTCGGAGCGAATTTCATAACTCATATTTTTAAGCCAGTAATGATAGTTTAAGTAATTTTTTGAAGGGGACCTTGTATGGGTGGTAGGGTAAATTATGGACCGATCCTCCCTAAATTTGGTGGAGAGATTTTGGCTCGCATTAAACTTATGTGTGTCAAATTTCGTCACTACATTCATATTTTTAAGCCAGTAATAAGCGTTATAGTCATTTGCACAGGGGGACCATTTATGGCGGTAGGGTCATTTGTGGGCCGATAAAAAAAAATTGGTACAGAGGTTTTGGCCCGTAAGAAACTTACGTGTGTCGTATTTCATCGCTTTACTCGTATTTTTAAGCCAGTAATAAGCGTTAATGCTATCACATATCCACATAAAAGTTGGTAAAGAGATTTTGGCTCGCGAGGAACTTAATTGTGTAAAATTTTATTGCTATATTCGTATTTTTTAGCCAGTAATGAGCGTTAAAGTCATTTTCAGAAGGGGACCTTATATGGGGGGTGGGGTCATTTATGGGCCAATCTTAAAAACAATTGGTAGAGAGATTTTGGTTCGTAAGAAACTAACTAACCGAATTTCATCGCTATACTTGCATTTTTGGGTCAGTAATGAGTGTTAAAGTAATTTTCAGAAGGGAACCTTATATGGGTAGGGTCATTTATGGGCCGATCCTAAAAAAATAATAAAAAGGTTCTGGGTCGTAAGAAACTTACTTATACCGAATTTCATCGCTATACTCTCCAATTTTTAGGCCATTAATGAGTGTTAAAGTCATTTTCTGAAGGGGACTTTATATGGGGGTAGGGTCATTTATGGGCCGATCGTAAAAAAAATTGGTAGAAAGATTTTGGCTCATATGAAACTTATTTATTATGAATTTCTAAAGCAGTTATGCCCGTTAAAGCTGTTTTTTGGAGGTCCACTTGTATGGGGGCTATCCGAAAACATGGACCGATATTGCCCATTTTCAATACCAAATAAACCTTAACAATAGAGAATATTTATGCAAAATTTCAACTGTCTCCCGTGTGATTTCAACAGACAGACGGACATGGCTAAATCGAATTAGAATTATGTGTGTTGAATTTTATCACTATACTCGTATTTTTAAGCCAGTAATGAGCGTTAAAGTCATATTCTGAAGGGGACCTTATATGGGGGTAGGGTGATTTATGAACCGATTAACATGAAATAAGATTTTAGTCATATGAAATTTATTTATGTCGAATTTCATCGCTATACTCGTACTTTTGAAACAGATATGCCCATTAAAGCTATTTTTCAAGGGTCCACTTGTATGGATGCTATCCCCATCTTTATTGATGGTGGGTATAAAAATATTTACTAACTTTTTCTATTTAGGTTAGGTTAGGTTGATAGGAGGATGTATACTACATCAAATCCGAAGAAATACACCTAGGCCACTATCGGGCCTGTTGTGCGCTCCAATTCAAGAAAAAAAAAAAATTGTTCACTGAATGTATTATTTTTCCATGTTCAGAAACTCAGTTTCCTGGACGTAATTCCTAAGAATCTTCCAATCGGTGTTGGTTAAGAATGTTATTTCCGGAATAACATCACTTCCAAGATACTTGGATCTAACTTCGACGAATGCCTGACAATGGCAAAGAAAGTGCTCCAGAGTTTCACTGTCCTCTCCACATGCTCGTAATCCTGTGTGTCCACTCAGAATACGTACCATCATACTAACCTCAGACTTGCTCATTTTGAGAAGATTACTCGTCTTGCTCTCATCAGGGTCACCCCATAGAATCTTTGTGGTTCTACCCACCGTTTCATTATTCCAAGAGGCCTTATGGGATTCTTTCATCCATATTTTTAATTCAGCTTTTGTTGCGTCGAATGGTTTTGCGTTTGTCAGGTTAACTACATCGAGCTCCCTTCCCTTTAAAGCTATTACATTCGCCCTTTCGTTGCCGACTACTCCCGAGTGGCCTGGTACCCATATGATGTGAACCTTACCTCTGGGAGAGTATTCAGTTAAAGCTTTCTTACAATCCAATACGGTCTTAGATTTAACTCTATCACCTGATATCGCACAAATTGCCTTCTGGCTGTCGGTAAATATATTAAGCCCTGTGGGCGCCATATTTATTCTAATCCAATTTACACATTCCGTTATTGCTCGTACTTCTGCTTGGAAGCTTGTGTTATGATTAGGTAAACGGTGATATATTTCTGTTTCTGGGTCTTCAATATAGAACCCCAGGCCCACTTTGTCCCCTAATTTAGAGCCATCCGTGTAGCAACGGATTCCTACTGGTATTCTAATGTTCCGCTTGACCAAGACATTCTATCTGGGATTAGCGTTTCAAAGTTTCCGACATATTCAGTGTCTGGTATGCGATCAGGCACGTCCGATGAATGTGTATAACCTTCCAATGTGTCCAGTATACATTGATGACGTGACCTATAACCGTTTTTGGCCAGTTCGCCTAAAGTAAAGAGCCGTTCGGCTGTAAGCGCCGCCTCATATCTTATATATGTTTCAATGGGTGGAATATCTAGCAACGTTTCTAGAGCCTTAGTTGAAGTAGTACACATGGCACCACTTATACCCAAGCAGCATGTACGCTGAACTCCCTGTAGTAGTTTGATATTACACTTTTTGTCCAAAGCAGTCCACCAGATTATTGAAGCATAAGCTAGAATTGGTCTAATTACACTTTTATAAAGCCAATTTGTCATAGTAGGACTAAGATCCCATTTCATGCCTATGGTTCTCCTACATATCGCCCAGCACCGATGTGCCTTGTTGATCCTATCCTCTATGTGGTGTCTCCATTTTAATTTCCGGTCAAGTATTACACCTAAGTACTTAACTTTGTCTGTCACCGGTATCTTCTTGCCCAGGAAGCAAGGTTCAGTATACGTAGAAATGTTTGTCTTTCTTGTGAAAAGACAGATTTCCGTCTTCGCCGGGTTAACATTGAGGCCTCTCGGTTGAGCCCAGCTCAAGGCCGTATTCAGAGCCTCCTCAGCTCTTCTACACAAGTAATTTGGATCCTTTCCCTTTAAAAGTATTACGACATCGTCTGCATAGCAGACAGGTCTAAGTCCTTTCTCGGTTAGGGTCCTTAGGAGGCTATTAATCGTGGTAACCCAGAGTAAAAGTGACAAAATGCCACCCTGTGGTATACCGCGTAATACCTTTTTCCTGATAGTTATATAGTACATCTCGCAGCTTATCCATCTGTTCCTTAGCATGTAGTTGATCCAGTTACGGAGCACCCGGTCAACATAAAACTGGTCTAGGGATTGGATAAGGGTATCAGTGTGCACGTTATTGAAAGCGCCTTCGATGTCAATGCATACCGCCAGTGTATACAGTTTGCTATCGAAAGATTCACCTATGTAGTTGACAACTTCATTTAAAGCGGTTTCCACCGATCGTCCCTTTACATAAGCATGCTGCTTATATTTAGGGTCTTTGTATGGTATGCTGCTTTTAACCATACTATCCGTTCCAAGGTTTTAAGTAGGAAGGACGTAAGACTTATCGGTCGATAGGACTTAGGTGTCGCATAGCTAGGTTTCCCTGGTTTGGGTATAAATATTACCCTTGCATCTTGCCATTTAACTGGGGTATATGCCAATTTTAAGCATGCAGTGAATATCTGTGACAGATGTACGGAAACCAGTCCCGCCTCCATCTGCAAAAGTGCCGGGAAAATTCCATCCGGCCCTGCAGCTTTATAGGGAGCAAAGCTCTTGATTGCCCCTTTAACCATGTCAGTTGTAATAACTACTTCCGTGTTACCCTCCCCTTCCTCCAATATCGGTTCATCTATGTTATTCGATATACCGGGTGGGAAATGAGAATCCATTAGGAGTTTCATTGTCTCCTCCATATCCTCAAGCCTCCTGCCCGTGTCATCGATCATAGATTCCGGTTGGACATGAGTTTTGGATAGGAATTTCTTTATCTTCGATACGTCATTTACGCTATCTACCTGTTCACAGAAAAGTTTCCAGGAGTCTCGTTTGGCTTTTCGAACGATTTTCTTATATTCACCCAGTATACTGGGTGAATATAAGAAAATATATATTCATCCCAGTATACAGCGGTCTTTTTACGCCGTGCCCGGTTAAATAGTTTGCGAAGAGTCTTCCCAAGGTTCCGGATCTCCCCAGTTACCCAGGGTTTTTCCTGGGCAGATCTCCGCTCTCGCAGAGGGCAGCTGTCCTCGAACGATTCAACCAGGGCACTTTTGAACGTTTCCACTTTGGCATCTATATCCTCTTTATTTCGACATTGAAAAGTGTCCTGACCTAAACGGTTCTTTAGTATGGTCCCGAACATTGTCCAATTAGTTTTAGACTTATTCCGAAACTTTATCGGCTTTGGTGGTGGCCTTAGTATTTTGAATCTTATGTACCGATGATCAGAAAAGGAGTGCTCGTCCGAAACTCTCCAATCCTGAATTTCGTTTATAAGCTCTTCTGAACATATAGTTATATCTAATACTTCTTCTCTGATTCTATTGACGAAGGTAGCTTTACTACCTAAGTTCAATGTTATCAAGTCTTTAGTATTAAGGAAATCCATGAGGGCTTGTCCCCTGCGATTAGTGTTTGTACTACCCCAAGCTACATGGTGCGAGTTGGCATCACAACCTATTACAATTTTCTTATTTGTTCTTTGTGCCTCTTCAACCAGTTTCATCAGATCCGACGTTGGTGGTAGTGTCGGAGAATCGAAAGGCAGGTAAATAGATGCAAGGAATATGTTGCCACGACCTTGCTTCAGCACCGTTGCATCCGATGTTGAGAGGAGAAAACATAAGTTCTTGTGACATAAGATACATGTTCTCGGGCGAGATCCTGTATCAGCGTAGAAAAGTTGGAAATTTACGTGATTTAATCCAGAAACCTTGTTGCGAATCGTCCAAGGTTCCTGGATTAAAGCTATATGTATTTTACCTGTGTTGATTTTAGCCACCAGAGCGTTGGTAGCTGTCTCGCTCCGATTTAGGTTTATTTGGATAACCTCAATCATGGTCATCCATTAAACTGTCTTCCAGCGAGTTGGTGGTCACCTCCTCGCTCTTTGGATTTGACTCCTCCGGATAGCCTGAAGTGGCTATTAATGCAGTGGGTACTGTTGATGGCACTGCGGTGTCCTTATCAGGCATAGGGATAGCAGTATTTTTAATAGACACATTCCCAATTCTGGAGAGCACTGCTGTTCTGTCTTCTGGCGGGTGAGTGATTTCCTCCTCGCTTTTAGGATTTGACTCCTCAACATTGCTAGTACTTGTTAATGATGCTTTGGGTACTGTCTTAGGTGTTTTAGTGTCCTTGTCGGGGCCGGTTTTGACAGCCCTTTCAATCGGCGCCTTCCCAATTTTGGAAAGGGCAACTACACTTTCTTCTGGCGAGTTAATGGTAAATTCCTCGATTTTAGGATTTGACTCCTCAACGTTATCAGTAGTGGATGCTGATGCTGTGGTCTTAGGTTTTTAGTGTTCTTTTCGAGGCTTGTTGTAACAGCCCTTCCAATCGGCACCTTCCCAATTTTGAATATGACAGATTTAGAGGCGAAGTAAGCCCTTCCTTTATTCTTGGCAAGCCTAGCCATGGATTTCTGGTCGATACCTATTACAAATAAAGTTCCCTCAGGTTCTTCTTTCCTGTAAAAGACATCCCATTTTTCCACGGCCAGCTCAGCATTTTGACCTCCAAGAATTTCCAGTATACGTTCATTAGCCAGTTTACTGCCCCATCCTTTTATGTAGACAGTGGACTTTAGAAGCACCGGAAGCTCGCTCTTCTTTGCCAGTCCCAGCCTAGCACCGTCCCAGGGAGGAGGGATACTTTCCACTAAGTTCTTTAGGGTGCTAACACATTGGTGAGATGCCAACCTCATCAACATCACGCCCATGCTGAACTCGCAGCTCTCGCTCTCTATTGGTTGTTTGCCCTTTGAAGCGATTGCATGGTCCACTATCTTATTGTTGACCAGGTCTTCTATTTTACTCTGTTGGTCTATTGGAATTTTGCCTGTCGGATTACCGGCATCGTAAACTGCATAGCAGAGATCGTCCCGGTGCCTACTTCTGGCAACTTTGGCGTAAGATGGCGGCTCTTTTCCTCCGTCTAGCTTCTCCTTCCTCGTTTTTCGGGGTTTCTTTTGAAATTCCCTTACTTTTGAGGTTGATTTCGCCGACGTGTTCGTCTTCGGAATATCTGGCTTGGCGTTGTCACCCTTACTCGCAGGATTCTCACTTGAGATTCCTTTGAGTGAAGTATGGCTTGGCTTCGACTGTGTATTAGAAGACGGGGAGCTCTTTTTCTTCTTAGGTTTATTCTCAGTTGTCAACTCCTCGGGAGACCTGACCCTTTTTGCCTCAGATCTTGTGAGAGAGTCCGATTTTTCCTTTGGAGTGTCGTGGGATTGACTAACTATGATTTCCTGAAGCATCTTTTTCAACTTCCTCCTCTGTGCTCCAGAAAGTATTTTCTTAGTAATAGGTAGTTTAGCTATGCTATCACTCACCTCTTTCACCATTTGCTCTACTTCATCCTTTTTGGGATTTGCTATAATGGTATTATTATTATCATCTGAGGATTCAGAGTCGGAACCCTCACCTATATTTAAAGGCTGAGGTAGCTTAGAGCTCTCTCCGAGTACATCCTTCTCTTTCACCCCTATATTTTTGCCAGCGGCATGCTGTACACTTGACGCATTGTCCGCCACGGAGGCCAAGGTACCCACCTCCGTAGTAGTATTTTGCTCACGATTGCAGGATGACGACGACACGTGACTCGCGAGTAGATCAACACTTGCCGCCGGTACTGGGTTATTTAGGCCCTGCACCGTAACTTTTATCTTTTTATTTTTATTTTCCATATTTATTTTTTCCAGTTTTTTGGTCCGCGGGGAATATAATATTCCCAGGTGGTGGACAATCTGCCCTCCCTCAGCTTAAGTGAAATTAAAGCTGGGAGAGAACAGATGGTCCATCACCACCCCCTATCCGCCACCCGGGGACGCGCTCGGTAGGAAAAAACTGGAAAACTCCCCCGAGAACTTTTTCTATTTACTTCATCAAACTTTGTGAATTTTATGTATTTTGTCTGCTCAGAAAATAAAATTAATATGAATTAAAAAGAAATTACATAAAAATACTTTCTTATAACATTTATGTCAAGTACGTCATGATGAATCATTGATATCATAATTTGCTAGAAAAACGCGATTTGAAATAACTTTTTTTTTAAATTTTTCCGAAAAAATATGTTCACTTATATGATATTATAATACTTAAGATTTTGCAAATCGTGGCAAAAGTTGGTTCCGTTTCCTCTTGTTTCTAATTAACAATCTACTATTCTTCAATAATGAATAAATAATTTAAAAAAAGTAAGAAACTATAGTCGGGCGTGGCCGACCATATAATACTCTACACCAATTACGAATATTAAATGTGATTCATTTGAAATAATAAAGCATTTATGTTGAATTTTAAATTGGTTCCAAATTTATTGACGAAAGACTAATTCACTGAAAGAACCCATAAAATTTGGTGGATGGATTTATATAAGAGATATTAAATGAGGTTGAATTATTATAAAATTCAACCAGGTCAAGGACTTGTACAAACATAGTTTTGCGACTTTTTGATGAGACACAATTACATTTAACATTATTATGATCTCAAAAGCCATATACGGTAGTGGTCTAGGTAAAAAAATCAGACTTTAACCAGGAAACTCAGTTTCCTGAACGTAATTCCTAAAAATTTTCCAATCAGTGTTCCGGAATAATATCACTTCCAAGATATTTGGATATAATTTCGGCGAAAGCCTGACAATGGCAAAGAAAGTGCTCCGGACAACCTGAAGTTGTTTGATAATACACCTGAAGTTGTTTGATAATACACTTTTTTCCAGAGAAGTCCACCAGACTATTGAAGAATAACTTAGGATTGGTCTAATTACACTTTATTAGAGCTAATGGTTCATAGTAGGACTAAGGCCCCATTTCATGCCTATGGTTCTTCTACAAAGCGCCCAGCACCAAAGTGCCTTGTCAATCCTTTCTTCTATGTGGTGCCTCTATCTTAATTTCCGGTCAAGTATTACACCTAAGTATTTAACTCTGTCTGTCACCGGTATCTTTTTGCCTAGGAAACAGGGCTCAATATACTAAGAAATTTTTGTCCATCTTGTGAAAAGACAGATTTCTGTCTTCGCCGGGTTAACATTGAGGTCTCTCGGTTAAGCCCAGCTCAAGGCCGTATTCAGAGCCTCCTCAGCTCTTCTACACAAGTAATTTGGATACTTTCCCTTTATAAGTATTACGACATCGTCTGCATAGCAGACAGGTCTAAGTCCTATCTCGGTTAGGGTCCTTAGGAGGCTATTTATCGTGTTTACCCACAGTAAAGGGGACAAAATGCCGCCCTGTGGTGTACCGCGCAATACCCTTTTCCTGATGGTAATATCGTACATCCCGTAGCTTATCCAGTTACGGGCACCCGGTCAATATAAACCTGGTCTAAGGATTGGATAAGAGTATCAGTGTGTACGTTATTGAAAGCACCTTCGATGTCAATACATACCAGTGTATACAGTTTGCTTTCGAAGGATTCAGCTATATAGTGGACATCTTCATTCAAAGCCGTTTCTACTGATCGTCCCTTTACATAAGCATGCTACTTATATTTGAGATCTCTGTCTGGTATACTGCTTTTAACCATAAAATCCGTTCCAAGATTTTAAGTAGGAAGGACGTAAGACTTATCGGTCGATAGGACTTAGGTGTCGCATAGCTAGGTTTTCCTGGTTTGGGTATAAATATTACCCTTGCATCCTGCCATTTAATAGGGGTATATTTTAATTTCAAGCATGCCGTAAAAATCTTTGACAGATGTACGGAAACAGGTCCCGCCTCCCTCTGCAAAAGTGCCGGGAAAATGCCATCCGGTCCTGTGTTAGCCTCCACTTCCTCCAATATCGAGTTTCATTAGGATTTTTATTTTCTCCTCCATATCCTCCACCTCCTGCCCGTGTCATCAATAATAGATTCCGGTTGGACATAAGTTTTGGATAGGAATTCGATACGTCATTTACGCTATCTACCTGTTCACAGAAAAGTTTCCAGGAGTCTCGTTTGGCTTTTCGAACGATTTTGTTATATTCACCAAGTTTACTATGATACTCATCCCAGTATACTGTGTTCTTTTTACGCCGTGCCCGGTTAAATAGTTTGCGAAGAGTCTTACCAAGGTTCCGTATCTGCCCTGTTACCCGAGGTTTATTCTGAGCAGATCTTCGCTCTCGCAGAGGGCAGCTGTCCTCGAACGATTCAACCAGGGCACATGTGAACGTTTCTACTTTGGCGTGTCCTTTCCTAAACGGTTCATTAGTAAGGTTCCGAACATTGTTTTATTCCGAAATTTTATCGGCTTTGGTGGTGGCCGTAGTATTTTGAATCGTATATACCGATGGTCTGAAAAGGAGTGCTCGTTTAAAACTCTCCAACCCTGTATTTCGTTTATAAGCTCTTCTGAACATATAGTTATATCTAATACTTCTTCTCTATTGAAGAAGGTAGCTTTATTACCTAGGTTCAATGTGATCAAGTCTTTAGTATTAAAAAATCTATGGGCTTGTTCTCTGCGATTGGTGTTTGTGCTACCCCAAGCTACATGGTGGGAGTTGGCATCACAACCTATTACCATTTTCTTATTCTTTCTTTGTGCCTCTTCAGCCAGTTTCATCAAATCCGACGTTGCTGGTAGTATAGGATAATCGAAGGGCAGGTAAACAGATGTTGACACGACCTTGCTTCAGCACCGTTGCATTCGATGTTGATAATCCTGTTGAGAGGAGAAAACATACGTTTTTGTGACATAAGATACATGTTCTCGGCCGAGACCCTGTATCAGCGTAAAAAAAGTTGGAAATTTACGTGATTTAATCCAGAAACCTTGTTGCGAATCGTCCAAGGTTCCTGGATTAAAGCTATATGTATTTTGCCTTTGTTTATTTTTGCCATCAAAGCGTTGGTAGCCGTCTCGCTCCGATGGAGGTTTATTTGGATAACCTCAATCACGGTCATCCATTAAACTGTCTTCCGGCGAGTTGGTGATCCCCTCCTCGCTCTTTGGATTTGACTCCTCCGGGAAGCCTGAAGTGGCTATTGATGCAGTGGGTACTATTGATGGCACTGCGGTGTCCTTGTCAGGGCTATGAATAGCAGTCTTTTTAACTGACACCATCCCTGTTTTGGAAAGCTCCGCTGTTCTGTCTTCTGGCGATTGAGTGATTTCCTCCTCACTTTTAGGATTTGATCCCTCATCGTTACCAGTACTGGCTAATGATGCTTTATGCATCGTCTTAGGTATTTTTGTGTCCTTGTCGGGGCCAGTTGTGACAGCCCTTTCAATCGGAGCCTTCCCAATATTAGAAAGTGCAGCTGCACTTTTTTCTGGCGAGTTAGTGGTAATCTCCTCGCTTTTAGGATTTGACTCCTTAACGTTACCAGTAGTGTCTAACGATGCTGTGGGCACCGTCTTAGGAATTTTATTGTCCTTGTCGGGGCTTGTTGTAACAGCCCTTCCAATCGGCACCTTCCCAATTTTGAATATGACAGCTTTAGAGGCGAAATAAGCCCTACCTTTGTTCATGACAAGACTAGCCATGGAGTTCTGGTCGATACCTATTACTAATAAAGTTCCGTCCGGTTCTTCTTTTCTGTAAAGCGTTTTGGCTTCCAAGAGTTTCCAATATACGCTCATTAGCCAATTTACTACCCCATCCTTTTATGTAGACAGTGAACGTTAAGAGCACCGGAAGATCCCTCTTCTTTACCAGTCCCAGCTTAGCGCCATTCTAGGGAGGGGGGATACTTTCCACCAAGTTCTTTAGGGTGCCAGCACATTGGTCCAAGGTTCCTGGATTAAAGCTATATGTATTTTGCCTTTGTTTATTTTTGCCATCAAAGCGTTGGTAGCCGTCTCGCTCCGATGGAGGTTTAATTGGATAACCTCAATCACGGTCATCCATTAAACTGTCTTCCGGCGAGTTGGTGATCCCCTCCTCGCTCTTTGGATTTGACTCCTCCGGGAAGCCTGAAGTGGCTATTGGTGCAGTGGGTACTATTGATGGCACTGCGGTGTCCTTGTCAGGGCTATGAATAGCAGTCTTTTTAACTGACACCATCCCTGTTTTGGAAAGCTCCGCTGTTCTGTCTTCTGGCGAGTGAGTGATTTCCTCCTCACTTTTAGGATTTAATCCCTCATCGTTACCAGTACTGGCTAATGATGCTTTATGCATCGTCTTAGGTATTTTTGTGTCCTTGTCGGGGCCAGTTGTGACAGCCCTTTCAATCGGAGCCTTCCCAATATTAGAAAGTGCAGCTGCACTTTTTTCTGGCGAGTTAGTGGTAATCTCCTCGCTTTTAGGATTTGACTCCTTAACGTTACCAGTAGTGTCTAACGATGCTGTGGGCACCGTCTTAGGAATTTTATTGTCCTTGTCGGGGCTTGTTGTAACAGCCCTTCCAATCGGCACCTTCCCAATTTTGAATATGACAGCTTTAGAGGCGAAATAAGCCCTACCTTTGTTCATGACAAGACTAGCCATGGAGTTCTGGTCGATACCTATTACTAATAAAGTTCCGTCCGGTTCTTCTTTTCTGTAAAGCGTTTTGGCTTCCAAGAGTTTCCAATATACGCTCATTAGCCAATTTACTACCCCATCCTTTTATGTAGACAGTGAACGTTAAGAGCACCGGAAGCTCGCTCTTCTTTACCAGTCCCAGCTTAGCGCCATTCTAGGGAGGGGGGATACTTTCCACCAAGTTCTTTAGGGTGCCAGCACATTGGTGAGATGCCAACCTCATCAACATCACGCCCATGCTGAACTCGCAGCTCTCGCTCTCTATTGGTTGTTTACCCTTTGAAGCGATTACGTGGTCCACTATCCTATTGTTGACCAGATCTTCTACCTTATTCTGCTGGTCTATTGGAATTTTGCCTTTTGGATTACCGGCATCGTATACTGCATAGCAGAGATCTTCCCGGTATATTAAACTTAGTTGCGCCGAGTTTTGGAAAGATTGTAGTATATTTGAGGTAGTTATGAGCTAAAATGCCCAAATCGGAAAGTCCGGTTGTATGGGAGCTAGGGCAAAAATTGGGCCGCTCCTCATAAAATTGATTGTCGAGATTTATGATTACGTATAAAACTTATTTGTCCCCAATTTCATCGTGATACTAGTATTTTTAAGTGAATTGTGGACATTCAAGTCATTTTCGGTAGGGGACTTTGTATGGGGGCTAGGGTTAAATGAGGCCCGATCATTACGAAAATCGGCAGTTCTGCCAATGATGGAAATAGCTTAATCGACTCTAAAAGTGATTTTGAGCCGGTTGGTATACTTTTGGACCAATATTTTTGGGAGTTACAAACATCAGCACAAAAGCATAATTAATACCCACCCCACTATAGTGGTGTAGGTGTAAAAAAATGGGCAAATAAGGGAATCTTACAGCTAAATAAAAGTTGGCAGAGAGCTTCGATTGGCGGTCAATGGCAACACAAATCAGTTTATTAAACAGAATTTTGGATTTGAAAAATTATACTAGATTTTATTTCATTATGGTCAAAATTTATAAAAAGATGTGTCTTATTCAAAAAGTAGCAAGAAACGAATAAAGGCGCAAATTTAATTCATTTTGACAAAGGGTCACAAAAATAGCCAAGCCTCTTTAGTCGCACAATGGTAGTTCTGTTTACATCTTTAATAAAACACATGTTAGAAATACAAATTTTCACAAAATTAATGCTGATGTTATTTTGAACCAAATCTATGCATTAAACACTTCTAGATATTGTAATTAATTCCTTAACATATTTTGTATACATTTTTTGGTTTTCTAGATCATATCAAAAATACGTTTTTAAATTTACACCTACCTTAACATTTTGTTGTTACTTTTTTGCTTTTTCTTCTTTCCACTTATTGAGGCATTGCTTAATGAGTCTTTTGAATCTGAATCGGACATCTGCTGGACCCCATGCGAACCAGATTTTTCACGCTCATCCTAAAAATTAAAATTTAATAAAAAAAATTTATTGGAAATAAATATCTAAAATGATTTATAATTCCAATACTAGAATTTTAAAGTCGGGGTTATTCGGGATTTTAAGAGAGTTTATGGAGCTTCAAAACAAGGTGATAGAAACAAATAATATTAATTTCCCACCTTCATTTTTCTCTCAAGAGTGAATTATGAGAAAAAATACTTCACAAATTTATGTTAACGTTACACTAGTTTACAAATTAATATTTTGTGTTTGCTCATGGAATGAAATATATATTTTTGAAAGCGCTACTTGCAATTTCGCGTACAAAGAAGTTGTTGAATAAGTAATAAAAAGAGCGGTTTGTTAGTCTAATGTTCTACTCATTGCACCACTGCTTAGCTATTTTATTGCGCGTCAAATAATAGTTTTCAGATACAAATTTAATTTTGTTTTTTTTTTTTTGTACAACACAATTCTTAACTCGCAATCAAATAAAATAGAAAAACAAAATAACAAAGCCGAGAATAAAGTACTTATATATCATATTAAAAGAAAGCCATTACTAGACTACTTCAAAGTAATGTAGATGGTAAGTAGTAGTCACTAAAAAGTGATTATGTAAGTACAACCCATTACCGAGTTTTTGCTGGGAATCTATATAAATTTGCTTCAACACTTAATATTGGTCATTTGACATTTTTCAAAAGTACCCAGCAAAAACCCTGTAATGGCTTGTACTCACATAACCAATTACTTTTCAATGTAAGTTTTTACAGTGTCTACTACATACTGTCTACATTACTTAAAGTCTAGTAATAACTTACAAATAATATATTAGTAAGTACTTACTTTTCAACATTGCCATATTTAGATTTTAAGACAAACGAAAAAAAATTTTTTCGTGAAAACTATTAGTAGACCCATTTACAGGCGATCTTAGTTCACAACTCACTATTTGTAGTGAGCTGGTCATCACCGTGTTAAAATAATGACTTAAAATGCATGTAAATAAAATAAAATTTTAGCATTTTAACCCCTTAATTTTCAATGTAACATTTTACTGTGAAGCTATTAATTAATTCATATTTCACTAGTTTTTTGTGTAGACATTTTTGTTTACACACTTTTGCATACTAAACAAAGACCAAACAATGCAAAACTAATCATAATTTTTTTTTTTCTAAAATATGGCTTGAGAAATAGTCAATTACTTTGTTGTGGAAATTTTCGAAAAAAGTCCTATTTCTTACCCAATTTTAGACTTTTCAATCGATTTTAAATTAGACTAAAATTTAACACCAGCTACTTTTAGGCACTAATGAACAAAATAAGACCCATCCAAACAAAATCGACATTTTTTAGCACCTCTAATGTACATATTATGTACGTCTTAATTAAATACCTAAGTAGAAAATGAGTTTTGAAATATTAAAATAAAATATTAACAAAAAAATAATAATACATAACTGGAATAAATTTTGTAATAAAAAGTATGAATCTTTTTTCCTAAACCAATTTCATTCAAAATATTAAGATTTCATAAAATCTATGAAATTGTACACGACCGACATTTTTCTGTTTTTTTTTTTTTTTGCTTATTTCTTTAATCTGTTTCCATAGTTTTTAGATAATAATCATATATTAGCGAACTTTTAATGATGACTAATATAAAATTAAAAAAAAAGCAAATACAATTTCAAACACTTATATAAAAATAGATACATACACAGAAATGATAATTGAAATATTTTAGTTATTGGGAATTTCAAAAATTTTCAATCAGGTTTTGCTACCTTTTCCGAATTTGATGAAAATTGGTACACACATTCTTGTATAAATACGAAGTTCCCCAAAATTTTTGAATTCATTACGCGGTTCAAAATTCATATTTTTTAGGATTTTTTCAACAAGCATTAAATTTAGCATCATATATATTCTAAACTATTTATCTGACATTATTCTAGGCATTATTGGATTAATAGATGAATATTTGAAAATTTTCCATTTGGCCACAATTTTTAGGCAACTTGGAAATGCCGTCTGTTAACCAAGTCAAAATCATTTTATTTTCTTTTTTCACAGTTTGTTGGTTAAGTTGCTGAAGCACGAACCGCCAAGGCGGTTAAAAACTCTGCTTCGGGAGATGATGGTAAGGGATCGCCTAAGGGATCACCTTTCCAAGTACCAACTGTATCCCAGGCTCAGTGACGGTATCCTCCTCTGGGGATATACCACTCCCTGCCAAGTCCAGCAAAAAACAATGACTCTGCACAAAGAAAACCGCAAAACAGGCAGCAGCTACGAGACGGCCCCCCTCTAGAATAATCGAGCTACTCGGCACTAAACCTCCCGGGGAACTAACACCGGAAAAAAGCTTCCCTTCATTGGGAAAAGGCTTACATTGCTGTCAACAATAATGCTTCTTCTCTTGCAAAAGTGAAAACGGGAGCGTTCAGAGAAAGAAGCAGTATCTGTAAGTTAGCAGCTGGGGACAAAACGACTCAAACAAACGCCGAAATCGATGACGCGTTCTTTCAGCGATGTTGCCAAAGACAGCCTCGTTCCAGCAGTCATAGACCACATGGAATGCGGTGAAACAAAAACTTATGGGAGTGTTCTGGCAAAGAGAAGCGATGACGTTGGATGGTTCCTGGGTCACGTCTGTGGGCAACTTTCCCTTAATTACTTTATTTTTATTTTTTCAAAATAAGCATATAAACGATGACTTAAACTTTTTTTTTTAATTAATCGTAAAAATGAATTTTAATTTTATTTTGAATTTCTTTCAATAAACATAATTTTTATAAAAAATAGTAGTAGTAAACTCAATTCTAACTGGTGACCCCGAAAAAAAATGGAAAATCAATCAAACAATTTAATTCCTTGTGCATCTGTAAATACCAATGTCGGATTCAGCAGATATTTCCAGTTTCGCTACCCGAGTTAAAATTCCTCAATTACAAGGATATTCAATTGGAAGCATTCAAGCATGGTTCACTAGTTTGGAAGCATTTCTTCAAATCAACGGCTTTGGAAGAATGAATCAAGATCAGAACAAGTTCAATATAGCAATAATGTACATGGATGAAAAACTGCATGAACAAGTTTCTGACATTGTTCGTACTCCGCCACAATCCAATAAGTATGAAACATTAAAACAAATTCTTATTAAAAAATTGCCTGTATCTCCAATGGCCCGAATGGAACAACTGATGACAGGAATTCAGTTGGGAGATAGTAAACCAAATCACATTTTAACACTTCTAGAAAGGACAGATGTTACTAATGACATGCAGTTAATCAAACAATTATGGATTCAGCGTTAGCCAGTCTCTGTACGTGCAGTTGTAGCATGCGTATCAAAAAGTAGCCCCAATTGGCCATTGGATAAACTTGGTACAATAGCAAATGACATTTTTGACTCTACTCATATAAAGTCAGTGGAATCTATTACATCACCAACAAACAAGAATATTGCAATTGATGCCGTTTCAAATGATGTTTCCGAAAGACTTTTGCAGATTGAGAAAACACTATCCTCCTTACAAAAGGATATTAAACGTTCATCGTCATCATCACGCAGAAACAGTTCAACACAAAATGTATAATTTTGTTATTACCATAAAAAATTGGTTATCGTGCTCGTAAGTGCAGTCCGCCATGTAATTTTGATGTTTCAAAAAACTAAACAATTCGGTGAAATAACGTCATAATTGCGCCAAACCTTCACTTCAAAATAATTCAAACATCCCAAATAAAACCAATTCAAGATCTTCTTCAATTGGTGACGTTACCACTTGTAATCTCAGCCGTCTTTTTATACATGATTGACAAACAAAACAGCGTTTTCTAATCGACACAGGTGCAGATATCTAGGCATTGAAGATTACTGACACTAACAAAAAACATCGGCACCAATCACCAACAAAACTTTTTGCAGCCAACAATTCATCCATTAGTACATTAGTATATCAAAAGCGTCTTAAGATATATTTTAGATTAAAAAGACCATTTGAATGGATATTTGTTGTAGCAGATACTGCTCATAACATTATTGGTGCTGATTTCATTAAACATGTTAATCTATTAGTTGATCTCAATAACTCAAAACTTATTGACTCAACAACGAGTATTGGTACTCAGATTTCAACTATATGTGATTCAACTAATCATGCTTCAGTTAAACTTTATAACCCAAACAACGTCTATGCGAAATTTCTGGAAGAATTTTAAGACATTACACAAATTAAATTTAAAATTCCACAAAATGCTAAGTCTCCTAATGTTACTCATTGCATTGAAACACACGGGCCACCAGTTTTTTCAAAACCCAGTGCTGTGTAACTTTCGAGTCGAGAAAAAAAAAAAAAAAACATTGAAATATTAGTCTTCCACTTTTTAGTTGAGTGATTCAAATAATTTTTAAACTGAATACATTACAATTAACCATAATATATTTGAATTACGTGTGTTCACCCTGTTTTAAACAAGACGATTATAAATTTTTCGAATTTTTTTGTCGATTCGAAAGTTCCACAAAATGGTAAGTCTCCTAATGTTACTCATTGCATTGAAACACACGGGCCACCAGTTTTTTCAAAACCCAGTGCTGTGTAACTTTCGAGTCGAGAAAAAAAACATTGAAATATTAGTCTTCCACTTTTTAGTTGAGTGATTCAAATAATTTTTAAACTGAATACATTACAATTAACCATAATATATTTGAATTACGTGTGTTCACCCTGTTTTAAACAAGACGATTATATATTTTTCGAATTTTTTTGTCGATTCGAAAGTTACAGAACACAGGCACAGATTGTTAACACCACAAAAATTTCGGCGGCAAGAGAAGAATTTGAATATCTCATGAAAATTGGTGTTATTGGACCTTCTAAGAGTTCCTACGCATCACCATTACATGTAGTTCGTAAATCTAATAACCAGAGACTGAAAATAACGGGTCCACTTTGTTTTTATAAGGTTAATTGCTGTGATCACCATTTATAATTGTGTTTTTGTAGTTTATCACTGAGAGAAACCTTTATGTTAGATTTTTTTGATAAGTGGTTGAGAGAAACCGAAAAGAAAAACAAAAAAACTCGTTACAATTGATTTTTATTTTATAAACATTTTTGAAAAGGTCTGCTTATGATTTTTATTTTTAAAAGCAAAACAATAAATCGCAAATGTAAATACACGATTAGGACACACATACACACATATTATCTTCAGAAATTATAGCAAACAACAACAATATACTCTCCCACTCTCATATAAGCAAGAGAAAAAAGGAATACAAAAACCAAGTGCTCAGACAAAAACATAAGTAACAAAACAAAAGTAGTAAAGGTTATACTAAACCATTTAAGTAAAAATCATTTTATAACTGTTATTCTGAGTGATTTATTTTAAAAAACAAAAATAAATCACAATTCATTCACTTTGGTTATGTGGCCCAGTTATTTTCAGTCTCTGCTAATAACTCTTAGAGACCTTGTGATGATTATTGTGCATGTGGATACTATGTATAATTAATATACTTTGTAAATTATATACTTTAGATATAATTTTATATTAAGTTTTCTTTGAGTTTTAAATTTAGTAATATTTTTCTTGAGAATCAAATAAACGTAGAATTATATTTTACTTTCAAAAAGAAACAATAAATTTAAATAAAACTTTATATAGTATTTATAATACATTTATTAAAAAGAATATCAACTACAGTACATTAAATGTCCAGACAATAACTGATAGGAATCCACTACCGCATATTCAAGATCTATCTCACAACCTACATGACAAACTATATTTTCTAAGCTAGATCTTCAACAGATACCAATAGAGGAGTGTGATATACAGAAAACTGCGGTGACTACTCCATTTGGGTTATTTGAATATCTGCGGATGCCGTTTGGTCTAAGAAATTCCGCACAATCATTTCAGCGATACATGCATGAGGTTCTTCTTGGTTTAGATTTCGCATTTTATTATGTTGATGACATATGTATTGCTTCGACATCTACGGAAGAACATGAAATTCATATACGACAAGTTTTTTAAAGGCTTCGAAAGTTCTCATTAAAAATTAATCCCTCCAAAAGTATATTTGCAAAAAGTGACATAGAATTTCTTGGACATTTTATATCGTCTCAAGGTATTCGACCTTTACCCAATAAAATTGATGTTATCAAGAACTTTCCACTTGCCAAATTAGCATGCGAACTTAAACGTTTTTTGGCCATGGTCAATTTTTATCGCAGATTCATTCCACATGCAATTCAACATCAACAACCACTCTTATTAATGGCAATAAGAAAAATGACTGCTCAGTTATTTTGTGGACTGAAGAGACATTGCAACATTTTGAATTGTGTAAATAATTCCCAAGTAACACAGACATGGGAGCAGTAGTCCATCAAATAGTAAATAATCAAAACCAACCACTGGCATTATTTTCAAAAAAGTTTAGTGAAACCGAAAAAAGTACAGTACATATGATCGGGAATTGTTATCGATATATACAGGTATTAAACATTTTAGATATCTCCTTGAAGGTCATGACTTTGCTATTGAAACGGATCACAAACCACTGATTTTCTAAGGAAATCAGACACTTGGATTTTATAGGACAATTTTCTACAAAAATTATACACCTTCCTGGCGATGTCAACTTTAGTACAGATACACTTTCTCGATTAGATGCTATTAATATACAGAATAATGAAACTGTTGATTAAGGAAAAATAGCTGAAGAACAAAACTGTTGCGAAGAACTACAAGAATTGCCCAAATCAACTAGTACTTCACTTCAACTAAAACATATAATGTTACTCGAGACAAACATAAAAATAATCTGCGACATTTCAGGACCAAAAGTGCGACCTTACATTCCAGCAAACTGTCGTCAGTTAGTTATCTCAAAAATTCACAATTTAGCACATTCTGGTAGAAAAAGTACTTGTCGATTAGTTAAACAACGTTTCGTTTGGAAAAATATGGATCAGGAAATTTCCAAATTCGTTCGAAACTGCATACCGTGTCAACAATCAAAAGTAAGTAGACATACTTCTTCATCACTATCAAAACATTCTCCACTTACAACAAGATTTGAGCACATCAACATTGATCTCATTGGTCCACTTCCACCAACAAATGATTTCTACTTTTGTTTAACAATAATCCACCGATTCACTAGATGGCCAGAAGTTATTCCATTACCAGATGCCCCTGCAGAAACGGTCGCACTTGCTTTAATTGATGGATGGATAAAACACTTTGGAATTCCACTTAAAATAGCGATGGATCAAGGTAAGCAGTTTGAATCTACACTTTTTCAAGAACTTTCAAAAGCTCTGGGAATTACTCACCTAAGAACTACAGCATATCACCCGCAGAGTAATGGAATTATTGAACGCTTCCATCGAACTCTTAAGGCTTCAACTATGTGTAGCAAAAATGCAAATTGGTCACGCCATCTACAAATATTACTACTTGGATTAATATTCATAAACCTGACATAAATGCTACAACTGAATAAGTATTAGGTACTCAAATACGTTTACCTGGAGAATTTTTAGCACCATCAAACACAACATATCAGTCAGAATTCGTTAAGGATTTTCTTCAAATAATGCAAAATATTCAGCCTGTCGATACAGTTCATCCTAATGTCCAAAAACCATTTCTTAACCCAGTATTAAAAGACACAAATTTTGTCTTTGTACGAAATGGCAAAGTAAAAAATCTCTAACTCCTCCATATGAAGGCCCATATCCAGTTCTTAATAAATACTTCAGATACTTTAAACTAAAAATTAATAATAAATAAATAAACATTTCTATTGATAGATATATATGTATACATATATACTTTTGAAGATACCAATGAATTGCAAAATGAAGCCGGAAAACTTCGGAAATCAAAACGACTTTCTGTTCGCTTCGCCACATAAAAGTCTACTAGGGGAGAACTGTAGGTACGTTTCCGTTAATTACTTTATTTTTACTTTTTCAAAATAATCATATAAACATAAAATAATCATATAAACATTGCCTTAAACATTTTTGTTTTAAAAAAATCATAAAAATTTTTAATTTTCTTTTGAATTTCTTTCAATAAACATAATTTGTATATAAAATAAGAATAGTGAACTCAATTCTGTACGTCAAACAAATGACTTGGGCAGATGAACGATCAGAGCTGCTGCTCAAGTCTGCCATTGCATTGGTTTAAAATCAATTTTTCTTCGTCAAAATTTTTTTACGAAAATATTTCTTTGTTGGTGAATTTTAATTTATTATTAACTAGCCATACCCAGTGGGCTTTGCGAATCTAAAAGCAATATGTATAAATAAAAAACCCACTTAACGATTTTGAAGATTCTAACTACAATAATTTTCCAGATTTATAATATGTTACATATGAGAGATGTCAAGCAAATTATTTCAAGATCACCAATTTCTATCTATCTATGAAAAATTTTAATAATGTAAGAGTTTCCAAGATACACGAAATTTTGTATTTAATTCATATATGTTGCGCCAAGCCAACCATTGAAAGATATACGAATTTTTCTATTTGATTCATGTGGAGGCTTCAACCTTCCCAGATGAAAATCCACACTTTTTCCTCCAAAATGTTCAGATGAATATTAAAGTAATTTGTGCAAAATTTTAAGAATCAAGTTCTATTAGTTTCCCAGATAAACGAAATTTTATTTTTAATTCATATGGGAGGTGCCAAATTCCCCATTAAAAGTCCGCCCGTTATACTCTAAATGTTCAGATGAATGTCAAGATTCTTCAAGTAAAATCTGAAGATTCTAGCTCTAATAGTTTCCCAGATATACGATTTTTTCTATTTAATTCATATGGGGGCTTTAAGCCTCCCAGATGAAAGCTCGCTTTTTTTCCTCCAAATTGTTCAGATAAATATTTAAGTTCTTCACGCAAAATTTGAAGAATTAAGTTCCATTAGTTTCCCAGATAAACGAATTTTTGTATTTAATTAATATGGGAGGTGCCGCTCTCCCCATGGGTAGTCCGCCTATTTATTACCCAAAATGTTTAAATGGATGTTAAAGTTATTCGTCCAAAATTTGAAGATTGTAACTGTAATAGTTTCCAAGATAAACGATTTTTTTGTATTTAATTTATATGGGAGGTGCCACGACCCATAATGCTATTCCGCATACTTTTTGTCCTAAATAATCATATTGACACTAAAGTTGCTCCGACAAAATTTGAGGACTCCATGATCTCAAATATACGGATTTAATATTTTCTTAATATGGGCGTGGTTCCTCGCCCACTTGGAATTTCAAAATTAAACTTACCTATTCCAGACATACAGGAATACGCTGTGAAAATTTGAAGAAAATCGGCTCAGCCGTTTAGTAGTCTATAACATTCAAACATACAAACAAGCACACATTCATTTTTATATATATACACTGACAAACTAAATTATTGGCACAGGAGGCACTTTAAACTTATGATCGTTTTATTGGTCATATTGAAGGGAATTTTTAGTAAATAATATTTTTACTGGATAGAGAAACAAGTTTTCAACAGAATTCCATTTGTTGCATTTTGGGATGCATATTATATTACTATTTATTTAAAAAATAAGGAAAAATGTCCTTATTAGGTTGAACAAAATTATTGGCACACTTCATTAAAAACTATTCGTTATAGGTTTTTTGCGAAATTTTTGGCATTTAATTGCGAATCCATTTTGTTTTATAACTTATTTCAGAGATTTTGGTATAAAATTCACAAATTTTTGGTTAGCCCTATTCAAATATTTTGCCCTTTTTCTACATGTGTCTACTTCGGTAATTTTATTTTAATTTTTGGCAGCTTTTTGCATGGATATCATACTATTCTCACAAATCTTCTATCGGATTGATATCTGACGATTGTGTCGGATGTAGTACGACATGAGAAACATTCGATGGAAGCCTTACACGCACAATATGAGAGGCATGATTTCAGTTGTTATCGTCATGTATGAAGAACGAGGCTTGTAAATAAAGCTATTCGCGAATTTGTGCGAGATTTTTTTTTAGAATATTTACATTCAACCATTTTCCCATAATATCGCCATACCTAAAGCGAAAATAATCCGCTAAAGTGGACATAATCCATAATGTTTTACATTTCGTAAAAAGGTTCAGTTTTTCTATCTCAGTATTCATTTTCAAATCGTTTGGAGGCAAACATAGCTAGAGATATTAAACTTTTGTTCATCCAAGAACTGCACTTGCTCCCAAAAATCATTCTGCATCTTCTAAATTCTTCTTGTGGTTCAGTTACCTCATTTTAGAATGATTATATGATAAATACCAATAGCAACATGACAATTGTACTTAGCCTATTGCAGTGCCCTTATTACAGAAACATCTATTCTAAACTCTTCTCTAATATCTTCAGCAATCCGTATGATGGACATTTGGGGAATCACTCTCACTTTTTGTACATTTGGCTGTTTTTATATCTATGACCAATTAAATGTTTTGCATTTTCAAACCAAAATGCTTCATTGAAACGCAGCATATCATATCTAGTAAAATCTAGCATTTCTTAAATATATATGCCTTTTTTATGCAAAAAAAAGGAACAATTTTACTCTGGGATTCTGCGAATTCTCTTTATGCTCATAAATTTTTTAAAAAATAAGTTAATTCTATGAACATTTTAGGAACACTGACCATTTCACTTTGACACCTGATAACTGTTCATTTTAGGAAGTGGAAATAATGGCGATTTCACAAAAAACAAGTTAGAGTGTCATATTCGGCTATGCCGAATCGAATCTTAAATACCCTCCACGAACAAGCTACTTTTTATTAAAACCCATTTAGCTATCTAATTTTTAGATAACTTGACAAAATTTTTGTTTCCGTAGTGGGTACTAACATTTATGCATATGTGGAACTAATTTTGATTAGGTTCATAAAATTTTATATTAATAGGCCAGTTGCAAATATTTTAATATAACGATTTATCTATACACAAACATACTCATGTCGCATTTTATCTGGATATATACACATTTATGTCGAATTTTATCCCGATAACTTTGATTGTCAATGTGCGTTTAAGTAATTTTCGGAAATGATCCTTATATGGGAGTTGTGACCAATTATGGACCGACCAAAAAAAAAATTTCGTATAATTATTTATATGCCAAAAAAAAAGTAGAATATTACTCCAATAGATTTATTAATTAATAAAATATGTGTGTTTAAGTTATTTTCGGAAGTGGACCTTATATAGGAGCTATGACCAATTACGGGTCTCTCCAGAAAAATTTCGTAGAGTGATTCATATGTATGTACACAAAACATATTTGTGTTGAATTTTATCAAGATAGCTTTATTTGACAATGAAATATGTGGGTTTAAATGATTTTCGGAGGAGGGCCTTATATGGGAGATACAACTAATAATGGACCGATCCGAAAAGAAATTTGGTAGAATGATTTGTATGTACACAAAACATATTCAGCCCGAATTTTATCACAAAAGCTTTATTTATCAATGAAATATGTGCGTTTAGGTGATTTTTGGAAGTGGACCTTATATGGGAGCTATGACCAATTGTGGACCGACTGAGATCTACGTTGGTAGTATGATTTCTATTCATATTGCTTTTGTATGTACAGAATTTTGTATTGATGTCGATATATTTGAGGGAGTTATTAACGATAGACTAATTTCCGGGAATATACACCTTTGTATGGGGGCTATGGGAAATATTGGATCAATTGTTATGAGTTTGAACATACTTGATCCCTGGCACAAAAAGATTATGTGTGACAAAATTCATCGAAATATCTTTGGTAGTTTCTGAGAAAACTACTAGAATTGGGAAAAAACTTTATTTTTTTCGAGGTAGTCTGAAATTTTTAATCATAACTTTTTACCTCGTGAACCGGTTCTACTGATTTTCAATACCAAACTGTACCGGATAATAAAGAATGTTTTGGATGAATTTCGTGAATTTTTATTGCTTCGTTTTAACGTGAGCGTGAGGATCAATCATATATATACTTTGTTTGTCTCAGATGAATATTTCTTGGTGTTACAGCCGGAATGCCAAAATTATATATACCCTCTATCACCACTGATGGTGGTGGAGGGTATAAAAAGTTTAGGGCCATACATTTTTAAGATAGCACAGTGGTATAGAAAAAAAAAAGAGGGAAATAATTCGGTAACTTCTAAACGGTTAATCCGATTTTAATGAAATTTGGTATGCACAAAGAGGAGGTGTTGTCGAGTTTAGGTTTTGAATTTGGACCTTATAGGCCAACCAGGGGCCCGGCGGGGGTCCTCAAATTAGGACACCTCGGCTATGTTAAATTTTTAAAACGATCCTATTTCTTCATTTGAGTTCCGATTTAAAAAAAATTTCGTATATAGAATCTCCTCATCGAGCACTATAAAAAATGTAGCAGTAAATTATCTCTTATAGTTTAGGAGATATTCGCATTTGAAAATTTAAATTTTAAAATTTTTACCGTCCTTACTTTAGTTTTTTTGATAATAGCGGGTCCAAATATTCCCGATTTTCGCCATTTTTTCATTCGCTTAACAACAAGTGTATATATCAAGCAGTGAAAGAATTATGTAAAAATCATGACTGAGTCCAAAGTTATAGGCATTTTAATTTAAAAAATTAAAAAAAAGGCGATTTTTTGCCATTTTTTTTTGGGAAAAAGGTATCTTTTTAAGTTATCTAAAAAGTTTCTAAGAAGATGTATATAGAATTTATACTTTTTGGAAAGCTGACTTTACATAAAATACGATAAATGAAACAAAACCTAAAAATTTTTGATACCGAGGGGACCAGGTCCATCCAAAAAAACCCTACTTTTTATGGAAAATTCAATTTTGAGCAAAAATTCTCAAATCGCATAGTCGATATCATATTTTAGTGACCTGTTTTATATGACCCAATATGTTCTTAATCATTTTGTAACGGGTTTCGATAACCCCGCCCCTGGTATCTATATAATAGGCAAAAAACCAAAAAATCCCATTTTTGGGATTTTTTAAAACTTTTTTGGGAATTTCGGGATTTCTAATAAGAAAATTCGAAATTTTTATTTAATTTTGGATTTTGAGTAAAAAAATCTACCTAACTGTAAAATTTCATCAAAAAATATTCAAAAATAAATTTTTATTGCAATTTGAAAAATTTTTATCTTCGCAAAAACTGAATAAAAAACATTTTTTAATTTTTTTTTAAAAAAAGTATTCCGCGAATTATATACAGTTTTGAAAAATAGACAAAATTACCTTTCCATTGATATATAACATGCCTACCTAATTGGACCCACTATTATCAAAAAACTAAAGTAAGGACGGTAAAAATTTTAAAATTTAAATTTTCAAATGCGAATATCTCCTAAACTATAAGAGATAATTTACTGCTTTTTTAAATCGGAACTCAAATGAAGAAATAGGATCGTTTTAAAAATTTAACATAGCCGAGGTGTCCTAATTTGAGGACCCCCCGCCGGGCCCCTGGTTGGCCTATAAGGTCCAAATTCAAAACCTAAACTCGACAACAACTCATCAAAATCGGATTAACCGTTTAGAAGTTACCGAATTATTTCCCTCTTTTTTCCCTATACCACTGTGGATAGTTGGTAAGTGTGCCAATAATTTTGTTCAGGAAAATTGGGTACTTTTTTGAATCTCCATCATTTAATAACAAATATGATAAAGATTTTGTAGTACAAAAAAGTGAATTTTGTGGAGAATCTATTACTCTATCTAGTAAAAATAGCCCTTTATTAAAAATCTAAGTTTAATGTGCTTACTGTGCCAATAATTTCGTTTGTCAGTGTAGACAAACAATGTTAGATATTGTGAAACTTCATCTTAAAAGTCCTGCAGTTTCTGTTTTGCAATATATACTATTAGAGCGTTACAAAAAATGTTGTTAAAACGTTTATTTTATTCTTGTGGTTCTCGAGATATTTGCGTTTCAAAATATCCAATTATTTTTTTCGCATTATAATGCGATGTTTTCTTAATACCGGTGTTAAACCTTTTCCAAGCCAAATTATTGTTAGAAAGTTACCGGTAATTTAAAAAAATTTCGATGAAAAAAGTAGTATTTTGAACATGACCCCAGCGTTAGTTAATATTCGATGACATCAGTATGACGTTCTAAGCGAGCAATCTAATGGTGATTTCTTTTCTGGCATAAATGGTGCATTTATTCTGCCTTTTGCCCTTCTTTGTGTTCTTTTGTTAAAAAAATGTAACTTTGTAAATGTATAACGTGTTCTTTTCAAATAATGTTGCCCTAAAAATCTGAAAATATGTTACATGTTTCACACTGAATTTAATCAAAGGGTTGGAAGTGCAGCACTATAGAAACAGCTGTTCTTGTTATTGTAGCTATATCGAAAAAAACTAAAAAAAAATTACTAAAACCCATGGTAAAAATATTATTATTTTTATACCCTTCACCTTCGTGAGAAGGGTATATATAAGTTTGTCATTCCGTTTGTAATTTCCAAAATATAATTTTCGGACCCCATAAAATATATATATTCTGAATCCTTATAGATAGCGGAGTCGATTAAGCCATGTCCGTCTGTCTGTTGAAATCAGTTTTCTGAAGACCCCAGATATCTTCGGGATCCAAATCTTCAATAATTCTATCAGACATGCTTTCGAGAAGTTTCCTATTTAAAATCAGCAAAATCCGTTCATAAATAACGGAGATATAAGCAAAAATCCGAGACAACCTCTGAAAATTTCATAAAAAATAAACATCAACAACACTGCTTATTCATTGCCTTTGTATTTTGTTTTTGTTTTTTTGAGTACAGTAGTTTTCCGATTTGACGACCATTCATTCTACGAACATCGCATTTAACGAACAAGCTAATTTTTCCTATTGACTACCTTAAATATCGAACAAAACTTGTTTTTTGTACTCTGTTTAACGAACTAATAAAAATATTATTATTTAAATGAAGATAAAATGACATTTATCAAAAATAACAAATAATCTAAGTTGTATCAAAAAACTATACCGTTGTTTTAAGCGGTGCTTTTATACCCAAAACTGTAACACATTCTGGGTTCTTATTAAATTTTAGTTCGATGTAGCTATGTCCGTCCGTCCTTCAGATAATGACTTTAACGCTCAATACTCGCTTAACAATACGAGTACGCCGATGAAATTCGATACAAACATGTTCTATACTAACCGAAATCTCTAACAAATTTTATGGGAATCGGTCCATAATTGACCTTACCCTCCATATCAGGCCCCCTTAAGAAAATTACTTCAACGCTCATTACTCGCTTAAAAATACGAGTATAGCGATGAACTTCGAGAAATAATTTTAAAGCTCATGACTGAATTAAAAATACAGCGATTAAATTCGACACAAATATGGTTTGAGTATATAAGATTCGGAATTATGTGTTTTGTGCTATTTTTATAAAAAAAGATTTAATTTTTATAAAATACATTTAAAAAATATTTTATGTACCTATTTTTAATTATTTTCCTACCAAAAACCCACGTTTTAGTTGGTACTGCATATAACGAACATTTCAATTTTACGAACAGGCCTGACAACATATGGGTTCGTTAAATCGGAAAACTACTATATTTCGTTTCGTATGTTTGGATGGCTGTGTGTTTCATTGCCTTGTGTATATTGTTTTTGTTTCTTGGTTTATTGAATTTCGTATGTTTGGATGTCTGTTGGTTTCATTGCGTTGTGTATTTTGTTTTTGTTTTTTTCTGTATTTCGTTTCGTATGTTTGGATGTCCGTTGGTTTTATTGCCTTGTGTATTTTTTTGTGTGTTTATTTCGTTTAGCGTTGTTGTTGTTCATTATGTTTTGATATTGCTATAATAATGATATAGTCGGGAAAATTTATTTTTAAATACACTATGGTGAAGTGTATATAAGATTCGGCACAGCCGAATATAGCATTCTTACTTGTTTTTCTTTAAAACATTCTTCGTAAAGTTAGCTTTCCGAAAATAATAAATAATATTATTTGAAATTATTTGGATAATAAAAAATATTTTTTCATTTTGTATACAATCATTAGTTTAAAAAAACGCTAAATGGGTTAAAAAACACCTAATAAATAATTGCATAAAGGGCAATGATTTTTGTTCTTCTGTTGGCAACATTTTTTATCAGAAACGAAATCACCATAAGTACTTAGAGTGCAATGTATGCGTAATCCAACATATCATGCACTTTAATTATAACATAGATTACAATTTAAGCAGAGAGTTAGCTGCCATTTTCATGTTGTTTTTTGTTTTTATTTCTTAAAAAAAAAAGACCTAAAGTACCGTTTTATTTTTCTTTTGTATGCTACATGAAAAGAACATTTTTTTTCGTTTCAGTTTAAAGTTCATCTTTTGTAAGTGAAGTTGTGTTTTGTTAAAAAAGTTATTTTATTGTAAAAATTTAAAATAATTATGGTGATCTAAGTGGCAGAAACGGATTTAAAAATTGAGGTATATTTACTTCATACATTCTAGTTTTTATACTGACAATTTCCTCTACATTGTTTACAGGATCTGTAAAGGAAGATGGCCGAAAGTTTCAAAAGAAAATTAAGATTCATTTATTTATCTTCGTTAAAATTGTTTAATTACATTTTTATTGAATTAACTATAATACATGTTTATTATTTGATTATCATTTTTAAATAAACTTGCATAATTTTAAAATAAATATAAAATAATATATATTTTTTCTACAACAAAATCGGAAGACATGTTTAACTTACAAATGCAAACAGGATTGTAATCTACATACATTACATTCTTATTTGCAAGCGTTTATAGGCGTCTCATTAACTTCGCTTAGAACTCCACACAATATGTAAGTGAAATTTTAATTTGTCTTAATGATATTGTGGCTTACATTCTAAGCGTTAGCACATCGATGAGGCAGCTTAGGACATTTTTATGTTAAATCTAAGTGGATGAATAAGTGAAAGCATCACCACTGATTGTCACGTGATATCACTTAGATAAGCAAGTACATAATGTGCATTTTTACCGCTGTCCCTCTCCGATTACGATGAATTTTGGTACACAGATTCTTCGTGTAAATACGAAATTTAAAGTTTTCCAAAATGTCTAAATTTGTTACGGTTTAGATTTTATCGAGGTTCAAAGTTCATATTTTTTTAAGACTTTTTTCAACAATAATTAAATTTGACATCGTATATTTTCTAAACTATATACCCGATTTTAACAGTTGTGTGAAAAAAGGGTGAGTTTCTTTACTTAAATGGCCGTAACTCAGACATTTGACCGTAAATTTTATAAAATATCTAAACTTATAAGTATAGTAATTTATAATTTTATAAATTTTAAATTAATTAACAATTTCTATTAGCAATAATTATCAATTACTTTATTTACTTTTGTCAAATTTAAACACAAAAACATACAATATACTAAAACAAATTGCATACAATAACAAAGTCTTACTGAACAAACAACCCATCAAGTTTTATTGTTCAGTCGGCTTGATTTGTACTAACCAGTCAAACTAATAGTTTTGTTTACGTCCCTTAGTAAGAAAACGAAACCAAGAACTAAGCAATACGTAAGCAGCACACGCAAAACTGTTTTTACTGTTCAGTTGTCGTATTCAGTTCGGTTGAGTGTGTGTGGCTGCTGAAGAAAAACAAAACCACTTGCAAGTTATTGCAGCAATGTGTTGACACAGTTGACTGACTTCAGTTAGCTTGTGAGGGAAAAATAAATTCTTGAACTTTCTTCAGTTCAGTCGACTTTTAAAAAAATAAAACTAAAAACTAAATATTAAACCCTGCTCTTTTTCACATCTTTTGCTCTTAAAAAGTAACTAAACGAAGTGAGCTTATCAATGTGTAATATTAAAAATTGTCCTTGAGTGAAGGATATCTCAAAAAAGGTACCTACTGTCATGAAAAAAATATAAAAAAAAAATCTGAATTGGATAGTGATGGAAACTCAAGAAAATCATCGTTTAGTAAAATTACTCACATTATTTCCATACAAATTTAAAAATGTATAAATTTTTGTTAATAAACTATTTATTTTTTGTTTGGAATTTTTCAGAATGTCATTGAGTTCATCAAGAAATAAAATTATAAATTTTTAAATTTGCATGGAAGTGATGTGGATTATTTTGCAAAAAGTTGATTTACTTGAGATACCCTCATTGTCCCAGCTTTTTTTTTGGTGAAAGAATAAAGAATATGGAAGATACCCTTTTTGAGATATCCTTGACTGAATGACGTTTTTTTTAATAAAATATGGTCAAACTAAAAGACAAAGGATTAGGGCCTAAAACGATTAAAATAGGATAAGTAGTTTAAAAAATATACGATCTCAAAGTTAATGCTTGTTTGAAAAAAATCTTAAAAAATGTGAACTTTGAACCTCGATAAAATCTAAACCCTAAGCCTGTTCTATAATTTTCAAAATGACCCTTACATATGCATTCATTGTAATTTTAAAATATTGATAATATGTATTGACTGCATTTATTAAGAACAAAATCTTCAAAAAAATACACTTTTTGAAATTTTGATCTAAAAACAAGTAAGAGTGCTATATTCGGCTGTGCCGAATCTTATATACCCTTCACCACAGTGTATTTAAAAATTAATTTTCCCGACTATATCATTATTATAGAAATAGCAAAACATAATGAACAACAACGCTAAACGAAATAAACACACAAAAAAAATACACAAGGCTGTAAAATCAACAGATATCCAAACATACGAAACGAAATACAGAAAAAAAACAAAAACAAAATACACAACGCAATGAAACCAACAGACATCCAAACATACGAAATTCAATACATCAAGAAAACAAAAACAATATACACAAGGCAATGAAACACACGAAACGAAATACTAAAAAAAAACAAAAACAAAATACAAAGGCAATGAATAAGCAGTGTTGTTGTTGTTTATTTTTTATGAAATTTTCAGAGGTTGTCTCGGATTTTTGCTTATATCTCCGTTGTTTATGAAAGCATGTCTGATAGAATTATTGAAGATTTGGATACCGAAGATATCTGGGGTCTTCAGAAAACTGAACAGACAGACAGATGGACATGGCTTAATCGACTCCGCTATCTATAAGGATTCAGAATATATATACTTTATGGGGTCGGAAAATTATATTTTGAAAATTACAAACGGAATGACAAACTTATATATACCCTTCTCACGAAAGATGAAGGGTATAAAAATATTTAGGCTTTTACATTATTATATTTAAATTTGAAGAATAAATTAAGTTTTTTTTTTACTATTTTGTAATACAGAACTAGTCCAAGTACAAAATACAATAGACTAATGCTTCTCCTTAAATATTTTTTCAGCCAAAATTTAACGAAATCACATTTTATTTTAGAGTTTTGTGTTTTCGTTGGACAAATTAGGACATTTTTTAAAAGTTTAAAATAATCGAAAAATAGAAAATAAATTTTCGAATATGCATCTGAAAAAATCGTGTGTTTTCTGTCTATTACTTGAAATTTGTTATATTACATTTAAAGGCATTTTTATTAAAAATAAGGTAAAATTAATCTATTCTATTTACTATATAAAAATTTATTTTCAATTAACCTTTTTATAAGAAATAGGCTCAGCAAAACGTTTAAATGAAACGGAAAGGAATTTAATAGATGCGCTGAAAAAAGTCATTTAAATAAAGAGGTTACTCGAATTATAAAGCGTTCTGAGGGAGTCATTAGAAATTACCTTAAAAAGGCAAAAAATTATTGAATAAAAGAAAAAACTAAAGGCAATAGCATATCTTTCCTGTAGAGAAATCAAAGATAAAATTGAACTGCCAGAAACTCTCCGAACCATAGCACGAGTTTTAAATGGAACGTCGTCTTTACATTGGTAAAAGACAAGTGGAAAAAACATATAGGTATTTTATGATTAAAAGAAGTTCAACTTGGACGGTCCGGACTACTATAGTTGCTATTGGCACGATCTAAGCAAACTTGATGTAGTAAGATCGAAGAGAAATTTCGGCTGAGGAAGTCTTATGGTCTCCTACGATTTTAAACTACCAATTTGCTTTATATCTGCAAAAATTTATTCTGAAATGTACACAGAACTTCTAGAAGAGGTTCTCTTAACACAATTAGATGAATATCCTGATAAAAATTATGTATTTCAACAGGATAATGCAGCAATTTATGTGTATAGGCTCAGCAAAGCTTGGTTTTCGGATAAAAATATAAAGGTTCTCGGATGGCCAGCATGCATTATCCTATTGAAAATCGTAGGGGCATTCTTGCATTCAAGGTTTACGAAAAAGGAAGGCAGTTTTCCAGCGTTAATGACCTTAAATATACCATAAAGGAATGTTAACAGGATATTGAAATAAAAGCATTCAAAATTTGGTGGAGTCGATGCCAAACCGGATTTTACGGTAATATAGAATAAAGGCCACATTAATATTATTTTAATATCCTCCACCTTCACAAAAATTGTAAAACTCTAGGTCTTCATTTCGAAACGTAATCCGTTTTGAAAGTTTGAAAATAAACGTGTGTCACTAACTAACTTTTTCATCTTAGTTTTGTTTTTTTTTTTGTCCATAACTTGAAGCTATTTGACAATATTGGTTATTGTACTAACTAAAGACACTTAGGAGATAAAGTTTTTATAAGCTGATCCGTGAGGCATTGCTTTACGTATTAGAACTTAGTTGTTGAAATTTGTCACCAGGTTTTTTTCAATTTTGATTTTTTTACTGTTTTTTTGACTGACGCCCCGTAATACAATACAGAAATATGGAATACATCTCGTTGATGTGCCCTGAATAGTAGATGGGTACAACAGCCAAAAAATTAGAAAACTTGAACGTAATTTTTTAAAAATATCACTTTTTGCACTTATATAGGAAATAACTTGAATTATTGCGTAAATTGAGTTTTTTGTTATTTTGAAATATAAAATCGGAGGAGCATGCAAAAATACTCGAATGCAAAAATTTTATGAACTTTTTAAAAATTTTTCGAAATTCCATTTTTGTATTTTTGTGGTTTTATATATCAAACAACGACTTATGCAAACATTTAATGAATAGAAATAAAGATGATGAAAAACACAATGGATTGGGATCACAAACGTATTTAAAATGTCCTTGTAAGCTAAAGAGATGTCACTTTTATCTAAACACATTTTGCCCAGGCACATCATGGACGATGCTCAAAATACGTCAAAATTATCACCATTAGCAAGTTTTCTTAATACTTTAATGTATAACTGGGTCGCATCAAAAAATTAAAATAATTGTAGGTTTTGTGGGCGGAATAAAATGTACCTAGTTTCAAAAAGCATCACTCTATAAATATTTAATTCCTTTAAATTATAGTTTTTTAATTGCATTCCCTTATAAATAAAGCTTGTAGAATTCAGATATTAACGGGTTCTTCTTAAATTTTACTAATTCGCAATTTTCCAAAAACTAAAACCAACAAGTTAAAAAAATACTGAAATGAAATTTCTTACTGTGTATTTTTAAAATTTTTGAATATAAATCTTATGGTATGTATTTCAAGCGCTGAATTTGAATTATTTTTACAATTTTGTGCAATTTTTTTCAAATATAACAATATATTTAAATAAAATTTTTAAGAATTTTTTTAAATATTTAGGTGAAACCCGCTATAACTTTTGCGCCCCTCGATCAAAATGATTAACGCAAACGGATTCATCACGTGTTAGGGTCTGTTTATATTCACACAAAATATTTTGAATATGCGATCAACAAAATTTTGGATTTTTTTTTCCGACCCTATAAAGTATATATATTCTGGATCCTTATAGAGCAGAGTCGAATAAGCCATGTCCGTCTGTCTGTCGGTCTGTGTGTCAGCTGAAATCAATTTTCAGAAGACCCTAGATATTTTCAGCATAAATCTTCAATAATTCTGTCCGACATGCTTTCGAGAAGTTTCCTATTTAAAATTAGCAGAATCCACTCAAAATAACGGAGATATGAGCATAAATTTTAGACAACCTCTGAAAATTTAATAAAAAAAGAGAATGTTAGTGCATGCTTTGAAAAAAAAACCAACAACAACATTGCTTACCAAAAAAGCGTATGTGTGGTTTTAGGTTGGTTTTTTCGCTTTGCGTATTTTGTTGTTTTATGATTTGTTATGCTAAAGTAACGGTAGAGTTGGAAAATATAAAATAAATTGAAATGTTAAAGAATTATTTTAAACACACTAAGGCGAAGGGTACGTAAGATTTGGCAAAGGCGAATATTGAAGTCTTACTTGTTTTACTTAATTTTATAATGATTTTTTAATTTTTGTTAACATAGTTGTATATGCGTACAAACGAATGGCTAGTGATTTTTTTTTTATTTCGTATTGAAAAAATTGGAAAAAATAATTGCTCAACCGAAACGTACAAAATTTAGGTAGTTCTTGAAAATATATAAAATTATCTCTCTATAGTGTATACACTGCAGCTCCCTTTTGTGAAAAAGATAATCGAGTAATTATATTATCAAAATTTTAAGTGTTAAAATAGTACTAGCACCTATTGGATAGCTGGCCAGACACAGACTTTTTCAGCTTTATCGGTCCAAAACTGCCGGAGTTAGAGGAGATCAAAGTTGAACATTTTGATCATACAGGGTTTTTTTTTTTTCAAATGAGTGTAATTTTTCACCTATTGGTCCTAGCAAAAATTGTCCAAAGGAGTTTAAATAGCTATTTCTTCACTGTTTCCAAAAAGAATTTTTCAAAATACTCCCTTTATACTTTTGTACCCACTGGGTTTGTGCTGATGTTTGTAACACAATAAAATATTCGTCCTATACCCACCTTAAAGTATACCAATCCGTCCGTCCGTCCGGCTTTCTGTCCATGTAAACCTTGTGCGCAAGGTACAGTTCGCATCTTTCAATATAATTGGATGAAATTTGGCATACACGCTTTTTTGACACAAGGACGAAGCATAATGAAAATGTTTAAAATGGGGCCATTATTTCACCTAGCCCCCATACAATAAAACCCCCCGAAAGGGACATTGAGCTCATAATTATGTTAAACATACATACAACTAAGTTTTATATAAGCCTCATTTCACACTAGCTCCTATACAAAGTCCCACTCAGAAAATGACTTGAATGTCCAAAATTCACTTATAAACACTAATATTGCTATTAAATTCAGCCCAAATAAATATTATATAAATATAAATCATTCACAAAATTTTATCGGGATCAGTCCATATTTGCCCCTAACCCCCATAAAAACCCTCTTTCAGAAAATTAGGCAGTAAGAGGTATTATTAAATAATGTAAGATAATAAAGTGATATACGAACATATTCATTCATTGACTTAAACAGTTAAACTACTACTTTTCTTTGTTGGTAAGTTTCGGGCTCCAGAAATATATGGATCTGAACTAGGTAGGTAGGTAATCTAAATTGTTTTTAGCTTCAGCTGCATACTCCGATTAGAATTTTGTGTACTGATGGAGGGAGTTTTCTGGCTGTCCCTACAGCATATTCCTCCAACTTTGCGGCATCAATTTCAAATTTAATTTTAGATATTGTTGTTCTTTCTGGAGACTTGAAAAATTCCTTAGTAGGACGATCACGCTTTTAACTAGGTGCTGGTAGTCCTTTTCCAAGAGATTTTGCTTCTAACTGAATAGTTTCAAGACATTCAAATCATTTTTTATGGTCCTTCAGAATAATTAATTTACTTATTTTTAGTCCAAAGTTTACAATTTTTTATTATTTTTCGTAGGATGACTGTCATCCATATGCATATGAAAATAAGCAAAAACCAGCGATCACAATAATGTTTAATTTAAAGGGGGATTTAAAATCTACAATTTGATATATAATAAGTTGAGGGCAGATAAGGGCCAAATAACTAAAAGTGTGCGTGAAAAATTAGTTTTTAAGAAACCTGTGTTTTGAAAAGGACAAAAAAGTATTATTCAGGGATTTTTTAATGGGCTTAAATTTTTGAAGACTTTTGCAATAACACAAAAAATTTTTTTGATTAAACTTAAGTTTTCTTATATGACTTTGCAACCATATATATGCAATGTGAACATAGGTAAGCGATAAAATTCTACACATACAAGTTTTATGCGAATCTATCCAGCGGGAAAAAATTCTGGAACTTCGAATTGTAGGCCTTTTAAAAGACATATTTACACATTATAAAAGATGCCATACTAATTCCTCATTGCCTTCTCGCAGAAGATATTCCGGAAGCACTTTGCTTCCCCTTCTAAAAAGATTCATGCAAATCAAAAATTGCATTGCAAAACAACATCTAGCAAACAATCACATACATAAAATTCAAACATGATTGGGTTTGTTATTATCTATATACATATATTGTTCCTCTCTATAAAATTTATTTTGCTCTCTTGAAAACAGACGAAGGTAAAAAATGTTCAAATAAAATTTAGTATTTTATAAATATATGGAGTAAAGTAGTTTTTTAATACTTAAAGTACTTAAATGACTCTTTGAAGCTAATAGTTTAGGTTAAAATTAGTATTTTCAAAACATCATCCCTAATAATCCTCTTATTGGCATGCTTCCGAGGGATTTGTAGAATAGGAAATTATATTGAAAATCATAAGAACTTATTCAAAATCATTTATCAACGATTTTTATGTCTAAATTTTTATGAAAATTTGTTTTATAAAACTTTGATTCTAAAAAGCCTTCACCTGAAGATCTTCTAATATGCACTCAACAAACGACCCTCTTATATACTTTCAGTTATTGGTCTTCTTACAAGTCTTCGACGGAAAACCGTCTAATAGGCCTTCTTAAGTAGACCTTCTATCATACCTCTTATAGTAGCGAGAAGGACTTGGCTGCCTCCTTATAATTGTCATATTCCAAATATAAAATTTTAAGGTTTTTCATAAAAATAAAAAAAATTATGCACAACATTATCAAGTATTGTTGTATACTGTTAAACGCTGATTCAAACACCTTTTAAAGGATAAATGTTAAAATTTTAAAAAATATTTAAAAGGGCCTTTTGTAAAAGCTCACGAATATTCAAAATAATTTGGGAACCAACATAAAATAAAAAAAATGATTTTTCAAGTTGGTAAAATTTTCTTCTAAACATGTAAAAACTGTCTAGCACACTAAAATATTTTGGGTAACATCATTTGACATAACAATGATATTTTAAGAAAAACCTTTTGTGAAACTTTTTTGTGAATCGGTCTAATGTGTATGTTGTGTTTTAATTATAGGTATTTAAGATTCAAACAAATACAACATTTTTACTTGTTTTTAATTAAAAGCTGGAAAAATCTTTATATAAAAAATTCTTAAAAATATTCGACCAAAAAAATCGATTATTGGGACCGATTAATCGACTTAAAAATGGAAACTAAAACAGTTGATTGAAAAAAAAAACGAAAATCGATTATTGGCTTTTCATACCATTCACTAGTAGTCTAAATGGATATACCTACATAATTATAATTTTTATGATTTTTGAAAGGAAGAGCTTTACCTGAGTCATCTGCATAGCTGTGAGGGAAGTGGGATGGTGTTTGGGCAACTTCATATTATGAAACATGTGAGCCTAACTTTTTTATATCTAAATGAACTCTAATAATTATAAAGCCATATTTGAAATCACCTTTTCACATCTTTCTAACATCCGTGGACATTTGTACAAGATAATACCCCGGTTCATATCGCTAGGGCCGTAAAAGAATGGATTCGTAGCCAGTGGCATCCATACTCACTTGACCAATTTATTATTCAAAATGTTTGGGATATTCTTCATTGTAAAGTGTATAAAGCTTGGCCCGAAATTTCCTTGCAATTAATTGAGAATCTTTATTACTCTCTCTCTCTCTAGAGAGTAATAAATTCGAATTTTGTTGTTTTTGTCAATATTGTTGTTGTTTTGTAAATACTAACCGATACTAAAAATCGGTTATTAAGTATTGCACTAATTTTTGTCTTTCTAGTGATATATAAGACATCATTTTGCAATTAAAAATTTTAATGGAACTAATTAGTCTATTATTTTTTTGCAAAAAATTTATTTGAATGTTTAAAGCAAGGCATACACGATACAAGGTTGTTTACGAAATGTCAAAGTGTGTAGGGCAAGGCGAATTCAGATAAGGTGGTGGCAGTTCGGCAACAACAAAATTTTCCATGTAATTTGTTTTTGCATTTGGTACGCACTGATGTCAAAAACAATAATTCCGGCGAATTCATTTAATGAAAATATTTTGTGAAATTTTTATATTTTATAAAAAAATTCGCATAAAAATACTTAAATTTGTGAAGATAATATACCCTGAGTGGAATAATGTTTGTTCCAAATGAAAAATTCTACTCCGGCAGATTAATTTTACAAAACTTAAGTTTTTGTCCAAAATTATGTAAAATTAATATTTTTGTGAAAAGAAAACATAAAAATTTAAAACTTTATGGAAAAAGTATATACCGAATGAAAGAATATTTGTTGTGAATGAAAAATTCTACTCCGGCGGAGTAATTTTTAAGATTTACACGTTGTAGTCAGATGTCGCCGGACGGATAAATACCTCATATGGGTTTTGTTATAAAATGCGTTCCGGAACAGAATTTTGTTAGTTAATCACATTATATACACAGTGTAAATATAAAACAATTTATTAATTTTTCTTTTAGATCTCAAAATTTGACCATAATGTAGAAGACTCGGTCGGGTAAATACCTCATGTGTGTTTTTTATATAAAGTGTTCCGGAACAGAATTTTTTTAGTTAATCGCGTTATCTACAAAGTGGAAATATAAAACATAAAACAATATTGTTTAATTTGTTAACATTTAATACAAAAAATATTATTGTTATATTAAGTTGGTACATGCTATATTAATTGGTAGAATTATTCATTAATTATATAAGAAAAATATTCGTTTACAAAATGCTTGGTATTTTCAGATTTTTTACATAAATTATTATATAAATAAATACCAACGAAGTTTTTCTCTATTTTAACGGAAATTTTTAAATATAAAAATGTAAACAATAACAAACTCTGACATCAGTGCGTACCAGTCAAGTGAAAAAAAAATAAATTTGTTTTTTGTTTTAAGTAATGTATATTACTTACTAAAAAATTATAAGAAAATTTTCCATTTTTTTTGTTAAATATGAATTAAATACCCAGAAAGAAATTCATACTAGATTTGAATTGGCAAAAACTAGGGATGCCAATCCCAAAATCCCGGTATTTTTCGGGATTAGTAAATCCCGGGATTTGCAAAATAAATCCCGTAAAAAACCGGTTTTTCGTACCTTTAGGCACTTATAAGTCAGTAACTTAGTTAAATCTGGACCGATTTTAAGTTTCTCCACGGATTTAGAAAGCAGAAGCTGAGGCCTTTATAATGACATATGTATATTTTAAGTTTAAGTAACCTGGAGAGATATGTGTGAATGTCATCAGCAAACATATTTTTTATTTAGCTTTTGTACCGTTGTACAAGTTTGGAGATGTTTTTTGAAAGTATTTTATATAGGAAGCGTACTATTTATTAATTGATTAGAAAACCCTGTCTATTTATGAGAAAAACGCAACTTTGTTTTTTAAAAATCCGTTAGCAGTTGGCGACGTTATTGATCTTTTTCTTAATACAAAATTGTTCATAAACTGATTTTCTGAAGGATGAATAGGGTTAAATATGGACCGATCCTCGAAAAATTTGGTGGAAGGATTTATGTTTATATAAGTTATTTATGCTGAATTTCATCGGGATATTAATATTAAGAGGATAATTATGGAATTGAAGTAATTTTCCGAAGGAGGATTTGTATGGGGACTAGGGTCAAATAAGACCGTATTGTCTAAAGAATCAGCAGTATCACTAAAGATTACAGCAAACTCATTTTTACCGATTTTTGTATTGTTTGGACCTTATTTGACCTTAGTCCCCATGCAAATTCTCCTTAAGAAAGTGACTTTAATTCCATAATTCTCTTAATTACATCAATATCAGCTTAAATAACTTTTATATAAATCTAAATCCTTCCTCTAAATTGTAGGAAGATCGGACCTTATTTAGCTCTATCCCCCATATAAAGCATATTTCGGAAAATCAGTTTTGAAAAAATTTTGTATTTAGATAAAGATCAATAACATCGTGAATTACTAACGAATTTTTAAAAACAAAGTTGCGTTTTACTCATGAATAAACATGGGTTTCTAATCAGTTAATAAATAGTACGGTTTTTTCAAACGGTTAATTTCAAAAAACATCTCCAAACTTGGACAACGGTGCAAAACTAAAATAAACAAGTAAGAAATTATAGTCAGGCGAGGCCGACCATATAATACCCTACACCTGTTACAAAAAATGTGATTTAGTTTTCATAATAAGGCATTTGAGTTGAATTGTACCTTGCCTCAGACATACTTAAGCCATTTATTGTTGAATAAAATTGTGGACATTTAAGTCGAATTTTGAAGGGGGCTTTGAATAGGGGCTATCTATGGTCAAATGAGACCCTATAATTAAAAAATTCATGAGGGTCATCAAGGCTAGTATAGAACTTGGTTTTGCAGCTTTTTGTCGAGATACGAGTATTTTAAACATAATTATGAACTTTAAAGCCCTATTCGTCCGGTTCATTTGTATGGGGGCTATGTGAAATAATGGACCGATGTTAACCATTTCCAAAAGGCTTCGTCTCCGGTAGCTGTTACAAAAAAATGTTACCTTGCCTCAGATATACTTAAGCCATTTATTGTTGAATAAAATTGTGGACATTTAAGTCTAATTTTGAAGGGGGCTTTGAATAGGGGCTATGGTCAAATGAGACCCTATAATTAAAAAATTCATGAGGGTCATAAAGGCTAGTATAGAACTTGGGTTTGCAGCTTTTTGTCGAGATACGAGTATATTTAACTTAATTATGAACTTTAAAGCCCTATTAGTCCGGTTCAGTTGTATGGGGGCTAGGTGAAATAATAGACCGATGTTAACCATTTTCAACAGGCTTCGTCTCCGCTACCATAGAAGATCGTGTGCCAATTGAATTATCTTCAAAATTGCGACCTGTAGTTTGATTACAAGGTTTACAAGCCCTATTCAGAGGTTCAGTTGTATGGGGGCTAGGTGAAATAATGGACCGATCGTAACCATTTTCAATAGGCTTCGTCCCTGGGACAATAGAAGATCATGTACCAAATTTCATTGAATTATCTTCAAAATTTCGACCTGTAGTTTGATTACAAGGTTTACATGGACGGACATAGCTAAATCGACTCAGAAAATGATTCTAAGCCGATTGGTATACTTTAAGGTGGGTATAGGACCAATATTATTGTGTGTTACAAACATCAGCACAAACCCAATATACCCTCCCCACTAAAGTGGTGTAGGGTATAAAAATATGTTTGCGGATGAAATTCACACATATCTCTCCAGGTTACTTAAACGTTATATATGTAATTATAAAGGCCTCAGCTTCTACTTTCTAAATCCGTGGATAAACTTGAAATCGGATTCAGATTCAACTAAGTTAATGACTTATAAGTGCTTAAAGGTACGAAAACCCGGTTTTTTACTATCGGACAAAATAAAGTGCAAAAGTGCTCATGCTACATTATTTCAGCGAAAAATCTGTTAAATGATTATTGATTATGGATTTTTTTAAATTCTTTTTATATATACAATGCTACAACAAAACAATAAAATAAATTTATTCCACCTAAAATTTATCTGTATAACATCTAAAATTAAAGTAAATTCACTTTTTGTCGGACAAAATAAAGTGTAAATTTTATATATCATTATTTAAATTTCTTGTATATTAAATTTTTTTTATCTATTTGGGTTCTGATTTGAATATCTGGATCTACTTAAGCCATTTTTGTAATTGTCTTACCATATTACTCCCCTTGCTTTCCCCCATACGATTATTTTCAGAAGAAGTCCGTTTTTGTTCGCCATTTAAGCAGATTTTTTTTATCAATTGTGGTCAAGGTTATTGAAGGATTGAAGGTATGGGTCAGTTGACTCTTCGTATGTGTCCAATTTTTAACGTTAGGTGTGGGGAACCTAGGTGAAATTTATTCAAAAAGCTCCAGTGAACACTATGTGAGCATATTACAGTCAAATCTTAAGATCAGTGCCTTCGAAATGGACTTGGGCAATTTTATATCTCGGCAAGATAATAAGCTTAAGCACTTGATAAAGTTAAAAAATAACATTACTGTAGGAAAAATCACTGAAAAATTTAAATAAGTTGCTAAGAGCTCCGCCCTAAATGCAATAGATTAGTTTTGGACCACAATTGATCAAAAAATTCCGATGAAATAGTGATCAAAAACGGATTTCTTGTGAAAATAATCATATGGGGAAAGCAAGGGGAATGGAAGGCGATTGCGAATAATAATGGTGAAAAAATTACCAAAATGGCTTAAGTAGATCCAAATATTAAAATCAGAAACAAAATAGATAAAAAATTTTGATATACTAGAAATTTAAATAATGATATATAAAATTTACACTTTATTTTGTCCGACATAAAAGTAAATTTACTTTAATTTTAGATGTTATACAGAAAAATTTTAAGTACAATAATTTAGTTTTATTGCTATTTTTGTAGCATTTTATATTAACTAAATGATTTTGAAAAAAATTTTCATATTCAATAATCATTTAACCGGTTTTTACATTAAAATCCTTATAAGCGTTCGGAAAAATTGGCGAACTTGCAATAATTTGCGTGGCAGTTTTTTTTTTATTTATATTGCTTTTAGGGTAGCAAAGCACACTGGGTATAGCTAGTTTATTATAAAAAAAGAAAAATTTTACAATTAAATTGCAATTATAAGCACACGTTACCACCTTCACTCAAAATTTATTGTTACAAAATAAAATTGAAGAGATTGTTTTCAAAATTGTAACATTTTCGTGCAATATACGCAACTTGATTGTAAGCGAAGTTGTTTAAAGGGTCGCATCATGCCTGCCTGTGTGATAATAATATAATATGATGTAATATAATTGAGTAAATTGCATTTTTGTGATTACCTTCAAACTGTCCTGGAAACTTGAAGCTTGATACTGGGCATATTTCGCAATAGTTGTGTGTGATCTATGAGAAATGCAAGCCCAAACACGTTTGGCTTGTGTTGTGTCCCAATTTTCATCAGGAGGTTGATGTACTTGAGTTCTTACTTCAACACTGTGGTCTGGATTAGCTTCGACTAACGTTTTTGTTGAAAACAGTCCTAAGTCCAATTTTAAAGCGCCAGCAAGACCACGAACAACAGCAATTGGATGTTTTAAGCAAAATTCCTGAAGTTGTGGGCTGAATGCATGTTTTTTATTCTCCAGATGTACAGATGGTGTTGGAGGTAATAATTGTTCTCGGGTAAGACGTTGTGGTGGACAGTCTGGTGGAGAAGGGAGAGGAGCATTTATATTAAGAATTGAACACTTAGGCGGTGGATCATCAAGTGATAAATTTTTTACAGATGTCAGTATTTGGTTTGAATCCATTTGAATATGAAATTCAGAATCTTCAAAGCATTCATCGTCAACATTTACTTCATTTGCTGTAACTTCTGAAGCATAACTTGCACGTTTTGTTGAAAGCGTTTCATTATCACTACCCAGTTTATTTGCAGTATTTGTAAACGTTAAAATTCTATTAGTATCTCGATCATCATCTCTGCTAATAATATTTTCGTTTCTTAGAGATTTTAAAATATCATCTGTAAAGGTCGAAGCTATATCTTTCTCAGATAATATATCCTGAAGTTCTTGATCGCTGACACCTAAAAAAATACATATATGCATATTACTGTTTATTATATTTTATAACTAGATGCATGCATCTAGTAAAAAAAATATGTATATTAAGGCTCCTTATTAGATTTTAAGAGAATCTAACTGGTCCGTCTGTGGGTCAAGGCCGCGTCAATAAATCCGTGACTGATCGAGTAACAGAGATCATGTTAATTGTCAATTGACTACCAACAACAGCTGCGTCATTTAGTTTGTGTTTGACAGGCATTGATTACAGACTTGAGGATGAAATAAAAAAATGTTTTTTGTTAAAGAAAAATAAACAATCACTCAAACATAGGCTAAGCTAGACCATCCATTTCAATGATAAAATGTGGTTTAAGAAAGTTTTGGATCTACAAGTATAAAGATATCGAACATTATTTTTAAGGTATGTACACCTCAAACTGTTGAAAATTCACGATACGATGTTAGTCACTCAAAGATTGAAATTACTAGAGATTGTAAGATGAGTGCCGTATTTGCTCACAACCATGAACACTCTCATGTGAAATTTCCATGGAAAAAATCCATTATTTAGGTGACTAATTTATGTTTCCCAACCGGAATAAAAGGCTCGGCGGAAATTTTTGATTTGACTCCAACGAAGAAATCTCGAAAAAATATATATTTTGATGACAAATAAATCGATAAATCTTATTTTTTGAAAGGGTATAGACCTCGAAGGCTGAATGAAACACCGGTTTGTGCATAAAAAATAATTTTAGTTGTAAACTAACTCCAACTCTTTCGAAAGAGAATGTTACTACAGACCATCAACTTGATGTCATAAATATGATGGTAAAAATGATCCGAAATCATGTCTTAATTGCACGAAATATTGGAGGTTAAAGGTCAAAATAAACAATTTTTTAGATATGTATATTTGCCTTCTAATGCATCCTATGGATTTAGAAGTCATTACAAAATTTGTGGATAATCAAATTTACAGCATTTTTGTTAAAGATAATTTTTTCATATAATCAGCATTATAGTAATTTTTCGTTCATTTGAGATGTTTTTCTAATCTCAATATATTTTGTACTACAAACGTCATCGTGAAAATTTAGTAATGAAAGCATATAATTATTTAATTAAATTTTTCGTATCTAAGATGATTTATAACCCATAGTGCGATCATTTGTAACCTAAATTTTTTACATCGCAATGACAATAATAATTTGCCTATTTAAAAAAAGTAAATAAGAAAAACAAAATATCCCTTTTAAAATATTCCAGGATAAGACATTTTCAATTTTTTGGCCCTTTTGCCAGGACGTCATGTAATTTTTATGAAATGTAAATAACGAATAATCGAAGTCCTGTCGAACGAAACCTCATTTGTTAAAATCGGATAACGGGTTCCAAAGTTATTCAGTCTTCAAAGTTTTGCAAAACTACCCGACATACACATGTTTAGAGACCCATAAAGTATGAACCGTATAAGTTATGGATCCAATTTATACGTCATATAAACCACATTTAAGAGTAGAATTTATGCCGTGTGTTTTAAAATAAGTAAGTCTATAAAATGAAATTTTTTATAAATATTTATGTTTTTTTGCTATTTTTAAAGTGAAAATGTACAATTGGGCCACTGATGGCCTCTAAGCGACCATATGCCAAAGATACTCTGAAATCTTCTCAGTAACACCAAAATTAAAATGTTTGCCTATTTTGTCTATGGTATGAAAATATTTATATAATTATTGAATGCGAAATGAATTGATTTAAGTAATAAGTGAAATAGTAGAAATTAGTAAAATAATGACTGGACGTGCTATTGATTGATGCATTATTGGTCTTACATTCCAGTAATTAAGTTTTGCAAGAATATTAGACGGAATCTGTTTGAACGGAAAAATTCCTGATAAGAAGAGTAACTCTGATTAGGGTTTGGTATCACTTGAAAGGTTTTTAAAGCCTAGTACACCACATATTATCATGTTGGCGATTTTTAGTGACAAAATATAGGAAATAAAACTGATCTTCGTATAATTCCCTAACCCTATGTAACTGTAAAAAGAACTTTCTCTAAAAAATTAAAAAATCTTCCAGAAGATGCATTAAATTTGGTCTTTTGCGAAAGTAATTACGATATGCAGTTAATCAACTAAGTTTTTTGCCTACCTTTTTTTAAGAGAATTTAGTTTTTTGTTCATAAATAAAATTTGAAAACACAGGTAAAAAGTAAAGTTGTAGCAGTTTTTATTTAGCTTTTTTTTATAATTGCCATAGGAAATGAGTTCTTTTACACATTTTAATACATTTATAGTCCTGTCAAATCCAGGTTAACGCGAAAAAGAATGTAATAAAAATATGTAAATAAAATTTTGAAAAATTTAGTTTTGAAAATTTTGCAAAAAAATAGCATTAAGTGCAACTTTTTCTTATTTTACTTCGTATCTAGAGGACTTACTCTATCCATCGATACCCATAATTTATACATTTAAACATTGTAGTTGTGGCCTCCGGTAGGTTAGTGGTTAGTGTTCTAGTCTGGTAGATCGGAGGTGGTGGGTTCGATTCCCACCTGAGGCACTGGTTAAGGAGCGCACAACAGGCCCGATAGAGGCCTAGGTGTATTTCTTCGGATTTGATGTATATATATCTTCCTCCCAAACTAACTATCTAACTAAACATTGTTGTTTCGATCGGGGAGACCCCACTGTGTAATGTGTTTAAAAAAAGATTAATTTTATGAAATTTCAATTTATTTAATTTTTCCCAATCCTATCATTACTTCACAAAAAAAAAAACAAACATAATATGTACACAAAACAATAAAACCAACACACATCCAAACATACGTTTTTCTCCAATACGCAAAGTTATATTTTTATTATCAAAGCATGCAAAAAATTTTATGTTTTTGGTGAAATTTTCAGAGGTTTTCTTGGATTTTTGTTCATACCTCCGTTATTTATGCACTTTCTCACGAAGGTGAAGGGTATAAAATAAATAGGACACAAAATTAAAACAGTCTTTTTTGGTCGATTAATTTTGGAATTACCCTATTGTAAAGTATTGCAAAAAGCGACAAATTTGACAAAAAAGTAACATATTTATTTATTAAAAACAATTATGAAATTTATTATTCTCAACTTTTTTCTGGATATTTTGGTTATTTGACTTCTCATTTAAGGTGAAGTTAAATAGGTGCAAAATTTAGATCACAAAAGTAATTGGCTTAATGATATTAACAAAATTTAAGAAAATTTTACCTGTGTGAATCAGAGATGTGCATGAGATGATTCACTATTGATTCCTATTCGTATTATCTTTGCTTTTGTTTTGCTTCTAATCATCAGCTTATCTTAATAACATTGCTTGCATTGTTTGTTCTCTTACAATTGATTGTCATTTACTCAATCACTTTTAAAGTGCCGTTAGCAATAACAAATCAAAAACAATAATTGTTGTCTTATTTTTATGTAAAGTATTCAAATGATTCGTAAAAGTTCAATGAAAAAGTGAGTACATTTTACAAAAGCAGTGTTTTTTTTATTTGAATAAATTTTCGTACGAGGTTTAAAAACATTATTTTGTGTGTTTTAAGATATAATGAATTTGGAAATAATAAAATGTATTGAAAATGGTGTTTTTCGTCTTTCAAAAAAAGCGCATAGCAGAAGCAAAATTTGGGAAATTTTTTGTCTAATTGAAAAAGAAGATGGTAAAATTATTGATGGACTGGTAATATGTGAGAAGTGTAATCGCATACTAAAATATAATGGAAAGCAGACGTCTAATCTCATCCGCCACAATTGTTATGTTGCACGAAGCCGCAACGTTGCGTTAAAACAAGTTAACAGTGCAGATAAGGAAAATTATTTGTTAGCGTGTTCGCAATGGGTTGTAGAGGACTGTCGCCCATTTTCAATTGTAGACGGCAAAGGTTTTAAAAAAATGGTACAATCGCTTCTCAATATTGGGACAAAATATGGAAATCACATAGACATAGCCGACATGGTGCCCAATTCCAGAACCATATCACGCCGAATAAGTGACATTGCAGATGACAAAAGATCTAAAATAAATGAGGAATTGCAAATGGCAATAACGAGCGGAACTGCATCCATTACTACAGATCTCTGGACTGACAATTTTGTAAAAGACAATTTTTATGTGCAACATTTCATTTTATAAAAGATTTAAAGTTAAAAGAAATTGTTTTAGGTGTCAAATCAATGGATTTCGAGAGAAGCACAGCAAATAATGTGCTAACAAAATTAAATTCCATTTTGAAGGACTTCGAAGTAAATAGCATGGAAAATATAACGTTTGTTACTGATAGGGGATCAAACATTGTAAAGGCTCTTAAAGGTCAAAATCGGATAAACTGCGCAAATCACTTGTTGAATAACGTTTTGGATACGGTATTTAACAGCACAATTGAACTAACGCCATTTTTTGAGGCTTGTAAAAAGTTGGTCAAGTATTTTAAAAAGACCTCTTTGCAACATATACTATCAACTTCTCTTAAAAACCCGGTGGAATTCACATCTAAATTTATTTCAATCAATTTCAAATAATTATTTTAAAATTCAAGAAATTCTTGCTTCAATTAATGAAATGCAGAGAATTTCTGATATCAATTTAGCCCTTCTTAATGCACTTGTTGCCATTTTTGAAAAATTTGATATTATAAGTAAAAAATTACAAGGTGTAAATTACGTCACAATTAACTACGTTTATTTAACCATCAATACCCTTAAAACTATTTGCGAAGCAAGCGATTCGGACATCGAAATAATAAAGACATTAAAAATAAATATTTTAAGAGAAATGGAAACTAAGTACGTTGCTAATTTAACTATACTTCATTATGCGGCATGTTTTCTGTATCCACCAACCAATTCCTGCCTAGATGAAAGACAACTAAATGAAGTCAAAGATTTTTGTGTTTCCGAATTAATGAAATGTGTTCCGTCGTCTGAAAGTTCAGTCAGTTCTTTAAATTTTAATGAACCACCAAAAGATTTCCAACTATTTTTCTCAACTTTTATGAACTCAATTAATCCGTCCATGGCAGAAAGTATATCAGATGAAGTAAATCGTTACAGTTATCTTAAAATAAACTTTGATGTTAATTTTGATGTGTTGCAATGGTGGGAAAGTCATAGTTCAGAGTATCCTCGATTATACTAGTTTGCCCAAAAAATACTGGCGATACCTGCAAGCAGTGCCGCATCTGAACGAGTTTTTTCTGCAGCAGGTAACATAATAACTGAAAAGCGTAACCGTATTGGCCCAAAAACTGTGAATAATTTACTTTTTTTGAATTCACTTTGTAAATATGAATAATAACATTATTGCCATTTATAATTTATTTAAAAAAAAATAGTTTTAGGATTGAACTGAATTGCATTAACTTTTTTATTTCACAACCTTTTAAATATAGTTAAAATATGCTCAATAAATTTTTTGTAAGATAATACTATGTAATACCTATAATACATTAATAAATGAAATACAAATATGTTTATTTCTAACGAATATAACATTTAGTTTTATATATTATATCTTAATTTCAGAAAATAACTTTATTTTAAATCTATTTTTTATATAAAAATATAACATTATAATTTTGAATAATATTATATCTTTATAAAGCGTTGGGGAATTGACCTGTCCATAAATGACCTATTTTGTTACACACTGTAATAAAGTTAGTTATATTTTTCTTTTACTTCTTTTTCATATTGAATTTTGTTTGCTACTTGAAGTTATGTATTTTCGTTTTGAATTCATTGCATCTTATACCTTCAATAAGACTAGATCATAATTAATGAATCAAAAAGAAACAATAAGTGAACAAAAAACATTAAAAATATAAAGAAACCAAAAGTGTATTAACAAAAACAGAAAATTAAACATTGTAAAATAAAAACAAACACAAAGTGAATTAAAAGCATAAATAAACATTATAAAACCAAAAATCTTATGAACCGTGTTTTTTTCTTTTTTGGAAAAGTTCAACCATAATCAATGGTCCTAAACGAACCGGATAACAAAGACTTAACAAGTGTTAGAAAAAAAAGTAATCCTTTAATAAAAAAATTAAATTAAAAAATTTTATAAAAGTAAAACAACAAAAAAGTGACCCTATACAAAAAAATTAATAAATAAATTAACGGCACTAGAGTTAACGGTCCAAGCAGATTGGAAATAAAGTTGTGTGGCGACATAGAAGATTTTGTTCTTGGTTTGTACAAGCAGTCTTCAACTAAGTAAATACATAAAATAAAAATTACTTACTACAACAACACAAGATAAATACATTACTCTGAAAGTCAAAGAGAATTGCCGTTTTTTCTTGTATGTAATACATAAACAATTTTGCTGTTCATATTTTAACAATTGAAGATAGAGTTGCTATTTAAACATAGTTTTTAAACATTTTTGAGGAAAATTAATTCAACATAATAGACTCAGTTTTTTTCCACACGTCTCATTTAATCGCTAGCAGGCATATTTTGACCCAAATTAAATTAAAAATTTTGTCACCTAAAATAAATAAACTATTTATAAAAGATGTCTCCTAAAAATTTGGTTAACTGCACAAATGACCTAATTGAATTTGAATATACGTATGCCGGGTCTCGTGGGGAAGATAACGTTCATGCATTGGAAATTCTTCGCGTAGAATTAAACTCACTTTGGACCCAAGTAAAGAGGTGTAGGGACGTTGAAGTAGAGGGTGATAAACCAGTTGATAAAAATATAAAATTCGTCTTTCGTCAATAAATGCGGAAATCATAGCCCTGTTTGGACCCAACGTGGAAAAACTGAACGTCAGTCAACTGTACCAACAGAAAATGATACTTCATTCATAAGGTTGCCACTAGGGAGATCGATTATTCGACTTTTTTCAAAAACCGGTTTTCGGTATTACCGGAAAATGGCATTTTCAAAAAACCGGGTTTTGGTTTATCATTTTTGTTAAAACCGGTTAACCGGTTTTATTCAAAAGAAATAAAAGTAATAAAATATGCGTTTTTTATATAACATGAATTCCAGGAACACAGAAAAACTTAAACATCGCTAATTATCTTCATAGACAAATTGTTCTACCCGTTTTAATTTTTTTTTAAGTGCACAAGTCGATTGCACCTTCGAACCTTTTTATGCGTAATATTAAAAATATATTTTTGTCACGGGCATTACATCTATTTTTTCGAATTTTTTAAACGTTCTAAATTAAAAATTTTTTTAAATTTATTAATATTTTATGCATTTAACAGAATTTATAACAAACTGATCAGAATTGAGATGCAAATATTTAAATGAACCTAAAATTCATTTAGTCTAAGAAATATGAAGGTGTACATTGTTGGCTATCGAATTTCAGTTATTATTAATAATGTACTTTAAGCTTCTTTAAATTATTTAAAATGCAAAAAAAAATATTAATCAATTTTAAAAATGTTCAATAATAGATCTTTAAAAATATACAAAAAATAGTTAAAATCCCTGTCACATAAAATATTTTTTATGTGACAGGGATGTAATACATACATCGAAATATTGGACTAAGACCCATGAATGCATATATTCTGTTTCCTTATTACATTTTAAAACGATCTAGCCATGTAAGTCCGTCCGTCTGCCTGTCTGTTGAAAACACGGTAGAGTCCAAACGGAGCGAGCTAGAGAGCTGAAATTTTGGACAAATATTTTTAGTTGATGCAGATTGTTTTTTCTCCTTACCCAGCTGTAAAGCTTATAACTGGGTTAAAAAAGCATATATAGCGATGAAATTTGACATAAACAGGTTTTAGAGCAACCAAAATCTGTCTGCCAAAGGATCGGTCTACAATTGACCCTACGACCCATATAAGGCCCCCTGCAGAAAATGACTATAATATTACTATATAGCTGCGAAATTCGACATTAACAAATTTTATTGGAACATAAAACTCTTTGTCAAATTTTATGCGGATCAGTCCATAATTGCCTCTACCCTTCATATAAAGCCCCCCTCAGAAAATTACTATAAAGCTCATAATTTACTTAAAATTTATGGCACATGATTTGATGATGGGTTTATAAGATTCGTTATAGCCGAATATAGCACTCTTACTTGTTTTATTTGGAAAAAAGTTAAAAAAATCCGGCTTATGCGTATGTTTGCCAAATATTTATATAAAATAAAAACCTTAATATTATAAACATATTTGGAAATGCCTATTATTGTATGTAATGTACAAAAAAGAGTAAAATATATAAAAACCGGTTTTTCGTCATTAAAAACCCGGATTATTCGATATTCGGAAATAGTCAATTTTCAAAAAACCGAGTTCACCAATGTTCAAAAAACCGATAAAAACCGGTCGGGAAAAACCGAGTCGTTCTCCCTAGTTGCCACCTTGTGACACCGACACATTTATGGGGGATTATAAATGATGATGATCCAGATTTATTCACAGCCATATACATAAAAAATTCTCGAATTGGAAATGTTGAAAAACTATTTCATTTGAACCAAAAAACTGGTGGTGAAGCCAGAGATGTTATTTCTCATGTCCAATTAACAAACGATGGGAAAACAAATGGATGCAAGTTAATAAGCAATATACAATTATTGGACTTACCCTATGCTTCAACAGACTCAGGAGCCTCAATTAAAAAATTGCAACTCACAGTAAACGATTGCAGACATACTTTAGGAGTATTAGGCATTGACACTACAACATGGGAGTCGTTTTTAATTTATATTTGCTCACAAAGGCTAGCTCAGGCCCTCGTACAAGAATTTGAAAATGCACGTGAAGATTGTGCCAAAGTTCCAAAATGGGACGAATTCGACAAATTTTTTGGCGTCATGAAATAACTCACCACGAAATAACTCCCCAAAACCAAAATGAAATAACTCCCTAAAAATTTGTTCAGAAAGCAACAACAACAAAATTTGGGGATTTAATTCGTTTTTGGGGCATTATTTCACATTTAAAATGGGGAGTTATTTCATTATGAAATAATTCCTCAAAATTCAAAAATGAAATAAATCCCTAAAAATATTTTTGGGGAGTTATTTCATTATATTACATTTGTCACACGAAATAAATAATATATGTCTCATAGCCGGCCTTCGGCCGGGCGCAAGGATTTTATCCTCTGGGTTACATTGGACACCGGCTTCGCTAAGAATACATTCTCCTTGTATCAAAAGTGTTCGGCCTTAGGCTGGCTATTTAGGAAATCTTTATTAAGCGAAGCCGGTGTTGGTCATATTATAGAGTGGTAAATCCTTGGGCTATTAGGAAATATTTAGGAAATATTTATTAAGCGAAGCCATTGTTGGACATACCATAGAGTAGAAAGTCCTTGCGCCCGGCCGCAGGTCGGCTGTTAAGGGAATCTTTATTAAGCGATTAAACTGAAATGTATTGAACTTTGAAGCCCCACTCGAAAGTATGAGCGACCTACTTTTTTTTAGAAATGTCACTAAAACCCACTTGTTCCATAATTTGTTTTTTTTTTTTGATGGAACTTATTTGATTTTAAAATTAAAATATAAAACGAAAAATTGCCCCAATGTTGGGGTCAAAATTCATTATGAAGTATAAGCCTAACATTTTTTAAGAAAAATCACCCCAAAATTAATGAAAAATCTCCCCAAGGTTGAAATGAAAAGTGGCCCCAAATATTGGGTTCGTAATGAAAAATGAAAAACGTAAATGAAATTTCACCCCATTTCATTTTAATTCAAATATAGGTGGCGTGTCATAAAGTCCAGTGTCATATTCTCCATGGGCGTTATGACTCACTAAATTGAGTCTAGTGTCCATGGACGTTATAACAATTTCAAAAGTGTCACAATGCATATGAGCAATGTAACATAAAGTCCATGGATTTCAAAGTGTCTATTTAACAAAAGAAGGCTTTATTTAGCGAAGCCGGTATTCGAAATACCCAAGAGTTTAAAACCCCTGCGCCCGGCCGAAAGCCGGCTATCCAGAACACTTTTTAAATGGAAACCAAAATGCAACATACACCAAATTTAGCATAAATTCCTTTGGGAGTAAGAGTGTCCCTTTCTTAAATTCTTTACAAATTTTCAAATACAGTTCTGTTTTAAAAGTGATACAATGTCAATGGACATTATAACACTTTTAAAAATTGTCATAACGTCCATGGACACTATGAAACTTTTTGGTGTGTCATAACGTCAATGGACATTATGACACCCCACCTCAAATATATGCTAATATATTTATAAAATTTCATATTTAATAATTTTTGTTGTATTTTCATAAAATGTTTGTTAATTTTGAACATTCTTGAAATATTTTTTGTAAAATCGCGCAATTTTAAAAAAAATATTGCAAGAATGTTCAAAATTAACAAACATTTTATGAAAATACAACAAATATTATTACATAAAATATTTTTTTATAAAATCGCGCGATTTAATAAAAAAATTTTATGAATTCAGAAATATTGAGAGCATGACTTGGTATAATCCAAGAAGAAATAAATCTTAATAAAAAAAAATCTGCCTTATATTAGTGCTTCACGCGTTCATTAAAGTAAGGTAGACGATAGTTTTTCTTATTAAGTTGAATTAAAGTACAGAATTAATAGACGAAAACACACCCGATTGTATTAATTTTTACATATTTTTGCTTCCGCGAAGCACTAACGTAAGGCAGTAGAACCTGTTTTAGCGATCATTTCTTATTTTTCAGCAATATGGGTCGAATAGAAATTAAAAAAATGAGATAGAGCTGAGTGATATGGAGGAAGAAATCAAAGAGGAGACTCGGGATGCTACATTTTATCTTAATTTATGTTTTATTTATTTATATTTTTTTAAATTTGGTTTTGATATTTTATATTAAAATAAAAAACAAAATTATTAAAGAATATAAAAAACATGCGTTTTATTACATTAAAAAAACATTATTAAAAGGGTTTTAGTAACGTATAAATATAATATATTCAATAATGCCTTATATAGGAGCATTAATGAAGCGCATACATAAAGCACAGATCTAATAAAATATAAAATACAAGCGCTTTTTGGATTTAAAACCTATTGCTTCTAAGTGGCTCATCTCAAACAACAATCATGTACTTTTAATGCGCACCAGTAAGTGATTTCGGATTTAGTCTCCCTTACAAAATTGCTTCCACGCAAGCAGTATTTTTTGCTGGGAAGGTATGTAGGTACCCTACAGTTTAAAAATGGAGAAGAGATAGGCTCTTCTAAAAATATTGCTATGGCTCAGTTTTTACGAATGGAACGCATGCTAACCCAAAATCCCGACATTAAGAAGCAATATGACCAGGTCATTTTAGAATACCTAAAATTAGGACACATGAGTGGTTTTCAACGCCTCTAGCCCGACGTCAAATAAGAATAGTTTTAATGTCATTTTGTATCCAGGACCCATTCTTCAGCAAGATCTTGTTCTTCTGATTTCGAAATCATGTCACAAAGATACTAAATACTAGTAGACCCTACTCAAAGAAAATATCAAAGAATTCTGTTCAGAGAATTAAAAAATGATCCCATAGAAGACTTTGAACTCCTCACAGTTACCTTTGGAGTTAATTGCGCACCATACTTGGCCATCAGAACACTTTTGCAGCAAGCCGAAGATGTCAACTCGACGCATCCACTAGCATCACACATATTAAAGTACAACATGTACGTGAACGATGTCCTAGCCGGTGGTCCCACTTTAGAAGACGCTATCGAATCTAGAGAAGAGCTAGACACTGTTTTAAAATCCGCAGGCTTCGACCTAATGAAATGGACCTCTGATGACCCACGAGTTATCCAGGATTTGGCAACATGACTCTTTTACTGTATGTGTGGCTAAACTTAACCGAAAATTCTGGCACAAAGACTCTCGGCATAAAATGGAACATTTGAACTTTAACGCTCCAGACATAGAGATTAAACACACGTACACCAAACGAGAAGTTTTGTCTACGATTGTCAATTATTTTGATCCATGTGGATGGCTTGCTCCAGTCAACGTAGATGCCATGATCATTATACAGCAGATATGGTTGGATAAAATTGACTGGGATGACCTTTTAAAACCCATTACCGAACAGCAATGGAAATAGTTCATAAAACATTGTCCAACCATCAACACAATAAAAAATCCACGATGGATCCATTACATCCCCTTAAGCCTGGTCAAGATCAACGGATTCTGTGATGCCTCGGAAAAAGCGTATTCCGCAGTATTGTACATAAGAATACAGAATGTATACACTTCATTCCTTGCATCGAAGACTTGAGTTGCCCCTCTCAAAAACTTGTGACCACTAAGTCGATTTTCATCACTACCTTGTGCTTATCGAGTCATCGCTTATGCATTAAGTTTTTGGAGAAATACCGGTAGAAACAGAAAACACCTATGAGTTTCGACTCTAGAAATTTCCCCAGAAGAATCATACGAAGCAAATGGTCGCTTTGTACAATCACCAGCGTTAACTTACAATGAACGTTGTCCGATCCTGCTACCTACAATTGTAGCAGTTTCCAAGATAAACGAATTTTTGTATTTAATTTATATGGGAGGTGCCACGCCCCCTAATACTATTGCGTCTACTTTTTGTCCTACATAATCATATTGACACTGAAGTTGCTCCGACAAAATTTAAGGACTCTAACTGTTATATGATCACCACTCCTAATACTTTATACTTTATATTCTAAAAACATTTTTAATCAAATATTCTTTTTTATATTGTAAAAAATTTTCATAAAATTTTCATTCCATTTTTAACTTTTAAAACATTAGAAGCAATTTTGACTATTAACAAATAAATAATTTTTAAATTTTTATAAAATATAAATGTGTCTTCATTTATAATTGGTGACCCCGTAAGAAAAGTTAATATAATTGCAACAATAAACGTGCCTGTTTTTGAAGACTTGCCATCAAGAAGCGCATCGCAAGAGATGCCACAATCGAATCCTACACCACCTCCGGCAGTGTCTCCAGAAATTTCTTCTGCAAAATTTCTTCTCCTAAACTTCCTGCATTTTGGAAGGATGAACCAGAGGTTTGGTTCCTTCAAGTTGAAGCAAGTTTCCGTATGTGTGGAATAACTCAAGACACTACCGAATTTGAATATTTGGTAATGAATTTGGACCAATCTGTATTATTTTTGGTTAAAGACATAATTATTTCTCCACCTACATCTGGTAAATATGAAACTAAAAGAGCGCATAATAAAATCATTCGCTGAATCTGCAGAGCATCAACTAAAACGATTACTAAGTGGTATGGATATGGGTGACCAAAAACCATCCCATTACCTTCAACGTATGAAATCTCTTTCCAACGGTAAAGTTAGCAGCGATATTTTGAAAACGCTCTTTATGGAACGTTTGCCGGACAAGGTAAAGAGTATTTTAGCTGTTTGTGAAACAAATGACGTTGATAAATTAGCTTTCCAAGCCGACAAAATTGTTGAAGCTTTTTCAAGTTCAACATCCATGTTTGTTTCTGAAGTATCTACGCCTCAAAATGCAGATATTTCGAGTAAATTGGACAACATTATTTCTCGGATTGATGCTTTGGAAACTCGCTCACGGTCAAGTCAACGCACAAATTCCTCATCTTTTAAAGCTCGATCTCGTTCAAGAGGAAGTTTAACAAATAGAAAGGAGTCAGGTTTATGTTGGTACCATTGGCGTTTTGCTGAAAAAGCACGAAAATGTATTCAACCGTGCAAATTTGAAACACAAAAAAACTAAACAACTCTCATACAAGTTCTTCGACCGCTTGTAGGGATGAATTATATAATGGTCGTTTATTTATAACAGAAAAATACTCAAAAATACAATTTCTTGTCGACAGTGGGGCTGAAATTTCAGTATACCCTTGTTAAAATCGTAAGTCACCTCAAAAACTTTCACTATACGCAGCAAACGGTACAGAAATAAAAACCTATGGCAATATCGTTCTCAATTTAGACTTAGGTCTACGTAGGTGTTTCAAATGGAAATTCGTAATTGCTGATGTATCGCGCCCAATCATTGGAGCTGATTTCCTTCGTCATTATCATCTTCTTCCAGACTTGAAGCAAAGAGCGTTAGTTGATGGTACAACCAATCTAAAAACGAATGGTAATATAGTCAATGAATCGTTTACTGGCATCAAAATGGTTTCTGGTGATAGTATATATCACAATTTGCTCAAAAAGTATCCAGAAATTTTCACTCCATCTGATACTTTTGAATCAAATCATGGCATCTATCATCACATAATCACCCAGGGACCAAGTATTTCGTGTAGGCCGAGGCGACTAGATCCTGTTAAATTGAAAGCTGCTAAAGATGAATTCCAGTACATGTTGGACAAAAGAATAATTAGACCATCCAACAGTAACTGGTCAAATCCCCTTCATATGGTAAAAAAACCTAACGGTGAATGGCGTCCCTGTGGTGATTACAGGGCTCTAAACAGAATAACTGTTGCAGACAAATATCCTGTCCCATATTTAACGGATTTTCAAATGACTCTTCATGGATCGGTAATTTTTTTAAAATTAGATCTAATTAAAGCTTTTCATCAAATTCCAGTATACCCAGATGATATTCCGAACACTGCAGTAATCACACCCTTCGGGTTATTCGAGTTTCTGAGAATACCCTTCGGGTTGTGCAATGCTGCTCAAACATTTCAGCGCTTCATTGACGGAGTTTGTAGAGGACTTGACTTCGTATTCATCTACATTGATGACGTTTGTGTTTTCTCAAAATCTGAAGAAGAACATATTAAACATCTGAAGATCCTTTTTGAGCGGTTTAAAGAGTATGAAATCAAAGTGAAACCCGCAAAATGCGTTTTTGGTGCTACAGAGATTGGATTGACATCACTTCAAATGGTATTTCTCCACTTCCAGAAAAAGTCAAGTGTATAAACGAATACCCTCTACCAAAAACCATTAAAGAATTGAGAAGATTTCTAGCTAGGCTGAATTTTTATCGCAAATTCCTTCCTCATGGTGCTACTGCATAAGCTATGCTTATAATTTTTTGAAAGGGACAACAAAAAAGAATGACAACCGAGAAATACCCTGGACACAAGAATCCATAAATGCATTTAACAACAGCAAGAAAGCATTAGCTGATACAACATTTTTGGCCCACCCAGCTCCAAACGGAAAATTAGCACTAAAAGTTGACGCATCAAATTTCGCTGTTGGTGCAGTTCTCGAACAATTCGTTGACAAGTCCTGGCAACCCCTTGGATTTTTCAGTAAAAAACTTAACACCACTCAAGGGAAATACAGCACATATGACCGTGAACTTTTAGCTATATATAAAGCTATTCGTCATTTTCGTCATCTATTAGAAGCCCGAAAATTTACCATATATACTGATCAACGGCCATTAATATTTGCGTTTAAACAAAAATTAGATAAGGCATCACCCCGTCAGAGAAACCATCTTCATTTTATTGCTCAGTTTTCTACTGATATTAGGCATATATCTGGAGTGGAAAGTGCTATAGCCGATGCTCTTTCGCGAATTGAGGAAATTCAAATTCAAGCCATATATTACAAAAAGTTAAATGAATCTCAAAGGAAAGACCTCCAACTTAAAGAGTTGTTGCAGTCTCCAGGTAATTTAAAACTTGTTCTTATAACACTTCCAAATACAGATTATCAAGTCCATTGTGAAATGTCAACTGGTGTAGCTCGGCCATATATTACAAACGATTTTCGAAAGATAATATTTAAAAATATTCATACACTTTCTTATCCTGGAATACGTGCGACTAGAAAACTCATTTGCTACAAATTTTTTTGGCCATCAATGAACAAGATTGTCAACGATTGGTCTCGTGGTTGTCAAGACTGTCAACGTTGCAAAATTACTAGACATATCAAAAGCCAATTTGCAAATTTCCCTGTTGTGACTAACCGGTTTTCAATGATTCATTTGGACATCGTTGGACCTTTGCCTCCATCAGAGGGATATTCATATATATTAACATGTGTTGATCGTTTCAGCCGTTGGCCTGAAGCTTTTCCACTTAAAGATATTAAAGCTGAGACCGTGTTCAGAGTTTTCTATGAAGGTTGAGTATGTCGTTTTGGTGTTCCAAGTACTATCGTAACTGATCGAGGTAGTCAATTTACTTCCCACATGTTCAGTGAGATTACAAAGAATTTGGGTATAGTTCACAATTTCACAACATCATACCATCCACAAGCAAATGGAATGGTAGAACGTTTTCACCGGACACTGAAAGCCGGTCTTACATGTGCTGACAATAAACAATGGACTGTCTCATTAAATACAGTTCTGTTTGGATTAAGGGCAAGCATAAAAGAGGAACTTGGTTCATCTCCATCAGAAATGTTGTATGGAGAAATGGTACAACTTCCAGGGGAATTCTTTAAAACCTGTGAACAATTAGATCCTACATCCCATCTAGCAACAATTAGAAAAATAGTTACTAACCTTAAATCTACAGAAATCTCACATCATCAAAACAATTAACTAAGTTTTTTGTTTACCAAGATATCAAGCAGTGTTCTCATGTTTGGGTACGACGAGATTGTTACTTAAAACCTCTACAACCTAAATATGCTGGACTGTTCCAAGTTTTGCAACGTAATCTAAAAACGTTTAAAATTTTGATTCAAAATAAACAGGAAACTATATCAATAGACAGACTCAAGCCCGCATTTTTTGTAAATGACGCTTTGGAAGCAAATATTAAAAATAATCAAAATAAGCAAGATATATTGAGAACTAGATCCGACAAAACTGTAAAGCTTCAAGAACGCTTCCGTGTCCATTGAGAGGGGGGTACTGTAGGCACCACTCCTAATACTTTATACTTTATATTCTAAAAACATTTTTAATCAAATATTCTTGTTTTATATTGTAAAAAATTTTCATTCGATTTTTAACTTTTAAAACATTAGAAGCAATTTTGACTATTAACAAATAAATAATTTTTAAATTTTTATAAAATATAAATGTGTCTTCATTTATAATCTCAAATATACGGATTTAATATTTTCTTAATATGGGCGTGGCTTCTCGCCCACTTAGAATTTCAAAATAAAAAGTCAAAAAAAAAAAAAAATAAATAAAATAAAAAGTCAAAAAAAAAAAAAAAATCAAAAAATCCTATTACCTATTCCAGACATACAGGAATACGCTGTGAAAATTTGAAGAAAATCGGTTCAGCCGTTCAGTAGTCTATAATGTTCAAACATACAAACAAACACATATTAATTTTTATATATATAGATTTCATTCTGATCATAAATGGATTTTTGGAGATTTTTGTAAAAAATGTGATACCCTAGGTGACCAACTTTGTTGGGCTACCCATTAGTCCTTATCCCGCCTTACTTCCAACTACCAATCAACTCGAAAATACCTCAGCTCACCATGTGAGTTCAAGATAGCGAATTATTTGTAAAAGTTTCTAAACCATTGTGTGTTATATAATGAAAATTAGAGCTAACCAGAATTTCATTTTCATCTAGCATAAATAAAAGTTGTGTAGTGTTACTTACTAATTAATTAATTATTGACCCTATCTTATTAAATAATGCGATACAACATTTTAATATTAAGCGCAATTATTTGATTTGTACTTACCTAAAACATTATTTTCTGCAAATGTATTGGTATTCATACTTTCTTCAAATGTGTATTTGATATTGGATTCCGTTGTTTTCGAAAAGCATGGATCTGTTGTGTTGTCAGAATAAGAAGGTGGAGGAAGATTTATATGATCATTTTCATATTGAGAGGTTTTGTTTTCATGTTTCACTATATTTAGACTATCGATTTCACTTTGATGAATTACACCATGTTGGTACTGTTCCATTAATTTATATTGACTGTTTAGCTGTTGAAGTAACATTTCTTCTTGTGAATTTAAGTTATTTTGTTTTTGTTGCAAATATTGAAGCATTTGTAATTGTTGTTGTGTTAGAAAAAATGATGGTTGTGTAGGTGGATTACCGGCTTGAGTTTCGGTTGAATTACCATCCTTAAGACGTTTTACTTGAAGATTATTTGGGTATGGTGGAGGTGGACCTTGTACCTGCAAAACAAATAACACAATTAAGAATGGCAGTTTTGAATCTTAGAATTATAAATTAAAAATATTGTGTACTGTGAGAGTCAAAAGGAGTGTACACCAATTTCAGTTCTACAAAAGTCATTGTTACAGTACAGTTATTCATAAAAATTAAAATATTTTTTTTCAGTTTAGAAGGCTTATATAATACCAATGTAACTGTGAACAAACAGCTACCCAAAGTGAAACACAGTCTTAGATTATAAATGTTTTCTAAAAATAATGCTGATTTTACTCGTCATAAAAAAGTGTACAATGGAAGCATAGCTCTTTCGGTCTAAATAATGTATAACAAGTCCATGTACCGTAAAATATCGTTTCAAATTTATATTAAAACAAGAAAGTATAGACGGGCGTGGCCGACCGTATGATACCCTACACCAGTTATGAATATTAAATGTGATTTGTTTTTCATAATAAAAATAAAAAGGGTCCATTTTAAAAAAAATTAAAAAAAAAAATATAAAAAAAAAATTTGGAAAGAATGAAGAAATAGCTATCTGAATTCCTTTGGACAATTTTTGCTAGGACCAAGAGGTGAAAAGTTACACTCATTTGAATAAAACCCTGTATGAACAAAATGTCCAACTTTGACCCCCTCTAAGTTTGGTAGTTCTTGACCGTGTCTGTGTCTGACCTACTATCCAATAGTACTAACGTTTGTGCAAATTTCGTCAAAATCGAGTTTTTGAGTTGGGTGATTTGACATGAAATTCCACATATGAATTTTGGACATTCAAGTCATTTTCTGAGGGGGACTTTGTATTGCTAGGGTCAAATGAGGCCCGAAATTTGGCAAGGTCATCAAGGCTTGTATAAAACTTATTTGTGCTGCTTTTTATCGAGATACAGGTATATTTAACATAATTATGAGCTCAAAGTCCCTTTTTGGGTGGTTCTGTTGTATGGGGTCAAGGTGAAATAGAGGGCCGATTTAAACCATTTCCAATAGGCTCGTTTCATTATCTTGAAAACTGCGACTCAGAAAATTATTCTAAGCCGATTGTGACAAATTGTCAGAAATAGTCACTGAATAAAAAAATGTATATAGAAAAATGTGTATGAAATCATACGATTAGGAATTTTCGTTAACCAAACCGACTAACACTAAGAACGGCAAAAAACGTCAGAACCGAAGACCAATTTTCTGGCAATTGTATTTATTAAATTATCGATAAATACAACAGTTACACCAGGGAACTAGTGGATATGAGTTCAATTTATATTTATTTTATGGATATTTGTTAATGTTACAGAGTCCAAAAATATTTCACATTCAAATTTATGAATAAAGACACATGTCTCTGTATTTGAAACTAAATTTGTTGTTTATTTCAATTTTTTTCATAAGATACAAGAATATATATAATTCTAATAACAAAACATAAAACTTCATCTTTCTCCGATATCTGACATATAATTTGTATACATACCGGGGTATGTTGGGTATTGATACACGAGGTAAAAATAGAAAATCGGTCATACATCGGTTTAATATATATAACTAATTTTAGTAAAATGTATAGAAAACATTACTCTGAAAGTATAGTCCAAATCAAGCCGATACGATATATAGATCTCGAGATATATCACTTCAAAAATGAAAAACTTACCCGGTTATGTGGGTATTGACATAACGGTTAATAATTATATTGCAACCGAAGTTTTTATGCAAATTAAATAGCTGTACCTTTTCTTTTCACGCTCGCTGCACAGAAAAAAATATGCACAATTTTTTTCTTAACTATCGTTTGCTTAAATTTAATTTCGATTTTTATAAATATTTTTATTTGGTTTTATAACAAATTTGTTTGATTTTCACACAGAAGGAAAATATTTTCTAACAAATACTCTATTGAAATAAATTTAATTTTCAGTAAATATTTTTACTGGTTCAATAAATGTTTTTGTTTGAGTTTTATTTATATCAGCATATGGAATACAACAATAAAACAAGTTTTGAAATGTACTAAAATGAATTGATATAATTCTTACTTGGTTTATAACATTTAATGTATGAGTGTTTCATAGTACATAATAATAGTTTATAGAATGTGAAATAAAATTGTTGTAAGTACATAAGTACTTTTTCTACAAATTTTAATTTTATAGAATTAGTAAATTTTTTCAATTTTTCAATATATATTTTTTAACAAAATTTTTATAGATCAATATGGAATTTTGTGTATTATTATTGTCAAAATACAATAAATAATTTATCTGTTTCAGATAAAATAATTGCTTGAATTTCAGTATATATACAAATAATTTGCGTTATTGTTTTAGTGAAATAATTGTTTGGAAATGTTGCGAATATTTATTAATGTTTTTCGTAAATAGTATATTATTTTAATAAGAAAAATCCTGAAATTTTTTCAGTAAAGAATTTACGAATTTGAATACTTGATTTTACGAATTGATAGGTCCTATTTTAGTAAAAAAAAATACTTGGTTTATGAATTTTTTGTTTGATTTTGAATTTCATTTTTTTCTGTGCACAGGAAAAAATATGCACAATTTTTGTCTTAACAATCGTTTGCTTAAATTTAATTTCGATTTTTATAAATATTTTTATTTGGGTTTATAACGAATTTGTTTGATGTTCACACAAAAGGAAAATATTTTCTAACAAACACTTTATTGAAATAAATTTAATTTTGAGTAAATATTTTTACTGATTCAATAAATGTTTTTGTTTGAATTTTATTTTTATGTCAGCATATGGAATACAACAATAAAACCAGTTTTGGAATGCACTAAAATGAATTGATATAATTCTTATTTGGTTTATAACATTTAATGTATAAGTATTTCAGTTTTCAGAGTACAAAATAATAGTTTATAGAATTAGAAACGTTTTCTTAAAAATGTTGTAAGTATATACAGTGTATCAACTATGTTTTGTTGCCTACCTTTTTTTAAGAGAATTTTGTTTTTTGTTCATAAATAAAATTCCAAAAAACAGGTAAAAAGTAAATTTATGTTTTCCAATTGAAAATAGAGATTGTGTAGAATGGGAAAACCAAGAAAAATATATTAAAATAAAAATTTTGGTGCATTTGTTGTTGCATTTTATTATTTTTCATCAGAATTTGCACGTCAATAAATTATTTTGCATATTGAAATTTCCAGTTAATTTTGTTGGGTTTTTCAAATTATTTTTTAATTGCTTTTTGGAATTTATTGTTTTATTGTTAAAAGGACACCTGTTAAGTATTTTTCAATTGTAATTTTCAAAAATCATATCCTTATTGTGTGAAACTGTGTAGTTATTTGCGTTAAAAATGTTTAAAGGGAAATAATGAGGCAATTCCAATATAAAAAATTAGTTTAGATTTTTAGAACAAGTATAAACCAATGAAATTCAATTATGAGATGTTTAATCAATCATTAAAAAATATAAAATATAGAAATTGATGAAATAACACAAAGAATTATTTAAAAAAACGCACTGAGTTGTCTTTAAAAATCTTTAACTGCCAAAGGAGAGCGACTTGTATCCAAGCAAAAACCATTGAAGTCCTCATTTATCTTCTCCAAAGTCCATATACGAACTTAAAAGAACACTATGTTTAAATTTAGACCTCTAAACAGACCTTAGGTTGTTTGGAAACAATATAAAGTGAACTATCGTGTGGTACGGGAAAAATACATACTTAATTTAGATATTTACAAATACAGGCGGTTCTCATCACCTAAGATCCACAAAAGCAATATTTTTCAGCTAATACATACTTATATATAGTTAGAACCCAAATCAAGAATAACTATCCAAATCCAACTACGCCTACTGTATTTTATTCATAAAATAATGCATTCAAAATATGAGGTAGAATATCAAGATTCTAGCATGTAATAGTTCTATAGTGGTATACGGTGATATCCCCATACTTAGAGTGGCTAGGATGGTACTTAGTGTTAGCTTTATTGAATAAGAATCAATATCATACAATTCTGAATAAAATTCACACAGTACTCCCCAAATAGATGGGGTTTCCGTAATGTAGTTTTTGTTTATCAATTCAAAATTACCAAAAACCGAGATCATTTTTGTTATAATCTATAGATTTATACCCGACTAAACATTTTTTCTAGGTCCAAATCCATTGATTATCTAATATATTATGTATCCAATTCAAAATTACTTATTATTTTCGAAATTAAATCAAAGAAACGATAGATTTCATGTTAAGTCAAATATTGAAAATTCTTATAGGTATATAGGATAATAAATCGGTTAAGAAATGTCCAAACTTAATCGTTCCACTACTAAAATATCTAAAAAATGTTATTCTAATATATAGGAGTAATAAAAATATCAAATTTTATAAAATAATGCAGCAATATTAAAAAAATGAACCAAAAACCTAAAAAAGCAAAATACTTTATTGACCTTAAAAATTAACAATACGTTCACATTTTATGAAAAATCTCGATAATTAATATCACTATTTTACTTTTTATGGTAGAAAATTAAAATATAAGATATTCTTTAAAAAATACAACAAACAAATTGCTTTATTTTGCTAAAAATAATTGTTCAGATAAAGTTTTTTCTTAAAATTTATAAAATTTTACATAGGCAAATTACTTAATTGATTCACTGTATGTAATTTTTTTTACAAATTTTAGTTTTAAATTTTTAGTAACATTTTTGTTAAAATTTAGTATATATTTTTTAACAAAGTGTTTATAGATTCAATAAAAAATTTTGCTTATTATTATTGACAAAATACAATAAATAATTTAACTGTTTCAGATAACAATTTGGTTGTATTTCAGTACAGATACTAATAACTTGTGTTATTGTTTCAGTAAAATAATTGTTTGGAAATTTTGTGAATATTTATTAATGTTTTTCGTAAATAGTATATTATTTTAATAACAAAAATCCTGAAATTTTTTCAATAAAGAATTTAGGAATTTAAGTACTTGATTTTACGAATTTCGTGATAGGTCCTATTTTAGTAAAAAAATACTTGGCTTTATGAATTTTTGTTTGATTTTGAATTTCATGTTTTTCTGTGTGTGTATATACTGTACTTCAAAAATATTCAAAAGAAAACAATCTGAGTATTTTATTCGTATATACTGAAAGTGCTGCAGGCTATATACATATATTGGAACTTAAATTTCAGAAAGTATTATAAACCGTAATTCATTACCCCCTTCGTTAAAATTAACTAGTTTATTTGAATAAAGACATGTAGAAATTAATAAATTTCTTCATTTCCCGCAATAAAACATAAAAAACTAAATAAAATACAAAGAAGAAGAAATAATGAAATAAAGCTGTAGTTATGTATAATTTTCGTTAATTTTAACTAAATCACTTTATTAAAATTGAAAAAATTTCTTCACTATAACTAGTGGTATACGATACAATTGGAACGAACTACAGATTTCGTTCAACACTGCGAACTGCTTGACGAAAATAAATAAACTTTTACGCAATGCAAATTACTTTTAAATCTCCGTTCATCCCAATTGTGCGTATAGCATAAATATATGTAGAAATGCAGAATGACCTGTAAAATAGAAGAAATTTCGTTAATATTAACCATTTTATATTATTCAAAATGAAGACTCGTAGATCTGAAAAAATTTCTTAATTTTTAGCAATATAAAAGAAAAACGTAAAGGACGGTCCACGAGAGTGAAAGCTGACATTTTTTCACTTAAATTTTAAAAACTTTGGCAACCCCTTATTTTTAAAAGTGCTTACAAATTTCGTAAAAAGTCCCATTTTTTCCATAAAATTCTTCAAAACAATTGTTTTGTGACATTATGATAAAGAGGGCCGTATTTTTTTTTAGAAATATATTCCAATTTTCTGATAAATATAAATATATGTTCTCTAAAGCTTCTCTAGAACTATTTCTGAGAATAGCAAAGTCGAACTAAAATCATTGAACTAAAGAACTAGTTCCAGAACCGTTCCATTGAACGAGTGTGTTAATGCGCATCACATAAATTTTTCGTTGTGAATATTTTTGAAATTGTGTTTACAATTACAATGATATTTTTAATCAAAATTTTAAAGGGAATACACAAATTAAATCCTTTGTAAATAATATTACAATTCCGAAAAATTTTGTAAAATTCCTAAAAACGTATGTTTATATATATATTTTTTTTATTTCTTTAGTATATGGGCAATTTCATGTCAAGTAACTTTTAAAATCGATGTCTTCTGATTTGAATGAAATTTGCGCCAAGATTATTAGTACTATTAGATAGTAGGCTAGAGGCAAAAATTAAAAAACAAATATTTAATTAAAAAAAATATAAAAATTAAACAAAAAAAAAAATGGAATCAGTGAAGATATAGATATATATAAACTACTTTGGACAATTTTTCTAGGACCAAAATCTTTTAAATTTTTAAATTTAAAATCGATTAGTTTTGATGTTAAATTATTATCTATTACAGAGCCAAAAATAGATTTAAAATTTCAAAATTGGAAAAAATTTTAATATTTGTGTACAAACTGCTCTTGGTCACTTGTTGAGTGTTTTTTACTGTTTTAATGTGTAATTGTACTTCTAAAATGTCAGACAATGTTCACACAAAGTATCGTTGATGTGCTATTAAAAAAAATTCATCATTATTTGAACCCTAAAATCTAAAATAAAAAGAGAATCTCCCATATGTATGGTGAAATAATGTTGATAAAGATATAGAAAATAAAGTCAACAATTGTTTTGCTTGTCAATCAACGTTCGTATCCATAAAAAGTATTTACAATACGTGCATGGGGAACTAACAGCAAACCATTTGTGAGATACATTGTTTCTAATATGACTACATATAACACATACAAAAATACGGTTGTAGAGGATGAGTCTCTCGAAGATATGTGGAATTGGGTCGACGCCAGACGATATCGTCATAACCGACCTCAATTCCTCCTATTTGTTTTTATAATTTGTGGCTTGAACAAACTAAAGTCATATTCGCCATAAAATTTGGTTATTACTTTATATCAGGGATCGGCAGACATATACTACCACATTTTGCACTTGTATAAGTGTAAGAGCGAAAAAAACAGGAAATGAGAAATAGTTGTACTCTCATCTTCACAACAAGGCAGGCTTGGAAAACTGAAATTTAGAAATAATAGTAATCTAAAACAAAACTAATATTTTTTTTAGTTTAAGAGTAGCACATATTGTTTTTGGGCTTATTTGCACATATTTATTTTAAATAGTGAAATAGAAATATGAGCTTTTTAACTAAGTTTTTAATAAAATATATACATATAAAATGTAAAGATTTAACATAATTACATGTATATATTGGTAAATTATTGTAATATGCTACTTAAGTTGTAATAAAAAACATTTAAAAAAGTTTATAATTCTAAAAACTACATAATATGTAGTGTAGATGCTAAAAAATTACAACCATAATTAGAATTATCCATCCCTGCATTAATATTTTTTCGTTCATTTTCATTGCAAAAGCAAGAAACGAGCGACAGCACAACCTCCTTCAATGACAGCTCATATGAGACTGAATTGTGTTTTCTATGCGTGTGAGTAGTCTGTGTAAATTTAGTAACGGTCAAAATACACAGTGTATAGGAGTTGCCGATCGTGGCTTTATATATATATTTATTTTGTTAAATTAAAAATAAGACAAAGAGTTTTTTTATTTATTAAATTCTTCCGAGATGTTTATTTTTCAGCAGCCAAAGAGGGAGTTTACAAATTTGTTATGACTTTTATCAGTCAACTTTCAATTGAAATCAGTGGAAAGATATTGGAAATGAGTGGTTTTATTATTGATGAGCGCAGATTAACGGGATTATTGCATATTAACTATATTAAAATCAAGTGTAATGACAAAAAAAGAAAAAGTAAGAAAGATCAAATACATAAAAACACTCAATTCCAATGTAACAAAACAAAAAAACGAAATACAAATAAAAGAAAACAATAAGAAAAAAATGTATTACAATTCAATTAAAAAAACAAAAGTAATTAAAGACAAATGAACAAAATGATTTACAGTAGAGAACAAAAGTTAACGCTATGAATTAATAATAAAAATGAAAAGTAAAATAAATATTTTCGGGGGAGTTTTCCCGTTTTTCCTACCGAGCGCGTCCCCGGGTGGCGGATAGGGGGTGGTGATGGACCATCTGTCCTCCCCCAGTTTTAGTTTGAATCAAGCTGAGGGAGGGCGGATTGTCCACCACCTGGGAATATTATATTCCCCGCGGACCAAAAACTGGAAAAAAAAAACAACATGGAAAATAAAAATAAAAAGATAAAAGTTACGGTGCAGGGCCTAAATAACCCAGTACCGGCGGCAAGTGTTGATCCACTCGCGAGTCACTTGTCGTCGTCATCCTGCAATCGTGAGCAAAATACTACTACGGAGGTGGGTACCTTGGCCTCCGTGGCGGACAATGCGTCAAGTGTACAGCATGCCATTAGCAAAAAAAATAGAAAGAGAAGGATGTACTCGGAGAGAGCTCTAAGCTACCTCAGCCTTTAAACTCCCGAAGAGTTGACAACTGAGAATAAACCTAAGAAGAAAAAGAGCTCCCCGTCTTCTAATACACAGTCGAAGCCAAGCCATACTTTACTCAAAGGAACCTCAAGTCAGAATCCTGAGAGTAAGTGTGATAACGCCAAGATAGATATCCCGAAGACGACCACGTCGGCGAAATCAACCTCGAAGGTAAGGGTATCTTAAGAGAAGCCCCGAAAAGCGAGGAAAGATAGGCTTGACAGTGGAAAAGGAAAAGAGCCGTCATCTTACGCCAAAGTTGTCAAAAGAAGACACCGGGACGATCTCTGTTATGCAGTTTACGATGCCGGTAATCCGACAGGCAAAATTCCAATAGACCAACAGAGTAAGGTGGAAGATCTGGTGAACAATAAGATAGTGGACCACGCAATCGCTTCAAAGGGCCAACAGCCAATAGAGAGCGTGAGCTGCGAGTTCAGAATGGGCGTGATGTTGATGAGAATGGCATCTCACCAATGTGTGAGCACCCTAATGAACTTTGGTGGAAAGTATCCCTCCTCCCTGGGACGGCGCTAAGTTGGGACTGGCAAAGAAGGGCGAGCTTCCGGTGCTCTTAAAGTCCACTGTCTACATAAAAGGATGGGGCAGTAAACTGGCTAATGAACGTATACTGGAAATTCTTGGTGGTCAAAATGCTGAGCTGGCCGTGGAAAAATGGGACGTCTTTTACAGGAAAGAAGAACCTGAGGGAACTTTATTTGTAATAGGAATCGACCAGAAATCTATGGCTAGTCTTGCCAAGAATAAAGGTAGGGCTTACTTCGCCTCTAAAGCTGTCATATTCAAAATTGGGAAGGTGTCGATTGGAAGGGCTGTTACAACAAGCCTCGAAAAGGACACTAAAATACCTAAGACCACAGTATCAGTAGCAACTACTGATAACGTTAAGGAGTCAAATCCTAAAAGCGAGGAAGCTACTACTAACTCGCCAAAAGAAGGTGCAGCTGCCCTTTCCAAAATTGGGGAAGCGCCGATTGAAAGGGATGTCAAAACCGGCCCCGATAAGGACACTAAAACACCTAAGAAGGTACCCAAAGCATCATTAGCAAGTACTGGTAATTTTGAGGAGTCAAATCCTAAAAGCGAGGAGGAAATCACTCACTCGCCAGAACAGCAGTGCTGTCCAAAATTGGGAAAGTGTCGATTAAAAAGACTGCTCTTGCTATGCCTGATAAGGACACCGCATTGCCATCAATAGTACCCTGCATTAATAGCCACTTCAGGTTACCCGGAGGAGTCAAATCCAACGAGCGGGGATGTGATCACTAACTCACTGGAAGACAGTTTAAATGGATGACAATGATGAGGTTATCCAAATAAACCTCCATCGGAGCGAAACGGCTACCAACGCACAGTGGGGCAGAATGGAAATTTTTTGGAAATAAATCTGGCATTTCTAAACGGCTGATCCGATCGGGATAAAATTTGGCGTGAGCGTAGCCAAGGAGTATTCGTTTAAGTTTTGAAGATGAACCCTGCAGATGCCCCAGGGACGGCGCTGTGGCGGCTCAAAATAGGGTACCTACGACATGTAAAATTTTTAAACTCGTGCCATTTTTTTGTCTTTCACCCAAATACAAAGATTTTTATATTTTCTGAAAGCGCTCGACGAGATCTTGAAAAAACATGCTTGGACATACTCTCTTATAATATCCGAGTTATAGGCATTTAAAAATTTAGTGATACAAAATTTACCATACCTTTGTCCGTCTTGTTAGTTAGACAACAAAATTTCCAATAATATACAAAAAATTTCAGATCAATATCATTTACAGATCCAAAAATATACGTTTTTTAATTTAAAAATTAAAAAAATTTTAGATTCTTGCCGTTTTTTTTGCCAAAAATGTGTCTTAACTCTTTTATTAATAAAATAAAAATTTTTTTAAGAACATATAACAATTTTATAGTTTTCTAAAAGGTATCTTTACGCAGAACGCTTTGGCGTAAAAAATTTGTCCAATTTTTTGAAAATGTTGCCACTGCGTCCTTCCGAATATGACCTATTTTTTATCAAAACTTCAACTTTGGGCGACATGTTCTAAAATCCCAAAGCTGGGATCTGAAAACTGAAAGCAGTTTTGGAAACCTCAATATGTTTTCTATTTACTCCAAAAGTATTTTCCCAGCCCTGAAAGAAATGTGGACCCTATGGGCAAAAATGTAAAAAATCCCATTTTTGGGATTTTCATTCCTATTTTTGGGAATTGCGGGATGCCCTTTGACCTTTTCATTTTTTTTTTTGCATTTTCTTATTTGAAATGACAAATTTAACAAGCGTTGAAAATTTCATTGAGTTTTGTTCATAAATAAAGATTTTGTCTTATATTACATATTTGTTAAATTTCTAAAACTATGATTTATATCAAAATTTTAATAGGGTCGCAGATAGCTACAACAATTTAGTCCATATTTATCCCTTAATATCATTTTTTAGTTAGATATAGAAATTCTCGACCCTTTACAAAAAATTCCAAGCCAATATCTCAATTACATTCAAAAATATGTTCATTTAAACCTGTATCCTTTAATTTCATATTTTTCATATTTTAGTATTAAATATGACAGAACATATTTAAATCTTATATTTACCTATTTTCTATTTGTTTGCTTATCCTTATAATTGAAAGGTCCTATTATGCTTAAATTTTCAGAAATTTATAACTATTTTTTACCTAAATTTTTTCGACAGATCATTTCGTTCTGTTTCGTTTATGATCATGTAGGTAAAAATATACAGGTAATGATAATTTCGATTCATTCACTAATAAGAAATATCAATGACTGAATTACAGGTTATAATAATATAGTCCTAAATGTTAATAGGTAGACAATTCGTAATTTTTTACTTTGGATCCACTTACGATCCAGGAAAAAAACAAACTATCCTACCATCACCTATTGCTGTTAATGATGTGGAAGCTTGTATTGATATATCATCTTTGCTCGAAAACACAGCAGACTTTTCAGAAGACCAACTAAGGAAAATTCATAACTGTGATGTTGTCTTAATGTGTAAGTGGGGATGTGACGGTTTATCAGCACTTCCAGAATACAAACAAGCTTGTGGAAGTCGGACATTAGCAGACTACAAAAGTGTATTTATGTCATCATTAGTGCCATTACGAATTCGTTCATATTCCCTTAATCCATCATCGTCAAGCATCGGAAATTCATTTGAAGATATATGGATCAATACAACTCCGGGTTCAAAAAATTTTTGTAGACCCATTGGATTTGAATATATAAAGGAGTCAAAGAAAACAACAAAAGATTTAGTGGAATATTTAAAAGATGAAATAAATGCACTGGAGCCCATTTGCATAAAAATAAAGGAATTCTCTATTAACGTATCATATCAGCTAAGCTTAACAATGATTGATGGAAAGGTCAGCAATGCCATAACAGAAACTTCTTCCTTCTGGAGATGCTCAATATGTAATGAGAAAAATTCGCAATTCTCAAATATAAACAAAAGCAGAAGTATTAATGAAGAAGTCCTGTCTTTCGGAATTTCATCAGAGAATCTTACTAAATCAACAAAAAATAATGAAGAATTGAAAGAACTGAGAGCTGCGGAAAAAAGCAGAATCCAAGAAGAATTTAAAGTTCAGATGGGATTAAACATCGACAAACCACTTCCAAGTTGCGGTGGTACAAATGACGGTAATACGGCGAGAAGGTTTTTTCGTGATTTTGAAATTACTTCAAAAATAACTGGAATCGACAACGAGTTGCTTCGAAGAGTTAACACTATTTTAATGGCACTGAATAGTAAACATAAAATTAATGGAAATCGATTTGGGGAATATACATCTGAAATTTCTAAATTACTTGTATCTCTGTATCCATGGAGGGAACTAACACCAACAGTACACAAAGTATTGTGTCATGGTCAAATAATAATTGAATCGAATATTCTTCCACTTGGAGAGTTAACAGAAGAAGCCCAGGAAGCGAGGAATCGAGATTTTAAGCATGTTCAACTATTCAGCTCAAGAAAATGCTACAGGCAATCACAGAATGAAGATATTTTTAATAGTTTACTTCTATCTTCTGATCCTGTTCTTTCAACTATGCGAAAAATATGGATTTGTTATGAAACTCTATCATCTCAAAACAAGGAAGATTTAAAGGACTTATATTACCTTCTGGATATGTATACCGATATGACAGATTATTATAAGTAGTGTTAGGAATTAACTATATAAGTAGGTTGTAAGAATTAATTGTATTATATTTAAGATAAACAGTTCAAATAAAAAAAGCTATTATACTAACTGATGATGTTGTATTAAATTGTGTTTTATATTTCGGTGGGCGGGAAAGGTGGTTTGTGTGGTGTGATTTAGGTGTTGTTGTGCGTGGCTCATAATAAAATTATAATTTTTTTTATTGTATATACAATGTTATAGTCTTTAATAAAATGATTAACTAAATAATTTTTAAAAATTGTCCAAATATTTTATTCAACACCAAATGTATGTTCTGTCATACTTAATACTAAAATATGAAAAAGATGAAATTAAAGGACACAGGTTAAATGAACATATTTTTGAATGTAATTGAGATATTGGCTTGAAATTTTTTGTAAAGGGTCGAGAATTTCCATATCTAACTAAAAAATGATATTAAGGGATAAATATGGACTAAATTGTTGTAGCTATCTGCGACCCTATTAAAATTTTGATATAAATCATAGTTTTAGAAATTTAACAACTTTCAATTGAAATCAGTGGAAAGATATTGGAAATGAGTGGTTTTATTATTGATGAGCGCAGATTAACGGGATTATTGCATATTAACTATATTAAAATCAAGTGTAATGACAAAAAAAATAAAAAGTAAGAAAGATCAAATACATAAAAACACTCAATTCCAATGTAACAAAACAAAAAAACGAAATACAAATAAAAGAAAACAATAAAAAAAAAATGTATTACAATTCAATTAAAAAAACAAAAGTAATTAAAGACAAATGAACAAAATGATTTACAGTAGAGAACAAAAGTTAACGCTATGAATTAATAATAAAAATGAAAAGTAAAATAAATATTTTCGGGGGAGTTTTCCCGTTTTTCCTACCGAGCGCGTCCCCGGGTGGCGGATAGGGAGTGGTGATGGACCATCTGTCCTCCCCCAGTTTTAGTTTGAATCAAGCTGAGGGAGGGCGGATTGTCCACCACCTGGGAATATTATATTCCCCGCGGACCAAAAACTGGAAAAAAAACAACATGGAAAATAAAAATAAAAAGATAAAAGTTACGGTGCAGGGCCTAAATAACCCAGTACCGGCGGCAAGTGTTGATCCACTCGCGAGTCACTTGTCGTCGTCATCCTGCAATCGTGAGCAAAATACTACTACGGAGGTGGGTACCTTGGCCTCCGTGGCGGACAATGCGTCAAGTGTACAGCATGCCATTAGCAAAAAAATAGAAAGAGAAGGATGTACTCGGAGAGAGCTCTAAGCTACCTCAGCCTTTAAACTCCCGAAGAGTTGACAACTGAGAATAAACCTAAGAAGAAAAAGAGCTGCCCGTCTTCTAATACACAGTCGAAGCCAAGCCATACTTTACTCAAAGGAACCTCAAGTCAGAATCCTGAGAGTAAGTGTGATAACGCCAAGATAGATATCCCGAAGACGACCACGTCGGCGAAATCAACCTCGAAGGTAAGGGTATCTTAAGAGAAGCCCCGAAAAGCGAGGAAAGATAGGCTTGACAGTGGAAAAGGAAAAGAGCCGTCATCTTACGCCAAAGTTGTCAAAAGAAGACACCGGGACGATCTCTGTTATGCAGTTTACGATGCCGGTAATCCGACAGGCAAAATTCCAATAGACCAACAGAGTAAGGTGGAAAATCTGGTGAACAATAAGATAGTGGACCACGCAATCGCTTCAAAGGGCCAACAGCCAATAGAGAGCGTGAGCTGCGAGTTCAGAATGGGCGTGATGTTGATGAGAATGGCATCTCACCAATGTGTGAGCACCCTAATGAACTTTGGTGGAAAGTATCCCTCCTCCCTGGGACGGCGCTAAGTTGGGACTGGCAAAGAAGGGCGAGCTTCCGGTGCTCTTAAAGTCCACTGTCTACATAAAAGGATGGGGCAGTAAACTGGCTAATGAACGTATACTGGAAATTCTTGGTGGTCAAAATGCTGAGCTGGCCGTGGAAAAATGGGACGTCTTTTACAGGAAAGAAGAACCTGAGGGAACTTTATTTGTAATAGGAATCGACCAGAAATCTATGGCTAGTCTTGCCAAGAATAAAGGTAGGGCTTACTTCGCCTCTAAAGCTGTCATATTCAAAATTGGGAAGGTGCCGATTGGAAGGGCTGTTACAACAAGCCTCGAAAAGGACACTAAAATACCTAAGACCACAGTATCAGTAGCAACTACTGATAACGTTAAAAGCGAGGAAGCTACTACTAACTCGCAAAAAGAAGGTGCAGCTGCCCTTTCCAAAATTGGGGAAGCGCCGATTGAAAGGGATGTCAAAACCGGCCCCGATAAGGACACTAAAACACCTAAGAAGGTACCCAAAGCATCATTAGCAAGTACTGGTAATTTTGAGGAGTCAAATCCTAAAAGCGAGGAGGAAATCACTCACTCGCCAGAACAGCAGTGCTGTCCAAAATTGAGAAAGTGTCGATTAAAAAGACTGCTCTTGCTATGCCTGATAAGGACACCGCATTGCCATCAATAGTACCCTGCATTAATAGCCACTTCAGGTTACCCGGAGGAGTCAAATCCAACGAGCGGGGATGTGATCACTAACTCACTGGAAGACAGTTTAAATGGATGACAATGATGAGGTTATCCAAATAAACCTCCATCGGAGCGAAACGGCTACCAACGCACAGTGGGGCAGAATGGAAATTTTTTGGAAATAAATCTGGCATTTCTAAACGGCTGATCCGATCGGGATAAAATTTGGCGTGAGCGTAGCCAAGGAGTATTCGTTTAAGTTTTGAAGATGAACCCTGCAGATGCCCCAGGGACGGCGCTGTGGCGGCTCAAAATAGGGTACCTACGACATGTAAAATTTTTAAACTCGTGCCATTTTTTTGTCTTTCACCCAAATACAAAGATTTTTATATTTTCTGAAAGCGCTCGACGAGATCTTGAAAAAACATGCTTGGACATACTCTCTTATAATATCCGAGTTATAGGCATTTAAAAATTTAGTGATACAAAATTTACCATACCTTTGTCCGTCTTGTTAGTTAGACAACAAAATTTCCAATAATATACAAAAATTTCAGATCAATATCATTTACAGATCCAAAAATATACGTTTTTTAATTTAAAAATTAAAAAAATTTTAGATTCTTGCCGTTTTTTTTGCCAAAAATGTGTCTTAACTCTTTTATTAATAAAATAAAAATTTTTTTAAGAACATATAACAATTTTATAGTTTTCTAAAAGGTATCTTTACGCAGAACGCTTTGGCGTAAAAAATTTGTCCAATTTTTTGAAAATGTTGCCACTGCGTCCTTCCGAATATGACCTATTTTTTATCAAAACTTCAACTTTGGGCGACATGTTCTAAAATCCCAAAGCTGGGATCTGAAAACTGAAAGCAGTTTTGGAAACCTCAATATGTTTTCTATTTACTCCAAAAGTATTTTCCCAGCCCTGAAAGAAATGTGGACCCTATGGGCAAAAATGTAAAAAATCCCATTTTTGGGATTTTCATTCCTATTTTTGGGAATTGCGGGATGCCCTTTGACCTTTTCATTTTTTTTTTTTTGCATTTTCTTATTTGAAATGACAAATTTAACAAGCGTTGAAAATTTCATTGAGTTTTGTTCATAAATAAAGATTTTGTCTTATATTACATATTTGTTAAATTTCTAAAACTATGATTTATATCAAAATTTTAATAGGGTCGCAGATAGCTACAACAATTTAGTCCATATTTATCCCTTAATATCATTTTTTAGTTAGATATAGAAATTCTCGACCCTTTACAAAAAATTCCAAGCCAATATCTCAATTACATTCAAAATATGTTCATTTAAACCTGTATCCTTTAATTTCATATTTTTCATATTTTAGTATTAAATATGACAGAACATATTTAAATCTTATATTTACCTATTTTCTATTTGTTTGCTTATCCTTATAATTGAAAGGTCCTATTATGCTTAAATTTTCAGAAATTTATAACTATTTTTTACCTAAATTTTTTCGACAGATCATTTCGTTCTGTTTCGTTTATGATCATGTAGGTAAAAATATACAGGTAATGATAATTTCGATTCATTCACTAATAAGAAATATCAATGACTGAATTACAGGTTATAGTAATATAGTCCTAAATGTTAATAGGTAGACAATTCGTAATTTTTTACTTTGGATCCACTTACGATCCAGGAAAAAAACAAACTATCCTACCATCACCTATTGCTGTTAATGATGTGGAAGCTTGTATTGATATATCATCTTTGCTCGAAAACACAGCAGACTTTTCAGAAGACCAACTAAGGAAAATTCATAACTGTGATGTTGTCTTAATGTGTAAGTGGGGATGTGACGGTTTATCAGCACTTCCAGAATACAAACAAGCTTGTGGAAGTCGGACATTAGCAGACTACAAAAGTGTATTTATGTCATCATTAGTGCCATTACGAATTCGTTCATATTCCCTTAATCCATCATCGTCAAGCATCGGAAATTCATTTGAAGATATATGGATCAATACAACTCCGGGTTCAAAAAATTTTTGTAGACCCATTGGATTTGAATATATAAAGGAGTCAAAGAAAACAACAAAAGATTTAGTGGAATATTTAAAAGATGAAATAAATGCACTGGAGCCCATTTGCATAAAAATAAAGGAATTCTCTATTAACGTATCATATCAGCTAAGCTTAACAATGATTGATGGAAAGGTCAGCAATGCCATAACAGAAACTTCTTCCTTCTGGAGATGCTCAATATGTAATGAGAAAAATTCGCAATTCTCAAATATAAACAAAAGCAGAAGTATTAATGAAGAAGTCCTGTCTTTCGGAATTTCATCAGAGAATCTTACTAAATCAACAAAAAATAATGAAGAATTGAAAGAACTGAGAGCTGCGGAAAAAAGCAGAATCCAAGAAGAATTTAAAGTTCAGATGGGATTAAACATCGACAAACCACTTCCAAGTTGCGGTAGTACAAATGACGGTAATACGGCGAGAAGGTTTTTTCGTGATTTTGAAATTACTTCAAAAATAACTGGAATCGACAACGAGTTGCTTCGAAGAGTTAACACTATTTTAATGGCACTGAATAGTAAACATAAAATTAATGGAAATCGATTTGGGGAATATACATCTGAAATTTCTAAATTACTTGTATCTCTGTATCCATGGAGGGAACTAACACCAACAGTACACAAAGTATTGTGTCATGGTCAAATAATAATTGAATCGAATATTCTTCCACTTGGAGAGTTAACAGAAGAAGCCCAGGAAGCGAGGAATCGAGATTTTAAGCATGTTCAACTATTCAGCTCAAGAAAATGCTACAGGCAATCACAGAATGAAGATATTTTTAATAGTTTACTTCTATCTTCTGATCCTGTTCTTTCAACTATGCGAAAAATATGGATTTGTTATGAAACTCTATCATCTCAAAACAAGGAAGATTTAAAGGACTTATATTACCTTCTGGATATGTATACCGATATGACAGATTATTATAAGTAGTGTTAGGAATTAACTATATAAGTAGGTTGTAAGAATTAATTGTATTATATTTAAGATAAACAGTTCAAATAAAAAAGCTATTATACTAACTGATGATGTTGTATTAAATTGTGTTTTATATTTCGGTGGGCGGGAAAGGTGGTTTGTGTGGGGTGATTTAGGTGTTGTTGTGCGTGGCTCATAATAAAATTATAATTTTTTTTATTGTATATACAATGTTATAGTCTTTAATAAAATGATTAACTAAATAATTTTTAAAAATTGTCCAAATATTTTATTCAACACCAAATGTATGTTCTGTCATACTTAATACTAAAATATGAAAAAGATGAAATTAAAGGACACAGGTTAAATGAACATATTTTTGAATGTAATTGAGATATTGGCTTGAAATTTTTTGTAAAGGGTCGAGAATTTCCATATCTAACTAAAAAATGATATTAAGGGATAAATATGGACTAAATTGTTGTAGCTATCTGCGACCCTATTAAAATTTTGATATAAATCATAGTTTTAGAAATTTAACAACTTTCAATTGAAATCAGTGGAAAGATATTGGAAATGAGTGGTTTTATTATTGATGAGCGCAGATTAACGGGATTATTGCATATTAACTATATTAAAATCAAGTGTAATGACAAAAAAAATAAAAAGTAAGAAAGATCAAATACATAAAAACACTCAATTCCAATGTAACAAAACAAAAAAACGAAATACAAATAAAAGAAAACAATAAAAAAAAAAATGTATTACAATTCAATTAAAAAAACAAAAGTAATTAAAGACAAATGAACAAAATGATTTACAGTAGAGAACAAAAGTTAACGCTATGAATTAATAATAAAAATGAAAAGTAAAATAAATATTTTCGGGGGAGTTTTCCCGTTTTTCCTACCGAGCGCGTCCCCGGGTGGCGGATAGGGAGTGGTGATGGACCATCTGTCCTCCCCCAGTTTTAGTTTGAATCAAGCTGAGGGAGGGCGGATTGTCCACCACCTGGGAATATTATATTCCCCGCGGACCAAAAACTGGAAAAAAAACAACATGGAAAATAAAAATAAAAAGATAAAAGTTACGGTGCAGGGCCTAAATAACCCAGTACCGGCGGCAAGTGTTGATCCACTCGCGAGTCACTTGTCGTCGTCATCCTGCAATCGTGAGCAAAATACTACTACGGAGGTGGGTACCTTGGCCTCCGTGGCGGACAATGCGTCAAGTGTACAGCATGCCATTAGCAAAAAAATAGAAAGAGAAGGATGTACTCGGAGAGAGCTCTAAGCTACCTCAGCCTTTAAACTCCCGAAGAGTTGACAACTGAGAATAAACCTAAGAAGAAAAAGAGCTGCCCGTCTTCTAATACACAGTCGAAGCCAAGCCATACTTTACTCAAAGGAACCTCAAGTCAGAATCCTGAGAGTAAGTGTGATAACGCCAAGATAGATATCCCGAAGACGACCACGTCGGCGAAATCAACCTCGAAGGTAAGGGTATCTTAAGAGAAGCCCCGAAAAGCGAGGAAAGATAGGCTTGACAGTGGAAAAGGAAAAGAGCCGTCATCTTACGCCAAAGTTGTCAAAAGAAGACACCGGGACGATCTCTGTTATGCAGTTTACGATGCCGGTAATCCGACAGGCAAAATTCCAATAGACCAACAGAGTAAGGTGGAAAATCTGGTGAACAATAAGATAGTGGACCACGCAATCGCTTCAAAGGGCCAACAGCCAATAGAGAGCGTGAGCTGCGAGTTCAGAATGGGCGTGATGTTGATGAGAATGGCATCTCACCAATGTGTGAGCACCCTAATGAACTTTGGTGGAAAGTATCCCTCCTCCCTGGGACGGCGCTAAGTTGGGACTGGCAAAGAAGGGCGAGCTTCCGGTGCTCTTAAAGTCCACTGTCTACATAAAAGGATGGGGCAGTAAACTGGCTAATGAACGTATACTGGAAATTCTTGGTGGTCAAAATGCTGAGCTGGCCGTGGAAAAATGGGACGTCTTTTACAGGAAAGAAGAACCTGAGGGAACTTTATTTGTAATAGGAATCGACCAGAAATCTATGGCTAGTCTTGCCAAGAATAAAGGTAGGGCTTACTTCGCCTCTAAAGCTGTCATATTCAAAATTGGGAAGGTGCCGATTGGAAGGGCTGTTACAACAAGCCTCGAAAAGGACACTAAAATACCTAAGACCACAGTATCAGTAGCAACTACTGATAACGTTAAAAGCGAGGAAGCTACTACTAACTCGCAAAAAGAAGGTGCAGCTGCCCTTTCCAAAATTGGGGAAGCGCCGATTGAAAGGGATGTCAAAACCGGCCCCGATAAGGACACTAAAACACCTAAGAAGGTACCCAAAGCATCATTAGCAAGTACTGGTAATTTTGAGGAGTCAAATCCTAAAAGCGAGGAGGAAATCACTCACTCGCCAGAACAGCAGTGCTGTCCAAAATTGAGAAAGTGTCGATTAAAAAGACTGCTCTTGCTATGCCTGATAAGGACACCGCATTGCCATCAATAGTACCCTGCATTAATAGCCACTTCAGGTTACCCGGAGGAGTCAAATCCAACGAGCGGGGATGTGATCACTAACTCACTGGAAGACAGTTTAAATGGATGACAATGATGAGGTTATCCAAATAAACCTCCATCGGAGCGAAACGGCTACCAACGCACAGTGGGGCAGAATGGAAATTTTTTGGAAATAAATCTGGCATTTCTAAACGGCTGATCCGATCGGGATAAAATTTGGCGTGAGCGTAGCCAAGGAGTATTCGTTTAAGTTTTGAAGATGAACCCTGCAGATGCCCCAGGGACGGCGCTGTGGCGGCTCAAAATAGGGTACCTACGACATGTAAAATTTTTAAACTCGTGCCATTTTTTTGTCTTTCACCCAAATACAAAGATTTTTATATTTTCTGAAAGCGCTCGACGAGATCTTGAAAAAACATGCTTGGACATACTCTCTTATAATATCCGAGTTATAGGCATTTAAAAATTTAGTGATACAAAATTTACCATACCTTTGTCCGTCTTGTTAGTTAGACAACAAAATTTCCAATAATATACAAAAAATTTCAGATCAATATCATTTACAGATCCAAAAATATACGTTTTTTAATTTAAAAATTAAAAAAATTTTAGATTCTTGCCGTTTTTTTTGCCAAAAATGTGTCTTAACTCTTTTATTAATAAAATAAAAATTTTTTTAAGAACATATAACAATTTTATAGTTTTCTAAAAGGTATCTTTACGCAGAACGCTTTGGCGTAAAAAATTTGTCCAATTTTTTGAAAATGTTGCCACTGCGTCCTTCCGAATATGACCTATTTTTTATCAAAACTTCAACTTTGGGCGACATGTTCTAAAATCCCAAAGCTGGGATCTGAAAACTGAAAGCAGTTTTGGAAACCTCAATATGTTTTCTATTTACTCCAAAAGTATTTTCCCAGCCCTGAAAGAAATGTGGACCCTATGGGCAAAAATGTAAAAAATCCCATTTTTGGGATTTTCATTCCTATTTTTGGGAATTGCGGGATGCCCTTTGACCTTTTCATTTTTTTTTTTTTGCATTTTCTTATTTGAAATGACAAATTTAACAAGCGTTGAAAATTTCATTGAGTTTTGTTCATAAATAAAGATTTTGTCTTATATTACATATTTGTTAAATTTCTAAAACTATGATTTATATCAAAATTTTAATAGGGTCGCAGATAGCTACAACAATTTAGTCCATATTTATCCCTTAATATCATTTTTTAGTTAGATATAGAAATTCTCGACCCTTTACAAAAAATTCCAAGCCAATATCTCAATTACATTCAAAAATATGTTCATTTAAACCTGTATCCTTTAATTTCATATTTTTCATATTTTAGTATTAAATATGACAGAACATATTTAAATCTTATATTTACCTATTTTCTATTTGTTTGCTTATCCTTATAATTGAAAGGTCCTATTATGCTTAAATTTTCAGAAATTTATAACTATTTTTTACCTAAATTTTTTCGACAGATCATTTCGTTCTGTTTCGTTTATGATCATGTAGGTAAAAATATACAGGTAATGATAATTTCGATTCATTCACTAATAAGAAATATCAATGACTGAATTACAGGTTATAGTAATATAGTCCTAAATGTTAATAGGTAGACAATTCGTAATTTTTTACTTTGGATCCACTTACGATCCAGGAAAAAAACAAACTATCCTACCATCACCTATTGCTGTTAATGATGTGGAAGCTTGTATTGATATATCATCTTTGCTCGAAAACACAGCAGACTTTTCAGAAGACCAACTAAGGAAAATTCATAACTGTGATGTTGTCTTAATGTGTAAGTGGGGATGTGACGGTTTATCAGCACTTCCAGAATACAAACAAGCTTGTGGAAGTCGGACATTAGCAGACTACAAAAGTGTATTTATGTCATCATTAGTGCCATTACGAATTCGTTCATATTCCCTTAATCCATCATCGTCAAGCATCGGAAATTCATTTGAAGATATATGGATCAATACAACTCCGGGTTCAAAAAATTTTTGTAGACCCATTGGATTTGAATATATAAAGGAGTCAAAGAAAACAACAAAAGATTTAGTGGAATATTTAAAAGATGAAATAAATGCACTGGAGCCCATTTGCATAAAAATAAAGGAATTCTCTATTAACGTATCATATCAGCTAAGCTTAACAATGATTGATGGAAAGGTCAGCAATGCCATAACAGAAACTTCTTCCTTCTGGAGATGCTCAATATGTAATGAGAAAAATTCGCAATTCTCAAATATAAACAAAAGCAGAAGTATTAATGAAGAAGTCCTGTCTTTCGGAATTTCATCAGAGAATCTTACTAAATCAACAAAAAATAATGAAGAATTGAAAGAACTGAGAGCTGCGGAAAAAAGCAGAATCCAAGAAGAATTTAAAGTTCAGATGGGATTAAACATCGACAAACCACTTCCAAGTTGCGGTAGTACAAATGACGGTAATACGGCGAGAAGGTTTTTTCGTGATTTTGAAATTACTTCAAAAATAACTGGAATCGACAACGAGTTGCTTCGAAGAGTTAACACTATTTTAATGGCACTGAATAGTAAACATAAAATTAATGGAAATCGATTTGGGGAATATACATCTGAAATTTCTAAATTACTTGTATCTCTGTATCCATGGAGGGAACTAACACCAACAGTACACAAAGTATTGTGTCATGGTCAAATAATAATTGAATCGAATATTCTTCCACTTGGAGAGTTAACAGAAGAAGCCCAGGAAGCGAGGAATCGAGATTTTAAGCATGTTCAACTATTCAGCTCAAGAAAATGCTACAGGCAATCACAGAATGAAGATATTTTTAATAGTTTACTTCTATCTTCTGATCCTGTTCTTTCAACTATGCGAAAAATATGGATTTGTTATGAAACTCTATCATCTCAAAACAAGGAAGATTTAAAGGACTTATATTACCTTCTGGATATGTATACCGATATGACAGATTATTATAAGTAGTGTTAGGAATTAACTATATAAGTAGGTTGTAAGAATTAATTGTATTATATTTAAGATAAACAGTTCAAATAAAAAAGCTATTATACTAACTGATGATGTTGTATTAAATTGTGTTTTATATTTCGGTGGGCGGGAAAGGTGGTTTGTGTGGGGTGATTTAGGTGTTGTTGTGCGTGGCTCATAATAAAATTATAATTTTTTTTATTGTATATACAATGTTATAGTCTTTAATAAAATGATTAACTAAATAATTTTTAAAAATTGTCCAAATATTTTATTCAACACCAAATGTATGTTCTGTCATACTTAATACTAAAATATGAAAAAGATGAAATTAAAGGACACAGGTTAAATGAACATATTTTTGAATGTAATTGAGATATTGGCTTGAAATTTTTTGTAAAGGGTCGAGAATTTCCATATCTAACTAAAAAATGATATTAAGGGATAAATATGGACTAAATTGTTGTAGCTATCTGCGACCCTATTAAAATTTTGATATAAATCATAGTTTTAGAAATTTAACAACTTTCAATTGAAATCAGTGGAAAGATATTGGAAATGAGTGGTTTTATTATTGATGAGCGCAGATTAACGGGATTATTGCATATTAACTATATTAAAATCAAGTGTAATGACAAAAAAAAAATAAAAAGTAAGAAAGATCAAATACATAAAAACACTCAATTCCAATGTAACAAAACAAAAAAACGAAATACAAATAAAAGAAAACAATAAAAAAAAAAAATGTATTACAATTCAATTAAAAAAACAAAAGTAATTAAAGACAAATGAACAAAATGATTTACAGTAGAGAACAAAAGTTAACGCTATGAATTAATAATAAAAATGAAAAGTAAAATAAATATTTTCGGGGGAGTTTTCCCGTTTTTCCTACCGAGCGCGTCCCCGGGTGGCGGATAGGGAGTGGTGATGGACCATCTGTCCTCCCCCAGTTTTAGTTTGAATCAAGCTGAGGGAGGGCGGATTGTCCACCACCTGGGAATATTATATTCCCCGCGGACCAAAAACTGGAAAAAAAACAACATGGAAAATAAAAATAAAAAGATAAAAGTTACGGTGCAGGGCCTAAATAACCCAGTACCGGCGGCAAGTGTTGATCCACTCGCGAGTCACTTGTCGTCGTCATCCTGCAATCGTGAGCAAAATACTACTACGGAGGTGGGTACCTTGGCCTCCGTGGCGGACAATGCGTCAAGTGTACAGCATGCCATTAGCAAAAAAATAGAAAGAGAAGGATGTACTCGGAGAGAGCTCTAAGCTACCTCAGCCTTTAAACTCCCGAAGAGTTGACAACTGAGAATAAACCTAAGAAGAAAAAGAGCTCCCCGTCTTCTAATACACAGTCGAAGCCAAGCCATACTTTACTCAAAGGAACCTCAAGTCAGAATCCTGAGAGTAAGTGTGATAACGCCAAGATAGATATCCCGAAGACGACCACGTCGGCGAAATCAACCTCGAAGGTAAGGGTATCTTAAGAGAAGCCCCGAAAAGCGAGGAAAGATAGGCTTGACAGTGGAAAAGGAAAAGAGCCGTCATCTTACGCCAAAGTTGTCAAAAGAAGACACCGGGACGATCTCTGTTATGCAGTTTACGATGCCGGTAATCCGACAGGCAAAATTCCAATAGACCAACAGAGTAAGGTGGAAAATCTGGTGAACAATAAGATAGTGGACCACGCAATCGCTTCAAAGGGCCAACAGCCAATAGAGAGCGTGAGCTGCGAGTTCAGAATGGGCGTGATGTTGATGAGAATGGCATCTCACCAATGTGTGAGCACCCTAATGAACTTTGGTGGAAAGTATCCCTCCTCCCTGGGACGGCGCTAAGTTGGGACTGGCAAAGAAGGGCGAGCTTCCGGTGCTCTTAAAGTCCACTGTCTACATAAAAGGATGGGGCAGTAAACTGGCTAATGAACGTATACTGGAAATTCTTCGTGGTCAAAATGCTGAGCTGGCCGTGGAAAAATGGGACGTCTTTTACAGGAAAGAAGAACCTGAGGGAACTTTATTTGTAATAGGAATCGACCAGAAATCTATGGCTAGTCTTGCCAAGAATAAAGGTAGGGCTTACTTCGCCTCTAAAGCTGTCATATTCAAAATTGGGAAGGTGCCGATTGGAAGGGCTGTTACAACAAGCCTCGAAAAGGACACTAAAATACCTAAGACCACAGTATCAGTAGCAACTACTGATAACGTTAAAAGCGAGGAAGCTACTACTAACTCGCAAAAAGAAGGTGCAGCTGCCCTTTCCAAAATTGGGGAAGCGCCGATTGAAAGGGATGTCAAAACCGGCCCCGATAAGGACACTAAAACACCTAAGAAGGTACCCAAAGCATCATTAGCAAGTACTGGTAATTTTGAGGAGTCAAATCCTAAAAGCGAGGAGGAAATCACTCACTCGCCAGAACAGCAGTGCTGTCCAAAATTGAGAAAGTGTCGATTAAAAAGACTGCTCTTGCTATGCCTGATAAGGACACCGCATTGCCATCAATAGTACCCTGCATTAATAGCCACTTCAGGTTACCCGGAGGAGTCAAATCCAACGAGCGGGGATGTGATCACTAACTCACTGGAAGACAGTTTAAATGGATGACAATGATGAGGTTATCCAAATAAACCTCCATCGGAGCGAAACGGCTACCAACGCACAGTGGGGCAGAATGGAAATTTTTTGGAAATAAATCTGGCATTTCTAAACGGCTGATCCGATCGGGATAAAATTTGGCGTGAGCGTAGCCAAGGAGTATTCGAGTTTAAGTTTTGAAGATGAACCCTGCAGATGCCCCAGGGACGGCGCTGTGGCGGCTCAAAATAGGGTACCTACGACATGTAAAATTTTTAAACTCGTGCCATTTTTTTGTCTTTCACCCAAATACAAAGATTTTTATATTTTCTGAAAGCGCTCGACGAGATCTTGAAAAAACATGCTTGGACATACTCTCTTATAATATCCGAGTTATAGGCATTTAAAAATTTAGTGATACAAAATTTACCATACCTTTGTCCGTCTTGTTAGTTACACAACAAAATTTCCAATAATATACAAAAAATTTCAGATCAATATCATTTACAGATCCAAAAATATACGTTTTTTAATTTAAAAATTAAAAAAATTTTAGATTCTTGCCGTTTTTTTTTGCCAAAAATGTGTCTTAACTCTTTTATTAATAAAATAAAATTTTTTTTAAGAACATATAACAATTTTATAGTTTTCTAAAAGGTATCTTTACGCAGAACGCTTTGGCGTAAAAAATTTGTCCAATTTTTTGAAAATGTTGCCACTGCGTCCTTCCGAATATGACCTATTTTTTTATCAAAACTTCAACTTTGGGCGACATGTTCTAAAATCCCAAAGCTGGGATCTGAAAACTGAAAGCAGTTTTGGAAACCTCAATATGTTTTCTATTTACTCCAAAAGTATTTTCCCAGCCCTGAAAGAAATGTGGACCCTATGGGCAAAAATGTAAAAAATCCCATTTTTGGGATTTTCATTCCTATTTTTGGGAATTGCGGGATGCCCTTTGACCTTTTCAATTTTTTTTTTTGCATTTTCTTATTTGAAATGACAAATTTAACAAGCGTTGAAAATTTCATTGAGTTTTGTTCATAAATAAAGATTTTGTCTTATATTACATATTTGTTAAATTTCTAAAACTATGATTTATATCAAAATTTTAATAGGGTCGCAGATAGCTACAACAATTTAGTCCATATTTATCCCTTAATATCATTTTTTAGTTAGATATAGAAATTCTCGACCCTTTACAAAAAATTCCAAGCCAATATCTCAATTACATTCAAAAATATGTTCATTTAAACCTGTATCCTTTAATTTCATATTTTTCATATTTTAGTATTAAATATGACAGAACATATTTAAATCTTATATTTACCTATTTTCTATTTGTTTGCTTATCCTTATAATTGAAAGGTCCTATTATGCTTAAATTTTCAGAAATTTATAACTATTTTTTACCTAAATTTTTTCGACAGATCATTTCGTTCTGTTTCGTTTATGATCATGTAGGTAAAAATATACAGGTAATGATAATTTCGATTCATTCACTAATAAGAAATATCAATGACTGAATTACAGGTTATAGTAATATAGTCCTAAATGTTAATAGGTAGACAATTCGTAATTTTTTACTTTGGATCCACTTACGATCCAGGAAAAAAACAAACTATCCTACCATCACCTATTGCTGTTAATGATGTGGAAGCTTGTATTGATATATCATCTTTGCTCGAAAACACAGCAGACTTTTCAGAAGACCAACTAAGGAAAATTCATAACTGTGATGTTGTCTTAATGTGTAAGTGGGGATGTGACGGTTTATCAGCACTTCCAGAATACAAACAAGCTTCTGGAAGTCGGACATTAGCAGACTACAAAAGTGTATTTATGTCATCATTAGTGCCATTACGAATTCGTTCATATTCCCTTAATCCATCATCGTCAAGCATCGGAAATTCATTTGAAGATATATGGATCAATACAACTCCGGGTTCAAAAAATTTTTGTAGACCCATTGGATTTGAATATATAAAGGAGTCAAAGAAAACAACAAAAGATTTAGTGGAATATTTAAAAGATGAAATAAATGCACTGGAGCCCATTTGCATAAAAATAAAGGAATTCTCTATTAACGTATCATATCAGCTAAGCTTAACAATGATTGATGGAAAGGTCAGCAATGCCATAACAGAAACTTCTTACTTCTGGAGATGCTCAATATGTAATGAGAAAAAGTCGCAATTCTCAAATATAAACAAAAGCAGATGTATTAATGAAGAAGTCCTGTCTTTCGGAATTTCATCAGAGAATCTTACTAAATCAACAAAAAATAATGAAGAATTGAAAGAACTGAGAGCTGCGGAAAAAAGCAGAATCCAAGAAGAATTTAAAGTTCAGATGGGATTAAACATCGACAAACCACTTCCAAGTTGCGGTAGTACAAATGACGGTAATACGGCGAGAAGGTTTTTTCGTGATTTTAAAATTACTTCAAAAATAACTGGAATCGACAACGAGTTGCTTCGAAGAGTTAACACTATTTTAATGGCACTGAATAGTAAACATAAAATTAATGGAAATCGATTTGGGGAATATACATCTGAAATTTCTAAATTACTTGTATCTCTGTATCCATGGAGGGAACTAACAAAAACAGTACACAAAGTATTGTGTCATGGTCAAATAATAATTGAATCGAATATTCTTCCACTTGGAGAGTTAACAGAAGAAGCCCAGGAAGCGAGGAATCGAGATTTTAAGCATGTTCAACTATTCAGCTCAAGAAAATGCTACAGGCAATCACAGAATGAAGATATTTTTAATAGTTTACTTCTATCTTCTGATCCTGTTCTTTCAACTATGCGAAATATATGGATTTGTTATGAAACTCTATCATCTCAAAACAAGGAAGATTTAAAGGACTCATATACCGATATGACAGATTATTTTATAGAAAATAAGTAGTGTTAGGAATTAACTATATAAGTAGGTTGTAAGAATTAATTGTATTATATTTAAGATAAACAGTTCAAATAAAAAAAGCTATTATACTAACTGATGATGTTGTATTAAATTGTGTTTTATATTTCGGTGGGCGGGAAAGGTGGTTTGTGTGGGGTGATTTAGGTGTTGTTGTGCGTGGCTCATAATAAAATTATAATTTTTTTATTGTATATACAATGTTATAGTCTTTAATAAAATGATTAACTAAATAATTTTTAAAAATTGTCCAAATATTTTATTCAACACCAAATGTATGTTCTGTCATACTTAATACTAAAATATGAAAAAGATGAAATTAAAGGACACAGGTTAAATGAACATATTTTTGAATGTAATTGAGATATTGGCTTGAAATTTTTTGTAAAGGGTCGAGAATTTCCATATCTAACTAAAAAATGATATTAAGGGATAAATATGGACTAAATTGTTGTAGCTATCTGCGACCCTATTAAAATTTTGATATAAATCATAGTTTTAGAAATTTAACAAATATGTAATATAAGACAAAATCTTTATTTATGAACAAAACTCAATGAAACACTTGTTAAATTTGTCATTTCAAATAAGAAAATGCAAAAAAAAAATTGAAAAGGTCAAAGGGCATCCCGCAATTCCCAAAAATAGGAATGAAAATCCCAAAAATGGGATTTTTTACATTTTTGCCCATAGGGTCCACATTTCTTTCAGGGCTGGGAAAATACTTTTGGAGTAAATAGAAAACATATTGAGGTTTCCAAAACTGCTTTCAGTTTTCTGATCCCAGCTTTGGGATTTTAGAACATGTCGTCCAAAGTTGAAGTTTTGATAAAAATAGGTCATATTCGGAAGGACGCAGTGGCAACATTTTCAAAAAATAGGACAAGTTTTTTACGCCAAAGCGTTCTGCGTAAAGATACCTTTTAGAAAACTATAAAATTGTTATATGTTCTTAAAGAAAATTTTATTTTATTAATAAAAGAGTTAAGACACATTTTTGGCAAAAAACGGCAAAAATCTAAAATTTTTTGAATTTTTAAATTAAAAAACGTATATTTTTGGGTCTGTAAATGATATTGATCTGAAATTTTTTGTATATTATTGGAAATTTTGTTGTCTAACTAACAAAAAAAAATTGAGTCCATTTGGTCCAAAATTACGCCCGGTATTCAAAAAAAGGCGGACCAAGGTATGGTAAATTTTGTATCACTAAATTTTTAAATGCCTATAACTCTGATATTATAAGAGATAAGTAGTATGTCCAAGCATGTTTTGTCAAGATCTCGTCGAGTGCTTTCACAAAATATAAAAATCTTTGTATTTGGGTGAAAAACAAAAAAATGGCACGAGTTTAAAAATTTTACATGTCGTAGGTACCCTACTTTGAGCCGCCACAGCGCCGTCCCTGGGGCATCTGCAGGGTTCATCTTCAAAACTTAAACTCGAATACTCCTTGGCTACGCTCACGCCAAATTTTATCCCGATCGGATCAGCCGTTTAGAAATGCCAGATTTATTTCCAAAAAATTCCGATTCTGCCCCACTGTGCGGTGCTCGTAAAGTCCACTGTCTACATAAAATGATGGGGCAGTAAACTGGCCACCCAGGTTAGTCCGGCGGAGACACCGGGTCGGGCTAGTCTGAATGCTACCGGCGCCAAACCCAAAACAAAAGCGTCTGCGGATTTAGGGAAGCCTGGATCCTGCAGTCGCAAAACAATAACAGCATCTGGCTCCAAAGCTGGATGCAGCAAAATAAGCAGCGAGGCACCTCTGGACGTCACCCCAAGTACCTCAAAGGCAGCTCAGGTCCGTATTGGCAAAATGCCGATAAAACCCCCTGTTTCGGGGACTACTAAGGCCACCAAAACCAAGGTAGCAACCCCAGTGCCGGTTATGCACGAGGGAACTGCGAACAAGATTTCGGGTTCTCAAACGGCATCTCCCAATGCCAACACGGCGAATAGTAAGACCCCCAGGCACGTAACACCAGCAAGAAGGGCCTTCCTACAACGGCGCTCCGCCGCCAAAATTCTAGCGCGCTTAGCTGGCAAGCCAGTTGAGTCGCTAAGTAAAGAGGACAAGTCCTCTCTAGAATGGGCTAAGGGAAAATTGGCCGTTCTGGAGAAGAGTCCCCCCCTCACGTCTAAGGACGCGCCTAAACGGCAACGTTCTGAGGAGGAGACTAATCTTCAGGGCCAGCAGCCCGGGACAAAACGTCCGAAACCGTTGCCCCCCAAGCCGCATGACAGGACCTCCGGTGAAGTGGTTGAGAACCAATTCACGCGTGCTGTCATCGACAGGGGTGACATAGATGGCGCTATGTCTCCATCCAGATGGGACATAGTGCGAAAAAAGCTGATGGGGGTGTTCTGGGAAGTTCTTAAACAGAACCCTGGTCCCCCCCCACAGTGTGAGGACGGCGGTTGGTTTCACAACAGAGTGAAGCTAATGGCCTGTTCCAACGAGCGCTCAGCTTTGCTCCTGAAGCAGGCTGTGTCGCTGATAAAGGATCCGTGGGAAGGTGCTAAGCTGGAAGTGGTCTCTGTGGACGAGATCCCACGAAGGCCTAGATCCACCGCCATAATTCCTGCGGAACCACACAAAAAGGCAGCGATACTGGAGCTTCTACAGGTTGGAAATCCGGATCTTCCAACTCAAGATTGGAAGGTCGTCAGGGTTTCTCAACCTGTAGGAAGCTCCAGAAGGATTGTTGTGATCCTGAACCAGGAGTCTTTGGCGCCGCTTCGCGAGAAACAAGGGAAGGTCTACTACGGCTTCGAGTCGATCTTCCTCCGTGTCTACCGAGGCGATGACAAGGGACTATTGGAACAGGATGATCCCGATCCTGACCAATCCGCTGCGGATATGTCTTGCGACGAGACTGACCTTTCGCTGAGTCAATCAACTTCTAAGTTGGTTAAGGAGGGGGAAGAGTCAGTTGACGAGGACGATCTCCTTGCCTCTGACAAGGAGGACGCCAACGTCACAGTGTTGCGTAAGGACAAAAAAGGAGATGGTGAGAGTAACCCAAATTAATCTCCACCACTCCAAAGCAGCCTCGGCTGCACTGCTCCTCCGAATGGGTGTAAGTGGGGAGGAGCTCGCCCTAGTCCAGGAACCCTGGATTCACCAAGAAAGGGTGAGTGGACTAGGCATGAAAAGCTTTAAGCTATTGTACGCAAAAGGATCTGGTAAGATTCGATCCTGTATAGTAGCCAAAAGCAGTCTCAACATCTTCATTCTTTCTGATTTCAGTGATGAAGACACCGTAGCAGCCATATGGGAGACCAGTGTAGGTGCTATATTGGTTATCTCGGCGTACATGGCTCACGACCACAGCGACCAGCCACCGAACAACCTGGTCTGCAGATCCATAGAGATGGCAAACTCGAAAAGCATGCCGATCATTATGGGGGCTGATGCCAATGCCCATCACACTGTCTGGGGAAGCTCGGACATAAACGCTAGAGGTGAGTCAATCTTTAACTTCATTCTAAGCAATAATCTTGATATTTTAAATACAGGATCCGAACCGACCTTTATTGTTTCAAACAGAAGGGAAGTTCTAGACATTACGCTGGTTAGTTCTATGCATCATGATAGGATAAGGGGATGGAGAGTCTCAAGTGACTGCTCTTTCTCTGACCATCAGTACATCGATTTTGAAATCGTAGTTGACAAAGTGGCCCCAAAGCCCTTTATAAACAGGAGACGAACAGATTGGGAAATGCAAATGGGGCTAATCTCACGTTCACTCCAGGATGTACCGATCATCGAAAACCGATCGGACATAGAAAACGCGGTTGAAACCATAAATCAAGCTTTCAAACACGCGACTTCACTGTCTTGTAAACAGAATATGCACAAAGGCAGATGCAGGCCCCCATGGTGGTCTGCGGACATTGCGAAATCTCGAAAAGAGACGCGCAGACTGTTTAACGAGGCAAAGAAAACAGGAAACTGGATTTCTTACAAGACCTCGGTTAATCGTTTCAAGAACCTGGTAAGAAATGCAAAGCGCAAATCTTGGAAAACCTTCTGTAGCGGCGTGGAAGGTTCTTCTGAGACCAGTCGTCTGCGCAAAATCTTATCATCTACTCCTCCTGTCCCAAGTTTCATTCAGAAACCTTGTGGCAGTTGGACGACCAGTAGCCAAGAAACCTTAGAAGTTTTAATGGCCACTCACTTTCCAGGCTGTCAATCTCCGGAAAACGGTACTGACATGCAGTTTACAGATCTCCCAGCTGATACAGGAATATCCATAAATGAAGATAAAATCAACTGGGCGATAAACAGCTTCGACCCCTACAAATCACCGGGTCCTGACGGTATAATACCTGCGGATTTGCAATACAATGCTGTCCATCTTATGCCTTGGCTAACGCGGATATATGATGCCTGTCTAAAATGGTCTTATATACCCGAACCCTGGACCAAGTGCACAGTGGTTTTCATTCCGAAAGGAGGAAAGACCTCTCACACGAAGCCAAAGGATTTTAGACCAATTAGTCTATCCTCCTTTCTTCTCAAAACTTTGGAAAGGATAATTGATCTGCATCTCAGAATACATATCAAACCTGACCATTTATCAGCATCTCAACATGCCTACATGAAGGGAAAATCTGTTGAGACTGCATTACATTCGCTAGTTTGTCACATTGAAAAGACAATAGCGCAAGGGGAATATACACTGGTTGCCTTCTTGGACATCGAGGGGGCTTTCAACAATGTTCACCCTGGGTCGATAACAACGGCCCTAACTGGTCTGGGTATAAACCAACCAATAACAGCTTTCATCAAGAGATTACTGACTCAGCGAATCATTATCTCCGAAATGGGAGCAGCAAATGTCACAAAAGTGGCAAATCGCGGTACCCCACAAGGTGGAGTTCTATCTCCACTTCTGTGGAACCTAGCGTTGAATCCACTTCTTATGGATCTTAGATCTATGGGATTTAAGGTAATAGCATATGCAGACGATGTGTCTGTAGTAGTATCTGGCAAATATCTGGATACTTTATCGCAAAGGATGGAGATTGCACTCAGGACACTCAGTACATGGAGCAACGTCAGTGGCCTTGGTGTTAATCCATCGAAAACGGAACTTGTTCTCTTCACTAAGAAGTACAAGATACCCACCTTCACTCTCCCACGACTGAATGGGATAGAATTGAAGTTATCGGATAGTGCTAAATATCTGGGAGTAATCCTAGATTCAAAACTATCATGGCATTTGAACACTCAATCTAGAGTATCAAAAGCGGCTGCGGCCTTATACTCGTGTAAAAGAGCAATTGGCAAATCATGGGGCATAAACCCCAAGAATACCAAATGGCTCTTCGACATGGTAGTCAAGCCCATACTATTGTACGGTGCACTTGTATGGTGGAAGTCTGTACAAAAGGACTCACACCGCAAACGTTTTGAGGGAATCCTTCGCACATCAGCTCTGTTGATAACGGGGGCTCTCCGCACCACCCCATCAAAGGCTCTCTTTGTCATGATGGGATGGCTACCTATTGATCTAATGGCCCAAGAGGTTGCCCTCAACGCGGCTATTAGACTCAATACAATTGGTATGTGGCATATGATTCAGTCAGGTCACTCCACCATCCTCAATTGTCTAGGAGAAATTCCTGGCAATATCGACTATTGCATCGCCAAACCGTCTTTTGATAGAAGCTTTTCGGTGAATATCCGAGACGACCCAAATGTGATGGAAACAATCCTCCATGATGGATCGTATAAGGTTTTCACTGATGGCTCAAAATCAAACCATGGTGTAGGCGGTGGCTTTTACATAGCACATTCGGGAACGGAAGTATCATTCAAGCTTCCTGACCAATGTAGCGTCCTTCAGGCTGAACTATCAGCCATTAAACGGGCTGCAAACTGGCTCAGGTTTTATCGAATATACGGTGTTAATATTCGAATTTATACCGACAGCCAGGCAGCCCTTAAGGTTCTAAGTGGTGTCTACACGACGTCAAACTTAGTCCTAGAATGCCGGGCATCCCTTAACGAGATGGCGAAACATTCCACAATAGGACTGTATTGGATTCCAGGACATCAGCAAATTCCTGGTAATACCATCGCGGACTCTCTTGCCAAGTTAGGCTCCTCGCTTGCAGGAGAGCATACCGACCCTTTTGTCGGTATACCGCTTTCAACCTGCAAACGCTCGATACGTGAAAAACTATATGAGCTTGCGCAATGCAGATGGTCGACTGAAGCCACCTGTAGACAGGCAAGGATCATGTGGCCATCTTACGACCCACAAAGATCCCAAGCCCTTTTCTACATTCCGAGAGTTAATCTACGGAACTTAACGGCAGTGGTAACTGGCCACTGGCCTTTCGGACTCCATGCAAGAAGACTGAACTTACCCAGTAACGACTTCTGCAGGAGCTGCCAGGATGAAGAGGAAGAAGAGAGTATAACTCACTTCCTCTGTCATTGTCCTGCCCTAGCTGATCACAGAGTGGGTCTGCTAGGTAGCTATTTTCTGCATGACTTAGCGGATCTATCGGAGGTTGATATCCGAAAGATAGATTCCTATATTCGTGCGACAAACTGGTTCGGTGGAAACCAGAGTGATTAGGTTGAAGTGTACTAATACGCCGACCGTTCTCTCTCGTTTCAGGTATCACAAAGGGATCAAAATTCTGGACCCAAGTGTGTCCCCAGTGACGACATCGCGAGGACGACCTGCCTACCTAACCTAACCTAACCTAAACTGGCTAATGAACGTATACTGGAAATTCTTGGCGGTCAAAATGCTGAGCTGGCCGTGGCAAAATGGGACGTCTTTTACAGGAAAGAAGAACCTGAGGGAACTTTATTTGTAATAGGTATCGACCAGAAATCTATGGCTAGTCTTGTCAAGAATAAAGGTAGGGCTTACTTCGCCTCTAAATCTGTCATATTCAAAATTGGGAAGATGCCGATTGGAAGGGCTGTTACAACAAGCCTCGAAAAGGACACTAAAATACCTAAGACCACAGCATCAGTAGCAACTACTGATAACGTTAAGGTGTCAAATCCTAAAAGCGAGGAAGATACCACTAACTCGCCAAAAGAAGGGGAGGCGCCGATTGAAAGGGATGTCAAAACCGGCCCCGATAAGGACACTAAAGCACCTAAGACGGTACCCAAAGCATCTTTAGCAAGTACTGGTAATTTTGAGGAGTCAAATCCTAAAAGCGAGGAGGAAATCACTCACTCGCCAGAAGACAGAACAGCAGTGCTGTCCAAAATTGGGAAAGTGTCGATTAAAAAGACTGCTCTTCCTATGCCTGATAAGGACACCGCAGTGCCATCAATGGTACCAACGAGCGGGGATGGGATCACTAACTCGCTGGAAGACAGTTTAAATGGATGACAATGATTGAGGTTATCCAAATAAACCTCCATCGGAGCGAGACGGCTACCAATGCTCTGATGGCTAAAATTAACACAGGTAAGTTACATATAGCTTTAATCCAGGAACCTTGGACGTTTCGCAACAAGGTTTCTGGATTAAATCACGTAAATTTTCAACTTTTCTACGCTGATACAGGGTCTCGACCGAGAACATGTATCTTATGTCACAAGAACTTATGTTTTCTCCTCTCAACAGGATTATCCACATCGGGTGCAACGGTGCTGAATGAAACTGGTCGAAGAGGCACAAAAGCAAAATAAGAAAATTGTAATAGGTTGTGATGCAAACTCCCACCATGTAGCTTGGGGTAGTAGAAACACCAATCGCAGGGGACATGCCCTTATGGATTTCCTTAATACTAAAAACTTGATCACATCGAACTTAGGTAATAAAGCCACCTTTGTCAATAGAATCAGAGAAAAAGTACAAGATATAACTATATGTTCAGAAGAGCTCATAACCGAAATTCAGGATTGGAGAGTTTCGGACGAGCACTCTTTTTCTGACCATCGGTACATAAGATTCAAAATACTAAAACCACCACCAAAGCCGACAAAGTTTCGGAATAAGTCAAAAACTAATTGGACAATGTTCGGTTCCTTACTAAAGAACCAGTTTATGTCAGAACACTTTTCAATGTCGAAATAAAGAGGACATAGACGCCAAAGTAGAAATGCTCACAAGTGCCTTGGTTGAATCGTTCGAGGACAGCTGCCCTCTGCGAGAGCGGAGATCTGCCCAGGAGAAACCCTGGGTAACCGGGGAGATCCGGAACCTTGGTAAGACTCTTCGCAAACTATTTAACCGGGCACGGCGTAAAAAGACCGCAGTATACTGGGATGAGTATCGTAGTAAACTTGGTGAATATAATAAAATTGTTCGTAAAGCCAAACGAGACTCTTGGAAACTTTTCTGTGAACAGGTAGACAGCGTAAATGACGTATCGAAGATTCCTATCCAAAATGCATGTCCAACCGGAATCTATGGTCGATGATACGGGCAGGAGGCTGGAGGATATGGAGGAGACAATGAAACTCCTAATGGACTCTCATTTTCCACCCGGTATATCGAATAACATAGATAAACCGATATTGGAGGAAGGGGAGGCTAACACGGAAATTGTAATTACATCTGATATGGTTAAAGGGGCAATCAAGAGCTTTGCTCCCTATTAAGCTTCAGGGCCGGATGACATTTTCCCGGCACTCTTACAGATGGAGGCGGGACTGGTTTCCGTACATCTGTCTCAGATATTCACTGCATGCTTGAAACTCACATATATCCCCATTAAATGGCAGGATGCAAGGGTAACCTAGGGAAACCTAGCTATTCGACACCTAAGTCTTATCGACCGATAAGTCTTACGTCCTTCCTACTTAAAACCTTGGAACGGATAGTTGATAGTATGGTGAAAAGAAGTAAACCCGACAAAGACCTAAAATTTAAGCAGCATGCTTATGTAAAGGGACGATCGGTGGAAACCGCTTTAAACGAAGTTGTCCACTACATAGGTGCATCCTTTGATAGCAAACTGTATACACTGGCGGTATGCATTGACATCGAAGGCGCCTTCAATAACGTGCACACTGATACTCTTATCCAATCCCTAGACCAGTTTTATGTTGACCGGGTGCTCCGTAACAGGATCAACCACATGCTAAGCAACAGATGGATAAGCTGCGAGATGTACGATATAACTATCAGGAAAAAGGTATTTCGCGGTATAAAACAGGGTGGCATTTTGTCACCTTTACTCCGGGTTACCACGATTAATAGCCTCCTAAGGACCCTAACTGAGAAAGGACTTAGACCTGTCTGCTATGCAGACGATGTCGTAATACTTTTAAAGGGAAAGGATCCAAATTACTTGTGTAGAAGAGCTGAGGAGGCTCTGAATACGGCCTTGAGCTGGGCTCAACCGAGAGGCCTCAATGTTAACCCGGCAAAAACGGAAATATGTCTTTTCACAAGAAAGACAAAAATTTCTACGTATACTGAACCTTGCTTCCTGGGCAAGAAGATACCAGTGACAGACAAAGTTGAGTACTTAGGTGTAATCCTCGACCGGAAATTAAAATGGAGACACCACATAGAGGATAGGATCAACAAGGCACATCGGTGCTGGGCGATATGTAGGAAAACTATAGGCATGAAATGGGGTCTTAGTCCTACTATGACAAATTGGCTTTATAAAAGTGTAATTAGACCAATTCTAGCTTATGCTTCAATAATCTGCTTTAGACAAAAAGTGCAATATCAAACTACTACAGGGAGTTCAGCGTACATGCTGATTGGGTATAAGTGGTGCCATGTGTACTACTTCAACCAAGGCTCTGGAAACGTTGCTAGATATTCCACCCATTGAAATATATTTAAGATATGAGGCAGCGCTTACAGCCGAACGGCTCTTTACTTTAGGCGAACTGGCCAAAAGCGGTTATAGGACACGTCATCAATGTATACTGGACACATTGGAAGGTTATACACAATCATCGGACGTGCCAGACACAGAATATGTCGGAACCTTTGAAACGCTGATCCCAGATAGAATGTCTTGGTCAAGCGGCACAGTAGAGCAAATACCATTAGGAATCCGTTGTTACACGGATGGCTCTAAATTGGGGGACAAAGTGGGGGTTTCTATATTGAAGACCCAGAAACAGAAATATACCACCGTTTACCTAATCATAACACAAGCTTCCAGGCAGAAGTACGAGCAATAACGGAATGCGTAAATTGGATTAGAATAAATATTGCGCCCACAGTGCTTAATATATTTACCCACAGCCAGAAGGCAATTAGGGCGATATCAGGCGATAGAACTAAATCTAAGACCGTATTGGATTGTAAGAAAGCTTTAACTGAATACTCTCCCAAAGGTAAGGTTCACATCATATGGGTACCAGCCCACTCGGGAGTAGTCGATAACGAAAGGGCGAATGTAATAGCTTTAAAGGGAAGGGAGCTCGAGGCAGTTAACCTGACAAACGCAAAACCATTCGACGCAACAAAAGCTGAACTAAACATATGGGTGAGAGAATCCCAAGTTAGATCGCATTTTTTGGCACTTACATTTTTAGAAGGCCAAAACTCCCAATTGTTGGGAATTATTTCATTTAACACTTTAGGAGTAATTTAATTTTTAAAGTTTTATCGTTTTAGTAAAATAATTGTTTGGAAATGTTGCGAATATTTACTAATGTTTTTCGTAAATAGTATATTATTTTAATAAGAAAAATCCAGAAATTTTTTAAATAAAGAATTTATGAATTTGAGTATATGAGAGAATTTCGTGATAGGTCCTATTTTAGTTAAAAAAATATAAAATTTATGAATTTTTTGCGTGATTTTGAATTTAATTTTTTTCTGTGTACACAGAATGGAAAATATTTTATAACAATTGCTTTATTGAAATAAAATTTATGTTCAATAAATATTTTTACTGATTCAATAAATATGTTTGTTTAAGTTTTTTTTTATGTCTGCATATGGAATACAACAATAAAACAAGTTATATATTTAGAAAAATAGTTTCTAAAGTGAGAAATATAATTTTCGATTTTTAAGAGTGTTGTAAGTATATAAGTATTTTTTCCAAATTTTAGTTTTACAGAATCAATAAAATTTTTGTTTGAATTCAATATATATTTTTTTAAAAAATTTAAGAAATTTTGTGTATTATTATTGCCAAAATGCAATAAATAACTTAATAATAATTTCAGTATAAATACTAAAACTTGTTTTATTGTTTTAGTAAAATAATTAATGGAAATATTGACAATTTTTTTTAAGTTTTTCGTAAATAGTATATTTTTTTAATAATAAAAATACTGAAATTTTTTCAATGAAGAATTTATGAATTTGAGTACTTGATTTTACGAATTTCGTGATAGGCCCTTTTTAGCAAAAAATACTTGAGTTTATGAATTTATCGTTTAATTTTGAATTTAAGTTTTTTCTGCGTATGTTTTTATTAAGCACACTGTTTAACAAATGTCAAAATTTAATTTTAAGTGTTATATAGATTTATATCTTTTTTAAGAGAACTTCTCTGTTTGATATTGCTAATGTCGAGAGCAAACTTATTAACGAGCCTATTTGGTATATCTTAATACATTCGAAATATTAATTTTCAAGCAAGTAGCATTTTCAATTATAACATTATAACAGCTTTAAGTATAATATGTGATAAAATGGCATCGAATATTTAGTTCATATATTACGGGCATTTTATATAATTATAAAAATATATTTACGTTAAGGTTAATTTTATGTTTTTCGATGTCATTATAAATACGAGTCTTCATTATATAATTTTCCTAAGATTCATTTAAATCGGTTGGAAATAAAATTACAACGGTTTCAAGAAAATTGTCCAATATTACATAGCATGAGTTTGTCCTTCATAGTTTATGGGTTAACATTATTCGATTTTACTAAAACTTCAGATTTTAAATTATATATTCTTAAAAAATTTCATATAAAATTTATAACAGTAAGGAATAATGCTTATTTTTCAAAAATTTTAACAATAATAGTTCTATTTCTATATATTTTTTTTTAATATTTCTCAAGTGTTTTGCGTCACTAAATGATCGGAGAAATTAGTAATAACTTTTACAATTTTTAACCGAGTTATGTGTTTCATATCTTATTGGAATATATATTAAGAATATATACTAAGTGCCAAAAATTTTGTAAAACTCATTTTCCCCTTCAGATCCGTGGTGCCACCATTTTACGTGCTCCTATTACGCTAGATTTTTCGGAACTTCTATAAAATAAGAAAATTCCAAATCCAGTATAGAGTCAGAAGCACTAAAAAATGAAAATGTGAAAAATCTGTGGGTGATACGAATGTGCGTGATACGACACTGGAATTAGTGAAAATTACATAAAAAGTTTTTTATCGTTGGCCTGTCTTACTGTTATCGTGAAAGTTTCAAATACATAAATGAAAATTGAATTGAAAAAGTGACAAATTGACAAATTATATATACAAATTCCAGAAAATCTGTACTATTGTTTATTGATACTTTTTTGTTCTTCAAATGACACTTTCAGTGAAAAAAGCAATATAAGTAAATAGTCTGACAATCTATAAAATTAATTTTAAAACCTTATAATTTTTGCATGAAATGATTAGTTTTTAAGAGAGAATTTTAAATATTTGAATTCTTGAAGTATTCAAATAATCTTTTAATGAAATTACTTTGAAATTTTTAATTTTTCTTTTCGCGATATTTTCATAATTTACAAAATATTTGAACAGATTTCTGTTTCGCCAATTCTGACATTTTCCTTCAGGATTATAAATAAAATATTCGTGAACTGTGTTTAAAATTGCTTAAAATCATTTAAATATAAGAGTTTTATATATCCCAATTCACGATCTGGTGTATTTTTGCAATCGTATTTATGCAATTGTAAATATTAGCTATTAATTGTGAATGATTTTCTCTACCTTTATTTACAACACTAATTGCAAACACTTTTTGCTGGCTTTTCCCTTTAAATTCGTTCTAACCTCTATCTCCGGTGCTTCTAGAAGATATATTATAATCCTATTTGTCGCGTTTGGTCCATTTTTAATTTCTTCTTTTTTATTGATTTATTACTTTTTTCATTTGTTTTTTTATAATTGTTTTTATATAAATTTTTTATTTTTTAAGCTGTCAGTTTGTATAGCAAAATGTTGAGTAACTAAAATCTACGTATTTAAGTGTATATATAGTATATTTTATAAACCGTAGCATGAGTATTTCTGTATACATATTTTGTTAGTGTATTGTAAAAATATTCTAAACCATTTGCAAATGCAATGATACAAGACCATTTACACTACATTGTGAATAGGGCAATTATCTTTTTAATATTTACTACAAATAGGTAAAAAAAAACTGACTTAGTTAGGTTACAAAATATACCATACTCCTATTTTTTTGAACTGTCATAATTGGATATGAATTTCGAAAAAAAAGTGAATAACATAAAAACTAATGAAGCTAAATAAAAAAAATTTCATTAGTTTTTTACTTTAAACCAGGGACTGTAATCATTGAGTTTTATTTAAAAAATTCCTTTTTAATGGTTATTTTCTAAGCTTTATTTTTTTGTTTGGAGAATAACAGTAATTTTGAGAGTTTTATTTGTCGCTCAGAGAATAAAACTTACTTACTGATTTTTATTTTTCGCTCAGAAAATAATATTAACTATGTGATTTTTACATTTTGTTCACAAAACAACAGAATTTTATTTTTCACGTAGAAAATAATAATTATTTGTTGAGTTTTATTTTTTGCTTATAAAATAAAGTTATTTTTGGAATTTGGTAATATAATAACAAAGGAAAATAAACGGTTTGCTGCGGAATTTTAAATGGCTTCTCCTTAGCATAATTACTAAGGGATTAATTCACCGTACGCTAAGAGTAATATTGGAGGTCAGAGGCTATAAAAATCTGTTTTTAGCGAATACCTCGCTTATTATGCGTCGTATGCGGTTTAGTTGTTACTTGATTTCGAACTAGAGTGCATTATTTTTTCATTGCAATGACATTTTCAAATCGTAATATTTTTAACTCCAATGCTTTGTTCTTTCTAATATTAGCAAAATGTACATAATTAATTTCTGTTACATCCCTTATCACTCTGTAGCCCATCGTGCAAAGTCCGTCTATCCGAAATTTCAAAAAAAAATATTCGACATAATCTACAAAGTCTACTAAATATAATTGAAATCAAACTACGACTTCAACTAGCTCTAATATAGACAACCGACTTCAATTGGTTTCCAATATTAATATTTTTATTCTTTTGAAAATTCAAAAATTGCTACAAAATATTTAAAAATAAAATCTGATTTTAATAAAGTTATGTGGTAATACTACTCTAAATATGTGGATTGTGACAACCAATTTTTTTCCAATTCTGATCATAAATATGACCTGTGATACTATCTGAAATTAAGGATAGACAGACATTGCACTATGGGTCATAGAGCGAATTTGAGATAAAACGTGTAACAATTAATAAGCATAAACATAATAACTGCTTATGAATAACGTAAAAATTATGACAACTTTGTTATTGGGAGAATACATATTAAAACGGACAGAAAATAGCAATTTTCGGATTTACCATTTCCGATTTTAATGAAATTTCCAACACATATTATGGTTTGAAAGTGTTTCTCAAACCAATGACTTTTTGATCGAAATCCCGTTCCAGACCAAAAATATTGCGCTTTAAAATGTTAAAAATATCTTAAAATTGCCCAAAAGTATTCCTTTAAATACAGGATAATTTTTGATTTAATTTTAAAGCCAATGATATTGTCTTTAAAATCGCGTAAATAGAATATTTTACTTCCACAAGGTTAAAGGTCAATTTTCATAGTGTATAATTCAATGCCAATAGGTCAGACAGCACCGTGTTAAAAATTATGGTATGAGGATACCAAAAATCTCTTCCCCATTCTAGTGAAATTTTTTCGATGGAGACTCGTGTAGTTCATGAGTTATTAACCAAAACGTAATTTAAAGCAAGTTTTTTATACAAAATCGTATGAAAAATTAAACAAATAGAAAAAAATACACAGTGAGATCAATTTCAATTTATATGGAAAATGCTATTTATCTCTTAAACTGCAAGACCAATTTAAATAAAATGCACAGGAAAATTATTAAGGACTATTTAGCATTACTGAAAATTTACTTTGTTACCACCCTGTTAAAATACAAGGTGAGGTGTGTGGTGTTAAATGGGAGTACTTCGATTATAAAAATATATTAAAGCTTCACAAATCTGCACAAATTCTATAGTACCGTTACGGGTATTATAAAACTTATTGCTAGTACTATAAATAAAATTGACAAATTATTTTAGTTTAGTTATTATATTATAACCTTTGTCCACTACTTTATTTAAATTACATATATCTCTTAAACCCTTAAATTTAATTAGTATTGCAATATGGATCTAGCTGTATTGTATAGATTGCGAAAAGTTTATGATCAGTTAATTTTGATCTCATTTAAAGATGCTAGAAGCTTTAAAATAATTTTTGAAGTCGAAAAGTTCACTTCTAACACACTGTTTTCTACCTTTTATTTTAATATTGTGATGACAAAAGATACTTTCAGTAAGGCCTGATCGTCCTAAATAATTTTCTTGTACATTTCATTTAAATAGGACCAGTGGTTTATGAGATACCATGTAATTTACCATATAAATTGAAATTGATACTGGTGTGTATATTTATTGTTTGTTTAATTTTTTCATACGATTTTCTATAAAAAACTTTATACGTATGGTTAATAACTCCTCTATGAAAAAATTTCACTAGAATGTAGAAGAGAGTTTAGGTATCCACATACAGTCAAACTCGTTTATAACGAACTCGGTTATTACGTATATTTTTTCTTTTATTACGAACTCGCTTATAACGAATTCTCAGTTAAACGAACTACTTTAAATGGTCCCAATAATTAAATTTAATACATTTTATTTTTTATAACGAACCATCAAAAATATGTTTGAAGTGTGGCAATAGTGTTTACTTTTATGCAATATGATAACATTCAATTTTAACTCAACATCTTCAATCAGCTGATACGTACATAAAAAATAATTAAAACGTCAGTTGCAAAATGATTTCAAAATGTCTAATAATAAGAAAAAACCGCTGTCTGTGCTTCAGAAAATTAAAATATTCAATGAAATAGGTGATAAACAGAAATAAAAGTCAGCTATTTGCCAAGAATATAATATACCAAAGTCAAGATTATCTACAATTTTAAAAAACAGAACAAAAATTGAAAGTTTTTATAAAAAAAATCAAAAGTCTTCAACCAAAAAAATGCGTGTTTCAAAGTATGGAGAGGTGGAAAGTGCTCTGTTGATATGGTTTCAGCAGCTTTGTGCCGAAAACACACCTGTTTCTGGAGGCCTAATGATGGAGAAAGCCAACAAATTGGCTAAAGACCTTAATATCGAGTTTAAGGCAACAAATGGCTGGTTGGACCGCTTCAAAGCTGGAAATGAAATTGTAAATTGGACAACCAATACACTACCTTCCCTTTTGAGAAAATACGCAACAAGTGACATTTATAATTGTGATGAATTTGGCTTATTTTATAGATGTTTGCCCAACAAAACATTGGCATTTAAAGGAGACAAATGTTTTGGTTCAAAAACCTCAAAGGAAAGGCTAACCGTTTTAGTTGGATGTAACGCAGATGGCTCCGACAAATTTCCATTATCTGTGATCGGAAAATTTAAAAAGCCGCGATGTTTTTAAAACCTTTATGAGCTTCCTTTGCAATATGAAGCTAACAAAAACACTTGGATGACATCAGAATTATTTTTGATGTGGTTGAAGAATATGGATCAGTATTTTCAAAAACGAAATAAAAAAATTGCTTTAATTCTTGATAATTGTACTGCACATCCATCTGTAAATCGAACTCATATTTTTGCCGCCGAATACTACAAGTGTGTTGCAGCCGTGCGACCAAGGAATTATTAAAAATCTGAAGCATCACTACAGGAAAATTATTTTAACCAAATATCTTGCCGCAATTGAAATGAAACAAAAATTAGATGTTAATGTTTTAGAAGCGTTGTTTATGTTAAAAATGGCTTGGACTAATGTGAGCCAATGTACAATTGGCAATTGTTTTCGTCATTGTGGTTTTGAGCAAGAGTTTTTGATTTTGGATGACAATGTGAACGAAATGCCGTTAACAACACTGTGGGAACGAACAAATGTGGAAGTATTGTCTTTGGAAGAATATATAAACATAGATGAAAATATTTTAACGTCGGCGCCCTTATCTGATAGTGAAAATTGTGCTGCTACAACGCAAAATCACAGACTTTGTTAAAAACACATAAATGTTTGTTATTAATTATAGTTTTTTAAGTTATATTTATTTTTGTTATTTAGTTTTATTTTGGTATTTAATACTGCATATTGTATTCAACTTTTCTATTGAAGTATTTTTGGTTTTTAATAAATGAAGTATTTTTAGTTTTTAATAAATGACGAAAAAATTGAGTTGTATGTATTTAATTTCTTTTTCTATGACTTCACCCCGTTTGTTACGAACTTTGCCTATAACGAACTATTTTCTCTGGTCCCACGGAGTTCGTTATAACCGAGTTTGACTGTACCATGTATTTTTATAATTTTTAACACGGAGCTGTCAGACCTATTTGACATTGAACTATACTTTATGAAAGTTGACCTTTAACCTTTTAGAAGTAAATAACAATATAATGCGTCCGACGCATATTAAGATATTCGGCAAAAACTAATTTTTGTAACCTTTGACCTCCAATATCTCGCTTAGCGCACAAGATATTTTCGGTGACATTTAATTCCTTATTAATTATGTTAAGGGGAAGTTCCCCAGATAGCTCATTTTTTTGTCTAATTCTCCTGAGGTATAAGAAAAAACTAAGATATTTACTGCAAGGTATAAGATTCCTTATCGCACATTTTCATTATACAACTGGTAAATTTTGAAATTTATATAATATATAACATAACACTATGAAATTCAACAAGGGTCCTGAGTCAATTAATTTCTATATGTGGGAACTAAGATATTTACTGCAAGATATATGATTCCTTATGGCACTTTATCATTATACAACTGGTAAATTTTTAAATTTATATAATATTTAACATAACACTATGAAATTTAACTCTATATGGGGGTATATTTTGAAAGTTAGGTAATATTTAACATAAAAACATGAAATTCAACATATAGGGTCCTAAGTACTTTTTTGTTCTTCAAAAGGTACTTTTTTCTATAATATTGAATCTATACAAAAGAAATTAAGCATGTAGAGACTGGAGTACATGAGAACCTATAAAATATGTACAATATGTATATTAGAGTGCTCAAAAAAACGAAGTTGCGAATTTTGCTCGTCCCCCCAGAATTGTTCTATGGGTTGTAAAACAATGTGATACAAATCGCAATATACACATAATAAGCATTTCGGAATGGTATAAAACACAAATATCAGTTTAGAATTTAAAAGTAATTGCAAATTCCCCAGACCATTACCGTGTCTCACAGCACATGAATTCAAAATGTGACAAAAAATTAAATTTTTTAGGATATATTGTTCAAAAAAACATTTTGTTACTTAAAATATATCTATAATAACTAGAATATTAGCTTTTGCCTTTATACGATAACGCAAACTTGTTCACAGCTATGGTTAAAAAATATTGATTTTTTCAACGACCGTTTCAGTTTTTTTGAAACTTTGTTAAAGAAATTTCAAAATTTTTAGGAGATCTCATGGGGATTTATGGAAAATAGATAATGGAATAAAACGGTGAAAAAATTAAATCAATAATTCTTACTGTTCAGCTGTACCCGCGATTTGAACTCTGCGGATTTTTTTTTTTTTTTTTGTGATATTTTAGTGAATACGTATTAATTCTTTACTGTTGTACATTTTAAACAAAGTATTTTCAGAGTATTATAGACCAGATAATATAACATTTATATTCCAAATTTTATCCAAATCGGACATTCTTAACCCATAAAATGTGGAGTTCAAAGGTCATATTTAATATTTAATATTTGTGAATTCTCAGTATACCATGTCGAAATATTATTTATTTGTCGGCCATATCTAATAAAGATGACTGGAATTTTTAGCATAAAGTCTTATTTAATAATAACGACGAAAAAAGTAAAATTAACCCTTCAAAACATGGGACAAATTTAACCTCGAAGTTCAAAAATCGTAAAAACACTATCCATTTCAATAATGCTCTATGTATTTAGAGGAATAACAGAAATAAAACAAAAAAATTATATATTAGGTATAAAATCTTATGAATTGACCCTTTTTGGGCATATAAAGTTTGTATTTTTAGATATATGTCGAAAATCGACCGAAAAAATGGACTACATAAACTATCAGTTTTAAAAACAAAATGTTTCTTTTAAAAATGTACACCTTCAGTTTACTCCATAGTCAAAAATGGTTAAAGTATACTTAATATATAAGTTTTTGTTATATTTCTGCTATTTCTCTAATTATATAGTACTTTATTCAAAGGGATAGTGTTTTTTCGATTTTTTTAACTTTGATGTAAAATTGTTTGCTTTATACTTTATACGATAAATTGCAGTAATTTTTGGTAAATATGGCCATCAAATAACTAATATTTCGATATGGTGCACTGAGAATTCCCGAATATAGCAAAATTTGACCTTTGAACTTCACATTTTATGAGTTAAGAATGTCCGATTTCAATAAAATTTGGAATATATATTTTATATTATCTGGTCTAAAATACTCTGAAAATACTTTGTTAAAAATGTACAACAGTAAAGAATTAAAATATTACAAAAAATGCGATTTTCCCGAAATTCGAGTAAGTATAAATATATTTTAAGTAAGAAAATGTTTATTTTAGAATATATCTCAAAAATAAGCAAATTTTTTTATCACATTTCGAATTTATGTGCTGTGAGACACGTTAATGGCCTGGGGAATTTGCAATAACTTTAAAAGTTTTCAACCAATTTTTGTATTTTATATCTTTCTGAAATGCTTATTCTGTGCACATTGCAATAAGATAAGATTTCAAGCTTTCATTTGATGCACATATAGATATATACTTATATCATCATAAATGGGGATAATATACAACAAAAATTAACTAATATCGAATAAAAATCGTTAATTTTATATAATTTACTATTTTTAAACTATAATTTCATCCCCATTTATAAAGATTTAAGTATATACTTATACATCAAATGAAAGCTTGAAATCTTTTCTACAATTTGTTAAATTATATTAATTATTATATAAATTTAAAAATTTACCAGTTATATAATGAACAAGTACTATAAGGATTCATATTCAAAAATAATTTAATTTTATAAGCAAAAAAATAAAACTCAACAAATAATTATTATTTTCTAAGTGAAAAATAAAAATCTGAAAACAACTGTTATTTTGTGAACAAAATATAAAAATCACATAATATATATTATTTTCTGAGCCAAAAATAAAACTCTCACAATAATAGTTATTCTCCGTACAAAAAAAAAAAAAAAAAAAAAAAACTCAGAAAATAATTATTATTTGTTGACTTTTTTAACAAGGATTACTCCTTGTGGCGAAATCATGTCTCTTTTAATATGCTTCTTTTCTCTAAAAATTAATCAGTAATAATTATTTGCAATCCCTGCTTTAAACACTTAACAGACAAATATCGTGAAAAAAATATTGAATTTCCGTAAATGTAAGCTGTACAATTATTTTGAAGACTAACTCCTATTTTTTTGAACGCAGCTGTACATACAGTGTCTCTCATAAGTATTCGAATTTAGGTATAATATGAAAAGAAACCAAATTTAATAACATATTTTGTATGCAAAATTAATAAATTAATTTGTTAAATTGTCTAGACAGTCCTTAGCTTTGATATCACGCTTTAAAAATTCAAATTTACTTAAATTAATTTAGCTTTATTAAAAAAAGTCCATAAAATTACCTCACAAAAGTATAAGAATTTTTTCTGTATTTCATATTTGACTATATTATACGAAACACAAAAATTAGAATCGAATGGTTTTTTTTGCTAAAAATTGTTTTAAGGGGTAACTATCAACCGAATGGATATATTTTTGGACCATTTGATCCACAATTTTGGGGCATTTGTACCATCTTTTCATATAATATCATTAAAATGGCGATTTTTGGCAATATTTGTATTTTTTTCTCCTTTTTCCCAGAGATAAAAGCAAAATTTGTTATTGGGATTAAATATACCCCTTGGGGTATCTAAAAATAAGTTTTTTGTTACAAGAATCTGTATATAAACGTTCCAAGATATATTATTGGAATCATTCTTCTATCGCTAATTCAATTTATTGGAACTCAAGTCCATTTTTATAATACTAGGGTCAAAAATTTTCGGGGAAACTTTCTAGTGAAATTTTTTCAATGGAGACTCGTGTAGTTCATGAGTTATTAACCAAAACGTAATTTAAAGCAAGTTTTTTATACAAAATCGTATGAAAAATTAAACAAATAGAAAAAAATACACAGTGAGATCAATTTCAATTTATATGGAAAATGCTATTTATCTCTTAAACTGCAAGACCAATTTAAATAAAATGCACAGGAAAATTATTAAGGACTATTTAGCATTACTGAAAATTTACTTTGTTATAAACAGAAATAAAAGTCAGCTATTTGCCAAGAATATAATATACCAAAGTCAAGATTATCTACAATTTTAAAAAACAGAACAAAAATTGAAAGTTTTTATAAAAAAAATCAAAAGTCTTCGACCAAAAAAATGCGTGTTTCAAAGTATGGAGAGGTGGAAAGTGCTCTGTTGATATGGTGTCAGCAGCTTTGTGCCGAAAACACACCTGTTTCTAGAGGCCTAATGATGGAGAAAGCCAACAAATTGGCTAAAGACCTTAATATCGAGTTTAAGGCAACAAATGGCTGGTTGGACCGCTTCAAAGCTGGAAATGAAATTGTTTTCAAAAAAATTTGTGATGAGTCTACAAGTGTACAACCACAAATGACAGTAAATTGGACAACCAATACACTACCTTCCCTTTTGAGAAAATACGCAACAAGTGACATTTATAATTGTGATGAATTTGGCTTATTTTATAGATGTTTGCCCAACAAAACATTGGCATTTAAAGGAGACAAATGTTTTGGTTCAAAAACCTCAAAGGAAAGGCTAACCGTTTTAGTTGGATGTAACGCAGATGGCTCCGACAAATTTCCATTATCTGTGATCGGAAAATTTAAAAAGCCGCGATGTTTTTAAAACCTTTATGAGCTTCCTTTGCAATATGAAGCTAACAAAAACACTTGGATGACATCAGAATTATTTTTGATGTGGTTGAAGAATATGGATCAGTATTTTCAAAAACGAAATAAAAAAATTGCTTTAATTCTTGATAATTGTACCGCACATCCATCTGTAAATCGAACTCATATTTTTGCCGCCGAATACTACAAGTGTGTTGCAGCCGTGCGACCAAGGAATTATTAAAAATCTGAAGCATCACTACAGGAAAATTATTTTAACCAAATATCTTGCCGCAATTGAAATGAAACAAAAATTAGATGTTAATGTTTTAGAAGCGTTGTTTATGTTAAAAATGGCTTGGACTAATGTGAGCCAATGTACAATTGGCAATTGTTTTCGTCATTGTGGTTTTGAGCAAGAGTTTTTGATTTTGGATGACAATGTGAACGAAATGCCGTTAACAACACTGTGGGAACGAACAAATGTGGAAGTATTGTCTTTGGAAGAATATATAAACATAGATGAAAATATTTTAACGTCGGCGCCCTTATCTGATAGTGAAAATTGTGCTGCTACAACGCAAAATCACAGACTTTGTTAAAAACACATAAATGTTTGTTATTAATTATAGTTTTTTAAGTTATATTTATTTTTGTTATTTAGTTTTATTTTGGTATTTAATACTGCATATTGTATTCAACTTTTCTATTGAAGTATTTTTGGTTTTTAATAAATGAAGTATTTTTAGTTTTTAATAAATGACGAAAAAAATGAGTTGTATGTATTTAATTTCTTTTTCTATGACTTCACCCCGTTTGTTACGAACTTTGCCTATAACGAACTATTTTCTCTGGTCCCACGGAGTTCGTTATAACCGAGTTTGACTGTACCATGTATTTTTATAATTTTTAACACGGAGCTGTCAGACCTATTTGACATTGAACTATACTTTATGAAAGTTGACCTTTAACCTTTTAGAAGTAAATAACAATATAATGCGTCCGACGCATATTAAGATATTCGGCAAAAACTAATTTTTGTAACCTTTGACCTCCAATATCTCGCTTAGCGCACAAGATATTTTCGGTGATATTTAATTCCTTATTAATTATGTTAAGGGGAAGTTCCCCAGATAGCTCATTTTTTGTGTCTAATTCTCCTGAGGTATAAGAAAAAACTAAGATATTTACTGCAAGGTATAAGATTCCTTATCGCACATTTTCATTATACAACTGGTAAATTTTGAAATTTATATAATATATAACATAACACTATGAAATTCAACAAGGGTCCTGAGTCAATTAATTTCTATATGTGGGAACTAAGATATTTACTGCAAGATATATGATTCCTTATGGCACTTTATCATTATACAACTGGTAAATTTTTAAATTTATATAATATTTAACATAACACTATGAAATTTAACTCTATATGGGGGTATATTTTGAAAGTTAGGTAATATTTAACATAAAAACATGAAATTCAACATATAGGGTCCTAAGTACTTTTTTGTTCTTCAAAAGGTACTTTTTTCTATAATATTGAATCTATACAAAAGAAATTAAGCATGTAGAGACTGGAGTACATGAGAACCTATAAAATATGTACAATATGTATATTAGAGTGCTCAAAAAAACGAAGTTGCGAATTTTGCTCGTCCCCCCAGAATTGTTCTATGGGTTGTAAAACTATGTGATACAAATCGCAATATACACATAATAAGCATTTCGGAATGGTATAAAACACAAATATCAGTTTAGAATTTAAAAGTAATTGCAAATTCCCCAGACCATTACCGTGTCTCACAGCACATGAATTCAAAATGTGACAAAAAATTAAATTTTTTAGGATATATTGTTCAAAAAAAACATTTTGTTACTTAAAATATATCTATAATAACTAGAATATTAGCTTTTGCCTTTATACGATAACGCAAACTTGTTCACAGCTATGGTTAAAAAATATTGATTTTTTCAACGACCGTTTCAGTTTTTTTGAAACTTTGTTAAAGAAATTTCAAAATTTTTAGGAGATCTCATGGGGATTTATGGAAAATAGATAATGGAATAAAACGGTGAAAAAATTAAATCAATAATTCTTACTGTTCAGCTGTACCCGCGATTTGAACTCTGCGGATTTTTTTTTTGTGATATTTTAGTGAATACGTATTAATTCTTTACTGTTGTACATTTTAAACAAAGTATTTTCAGAGTATTATAGACCAGATAATATAACATTTATATTCCAAATTTTATCCAAATCGGACATTCTTAACCCATAAAATGTGGAGTTCAAAGGTCATATTTAATATTTAATATTTGTGAATTCTCAGTATACCATGTCGAAATATTATTTATTTGTCGGCCATATCTAATAAAGATGACTGGAATTTTTAGCATAAAGTCTTATTTAATAATAACGACGAAAAAAGTAAAATTAACCCTTCAAAACATGGGACAAATTTAACCTCGAAGTTCAAAAATCGTAAAAATACTATCCATTTCAATAATGCTCTATGTATTTAGAGGAATAACAGAAATAAAACAAAAAAATTATATATTAGGTATAAAATCTTATGAATTGACCCTTTTTGGGCATATAAAGTTTGTATTTTTAGATATATGTCGAAAATCGACCGAAAAAATGGACTACATAAACTATCAGTTTTAAAAACAAAATGTTTCTTTTAAAAATGTACACCTTCAGTTTACTCCATAGTCAAAAAGGGTTAAAGTATACTTAATATATAAGTTTTTGTTATATTTCTGCTATTTCTCTAATTATATAGTACTTTATTCAAAGGGATAGTGTTTTTTCGATTTTTTTAACTTTGATGTAAAATTGTTTGCTTTATACTTTATACGATAAATTGCAGTAATTTTTGGTAAATATGGCCATCAAATAACTAATATTTCGATATGGTGCACTGAGAATTCCCGAATATAGCAAAATTTGACCTTTGAACTTCACATTTTATGAGTTAAGAATGTCCGATTTCAATAAAATTTAGAATATATATTTTATATTATCTGGTCTAAAATACTCTGAAAATACTTTGTTAAAAATGTACAACAGTAAAGAATTAAAATATTACAAAAAATGCGATTTTCCCGAAATTCGAGTAAGTATAAATATATTTTAAGTAAGAAAATGTTTATTTTAGAATATATCTCAAAAATAAGCAAATTTTTTTATCACATTTCGAATTTATGTGCTGTGAGACACGTTAATGGCCTGGGGAATTTGCAATAACTTTAAAAGTTTTCAACCAATTTTTGTATTTTATATCTTTCTGAAATGCTTATTCTGTGCACATTGCAATAAGATAAGATTTCAAGCTTTCATTTGATGCACATATAGATATATACTTATATCATCATAAATGGGGATAATATACAACAAAAATTAACTAATATCGAATAAAAATCGTTAATTTTATATAATTTACTATTTTTAAACTATAATTTCATCCCCATTTATAAAGATTTAAGTATATACCTATACATCAAATGAAAGCTTGAAATCTTTTCTACAATTTGTTAAATTATATTAATTATTATATAAATTTAAAAATTTACCAGTTATATAATGAACCAGTACTATAAGGATTCATATTCTTGCACTAAATATCTTAGTTTTCTCTTATATTAACATAATTCCAAAAATAATTTAATTTTATAAGCAAAAAAATAAAACTCAACAAATAATTATTATTTTCTAAGTGAAAAATAAAAATCTGAAAACAACTGTTATTTTGTGAACAAAATATAAAAATCACATAATAAATATTATTTCCTGAGCCAAAAATAAAACTCTCACAATAATAGTTATTCTCCGTACAAAAACAAAAAAAAAAAACTCAGAAAATAATTATTATTTGTTGACTTTTTTAACAAGGATTACTCCTTGTGGCGAAATCATGTCTCTTTTAATATGCTTCTTTTCTCTAAAAATTAATCAGTAATAATTATTTGCAATCCCTGCTTTAAACACTTAACAGACAAATATCGTGAAAAAAATATTGAATTTCCGTAAATGTAAGCTGTACAATTATTTTGAAGACTAACTCCTATTTTTTTGAACGCAGCTGTACATACAGTGTCTCTCATAAGTATTCGAATTTAGGTATAATATGAAAAGAAACCAAATTTAATAACATATTTTGTATGCAAAATTAATAAATTAATTTGTTAAATTGTCTAGACAGTCCTTAGCTTTGATATCACGCTTTAAAAATTCAAATTTACTTAAATTAATTTAGCTTTATTTAAAAAAGTCCATAAAATTACCTCACAAAAGTATAAGAATTTTTTCTGTATTTCATATTTGACTATATTATACGAAACACAAAAATTAGAATCGAATGGTTTTTTTGCTAAAAATTGTTTTAAGGGGTAACTATCAACCGAATGGATATATTTTTGGACCATTTGATCCACAATTTTGGGGCATTTGTACCATCTTTTCATATAATATCATTAAAATGGCGATTTTTGGCAATATTTGTATTTTTTTCTCCTTTTTCCCAGAGATAAAAGCAAAATTTGTTATTGGGATTAAATATACCCCTTGGGGTATCTAAAAATAAGTTTTTTGTTACAAGAATCTGTATATAAACGTTCCAAGATATATTATTGGAATCATTCTTCTATCGCTAATTCAATTTATTGGAACTCAAGTCCATTTTTATAATACTAGGGTCAAAAATTTTCGGGGAAACTTGTCTTCTATATATTGTTTTACATATCAGCTGTTATACATTTTAAGCTTTTAATATATTGTGGAAGTGTACAACTCCAAAGCATGCCTCGAAGAAACGCCATTCAATATAGTGGAATCATTCTTTTTATAACCAATGGCCTCTAGGCTGAATGTCACCATATCATTATGGTCTAACTCAAAAATATTGATATCTGTTTAAATATTATCTACTGTGATCAAAATAAACCCAAAATTTTGAACATACAGTGTTGTTGTAATGGGCAACATAATCGTGAATGTTATGAATAGTAAAAACTAAAATCTACTGTATAGGATGACGTTTTGTTAAGGCATGTTTTGGAGTTGTATACCGCTACGATGTCTTGAAAATTTAAAATATATTAGTGCTTATATCTACAATAATATATACTAGCTAACTTTGTCGGAAAATATCGATCCTAGTGGTACGAAAAGGGACTTAAGATCCAGATAATTCAATTAGAAACAGAACAACGATACCAAAAATATATTTTTGTGTTTAGAAAAATTTGGTCAAATATGAAATACAGGGAAAATTCAAATACTTTTGTAAAGTAATTTTATGGACTTTTTTTTAAAAAAGTTAAATTTATTTAAATAAATGTAATTTATCCAAATTTTAAGGAGTGTGATATTAAACCTTAGAACTCTCTAGACAATATATCAAATTTAATTATTAATTTTACACACAATAAATATTATTAAATTATATTTCTTTTAAAAGGACACCTAAATTCGAATACTTATGTGAGACACTGTACATACAAACATACATACATATCGCCATATGAAATCCAAAAAGCCCTACGTTACATTGAACAAATTTTTCATGAGAATCAAAAAACCGTCTAAAATGATAAATAAACCAAAAATGTTCAACATTTTCTCAAGTTTATTATTTTTTATTGACAAATTATTATTTGAAGAAAAATTTGGGGTTTTTGTTTTACTTACGGAGATACGAAACTTACGCCCTTGAGAATTTGTTTTTTCTGAAACCCAAAAGGGCGTAAGTTACATTATAAAATAGTAAGTTTTAACATTTTCAACTAAATTCAAATCGGTTTTAGTTGGTCAAATAGGCCGAAACATGGAAGGCATAAGGCTACTTTGTTTTCATAAAGATTTTCGGAAATTGGATTTTTTTTTTGAAAAAATTCTAAAACTGTTAAAATAATCTCAAAATTACAAGGATTCGCTAAAAGTGCCATTTTTGTTTTATTTGATGCCAACTTATAACATTTCAGTTTCGAAGTTAAAAATTCAAAAGAATTTTAAAATTTTCATGAATTTTAGGGTAATTTTAGAACATAACATTTTAGAATTTCTTTGATAGGGACGTAGGTTTTTTTATACGGTGCATCATAATCAATCAAAAATTAGATTTTGATTTTTTTGTAACTTAGGGCTTTTTAGATTTCATATGACGATATATACATACATACATGCATACATACATACATTGCCAGATCCTTAAAAAGCATATTTTAGGCATCTGGCAATGCTTTGCAAATGAAAACAATATGATGCATCGTTTTACATTACAAATACCATTCGTTACTACAGACAAAAAAAATAGGGTCAGCTGTAAACTACAGTTATAAAAGCTTAAAACCTTCAAGAAGAAAACGTGTTTTTGTATAATAGTGTTTTGTAAGTAGTAATTTCAAAAAAATATATCTCTATAAATATCCGTTATAGTAAAGAAATGGCTCGTGCAAAGCATTGCACAAACGCTGAGCGTTCCATCATTCAAAATTTAAAATATAAGGGACAAAGATAACGTCAAATTGCCAAAACTATCGGAAGATCACAGAACACAATTTAATGCTTTAAAAGGTAAAGAAAATCATTCAATTAGAGGCAGACCACTGAAGACTTACGCAAAAGAAGATAATTATATCAAGCTGTTGTCCACTCGGGACCCTTTTAAATCTGCTGCTGCCATCAAAACTGAGATAGGAGTTGAAGTTTCCACTAGGACTGTGAGACGGAGGTTAGCAGAAAAAGATCTCTTCGGGAGATCTCCTAGAAAAGTACCTATGTTGACAGAACGGCATAGGCAAAATCGCATATTATTTGCAAAAACACATTTGAATTGTGATGATTCCATACTCGTAAAAAAATTTAAAAATGTGTTATGGTCGGACGAAAGTAAGATTAATTTAATTAGTAGTGATGGAAAAACGTGGGTTAGACGTCCCAAAAATAAAGAACTTTGTTCCCGTTATACAACAAAAACTTTTAAGGTAGTATTATGGTTTGGGGATGTTTCTCCTGGCATGGCGTGGGACCTCTGTACTGGATTAAAGAAAACATGCACAAAAACTTATACTGTCACATATTAAACGAAGTGATGCCGACCATATGTCGAATGGGAAATGCCAGTCAAATGGATATTCCAGCAGGGCAATGATCCGAAACTTTGTATCTTGTGAAAAAGTGGTTTCTGGATAACGGTGTGAACGTAATGTAATGGCCAGCACAATCCCCGGACTTAAATCTAATTAAAAATTTATGGAAAATTGTAAAAATTTGACCACTAAAATAAAAAAATATGGAGGAGTTGTGGGAGAAAATTAGAGACGCTTGGTATTCTATTCCAAATAAGACGTGTCAAGATTTGGTGGAATCAATGCCAAAAAGGTACAAAGCTGTACTTGGAAATAATGGTACAAAACAAAATATTAGCTTTAGAACCAAGATTTTAAATCTAGTTTAAGTTTTTTTTAATCGTTTTTGTTAATGACCATATATATTTTTTGTCCACTAAAAATCAATGAAATTTACGAAATTAATTTTTTTTCATAAGTGAATTATTTTGAGTTTTTAATAGAAATAATAAAGACATATAAATATAGCAATAATATGAAATAAATAAACACAGATTTACATTTTAATTTTTGTTTGATTCCGCTTTATTCTTAATAATTTTGAGTGACCCTATTTATTCGTCCATAACTGTACATACATACATACATACATACATACATACATACATACATACATACATACATACATACATACATACATACATACATACATACATACATACATACATACATACATACATACATACATACATACATACATACATACATACATACATACATACATACATACATACATACATAAAAAAAACTAATCGTTAATCCCGGGAATGTTTTGTCGGGAAATTTCGAGAATTCCATTTGAAGATTTCTTCATACTGGTGATAGTAGAAAGTGGTATTTAAAAATTATGATTGAATCAGTTAAATAAATTAAATTTATATAACAAACTTTAAATATAACAGACGAAAGACTGAATAAGTCTCATCCGTAATAATTATGAATTGAGAAATAAGCCATAAAACTATTATGCCTATGAAAATAATCAAAATTAATTAAATTATTAATTTAATTGTTCTCAAGGATTAATTTTCATTATTTTTAATTAACATCAATATACAGTTGTGGATAAAGAAATAGATGTTCTATCACTTTTGACCTCTCTTTTGGAAAAAATCAATACTGATAAAATTATTAACAAAATTAACTTATATTTATTTACAATGTAGTCCATTTAAGTCATTTTGAGAAAATTTTTAAAAATGATGATTAAAAATTAAATATTTTTAATAATTTTATCCTTTAGTACTAAGTATGATATCTATCGTAATAATTTTTTTCGGGAAAAGCCGACCACTGGCCCGAAATAATACCAGATTACCATTTTCAGAAAATATATTTCAAATAATTTTTATTTGAAATTTTTTGCAATGTAATTGACTTTTCATAATTTTCCTAAATTATCCCAGCAAAAACTCGGTAATGGGTTGTACTTCTATAACTACTTACTTTTCAATAACCACTACTTATCGTCTTCGCGAAGGATAGTCATCATGACGCGATGCGAAGGCTTAAGTGTGTTGACCCATGCAGGCCGTACTGGATAGGGACACCCATACCAGAGGGGCTCATGGCGAGCACTTACTAAGAACTAAAAAAAATTGAAGCAGCATAGGTCGTTTGATAGGTCCTTCAGTGAGGTTGCCAAGGGTCACCTCGTTAGAGCTATCATCGACCATGCAGATTCGGATTGCTCTACATCCCACTCAAACTGGGATATTGTGCGTAGAAAGCTGATGGGAGTGTTCTGGCGAGTTCTTAAGGAGAACCCAGGTCCCCCCCTCAGTGTGATGATGCTGGCTGGTACCGAGGTCGGGTAAAGCTAATGGCCTGCTCAAATGAGCTACTTAAGCTGGCGATAGCTTTTTTGGATGGCCTGTGGGATGGAGCGAAGCTGAATGTGGCCTCTGTTGACGAGATACCACGCCGGACTAGGTCCACTGCCCTGGTTCCCGACGAGCCAGCGAAACCAGAGGAGATATTGGAGTTACTGAAGATCGGAAACCCTGAAATCCCCACTCATGACTGGAAGGTAGTCAGGTATCCGAATCTGAAGGACACTCCAGAAGGATCACCGTCGTTATGAACAAGGAGTCCTTGGCGCCGCTTCGGGAGAGCCGAGGAAAGGTCTACTACGGCTTTGAGTCGATCTTTCTCCGTGTCTACCGAGGTGACGACAAGGACAAAACTGTTCACAATGACGAGGATCCGGCTCCGGAAGAGATGTCGTGCGACGAGGCTGCCAGTTCAATCGCCGAGGAGGACTCCACAACCAATTCACAACTGGTTGGTGAGTTCTTCGAGAGGGTTGAAGAGACAGTCGACGGCGGCGAAAAGGTTGACGAGGACGACCTCCTGAAATCCGATCAAGAGGACGCCAACATCACCGTTATACTGTCAAAGTGAGGACGAAGAGGAAACTGTAGAACACTTTCTCTGCCTCTGCCCTAGCAAACATCAGGACTGAGTTTCTAGGCAGTCTAATATTGCATGAACTTGCGGCTCTATCTAATATAGACATATATATGATAGAATCGTTCATTCGTGCCTCTGGTTGGTTTGACACCATGTTAATCACGGACAGGTAATGTCCCATAGGTTGGTTTTTCTTTGCAGGATCCGCTATAGGGTATCACAACGGGACCATTAGGACCCAAGTGAGTCGGTCAAATGGCCGACTGCCTCTATAACCTAACCTAACCTACTTATAGTCTACATTACTTAGAAGTTCTCTGGTAATGACTTTCTTATAATCTGATATAATAGTACTTTATTTTCGGCTTTGTCACTTTGCTTGCAAATTTTATTTGATTGCGACTTAAGAATTGTGTTTTACAAAAAGAAAACAAAATTAAATTTATATGTGAAAACCATTATTTGACTCGCAATAAAAAAGGTAAGCAGTGTTGCAGTGAGTAGAACATTTGACTAACAAACCGAAGTCCCTGGTTCGTATTCTAGCTGGCTCTTTTTATTATTAAAAAATAACTTATTACACAACTTCTTTGTAAGAGAAATTGCAAGTACTTCTTTAACTCCCTATTTGTAAGCGAGCGAAAGTACTTGCCTCCAATGACATCACTGTGTTAAAATAATGACTTAAAATGCTAATGAAGAAGTAGTGAAAACAGGTTTTATTAGCTTTTTAACTCATTACATTTCAATGTAAGTTTTTCCTGGATTTCTATTAATATTCAATAGAGATCTCGGCTGAATCCCTCTCTATCCCATATTTTTTTCTTTCTCAGGCTCGACTGACGATAATCATTTCCTATATTTTGTTGTTTAGGCGATAAAATATTCGGACTGAAGGGAATTTGTAAGTCTTTGTTGATAAGGATAATTGTTCTGGCTGTCCTTATCATTATTACTTACAAATGTTATATTGATATTTATTACGACATTCATCATGGACGTAGTAAAAATAACAAAATAACCCCAACCATATGCTTCAATTATTTCGCAATATTTTACCTTAAAATTAATTTTCACCCAAAACATAGGATGTTTTTTTTTGGAAAAGAAACCTTATAATAGTATGGGTGTTTAATATTATCTGTGGTGGATCGGGCAGTAAATGTAGGTATCTAAATGACTAGCAAAAAGTATAAGGACATCTATGAGAAATGTCCTGCTCCAAAATATATCGAATGGTCAATTGGAGAAAAATAAAACAATAAGGTAAATTTATCAAAAAAAAAAAAATAACTAAAAATCGGATCAAAAAGAAAGAAATCTGGTAAAAAGTGGATTAATGAAGACCTAAATTTTCTATTTTTTTTCTTAGTTGATTGTTAGGTTTCCAAAACAGGTGCAAGCACCCAAAAATCAATTCTCTTTTTCAAATATTTTCCAGCACTACTTAAGGATAAGGATATAGGAAAAAAATTTAAATTAATTAACCAAAAATATATGTTTCATTCCATGAGCAAAAAAATAATATTAATTTGTAAACTTGTGTAATTAATTCAAGAAATTGAAAATAATCGTTATTAAACCATTAATTTTATCTTTTTAATAATGACTACGATTATTAATCAATATTTTACAGCTATGCTTTATAATTCAAAAAGGACTGTCACATATTCCGATCGAAACTGTTTCTAGTCTGTAGTTATTTCCGATAGTTTTTCTTTTACTTTCATGAAATTCCGGTAAAATAATTTTTTATTTTTAATTTTTTTATTTAAAATTTGTAGTGAAGGATTTGATTAAAACGTAAAAAACAATAATTACAGTTACAATTAATTTTTTTAGAATATAAAGTTGCATTATTACGAAAGAAGAACGCTTTTGATCGACAATTCCATTTAAAAATAAGAAAACATTCAAAAAATGTATAAAAAAATTAAATTTTCTTCCATAAAAATTAAATCTAATTTTTACCACGTTATAATGATACCGAAATGACCTAAACTTAAAAAAATACAATGTGCCATTAAAAAGTTGCAGTTTATCATATATCGAAAAATTTTATAAATTTTCGGGAATGAAAATTTTTAGATGTCAATTCTCGGGATTTGAAAAATTCCGGGAAATTAGAAAATTTACTACACAGGCCAACGAAATGAAGGTTTATGAAAACTTTTGAAACCAATTCGACTGATTTTAATGTACTATTAGCTGCTGAAACCGAATCTGATATCTTTATTATGATAGGTCGAAAATATGCTTTTCTCGCGGAACAACTTCTACGTGTGAAAACATGTTGTATTTTAACGTCAAGTGGAAGACTGTAAAATATTCTTCAATTATTTTGAAGACAAGAGCCCGCGCATCGCCGCCGACAAAGTTTGAAAATGCGTATATATCGAAAAAAATTCACTTCTTCGATTTTTTTTCAAAATATGAGGTATTAAGAATATTAAAATCTAAAAATTGGTTATAAAATATTTGAGTTATTAAAATTTTCTCCGAGAATTTTGTGATTCTGACGACACATAAAAGTAAATATAAGAGAATTTTTTTTTTGTTTAGAAAAATTTTATAAAAATATATAATGAGATCTATAAATATGCTAATACTAATTATTGTTCAAATTGGATAACGCTTACTTGATTTAGTCTGTGATCAAAAAAGGGCCATTATTTCAACAGCATTTCAAAAACTCCATTTTCAAACATTAAACAATTTTGTTAAATGAATTTAAGAAAATGAGAATTGTCTATACGGGATTTTATAAGGGATATATATAAAAACTGATCAGAAAAAGAATGAGCATAAGGAATTATGTATTGCTAAGAATTTTTCTGAAATCGAGGATAATTAACCCTTTTAAACCCGGGGTCAAAGTCAAGTTTTTGTATATATGATATTCTTCATTAAATATAGCAAAATATTGTGTGTTTTATAATGAATATACATATTTCGACAAAGTACACGAAAATATATCCACAAATCTAGAATCTATCTTCTTTAAAAATTAACCCTTTGGCGTACTTGGGGGCAATTTAAGGGCGTCTTGAAATAAGTCCCCACGAAATAACTCCCCAAAACAAAAATAAAATAATTTCCTAAAAATTTGTTCAGAATGCAAAAACAACGAAATTTGGGGATTTAATTCGCTTTTTGGGACATTGTTTCACATTTAAAATGGGGAGTTATTTCATTATATTACTTTTATCACACGAAATAAAACAAGTAAGAGTGCTATATTCGGCTGTGTTGAATCTTATATACCCTTCACCACAGTGTAGTTAAAATATATTAATTTTATAAAATGTACATATATTTATTTTATTTTTCCGACTATATCATTATTATATCAATACTAAAACAAAAGAAACAACAATGCTAAACGAAATAAAACACAAAAAAAAAACGAAATACAAAAGGCAATGAAACCAACACACATCCAAACATACAAAACGAAATACACAAAAAACAAAATACACAACGCAATGAAACCAACAGACATCCAAACATACGAAACGAATCCACTAGAAAGAAACAAACAAAATACACAGCGCAATGAAACCAAATACAATCACACATACATCTTTTTCCAATACACAGTGTTGTTGTTGCTTATTATGCATATGTTTTTTCTCAGTTTTTTGTTGTTGTTGTTTTTCTTGAATTTTTATGACATTTTCAGAGGTTGTCTCAGATTTTTGCTCATACATATCTCCGTTGTTTATGGACCGATTTTGCTGATTTTCAATAGGAAACTTCTCGATAGTATGTCCAACAGAATTATTGAAGATTTGGATCACAAAGATATCTGCGGTCTTCAGAAAATTGATTTCAACAAACATACAGACAGACGGGCATAGCTTAATCGACTCCGCTATCTATAAGTACTCGGAATATATATACTTTATAGGTTCGGAAAATTATATTATAGAAATTACAAAAGGAATGACAAACTTATATATACCCTTCTCACTAAGGTGAAGGGTATACAAATATATGTTTGATAGCAGGCCTTTGGCCGGGCTCAAGGGTTTTATGCTCTGGGGTATATTGGACACCGGCTTCGCTAAAAATACAATCTCCCTGTATCAAGAGCGTTCGGCCTTAAGCCGTCTATTTATGAAATCTTTACTAAGCGAAGCCGGTATTGGACATATTATAGAGTGGTAAATTGTTGCGCCCGGCCGTAGGCCGGCTATTTAGGAAATATTTATTAAGCAAAGCCGTTGTTGGAGGCGTCATGAAATAACTCCCCAAAACAAAAATTAAATAACTCCCCAAAACAAAAATTAAATAACTCCCTAAAAATTTGTTCAGAAAGCAAAAACAACGAAATTTGGGGATTTAATTCGTTTTTTGGGACATTGTTTCACATTTAAAATGGGGAATTATTTCATTATGAAATGAAATATGAAAAATGAAATAAATCCCTAAAAATATTTTTATGGAGTTACTTTAGTATATGGGAGAACCATATCAAAACGGACAGAAAACAGTAATTTTCGGATTTACTATCTCCGATTTTAATGAAATTTCCCACACATATTATGGTTTGAAAGTATACCTCAAATCATTGACTTTTTGATCAGAATCTCGTTCCAGACAAAAAATATCGCGCTTTGAAAATCTTAAAATATGTTAAAATTGTCTAAATACAGACCCGTATTTAAAATTCTTCTTCTTCAGGAGTTATTAACCAACACGTAATTTAAAGCAAGTTTTTTATACAAAATCGTATGAAAAATGAAACAAACAGAAAAAAATACAAAGTGGAATCAATTTCAATTTATATGAAAAATGCTATGTATCTCTTAAACTGCAGGACCAATTTAAATAAAATGTACAAGAAAATTATTAAGAACGATTACTTTGTTACCGCCCTGCTAAAATACAAGGTGAGGTATGTGGTGTTAAATTAGAGTACTTCAATTATAAAAAAATGATAAAGCTTCACAAATCTGCAAATAAGAACCGATTTGGCTGAAGTTGAATTTTTCTTATAGTAGACATTACGGGTATTATAAAACTTATTGGTAGTACTAATTTAAAAATAAAATTAAAAAAAAAAAAAAAAATATTTTAGTTTAATTGTTTACCTTTTGTGCACTACTTTATTTAAATAATATCTCTTAAATCTTTAAATTTAATTAGTATTGTAATATGGATCTAGCTTTACTGTATTGTATAGATTACGAAAAGTTTATGATCAGTTAAATTTGATCTCATTTACAGATGATAGAAGCTTAAAAATAATTTTTGAAGTCGAAGAGTTAACTTCTTACACGCTGTTTTCCACCGTTTATTTTAATATTGTGATGACAAAGGATACCTTCAGTAAGGCCTTATCGTCCTCCATACTTTTCTTGTACATTTAATTTAAATCGGACCAGTGTTTTATGAGATACAATGTAATTTACTGTATAAATTGAAATTGATTCTAATGTGAATTTTTTCTGTTTGTTTAATTTTTCATACGATTTTATATAAAAAGCTGGTTTCAAATTACGTCTTGTTTAATAACTCCTGAACTACACGAGTCTCCATCGAAAAGTTTTAACTAGAATATAAAAGAGAGTTTAGGTATCCTCATACCATGTATTTCTATAAATTTTAACACTATGAAAATTGACCTTTAACCTTTTGGAAGTAAAATACTCTGTTTACACCATTTTAAATATAATATCTTTGGCTTTAATATGAAATCAAAAATTATGTTGGACTTTGAGTAGTTTCAGAGTTATGGGCAATTATGTGTATATGTACTTTTAGGAAATTTTAACATATTTTTCAATTTTTAAACATTGGAATGAGATTCCATTCAAAAAGTCAATAATATGTGGAATATGTGTGGTAAGTTTCATTAAAATCGGAAATGGTAAATCCGACTGCTTTCTGCTTTCACATGGATTCTCCTATATTACTTTTATCACACGAAATAAAAAATATATGTTTGATAGCCAGCCTTCGCACAGTGGAAAATTTTATTGATTTCCGTATCGAAAATGGTTTTTGTAAACTTTAGATTTTTGATAAAAAATTTATATTTCCGTAAAGCTGGATAACGTACTACACTAACAAACAAAGTTTTTTTACGCATTGGTTATAAGTACAAAAAAATAAAGTTTGAAATTAGGCATTTTTACATTAGATATTGAAAAGTATTTTGAAGCTCAAAGTTGAATGCAATTTTTTATACTTTCAATTAATGTCCAAGTATCTGTTATACATTTTTCAAAAGGGAATATATGCCAAATTAATTGACATTTTCTAAATTTTGATTATATCTTATCCGTTGCATATTTTAAGCTTATGGCATTACTTGTACCCAAGCAGCATGTACGCTGAACTCTCTGTTGTAGTTTGATATTACACTTTTTGTCCAAAGTCAACCAGATTATTGTTGAAGCATAAGCTAGAATTAGTTTAATTACACTTTTATAAAACCAATGTTTCATAGTAGGACTAAGATCCCATTTCATGCCTATAGTTCTCCTACATATCGCCCAGCACCGATATGCCTTTTTGACCTTATCCTCTATGTGGTGTCTCCATTTTAATTTTCTGCCTATCACCGTTTTTTCCCAGGAAACAGGGTTCAGTATACTTAGAAATTGTTGTTTTGTGAAAAGACAGATACTTAAATAACCAAATTAATTAATGTTTATCTGTTTCACTTATTGCAAACATATAATAAACTTTTAAAACTAGAACCAAAAATTTTTATAAACTGTAAAAATTAGTAACGGTTTTGTTTCAATAATAACATATCTTTATATTTAGATTTGTTTTACAAAATATTAATAAAATTTCAATGCTATGTATAACAAAATATTCGTAATAAGAAACATTCAGATATTATTCGAATATTCGATTAATCGACAAAAATTATTCGAATTATTCTTTATTCTAGATTGGAAATTTTTTATTCGTTCGAAGAAAAACAAAATTTTTTCCTCGATTAATCGAATAATTTTTATTCGAATGACAATCCTAGTATATATCGAGTATTGGCATAAAGCATGATTTATATAAGGACAATTTCGTGTCGAGTTATCAAACTTTCAGTAGTTCTTTTTTAGTTGGGCTCACTACGAAATTGCAACTTAAAAAAAAGTACCAAAAGGGGTTAAAAACGGGAAATTTGCTTTTATTCAAACTCATTGAACCAATTTTGATAAAATTTAGTAACATTAAATATGCTAATGGATGTAACTAGGAACTCAGGTATTAAGAACTATTTTTTGATACTTTTTCGGTTTTTGGCTTTTACTTTTTGAAACATAAAATTAGACATGCAGAGTCTTGAGCGAATAAGAATAAATAAATCTGTAATAACTTTTGAAGTATTGTAAAATAATTAAATAAACGGGTTAATGAGAATCCAGAATAGGGGCTATGTGGCATTCTTGTATAAAATTGGACCGCCCTAGAAATTCAAATTAATGTTTGCAATATTGAACTTTGTAAAAATTGGTATATGTTACTAACCATAAGTGCGATTGGCGCGAAATAAGTGTAAATTTTAGCAAATTTTGTGGACGTGAAAACACGTAAAAATTTTAATTACGAAAGTTTTATATTTGCAAATTCCACATTAAAACCCTAAATTTAACGCTAATGAAGTAGCGGTCAGCAAGCTAGTTCATTCATAAAATTACATATTTTCTGTATAAAGGTTAAACCATATCTACAAAACTAATTGACCAATTAATTTTATTCCTATAAATATATTTTTGAAATTTTATTTAGTTTTTTTGGGAAATGGCTTTATAGCTCTTCTAAAGATGACACCTATTAACCAATATTTTTCTATTGGTCGTGATTATTATGAATTTAAGTCGAAGTTTTTGTTAATTTCAATTCATTTTAAGGAAAATTTAATTGTGTCTTTTGCATAGTGACAATTGTTTTTAAATTTAAAAGATTTTTCCATAGTCACCGATTATGAGAAATTAAATGTTATTATTTAGAATACTTTTTAATTTTCAACGAAATTTATAAAAATTAAAATTTCATTTATCGACATTTTGATAAATTTGCATTGATATTTTAGCATATCACGGAAACTAGAAAACCACCACAAAATATAATAAATTGAAGATAGATTTTTTCTTTATATGATTCCGAATATTGTTAAAAAAAATTATATACAATTTTTTAAATTTCACCAAATAGTTGTTTTGAAGAATCTTGTACAAAAATAAAATTTTAGTGATTTTTTTTTACAAAATTTTTAAGCACTTTTAAAATTATAAGTTATTCAAAATTTCCTTTACGTGTTTATAAAATTTTGTCCAAATCGGTGACTACGGGAAAAACCTTTAAAATTTAAAATGGAATTCCTCACATAAAAATACAATATAATAAATATAGTTTATAATATAATAAAGTATATATATATATATATATATATATATATATATATATATATATATATATATATATATATATATATATATATATATATATATATATATATATATATATATATATTTTATTTAGAATTTACTTTCTAAATAAAATATTTAAAATTAAAATACTATAGAGTTAAAAGATTAGTGTACTTACCGAAATTTTTCCTATGTGTCTTTTAGAAGAATTAGAAGACTGTTGATGATGCTGTTGCTGTTGTTGGCGCGAACTCATTTCTAATGAGATAGGCAAATTCCAAGCTTCTTCAATTGAACAGAGTTGTCTTCTCTTTGAAGTAATACTTGGCATAGGTGCCTGGACTAATTGTGACTCCAAAAATTTTATACGTTGTTCCAAGCCTTTATTAATACATTGTTGGTCTAAGGAATTATAGCTTTCACAAACATAGAGTGTATTTTCTAAATCCTACATAAAACAAAAGAATATTTATATAAATTTTTATTGTACAAACGTAAAGGTTGAACCCACCAAAATCGATCAAAAATCTTTGATATCTTCAAAACTAATTGTCCAATCAAAAAAATGTCCAATCAAAAAAAGTAGCCTACAGTCTCCTAATTTAATTCCAATAAATAGATTTTTAATTGTTAAATTAATTTTGAAAAAATGGCTTCAAAGCGCATTTGGAGAAAACTTATTTTGCTTATTATTCCAAAACGTTAAATTACACAGGCCAACGATGAAAAAACATTTTATATAACTTTACCTAATTCCAGTGTTATTTGTTGTGCTTAGGGTAGAAGGGGGATCATTCGCTATAGGGGCACATCTGCCAAAGCGAATAACTTGAAAACCGAGTAATCGATTTTATCGCATTATCAAATTTTGTTTTCGTTTATCGATTATCTATCATCCCTGAAAGTTTGAAAGATTAACTTTACATATGATGGGAGGCAGACGAGTTAATTATTTTTCAAAGGGCTGTGAAAATATTTCACTGTGTGAATTTTTTGAGCTAACTTTTTTAGTTTTTGTGATAGAAAAAATATATTGGTCAGTGATAGAACGTCAATAATAGTGAATAATAAGACATAATAATATTTTCGATAATATAATTTGAAGCCCGAAAAAATTGAAACTAAACCCCAGAACTGCCCGTGGGGCACTGTGATGTAGAACAAAATTTGGTTAAAATATAGAAAAAAAATCAGTAATAATTTGTTTAATTTTTTTGTTAAGTTATGTGAAATAAACAATAAATATCTAGTTTATTATACTTTGTTTAGTGAATTAAAATATGAAACAGCAAAATAAGTTTTTATTTTTTAATTTTTTTGGCTTATTTTACTAATGACAAATCTGCTCCATCCCTTGGCGTATTTATCCCATGGATGGAGCGGTATCGCCGTTTTTGGTCAGTGCGGAAAAGTTAAAAAAATATGTGCATGAGGATGACTTAGGAAAGATTGAAAGGGATAAAACTAAAGCCAACATATCTAAGTATTTGAACCAAGACAAAAATTAAGAATATGTATTGTGGTTTTAATTTGAGGTCGCCTCAAAAAAAAAGTGGCGTATGGTCCCCCTTCTACCCTATTCCGAATATGGAAATACAATAATCGTATCACCCACAGATTTTCCACATTTTCATCTTTTATTCCTTGTGACTCTATACTATACAAATATACAATTTTGTAATTTTACAAAAGTTCCGAATAGTGGCCGTCTCTGCCTCTATTATACTTATATACATATACCTCTATTATACTTATATATACATACTTTAAGTTATAGAAATGGATTCTGGAAAAATTTAGCGCGATAGGACCACGTTATCTGGTGGCACTACGGCTCTGAAGGGGAAAACTATTTTTAAAAAATTTTGACACTAAATTTGTCTTTTTGGATTTTAACAGCAAATAAATAATAAGATATAAAACACACACATCGGTCAAAAATTGTAAAACTTATTACAAATTCCTCCGATCATGTAGTGTCTGAGATATATTTAAAAAAATACAAATTTTGAAAAATATTCTTATAAAACCATGTCGTTACATTAAATATATTCGTTTTAACTTAAATGTGAGTTTTTATCCTCATTAGATAGTGTAAACCGTATTTGGGGTAGTGTCATAAATGGAAAACCCTTCAGACAGCAGTTTCAAAACACTAGTTTCAAACTTTTACTAATTTTGTTTTAAAAATTTTGGGAAATCTCCATGTGACTTATGGGCAATAAAGAAGGGAATAAAATAGTAAAGAAATTGATATCTGTCACATATTAGCGGTACCGGCATTTTAAACTCTGAGGACTTTGGAGAAAACAATTTTTTGTTAAAAATTTCGAAAAACGGGTTTTATTCTTTACTGTTATGCATTTTATATAAAACTTTTTTAGATTATACAATTTAAGATAATATGAAACATATATCTGAAGTTTTAGTAACATCGAATAATGTTAACCCATAAACTATGAAAGTCAAACTCAAGATATGCAATATTGGGAAATTTTCTTAAAAACATAGTGAAATATTATTTTGTTTTCAACCGATTTAAATGAAACTTAGGAAAAATATATAATGAAGACCCGTATTAAAGATGACATCGAAAAAATCGAAATAAACCCTATAACATAAATCTATTTCTATTTTTATATAAAATGTCCGTAATATATGCCGAGAAAATACTGGGTGATAGAGAAAAACAAATATCAGATTCGGTTTCAGCTGCTAAAGTCGGTCGAATTGGTTTCAAAAGTTTTCACAAACCTTCAATTCTTTGGCCTGTGTTATCAAAGCCATGATAGGAAAAATTATTAAAAATATTAAGTAGCATTTGTCCACATTATTGTAAATTAAAAATAAAGTGCAAATTTCCAAAAAAAAAGTTCCTGGTTAAGGATCAACTGTTTTTCAAGTTTTAAAATAAATGGTAAAATGTATGGAGAAGAATGCTTTGAAAATTAACCATTACTACGTCCAATTGAAAAATATTGGTCCATTATGAGAGTATGTTTAAAGAAAATAAAAATGACAATATTGTTGTTGTAGCAGCGACACCAGAAATTACACGTATATATAGTTAAAAATTATTCCCAACTCTTCTTCTTCGCTCTGGTTAGCCAAATCTGTTAGATCTAAACCCACTAGACGAGCCGCATCTAACGGCTGAGTCCAAATGGATTCAGGTTCCAATTGAGTTGGATTTTCCCTGCAGTTAAAAGGGTGTTGAACATTGTGTGGTCCTGTGCCACACGCAGGACAGAGATCTTGAATGGTGTTTATTCTCGACCAGTATGAGTTTAAACGGGTACACCATTCCGATCTAAGTTGTGCCAATACCACTCTAGTACGACGTGGTAGGTTTCGCTCCTCATTTCCAACGGGTGGGGGACGACCTCCCAGTATTATATTATCGCGGTGGGAATTGATGGAGACTTCCACCGCCTCCTGGTGGATAGTATTCAAAGCTGTCCTGTATGAGCTTTCATCATCTATGTTATCCAGGTGTTCTTGGATGTCGCTCTCATATAGACGAAGATCTTTCTTGACATGCCACGGGGGGTTCCAACGTGGCATGTTCGCGTGGCACCTCCGATGATATCAGTTTAAAAAAAATAATAATCAACAACTATCAATACAATATCAAATTTAGAATATCTTATCTAAGCAACATTTGGCATCGGCGAAAATCTCCTGAATAACTGTGCAAATGATTTTTCTCCGACTAAGCTCTAATAAAAAATCTAGATATTGGAATTAAATTAGGAGATTATAGGCCAAATAGTTTTGAAGATAAAAACGAATGTTTTGAAAAATTTTATTTGAAGCTTATGTATAAGTTTTTAAGAAAGTTTTTGCATCATATTGGCATAGTTATTTGATAACATTCTAAGCCCAAATTGAAATGTGCATAGTCTATCTTAAGGTAATGGTAAGGTCTTTTGAAAATCCCATTTTATTTTTTATGTAAATAATAATCAAATAACTAATTCCAATCAGAATGTGAGATCAGTTTTGCTTTTTACATAAGCAAATTAAATTTGTCGAAACTTTATTGAGTTGTAGTACAGTATATAATTTTCTATTTGAATATTTTTTATTTTAAAAGAAACTTAACCCTTAAATGCATGAGGTCATGAGACCAAGCTACCCTTTTATAAATAAAAACTAGAATTCGACATTAGTTTTCCTGTAAAATGCACCATTTTCTCGAAAAATCGGAAAACTCCGATTTCTATGTGTACCAAGTGTACATTTCGAATAAAATATAATTTTGTAAAATTATTCACATTTTTGTTATATTTTAATAAAAGCTTTTTAAAATTAGATCGAAAAGTTAATTAAAGGTATGCTATTTATAAAATCCACGATAAAAAAATGCTGCGTGTATAGATTTTGAAATATTGGCTATTTCCGTCCATCTGACTATTGAAAGCTCGTAAATTGGAGAAGCTAGGGTGATATAATTTTTCAAATATTCCCTGTTAACTAGGCTTGTTTAGTATTAAAAATGAGCAATATCGGACCAACAGAAAAAATAAAGAAACAAAAGAACATTATGTCGTTCTACCGGACTTTAAAACTTATAACATATGTTATTAAAAACAGCTGAGAGCTAGGAATGAAATTTTCCACAAATATTCGTAACCGAAAAAAATTATGAGCAAAATGTCCGTCCCAATGTCATCCAAAATAATTTTAATGTTACATTCCTGAACGAAGAAGCGAAAAAACAAATCTGTACAGTGGGAAAAATAACATACATACACAGTGAACAATTTTTTTTTTTCATGAAAAGGAGCGCACAACAGGCCCGATAGTGGCCTAGGTGAATTTCTTCGGATTTGATGTACTATACATCCTCCTATCAACCAAACCTAACCTATCCTACAGTGTCGGCTAAAATATATTGAATAAAATAAATTATTTTCTATTTTCTATAAAGAAAAATTACATACCTATAAAGAAGTTAAACTCTAAATTTTATAAAAAAGTGTTTTTAACATATTTATAAATTTATAATTTTTTTAGAAAATAACACGGGAGTAAAAAAATACATGAGACAAAACATATTTTATTTAACGTAAATCCAACCACAAAATGTCATGAGGATGGGTATATATAAGTTTGTCATTCCGTTTGTAATATCTATAATATAATTTTCCGAGCCTATATAGCGGAGTGTGTCTGTTGAAATCAGTTTTCTGGAGACCTCAGATATCTTCGGGATCCAAATCTTCTATAATTCTGTCAGACATGCTTTCCAAAAGTTTCCTATTTAAAATCAGCAAGATCCGTCCATAAATAACGGAAATACATAATAGCAAAAATCCGAGACAACCTCTGAAAATCTCATCAAATAAGATAATATTTTACATGCAGAAGCAAGATAACAACAACGCAGAGATTGTGCGTGATTGTATGTGAGCACGTTGTTGTCGCTCGTTAACGATTGAAAACAAAAACAACGTTTAGCATGTTTTTGTTGTTTATCACAGTCAGTGGCGAGAACGAAATGATTTTTTTTTAAAGATTAAAAAAAATTTAAAAATTAAAAATCTACGGTGAAGGGTATATAAGATTCGGCACAGCCGAATATAGCATTCTTAATTGTTTTTACTTATTTTTGTTGCAATTTTTTAATAAATTTTTGCAAATACGAAAATGTTATTTTCAAAAACAAGTACGAGTGTTACATTCGGCTATGCCGAATCTTATATACCCACCATTAAATAATAACCTGTAAAATTAACATGAATTTCGGAAGGTGTCCCTATTTGCTATTTGCAGTAATGACTTTATTATCAGATGTTTATCTCGTCGATACTTTATAAAAATCATTGGAATTTTCGGAATAAAGTCTTTAATGAGGGCTTGGGTCAATTATGGACCGATCTCTTTCAATTTAAAAAATTTATTTAATTTCGGAAGGTGAATCTGTACTAAATGAATCGATTCTTTTCTTATTTGTAACCACAATTTTATTCTAAATTTTATTATCGTATATAAACATATTTTTGAATGAATTATTGGATATAAATTGATAATATCTAAAACGAGTTACATAGGAAATATGATCAATTGTAGGCGTTAAAGTACTTTTCAAAGGGGCCTTATATGGGGGAATGGTCAATTATAGACCGATCCTTATAAAATTTGATAAAGAGATTTAGGTTCCTATATAACATGTTAATGGGGGAACATAAAATTTTATAAAGAGATTTAGGTTTCTATAAAATATGTTTATGCCGAATTTTCTTTTAGCAAATTATGAGGTCTAGGCGAAATCGTGGATCGATAGACCATTTTCAATACCAAACAAACTGCATCAATTAAAAATTTATATACAAAATTTCAGCTCGATATCTACTTTCCTTCTGATTCTATCGTGTTTTCAACAGACAGTTGGACGGACATAGCTAGATCGTCTTAGAATCTAATAAGGATCCAGAATATATACCTTTATGGGTGTTTGATAAATATTTCGATGTGTTACAAACGGAATGACAAAAACAATATGCCCCTTTTTGATGGTGGGTATAAAAAAGACAAATGAATATACATACTTATATATGTTAAAAAATACACTTGTTGTGTAATGAGTGATGAAATTTATCTACTGGGAGACTTGTCACAATTTCCAGGTCAGTATTTTTATGCGGCTGGTGGGCAAGAAATTATTCAAGAATAATACCGGACAATAAACAAACAAAATTCCACAAGATGTTTCTTGTGTGGCAAGCCATTTACAGTTGTGGCAATAAAGACAATCATTTGTGACATCAGACTTAATAAACACAGAAATATATTTTGGGAAGAATAATGTAATTCAATATCATTAATTTACTCCTGCATTCATATATTGCTACTTGTAAATATTTGTATTTTGTATTCTGAGTAGTTTTTGTATTTTATACAATTTGGAAAATATTCTATGTAATTTTCAGTTAGTCTGTTCAATAAATTTATCACAATAGGTTATGGGCCTTACGTCACGTCTGAAAAAATATTTTAAAAATTGAAAAGAAAATTTGTTTTATCAATAAATTTTTTTCATATTGAATTAAAAAAAATATATAAACTTTTTCATATAAAAAATAAAATATTGTTGTGTGTTTGTGAAAAAGAAAATCAGCCTCAAGAAAAATGGCAAACCTCCCTGGATCATTTGCGCTCGAAAGATTGAGAGGTAGAGAGAATTTCGATATATGGAAAAGGCAAGCAAGATCTTGTTTAGTGATCAAGGGCTGCCGGAACGTTATTGAAAATGGTATAATCGGTGATGCTGATTCTGTGATCAATGAAAGAGCATTGGCAGAAATCACACTGATGGTTAATCCCAGCAATTATGGCCGCATTGCTACTGCTAAAACGGCAAAAGAAGCATGGGATTCATTGATGAATGCATACGAGGACTCCGGGATAACAAGGAAAGTCGAATTACTCAAACAATTGGTAAGCATTAAAATTGAGAATTACAATTCGGTTCAGGAATATGTCAACGAATTGATAATTATTGCCTTCAAAGTTAAAAATGATGGTTTGAATATAGATGACGAGTTGACTGCTTCCTTGATGTTAGCTGGTTTGCCGGATGACTATAAACCCTGTAGAGAATTAAAAGGAGAAATTAACAGTAGACATTGTCAAAAATTTGTTACTGTAAGACGCCAAGTTTGATGAAAATAGGATAAAGATGCTTTATTTTCAAAAGGAAATTACAAGAAACAAGTACAATGCTTTATTTGTAAGCAGTTTGGGCACATTTCAAAGAATTGTCAAACAAAAAATAAGAATAGAAATTTCAAAAATAGTAGCGATGATAAATTTAAAAAGAACAGCAAGCAATATTCCTCAACATGAATGGCTTTAATGAGTAAAGGTATAGAAATTAATAAACATATAAAAGACCAAAACTAATAACTCTGTTAATTGGATTGTGGACAGTGGAGCGAGTAATCATATGGTTAATAATTAACAATTCAACAATTCAAAATAAAAAAGTAATTACTGCTAACAATAGTGAATTACCAGTAAACTGTGTTGGTGATGTTAACATAAAAATATTTGGTCAAGATAAACAATTAATGATTATAGATGTTAAATTCGTTCCGAAGTTATGTGCAAATTTATTATCCGTTAAACAAATTACAAAAGGCGAAAAAAGATAATATTTGATGGCTGTAAAATTATTGATGAAAACGGATATTTAATTGAAAGAACAAAATTAATCAATGATCTATACCAAATTAAAAGCGAAATAAATGTAAAAAAGATAAGTCATTACTTGCTGCAAATAATTTTGAACTTTGGCATAGAAGAATGGGACATATTTGCAATAAAAATATAAAAGAAGTTAAGCAACCCAGCAAAAAATGTGTGGAACAACTGTAACCCGAATTACTTCAAATTCGGGTGAAAAACCTATGAATTTTACATTAGCGTGTCATTGGAGGGATGTTGTTAATTTTTGACAACTTTGAACTACATCTAATCTTATTAATATCTTTCAATGACACGATTATGTAAATTTCATTAGTCTTTCACCAAAATTTGATGTACTTCGAATATGTTATTTGTAGTGACTTTTCTACATCTCATTACTCACTTTTAAGTGGGTTTCATTTGTAATGAAATATTTGGTTTATAAAAGTGAAAAATATGTTATCGCATTTTTAGATGTGATTAAGATGTCGTTTGTAAAGTATGACATCAATTATTTTTTGCTGGGAAGCTAATGATGGTGTCGATTTTGAGAAATACGATAACGAGCCATGTGTTATATGTGTAAAAGGAAAACAAACTCGAATACCTAGTAGAGAAGAAGCTACAAGAGCAAAAGAGCTATTACAATTGGTACATTCCGATGTTATTGGACCCATGGATACAAACTCATTTTCTGGGTCGAGATATTTAGTAACGTTTGTTGATGACTTTTCAAGAACAATTTTTGCATATCCGTTGAAGAACAAGTCTGATGTTTTTGAAACTTTTGTTGAATTCAAAAATTTAGTTTAGAGTAATTAAAACTCTACGTACAGATAATGGAGGCGAATAAATAAATAAGAAATTTCAATTATTTTGTAAAAATGAAGGCATAGTTCATCAAAAGACATGTGCGTATACTCCTGAACAAAATGGTGTAGCAGAAAAAACAGGTAGGACAATAATAGAAAGAGTACGCTGTATGCTAATTGATAGTGGACTGGAGCAACGATTTTGGGCGGAAGCTGAAAATACAGCTTGTTTTTTTATAAATAGAATTCCCTCCCTGTCGTGGTGAAAGCCGTTGTCCTGAAGAATTATGGTCTGGTCGTCGTCCAAGTTTAAAATTTCTTCGAGTATTTGGTTGTGTTGATTTATGCATAAGCCAAAAAAAAGCATCGTAGATCCAAAGTCGACTGAAGCTATAATGGAGGGGGATATAGTTCCGAGAGCAAAACCTATAGACTATTCAATCCTAAAACTAATGAAATAATAATTAGTTGTAATGTAAAATTTTTGGAGCAACAGCAGTCAAAAATGCTTATTATCCTCATTTATTATATGATAAAAATGTCAATTCAGGGGAGAGTGCTAACCAGATTGAATTGACATCTGAAGTTCTTGTTGATGGTAGTATTCCAGAATCAGATGAAATTAATAATATTGATGATACTACAAATTCCGGATGTGAAAGTAACGTTTCACCAATAAATGAAAGTAATAATGAAGAATCTGATGATAGTGTATACGATGATTCAGTAGAATGGTCTTCGCCTATACATGTGCCAAACGAAATAGAGGATGAAGATTGGATACCAAACGCGATGGAGTACATTTCTAATGATCCGCTAAAAGTTAAAGATGCAATGTCATCCGAAAATGCTAATAATTGGAAACAAGCAATGCAGGAAGAAATTATGTCTTTAACCTTTAACTTATGACGTGAAATTGTTTAGCGTATATGAAGAGGTGGTGTAAATTATACCCCCGATTTATTTTATATATAATTTTTAATGTGTGTATAATATAATAATGTTATACTTATATTATTCGAATTAGATTGCTTCTAAATGAATTATTAACAAAAACAAGGATAAAATTTAAAATTTATTTAAAAAAATTGAACTTTTTTTCGCAAGCAAAAACAAAAAAATAAAAAAGAGAGTGTAAAAATTACTACCACGTCATAAGTTAAATGTTAAATAAAAATAATACGTGGGTACTAAATCTTCCCTCTGGCCAAAAGGCTGTTAAATCAAAGTGGGTTTTTAAAACAAAACGTGATGAAAATGGAAATCCTTTGCGTTGGAAAGCTAGGCTGGTTGCAAAAGGATTAACGCAACGTGAAGGTATCGATATCAACGAAACATTTTCTCCATTAGTCTATCTATACGATATTTGCTCGCATTAGCTGTAAAACACAACATGCATATATGTACATCAAATGAATTCGGTATGTGCATATTTAAATGGTTCACTAGAAGAGATAGTTTATATGCAACAGCCAGAAATGTTTGAACACGGTACGAATAAAGTTCAAAGAACTTCAAGGATCACTCTATGGGTTAAAACAATCTGGTAGGGTTTGTGAAACCCTTAATAAAAAATTAATAAAAATTGGACTATCTAGAAGTGAAGTTGATCAATGTATTTACTATAAAGTTACGGATAAGGAAATGCTATATGTCGCCATTTACGTAGATGATATTTTGATATTTTCAAATAATCTAAATTTGATTAAGTCAGTAAAGAATAAAATTAACAATAAATTTAAAATGAAAGATATGGGCAATATCTAATCAATTCTGGGTATAAAAATAACACGATCTAAAGATTCAATTAAAGTTGATCAATCGAAATACATTTCAGATGTTTTAGCCCGTTTTGGAATGAGTGATTGCAATCCAACATTAACCCCGATTGATTACAATCAAAAGTTAACAAAATGTATGTGTCCAACAGATGACGTAACTAAGGAACAAATGTCTAAGGTTCCATATATGCAAGCTATACACGTCCCGACATAGGATATGCTGTAAACGTGTTAAGTCGTTTTAGTCCAAATCCTGCAAAACCTCATTGGGAAGCTGTTAAAAAGATTAGATATTTGAAAGTTACAATTAATAAAGGTATCGTAAACAAGGACACTGATGATAACATGAAAGGATATTGTGGCTGGTAATATAGATGATCGCCAATCAACCACTGGGTACATTTTTATATATCAGTCTAGTGCTATATCATGGAATACTAAAAAACAGTGGCATTGTCGTCAACAGAAGCTAAATTTATGTCAGTCACAGCTGCTATACTAGAATCCGTATGTTTAAAACGTTTAGAAACAGAATTAAACCTTAGATGCAATGTTGAAATAATTCTGTTTTGTGATAACAAAGTTGCCATTCAAGAAGTTATATTGAAATATACATATGTATTTCTACAAATGAGATTGTAGAAGAGATTTTTCCGAAAGCTATTACTCCACAAAAATTTGAATACTTTCCAGATAAATTTGGTGTTGATTAATTTGTTTATTCAAATATTTCTATTCATGAAATGAATTGTAATATTTGTTTATATTATTCTGTAAAGAATGCATGAGAAAATCTAGATATTTCTTTAGTAAATTTACATTCAGGGAGAGTGTTGGGAAGAAGAATGTAATTCAATAATATCATTCATTTACTCCTGCATTCATATATTTCTACTTGTAAATATTTGTATTTAGTATTCTGAATAATTTTTGTATTTTATATAATTTGGAAAATATTCTATGTAATTTTCATTTATACCCTTATGCTATGTTTCCACTGAGGTGTTTTGAGCAAATCTAGTGGATTTGGAGAAAACTAGTTGAAATCATGTAGACTTGCCATACATTTTTGACAAATCCAAATCTACTTAATCTACTAGATTTGATTTAAAACATGTTGAAAATGTATTTTTTCGAAAAAGATTTGCTTATACAACACTGCATTGTGCCTAGGATAAGCAAATACAACTATAGGCTATTCATTCAAGTTGAATGTTTTCATCGAAAAAGTGACTTTTCATTTTGAAATAAAAACAGAACAAATTATAAATATAAATTTAGTGGCAATTAATAAACAAATTTATACTTTTACAACTGTAATTTTGTATTTTTAATGTTTAAATTAAAAGAAATTAACATTACTGCCATTATATTAAAATAAAATGTTCGAAAATTCGAATATCAAAAATATCAAGCTCAGTGGAAACACCTTGAAGAGGTTTACGCAAATCTAGTAGTTTTAAAGCCAGTGGAAACATATACCCTTATTCTATAACTTAAACGTTCGTTCTGTTACCGTTCTTAACATAAATTTGTATTCTATAAACATTTTGTGTAAATTGTTATGTTTTTTAACATAAAACTGCTCTGTTAGTAACGAAATGAAATGTTAATTTCAACAATAGGTTTTTTTGTAGTGATAGTCGTTTTTTTTTTTGTTTCTTTAAATTGCAGAAAAATAGATATTTATGGAAATTCAAATATTAGGGGGTAAAACAGGGAAAAAATAGGCGAAACATATAAATATAGAAATGAGCAGAATTTTGCGAGTGATTCCAACTAACCGTTAAATTCTCAAATTTGCGGTAAAATTTGCCGGAGCAATAAGGAGCATGATATTAGATAAATGCCTAAATTCGATTATTTGGGAAATTATTACCATGATAAAAATAAAGAAGGTAGTGCCAAAAATTTTTTTTAAAAAATAAGGGTTTTTGAAGTTTTCTTTTCTCTTAATTATTATATGTAGCGTTGCCACAATAATAAAAAAATATTTAGATTTTCATGAAATTATTTATGACAAATGTGTAATTTAAAATTTTACATAAACCAAGTGATTGAAACCAAGTAGTTTTTTTTTACAACTTTTTGATATTATGAGGTTGGTTTACAAACATAGAAAGTCAATTTTGCTAATGTAAGCTGTATACACTTATCGAATGACTATACTCCATATTTAATTGTTGTTCGATTTATGTATAAGTAAAGAATTACGTGGTCGCAATGTTTTGAAACCAAATTTATACAATTTTACAAAATTTGCAGTTTCTTGGATAGAATATTTGCGGCTCTTAAGTTATGCAAAATGTATAAATGAGAAAATGTAAATGTATATCTCCAAAATGTGCTCTAGAAGGTATCTCTGCGGGAGAAGCTTAAATATTAGAAAATCGAACGTGAAAGTTTCGAAAAAAGGGCTTTTTCGCGAAGCACACTAAGAGCGTAACTTCAATATACTCAAAATATCGCGTGATCGAAATACTTTTAAATTTTACATGTTGAAATCATAAAGCCGCGATAAAATATTACCATGCAAAGATGGTAATATTTTACAAAAACATAGCGAATTTTCCATTTTTTACTTTAGCGAATTTTCGCATTATAAACAAATTTTAAATTTTGAATTTTATCTGTAATCAATCTTTATATAGAAAGAATTGGTTTGCATCAAAAAAATTTAATCAGGCCTTTCGTGGACTGAACACGCGCGGTTTCTTTCACAACATAAATCGATGAAGCACCTAAGCCGCTAATTTAAATTGGGGACATTATACATCAACCGGTAGCTGACAATGATGCTTATACGAAAATCGATAAGCCGTTTGAAAAAAGTTCTTTTTTGCATTAAAAAAGTATAAAAAAGTTCATTCATGTAAATATATAATTTCTTTACAAAATAATTAACCGGACTGGTTTTCATTTTAACAGTTTTTTTTATTAATAATTCATTTAAATTTAGAAATGAAAAAAAGCTGTTAATTGTAGATAAGAACGGATATGTTAATTAGAAAAGATATTTCATCAAATTTTTTCTTTAGCCGAAAACGCGGAGTTTCTTGAATTACTAGATAATTCGACGAAGCACACCTAAACCGCTAATTAAAATTGGTAACACTTAACATTCATCGGCAGCTGACAATGACGCTTATACCAAAATCGATATGCCGTTAGAAAAAAGTACGATTTTGTATTAAATGCATTGAAAAAAGTTCGGTCATGTGTATGAACTTTATTTCCAAACTTTATATAGATTTTCATTTTAAACGTTTTTATATTATTTACTCATTTAAATTCTGAAATGGAAGCAGAAGATAATTATAAACAAGCAGTTATTGGCTAACCACAAAAATATTTGCATCAAAGTTTCTCGTGTGCAGAAAACGCAGTGTTTTTCTTTAAAAAAAAAAAACTTGTGAAGCACACCCATCCCGCTAATTAAAATTAATAAAATTATGTACTTCTAGGTTGCTATTAATGAGGTGAATAGCAAAATCTATAAGTCGTTCGAAAATATACAACCATTTTGGATTTAATGCAATTTAAAAAATGCATTCGAATATATGCATAAATAAATTAAAACGTCATAATTTTTAATCTATCAAACATAAATGCATAATTTTTTAGTATTTATATACACTATCATCCTGACAATAATGGACTAGAGTCTAATCTCTAATCTGGACTATAGTATAGGTTATAGTCTAAACGAGAATCTTGTCGATAGTTTAAAGCAGGGACAGAAAATAATGATTAATTTAAAACAAAAAAATCAAATACAAGGATTAAGAGTAAAAGTTAATTGAATATACCATTTAATTCTCTCTAAAGATGCATTATCGGTCAAAACAATGATTTTTATTTTTTAAGTTTTATTTAAAAAACTTAATTTCAGGGTTTCAAAAAACTGCTAATTGCAGTCGCAAATTACTAAATATTTGACTAAATTTAGTACCATGCTTAAAAAATAGTAACTCGTTAAAATTTCCCCTTACAAGCTAACTGAAGTCAGTCAACTGTGTCAACACATTGCTGCAATAACTTGCAAGTGGTTTTGTTTTTCTTCAGCAGCCACACACACAAGCAGCGACATTGTTAAGTTTTTCAACTCAGCCGAACTGAACACAACGACTGAACAGTAAAAACAGTTTTGCGTGTGCTGCTTACGTATTGCGTAGTTTTTGGTTTCGTTTTCTTACTAAGGGACTTAAAAAAAACTGATAGTTTGACTGGTTAGTACCAAAGTAAATTTATAAAGTAGACTCAGTAGAACAGCTGACTATTTTTTTTAAAACTCACTTATGGACGAAAATGTCAAAATTGTTTACGTTGCAATTTTTGACAGCTTCAACCAAAGACTTTTATGTCAAATTATTTGCCATATTTGTTTTAGTGGAAAAAAATTAAATTGTGTGTTGTTTTATAAAAAATAAAAATAAAAGTGAAAAAACTTGAATTTTGTGTGGTTTATGTACTAAAAAATTATGAAAAGGTGTATAATTTGCAAGAAAATTTCCAAAAAAGGAAATGGGAGCTTTTTTATTGTCCCCACAGATGAGAGGAGGCGACGAAAGTGGATGGAGGCTTGCAAGATGCAACTCCCGGCACCTGCTTATGTGTGTATGGACCATTTCTCTCCATCAAATTTTATTAAAAGCGGTCGGTGTTTGAACTTGATATATGATGCTGTTCCTTCCGTTCAACCAATGTAAGTATATTCTACTTTTTCTATATTAAGATAACTTTAAGAATTTAATCTGAAATATTCTACTTTCAGAAACAACTTTTGTTTGGGTCTACGTGATCCTGCCGTTAATCGTCTTACTTTAGTTTATAGTTCGGGGAAAATGTTAAGCATTTGTTTAAGTCTCTTGCCTTCAGAACAAAACCGGGAGACACTACATTCGAAGATGAGTTTCATTTGTTATCACCAGTACACCCTCTGCAGCCACAGTTTTCCAATAGGTAAGTAGAAAAAGATTTTCTATATTAAGATAACTTTAAGAATTTAATCTGAAATATTCTACTTTCAGAAACAACTTTTGTTTGGGTCTACGTGATCCTGCCGTTAATCGTCTTACTTTAGTTTATAGTTCGGGGAAAATCTTAAGCATTTGTTTAAGTCTCTTGCCTTCAGAACAAAACATCTAATGGGATTTTCAGCTGTTATGCATGATTATAGCAGTAACACTGCTACATCGTTTAGTGCTGAAGATCCAAAGAAAATAAAAAAAAATGATGAAATACATTCGGGTACCGAAGAAGATTGACAATTTATGTTGTCCATTCTAGATGGATCGGATAATAAACCATCAAAAGAAAATTATTCACAATGTACAATATTGATACTACGGCTTGTTTATTCATACAATGCTGGCGATATTTTATAGTTTTCATTTACTCTATGAGGACTTTAAATTGGACGATATTATGCATGCACATTTGTTGCCATTAGCCAAGGTGAGCCAAGCAAAGTTAGCCAGCAATTTAATTTCAAATGAATATTATAAAATATTTGGTTTTATTTTCCTTAATTAGTTTCTGCATCAATTGGCCTACGTAATGCAATTACAATCTTATACTTTTCGTCATGCTATGGATTTTCCTTTGCTGGTGAAAAATTGTTCCAAGACTTGTATTTTAACCGAACAGCATGGTTCTCAAATGTCTTACAAGGAACTTTCACAGGTGCAAGCTCCTAGTGTTTTTAACCAACTGAATGCATTGCCGTATAATTATGTGGAAGGTAATAATAATAATTGTACTTTTGCTACACTAAGGGGGTTATTTCGTAAATCCTTTGCGTTGAACGCATCACCTACACTTCACATTCAAAAGTGAACACTTTATCATACGGAGCTACTCGATCGCGTATTAGGTGAAATCTGTATTCCAACTTTATTGATACATTGGAGCACCGTCACCGAGTTCTATCGATATTACAATGGAGTGACTTTAGCTATGTATGTATATGAAGATTGTGTAATGTTATCCAATCGCCATTCAGCTACAAAATCTGGATAAAATTCATATATGGATATAAGTGCTCTAATTTCAGAGAATGAGTTTCATTGTAGTATCAATAGAAATATATACCAATTTGCGTCCTTTCCCGTACGAGGTCGAGTAGCTTCAATATCACAACTTTTCCATAAAGATAGCTGTTACATGTACATAATTTATTCAATAAAATTTCAAAGCGAACGCCTGAATAAATTAGGTGTTCGATTTGAAGTTTCAAGTGTGTATTTTTCAGGTGATGCGTTTTATAAAATATAATTTTTTATACATTTTTCACAAATAACGAAGCACTTGTTTCAACGCAAACAATCACCTGCCATAATGAAGTGTTTTACAAAATACAAATTTAAAAATTGATAGGTGAAGTGAGGCGTAGGGATTTACGAAATTATGCCCTAAATAAAAGTTCAAATTATTCGCAAAATATGAACATAGTCACGGAAGACTCCTTATCGGCTCGTTGTCCACCCTCTAAAAGTGGCATATCACAAATGGAAGGTGCTTTAGATGATGGCATGGATAATATAGGTACCAAATTCTTAAGTCTACGTTATCCGGATGATATGCGCATAACAGATAGATATTACACAATCGCCTGGAACTTCTGATCATGAATTTATTGAGGAGCAAGAAAAACAATTATTTACATTGTGCACTCGTACCATGACTTTACCTTTGGGTAGAGGAGGTATGTTTACTTTAAGAACCAACGGAATCAATGCCAATACCAAAACTATGTCTAACCAGCAAGAAACCTATTAAAGGAACCACTGTTGAAATGCAGCAAATTGAATTCCAGGCCAATATGAGTTTATGGCCAACATTTCATAATGGTGTAGCAGCTGGCCTGAAAATATGATCAAATGCACGGGATGTACCCTCCACCTGGATTGTTTACAATAAGCCAAAACGACCAGCCGAGAATAAGTGAATAAGTCCAGAAGTAGTTTCCATATTTCTTGGAGAAAAAATACTATATTTCTATTAAATGTATGTCAAACTTAAATAAATTGCTGACACATTTTTTATTTATTTGCATTTTTATTTATTCTTAAACTAAACTAATAAAATGTCTTTTACTAAAATATTATTTTTTTGTGTTGTTATCAAAGAAAATTTTTGTAAACAAAGATCATATGATTTTGACAGCAAAGACCTTAAACCAAAAACAAAATCGTTTGTGGTTTTTGTAAATGTTGTATTTGTTGTAGAACTGTCGCTACTTTATTAATTTACTTTGGTTAGTACAAATCAAGCCGACTGAACAATAAAACTTGATGGGTTGTTTGTTCATTAAGACTTTGTTATTGTATGCAATTTGTTTTAGTATATTGTATGTTTTTGTGTTTAAGCAATACGTAAGCAGCACACGCAAATCTGTTTTTACTGTTCAGTCGTTGTGTTCAGTTCGGCTGAATTGAAAAACTTAACATGGCCGCTGCTTGTGTGTTTGGCTGCTGAAGAAAAACAAAACCACTTGCAAGTTATTGCAGCAGTGCGTTGACACAGTTGACTGACTTCAGTTAGCTTGTGAGGGAAAAATAAATACTTGAACTTTCTTCAGTTCAGTCGACATTTAAAAAAATAAAACTAAAAACTAAATATTAAACCCTGCCTAATTTTAATTATTATTCGTTGAGTTTTATATATTACTCAGAAAATAATAATTTTTCTTAAGTTTTATTTTTTTTGTTCAAATCATAACGATTATTTTTGATTTTTATATTTTTCATTGAGAAATAAAAATCAATTTTAAGTTTTATTTTTTTACTTGAAAAATAAAAATTATTATTGAGTTTTATTTTATTTTTTTCAAAAATAAAACTCAATATGAAAACATTTTCTTTTATAAAATGTATGGAAATATGACTTTTTATAATATTAAATGTAGTTTTTAAGCTTTTCTTAAGAAATTTTCAAAAAAAAAAAAAAAAAGGAAAGTATGCATTTTAACTCTTCACTATCTAAAACGCATAGCTATGATAATATTGATATTTATAAAATTTTCAATATGGAATATCTGCATCCAATATAAGGTTTAGTTTCCAATTCGAATTTTTATGTTATGTCAAAGTTTTTTCGGATTGCATAAACACTCATTTATGGATACATTATCTCTTTTTATACCCACAAATATTGGGGTAATCTGATTTTGTCATTTCGTTTGTAATTCGTCGTAGTCGTAGACTCACATAAGTTCATACATACATATATTCTGGGTCCTTATAATATTCTAAGACGATGTAGTCAAATACAAACATCTGTCTGTTGGATGCACTATATAGTGCAAACAGAAAAAGCAAGGATGCTGAAATTGAAAAGTCCTTCCAGAATAAAGTTTAAATTCTTATAAATATGTTTATTATATAGCAATTGTGATCAAATACTACCCAAGAATATAAGTAGTCCGAAATCACATGTAAAATGTGACGAAAATTAGGTCTCATTTGTCCATAAAAGACACTCTTTCGAAAATCGCCCTAATGCTCACATTGTTTCGATATATCATAATATAGTGGGTACAGTGTTAATCCAATAAGTGGTTAATCGTAATAAATAATTCCGAATAGATTGATACACAATCATCTTCTTAAGACCGCCTTCCAAACTCACTTTAAGTTTATTAGATACGTTTAGATAGTGACAATACATATAAGATTCGGCTTGCCTGAATATAACACAACTACTTCTTTTTAATATTATAATAACATTTTAATCAAAATTTCATTTATTTGTAAGAATATATTTTCATATTAAGTTTTATTTTTGAAGAAAATAATATAAAACTCGAGAATAACTTTTATTTTTCAAGCAAAAATATAAAACTTAAAAATGATTTTTATTTTTCAATAAAAAAACTTAAAAATAATAATTATTTCTTGAACAAAAAATAAAATTCAAGAAATAAATTTTATTTTTGAACAAAAAAAAAAAAAAAAAAACTTAACATTAAGTTTTATTTTTGAGGAAAAAAAATTTTTATCTTGAAAAATAATTATTAAATATTAAGTTTTATAATAAAACTTATAACAGTTACTGTCTCTGGTTTAAACTATAATGTAGTCGATAGTCTGGACCATAGCCTAGTCTATACTCTGGACTATAGTTTAGTCTATAGTCAGGACTATCTAGAGTCTGGACTAAAGTCTTGTCTATAGTTTGGACTATAGTCTGGAATAAAGACTATACCTTGCTTATAAGGTAGTATACATGGACAGCTAGCTGACCGATCACACAGAAAGGCTATCAACCGTTTTATAAAATTTAAAGCAGACATTATTATCATCAGCTCACATACGAAACACCACTAAACGTTTCGTTTTAGCAATAAAACTTGTTTCGTTAGAATGAATTTGCAAAGTCCCTGTTTCTTTCTGCAAGTCTGCACACCAAATTTTTCATTTTCATTTCCTGTAAATGTTTAAAGTAATTAGCTTCTGTTACATATTGAATTCGTTATTAGTCCTACCTTTGATTGCAATTTAAATCCAAATGATTTGGATGTAACAAATTGTTAGATTTTTTTATTTTTTTAAATGGTTTCAGAAATTATTTAATTTTTAGATAGAAACTTTCAAAATTATATAAACTTTTAATGAAAACTTCAAAATCCTTAAGCATGTCAGATAGAGAATTTAAAAAAATAAAGAGAGAATGACACTACCTTCTATTTTTCTTCCATGATTATGATTATTACAGCTTAACTCCTCAAATATAATAACTCCAACATCCATGTGTAGAAACATTTACAAATAATTTTGCATATTTTTTACATTTATTTGCAATTGTTTATATTTTTTCCCCGAATAGCTAAAACGTTTACAAAAATAATTATAATAATTTTGACAATTTTTGTTACCGTATAAAATAAAATTTATAATATATTACCACATCATTTTTTTTTTTTTTAATTTTCGAACAAATTATTTTTTTTAATTGTTCTAAACTTAAAAAAAATTGTGCATCTGGTAAATTTGAATTGATTTTCAAATTCACAAACCAATTTTAAAACTGTTATTATTATAGAATACAAAATATTCATGTTAACGTTTTTGTTTCTGTACATTTACAGAAACGAACAAAAAACAAGTTAGAGTGCTATATTCGGCTATGCCGAATCTTAAATACCCTCCATCAGCAAGCTACTTTTTATTAAAACTCATTTAAATATCTAATTTTCAGATAACTTTGCAAAATTTTTGCTTCCGTATTGAGGGTACTAACATTAATGCATATGTCAAATTAATTTTAATAAGGTCGAGAAAAATTTATATTAATTCCGTAGAATGATTTGTATATACAAAATACACATTTATGTCGAATTTTATCCCGATAACTTTGATTGACAATGTGCATTTGAGTAATTTTCGGAAATGGTCCTTATATGGGAATTGTGACCAATTATCGATCGATAAGGAAAAAATTTCGTATAATGATTTATATGCCAAAAAAATTCAATTCGAATTTTACTATAATAGATTTACTAATTAATGAAATATGTGCGTTTAGGTGATTTTCGGAAGTGCTTTATATGTATACGAGCTATAACCTTATACAAAACATATTTTTGTCGAATTTTATCAAGATATCTTTATTTGATAATAAAATATGTGCGCATAAGTGATTTGTTTGAAGTGGACCTTATATAGCAGCTATTACCATATATGGACCAATCCGGAAAATTTTGGAAGAGTGATTCATATAAAGATAAAACATATTTGTGCCGAATTTTATCTAGATAACTTTATTTAACAATTAAATATGTGCGTTTAAGTGATTTTCGGAGGTGGGACTTATATGGGAGCTATGACCAATAATGGACCGATCCGTAAAAAATTTAGTAGATTGATTTGTATGTACACAAAACATATTTAACTCGAATTTTATCACAATAGCTATATTCATCAATGAAATATGTACGTTTAGGTGATTTTCGGAAGTGGACCTTATATGGGAGCTATGACCAATTGTGGACCGACTGAGATCTACGTTGACTGTATGATTTCTGTTCATATTATATTTGCATGTACAAAATTTTGTGTTGATACAGATATATTTGAGGGAGTTATTAACGATAAACTAATTTCCGGGAATATATACCTTTGTATGGGGGCTATGGGAAATACTCGGTCGATTATAAAGATTTTGAACATAATTTATCACAGGCATAAAAAAATAATGTGTGATAAAATTCATCGAAATATCTTTGGTAGTTTCTGAGAAAACTTCAAAAGAATGTTGAAAAAAACGTAATTTTTTTCGAGGTAGTCTGAAATTTTTACTCATAACTTTTTACGTTGTATACCGAATTTGCTGATTTTCAATACAAAACTGCTTAGAATAATAATAAATATTTTGGGTGAATTTGGTTGATTTCCTTTGCTTAGTTTTAATGTGAGCGTGTTTTACACAGACAGACAGACGGACATAGCTAAATCAACTCAGAATTTGATAAGGACCCAGAATATATATACTTTGTTGGATCTTAGATGAATATTTCTTGGTGTTACACACGGAACGACAAACTTATATATACCCTCTATCACCACTGATGGTGGTGGAGGGTATAATTATAGAATAAGGGTATTAGTCTGTTCAATAAATTTATCAGAATAATATCTATAACGGAGGGTCGACAAAAAGGGAATATAACTATCTTTAACCAGAACATAGTGACTGATAATAATTATAATGAAAATTTTGTACTTCGAGGCAAATCCACAAAACTGTCCAGAAATTCTTTGAAGGGAGGATTTCCGGAAAAAATAAATACCCACACTGAAAATAATCCATACCTAATATACACGAAAATGTCGTACATTGTACGAAATGCTTCATGGTTTCGCAACACGAAATTCTTTCGTAATATATACGAAATTCTACGAAATATTTTGGTATAATGCAAAATAATTTTATATAATTTTAGAAAAAAAATTTGTTTATTTTACGATTCTTTTTTTAAATACATAATTAGGTTAGTTCATTTAAAAAATATTATTGTAAATTAAAAAAAATGAGAATTTAAAAAAAAAAAAACAATTGCTAACGGGGGTTCGTTTTTAGATCATTTTCTTTTGAGCTCAAATATGGATCTTATTGATCCAAATGGCGTTAAAAAAAAATTCTTCGCCAAGGGTAACATCTTGTCGTGATGCGAGGGCTTAAGTACACATCGTGACTATAACTTACTGTGACTAATGCTTCGATATCCAGCCACAGGAAGTTGTGGTTTCAAAGAAGTGTATAACTAAAGGTTACTCATCCTGTCAAGATAGTGAGAGTGGTATGTGTCTGTCAATTCTACCTCCTTCTATCATGACATATATATGCACTTTTAAGGTCAAGGTGAGTGGTAGCAGTGCCGAGGGCCTGGATGACTAGCCAGTGCATAAAGAGGCTAGTTGCTAACAGCTCCCCTCAGCGTCATGGTAAAGCGCTGTTGTAACGTAGTTGCCTAGTCCACGTACGCCGTCTGTACGTGCATACTCGTGGGATTCAAAATAGAGAAACCAAACCCAAAAACAAACAAGGAGGAGAGTAGGGACACGACGGAAGGGGTGGTCGACCTGTTAGGGAGAGACAGTCCGGGCGTCACGGTCAACGAGGATGAGAGGGAGTTGGACAGTACATGGGAGGACGGTGACGTTACCCTTACTGACCTCCATGCCAGAATTGTTGAGCATGAAGGTCAGGTACTGTCCGACTTAGACGTGGAGGGTCTTCTGGGGGTGTCAAGTGACTCCTTTGGTGAAACTAGTGCCACACAGAAGCTGGGGAATTTATCTCTGTCTGACGAAGAGCTTGCTGACAGTCAGACTGTTAAGATAACATCCCCTGCTAAAGAGGCCAAGAGGATCCAAAGGGGACATTTGGGAGAAGACAGTCCACAGGTCGTTCGGCAAGTAGCCGTGGAGGAGAAGCCAAGTGCCCCTCCACAACCTGCAGTCTGCCAAAAGGCAAAGAGGGTGGTATCCCGAAAACCAATGCGCTCATGTCTTCGGAGCGAGCTGCGGAGGTCAAAGGTCTACCACCCAAAAAACCTAGCAAGGTGGACACGACACCAGGAAAGGTAAAGAGGACCGGTAAACTTCCGGCCCGCTCTCCTACTGACCTCCGCAAGGACGTCAGTAAGGGAAAAGGCTCCGGTAGTGACCGACCCTCCAAACAAGTGGTGTCAAAGTCACCCAGCACAACGAAGAGGTCTGGTCCATCCCCGGCTGGCGCTCGTAAAGGTCCCCGCAAAGAGACAATTAAGAGAGCCAGATCTGGGGACGATCAACCCTCTTCATCCAGCATGAAGGTGAATAAGTCAACCAGCCTGGATGTATGCCTTCAAGTGGCAGTCATTGATCGGAATGATCCAGATGGGAGGAGCAGACCATACTGGCAGTATTGGCCAAACTACTTTCGATTCGCTGTGGATCGTAAGTCCTTGGAAGTCCTGGATGAGATGGGGGGGTTGCTAAGTTTGGTCTTGGCACTGTCAGGTTCCGGTACCCGAAACATGACAGAACCAAAGAAGTTGCTAGTGGTGCAGATAAACCTGCATCACTGTGAAGCATCTTCAGCCGATTTAGTAACCTTCCTCATCGATTCACAGACGGACGTGGCCCTTATCAAAGAACCTTGGATTAACAACAATAAGGTTCTTGGTTTAAGGGTCAAAGACTACACCTTATTTGTCCCGTCTTCTGAGAACAAGGTAAGGACTTGTATCCTGGCAAAGAATGAATTAGGTTTTCTCATTTCTCATTCTTTTAGGAGCGGTGACATAACGGTAATAAACAGAGAAGCCAAAGGTAGGCGTACGCTCACACTGGCTTCGGTGTATATGCCGTACGAGGCGACTGACCCACCCGGCTCTGAGGTGCGTGAGCTGACGGCATATGCGAGAAGAAGAAAAAGTGCGATCCTTGTGATGGGCTGTGCTCATCATTGCCAATGGGGCAGCAAGGACATCAACAAAAGAGGTGAGTTAATGTTTGATTTTCTAACTGATAATAATCTCATCATCTGTAACAAGGGCGATACGCCGACGTTCAGGAACAAGGATAGGGAGGCAGTTATAGATTTAACTTTAATTAACCGTTTAGAAGATCTCGTTAGGGATTGGAAGGTTGCAACGGACTGTTCATTTTCGGACCATAGTCGCATTACCTTCACACTTGATTTTGTCTTGGCTAGGAGTTCACCTTTTAGGGATCCTAGGAAAACAAATTGGGGAACCTTTAATGATAGGAAGAGTCTGTGTTGGCACAACGGGCCTTGTGCGATTTGTTGCCAACTGATTTAGAGGGGGTTGTAAACGAGTTCACAGACCTATTTAGGGGAAGCTATGAGCTATCTTGTCCTGTTACTTTCCCGGGCAAAAGAGAGCAACCTAAGTGGTGGACCAAGGAACTTAGATTTCAAAGGTCGACTGTTAGGAAATTGTTCAATAGGGCCAAGCTTACAGGTCAAGCAATTGACTGGAACAACTATAAAATGTGTTTCAATAAGTATAAAGCTGATCTCAAAAGGGCTAAAAGGATTTCATGGTCTCAGTACTGTGAATCCATAGACAATGTAAACGAGTTATCAAGGTTCCGACGGATATTATGTAAGGACCCAAAGGTCATAGGGTATATCCAAAGGAGTGATAACATGGACTAGCTCTGCTAATGGAGACACATTTTCCGGGTTGTCTTGCAACTGAAGATGTGGTTGACGACCAACGGGACTTCGAGTCTGTGGCGCCAAGTAACACCTACAGTTGCATAGAGGAGATAGTCACTAGGGAAAAGCTAGTATGGGCTCCCGGGCCGGATGGCATATTTCCAGCTCTACTAAAGAACTTGCCTCAGGACGCTATATCTCTTCTGCTGGAGATTTTTAGGAGATGCCTTGGTAGTAGGTATTTACCAAAGAGGTGGAGGGAGGTTAGGGTTATTTTCATACCCAAGGCCGGTAAGGCAAGCCACTCAAAGCCAAAGGATTTTAGACCTATCAGCCTGTCTTCTTTTCTTTTGAAGACACTTGAGAGACTGATAGATCTACATCTAAGAAACAATATTGATACTCGCCTCATTAGTGGCCCTCAGCATACCTACCTTAAGGGTAAATCTGTTGAGAGTGCACTGCATGAGGTGGTAAGTTGTGTTGAGCACGGCTTGAAAAATAGGTATTGTACTCTGGCTGCGTTTTTGGATATTGAGGGAGCCTTCAATAATATAAGTATTGAGGCTATTAGGGAGTCGCTTATAGGGCTCGGAGTTCAGGAATTCCTGGTGAGTTGGATAGTCTGCATGCTTAGCAGTAGAATTATTAACTCGACCCTAGGGAATCATTGCATTAGGAGAAGGGTTACCAGGGGGACACCACAGGGGGTGTTTTATCTCCTCTTCTGTGGCTACTAGCGGTTAACGGTATCCTAAGGCTATTTGAATCTAAGGGTAGGAAGATAGTTGCCTAAGCGGACGACGTGGTGATACTGGACAAAGGAAAATTTCTATCCACGATCAGTGACATCATGGAGACTGCACTAGGTGAACTCTCATTATGGGCGAAAGATAAGTTACTGGGTGTTAATCCTTGTAAAACGGAACTGGTACTATTTACCAGAAGGTATAAGGTGGACAATTTCAGATTGCCAAAGTTAGATAGCATCGAATTAGGTATATTTAGAGGAGCTAAGTATTTAGGGATCTTTCTTGACAGCAAGCTGCCATGGAAGGAAAATACTCAGGAAAGAATGAAAAAGGGTCTCAATGCCTATTACACATGCAAGAATTGCATAGGAAGGAATTGGGGTCTGCAACCAGATATGGTAAATTGGATTTACACATCGGTTGTCAGACCTATTCTAACTTATGGTTGTATTGTCTGGTGGGAGACATTGAGAAAGGACAGTTACAGGAAGTTGCTCAATAAAGCTCAAAGGTATGCCTCCATTGGCATTACTGGTGCCATTAGAAGTACTCCGCAAGCGGCCTTGGACATCATTCTGAACCTGTCACCTATAGAACATTTTGTAGCGGGTGTGGCGGCTAGGAATCTACTAAGACTCTACGAGTCTTCGTTAGAGAAACCTTCGCGCGACAATCATACAAAAATTTTGTACGAAACACCTCTGATAGAATTTCCAACTAGGGATGATTGGCTTGTATCCGATAGACTGTTTGGTGGGTGTGCAGTTTTCACTGACGGGTCTTTCCGACTCCCTGACGAATGTAGTGTCTTCCAAGCAGAGATCCTAGCGATCTGGAAAGCGACGGAACTGATAAGGAATCATATCGATCCGGGGTCGGTTGTGACAATTTATGTTGATAGTCAAGCTGCTCTTAGAGCATTGGTTTGTCACACGGTACATTCGCGCCTAGTTGTAGATTGTAGAAATGCCCTTAGGGACATTATGAGACTGTTTGTCATTAGATCTTCTGCTGCGGGTAGTCACCTTGAGTCTTCGGGCACGGTGCAGAGGCTTAAGCATTCTAAGAATGTGAACTAAGAACTACCCTCCCCATACCTCACAGCGTCTGTCCTCTATGTTAAGAGCGGCTGTGGGGCAATGACCATCTTCGGTCGCCTTGCGATCACGACCTCAAATTGGTAGCGTCTGTTCCCTTAGTTAAGGCGGCTACCAAATCCTTTAGTTAAGGCGGCTACCAATTTTTTGATGTCGGTCCGGGACTGTGGTTTGGGTTACCTAGGCAACATAACCGTAACTTTCTAGCGTTTGTTCCCTATGTTAAGGGCGGCTAGAAGGTACAATTTGGTTGTCAGTCTGTATGTTTTTGTTCGTAAAAAAATCGAGGGTGCGTCTGACTCATATTGAGCGGCATCCTGGTTTGCGTCTGACTGCAGAGGAGCGGCAGTGTCTTTTTTCACACCTGTGGTAGAGGTATAAACTACCAAACCCCCCACCCCCCATGAAATGCCAGAACATAAAGACGGCCCTATGTCCTTGGACGAGGGTGCTAAAATCTGGTCTGGTAGTCAAAAATGCTACTGGGGTAGATAAAACGGACAAAGCCCTAGGCTTTCTCAAAAACTGCATCCGTGGAGTTGGCGAACCCTGGCCCAACGCGAATATTGAAATCGTCCCACTGGACCAAATACCTTTTCGTACGACGGTGAGAGTGTGGGTTCCTCCTCCTATTCTGGAGGACAAATCCATACTAACACTAATTAAGCGTCAGAATAAGGAACTTGGTACTGACGACTGGACGATAGAACGAGGACGCACGAGGGACAAGGGAGAAGGTAAGGATCTCTGGATCAAAATTGTTTCAGAATCCCTCCGACTCCTTCGTTCCTCTCAAGGCGTCATAAAATACGGGCTCAACCAACTTCGGTTGATCTTGCCCGCAGAGAAACGCAGTGATGAATCCAAGCGGCCTGAGGGTGGTACAGATTAATCTGCACCACTCCGAAGCAGCAACGGACGACTTGCTGCGCTTTATGGAGAAGGAAGTTATCCACGTGGCCTTAATCCAAGAACCCTGGCTTGCAGCCAGTAAAGTTCGAGGCGTCCGGTCACGAAACTATGTCTCTCCAATCCCTGAAGGTAAAATAAGGAGCTGTATTTTGGTCAGGAAGGACATTAAAGTTTTTCTTCTATCTAATTACAGTTCTGGTGATTTAACGGTAGTTGCATTAGAGCGACGGGGCCTACCAACTCTAATTATATCATCTGCGTACCTACCGTACGGCGAAGACAATCCGCCCTCACGTGCCGTACGCAGACTAATAGAATGGTGTAGTACAAGGGGCCATGATCTTGTCATGGGATGTGATGCTAATGCCCATCATACTCTGTGGGGGAGCTCGGATATTAATGACAGAGGTGAGTGTTTACTTCAATACCTTCTAACTACAAACCTTAGTGTTTGCAATAGGGGTAATAGACCAACGATTTTCAATAGGATCAGAGAACAGGTCATTGATATTACTTTGGTAGGGAACACTGACTCAGTCAGAATTCTTGGTTGGAGAGTATCACTCGAGTGCTCATTCTCCGATCATCACAGAATAATCTTTACGATACAGCTTACGATGGCTAAGGAAAACCCCTTTAGAAATCCCAGGAAACCCGACTGGATCAAATTCAGTAGTCTGATTGATACCATACCACCTCCGGAAACGGATGGACTACATGGTACACAAGACTTGGACGACTCAGTAGATTATCTATCCAGGACTTTAAGGGAAGCCTACTATGCTTCATGTAGGCTGCGGCAGGAACCTAGGAAATTCCGGCAACCATGGTGGAATCCTAAACTAATGCAGCTAAGGAAAGAATGTAGGAAACTATTTAATAAAGCGAAGAGGGATCAGGACCCGTTAAGCTGTGACGATTATCGTCAAAGCTTCAATAATTTCAAGAGGGAAACCAGAAGGGCTAAGAAGGAATCCTGGAAGCGTTTCTGTGAGGAGCTGGAGAGTACCATGGAGGCATCACGTCTACGCAAGGTGCTGTCCAAAGACCCCGGTACGGTTGGATTCCTGATGAAACCGGATGGCAACTTTACTGAAAGTAGCACCGAAACTCTGGAACTGCTTATGGAGACACACTTTCTGGGTTGCAGAGATGATGAAAGTGAAGGCTCCACTTAGGAGCACCTCGCAGCTTCTCGAATCCACATAAGTGAATAAATAAGTAAATTCTGGTACTATTGATTCATTAAGATTCCATATACAGGTCCACCTTCCGAAATCCGCAAATTTACAGCCAAATATAAGAGTTGGTTATATGGTAATAATATAAATGCAATGTAATTAGTAATTAGAATGAACTAAATTCATAAAAAGTTATAGAAAATTATAAATTTTAGCACATAAATTGCAATGGCATAGTGATAATTACATGAATTTATTACAATTATACTCAGATATGTGGCATTTCATTCACAAACAAATTTAATACGTTAATTTGTTCAAAATTTTTCCATTAATTTAATATATTTTAAAGGAAAATTTAGACATAACCGACACCTTGCTGTTACAAAATTCATAAACAGAAAATAAATGTGTACTTACGTCTTTTTTATTTTTCTTGTAAAGTTGAAACCATTGGATCTATAGCAACGAAATTTTCAGAGATGATGCTAATAGACCTAAATTATCGATTTCTATAAAAAAACGAAAATCGAAAATCAAGTCGCTTACGTCCATTTTGCAAAAAGGGCTCGATATGTAAGAAAACTTTTGGGAAAAGATGGGGTCTTAAACCATACATTGTGCACTGGATGTACACCGCGGTCATAAGACCTATTTTGACCTACGGAGCTCTTATTTGGTGGGGAGCATATGGACATAAATACATAGATATGGATGTATATACGTGTGTGTTATAAAGAAAAAAAAAACAAAAGAAAACAACAAGTGTCTATTGTCGAAAGAGGGAATTAATTTTACTGCCAATAATTTATTGTGAATTAATTTTAATCCCTATTTAATACATCCTTGCGCGATTTTATTTTATACAGTACCTGTTGACAGATAGTGATCGGTACTTTTATAATCAAGGCTGCGTTTGTTTACATGGGACAACAGCCATAATTGATAATTAAAATTTGCATTTTTTTCGGCAAATACTTAAATAAATAAATTATTTTCAATAATTAAATTTTATGAAAATTATTTTGGTGTAAATTTTCTAGTGAAACACATAGTGATCAAAATAATTAGAGACTGCATTTAATGCAAGGTTTGTTCACACAAATTTAATATTAGTAATTGTGTTGTGAAAGATAAAATTCTTCTTCTTCCTCCTTTTACTAATTTATTGTTAGTTACCCTACGGTCGGTCGATATGACTTAAAATAGTCCAATCTTAACATTGTGAAAAATGCCTTTGACAGCCCTCGAACGATTCACTCGTGCTTCAGATGCCGTAATAAAATTTGAGGCAAACTTTAATAATATTCACGAGGAAGAACATCACGTATACTACTTCCAAGTTTTAGAAAGTGAATTGAAGATGTGTTGGGAAAAAGTGAAAATTACTTTCGATAAGTGTTTAGATGACCTTGAATCTTATGAAGACGCGGAGTCAGAAGATATTCAAGTGGCCGAAAATAAATTTCAGAGTACCCTAAATGTTTATGCGCGATGTTCAAAGTCGATACAAATTAAGATTGATGAATTGGAAGCAAAGACTAAGCCTAAAGTTTTCCCTCATCCAAACAATGATTCAAATTTTGATAATGTTAGTCATTTTCCGCCATGTGATACGGACATCTTCAATGGCGATTATCTCTCATGGCCTACATTTAGGGATCTTTTTACTGCCTTATATATTAATAACAGTCGGCTTAGTAATATCGAGCGATTATGTTATTTAGTAAAAAGAACAGATAACGAAGCGAGAGAAATTGTGTCTAAATGTCCGTTGACTAATGCTGGGTTTGATATAGCGTGGAAAAGTTTGAAAAATACGTACGAAAATCCTCGAATGCTAGTTAATAATCAGTTAAAGTGTTTGTTTGGTTTAGACACAATAACAGATGAGACTAGTTCCTCTTTGAAAAGGGTACAGCGCGGAATCAATGGATTTTTAACTGCTATGTCGATATATGAGATTCCCACTCAAAATTGGGATCCAATTATCGTTTTTATTTGCATACAAAGACTGCCCTCTCAGACAGTGACACTATGGGAACAAAGTGTTAAGGACAAAACTGCCTTATCTTTATGGAAAGATTTTGACATGTTTTTGACCGAAAGAATCCAAACGTTAGATTGCGTACGCGATCTTAAGAGTTCCAATACTGATAAGGAAGGCATTGAACGCAAGGAAAAGACACATGTTTTGAATACAAGTCCTACGAATGCTTGTGTTTTATGTAAAAAACCGGGTCATTTACTTCGTTTTTGCCGTCAGTTTGATAGAATGTCTATTCCTGAGAGATTTAGAACGGTTAAAAAATTTCATTGCTGCATAAATTGTCTAGCTAACTCACATGAAGTTAATGATTGTTTAAGTGAACATCGTTGTTCTATTTGTAATAAGCGGCACCATACTTCACTACATCGGGATTCTTCAGCTTCGCAAAACTGTAGAAATGCACTTCCTGAGTCATTAGATGACAATTCTTCTATGGTTTTACGACCATACAATCCCATTCCTAATGACCAACGACCTACTAACTTGTCAACTGCATTGGTAGAAAGACCGACTACGTCAGGCGCTATAGTTGAACGACAAGTATTTCAAGCTAATCAAAACCATTCTATTCCTTTGGGTAATTTAGCTAATTCATTAGATAAAAATTCTAGTGTGTGTGGTTCTACGACCCACTAATCCAACTCCTAATGACCAACGACCCATTTTGTCAGGTACAACAGCTGGAAGACCTACTACGACAGGCACCATGACTGAACGACAAATATACCATACTCGTAGAAATCATTCTGTTCTTTTGGGTGCAGCCACAGTCGACTTGATACTCAATGGTTGTAAATATCAAGTTAGAGCTTTAATTGACCCTGCTTCAGAATGTACTATTATTTCTGAAAAGTTGATGAAAAGATTAAAGCTGCCAACCATTTCCGAAACAGCGAAGTTTTCAGGCGTAAATGAGGAATTTTTGGCCATTTCGACGAAGACTTGTAATTTGATAATAGGTTCTAGTACTGATTCATCATTTTTATTAAACACTTCGGCATCTGTTTTGCCAAACATTTCGGGAAATCTGCCTTCGGTTTCGGTTAATGCAGACAAATTGCCAAATCTTCATATGGCAGATTCGAATCCCTTCGGGAGCAGACCCGCGGAATTATTATTAGGAGCTGATGTATACCCCCAGCTTATTTTACCCGGAATTAGAAAAAAAGTACTAGGATCATTATTGGCTCAAAAAACCGTATTTGGTTGGATATTAACCGGTCCTGTAAATAGTATTAACTCATCCCCTACGAATAAAAGATATAGGTCAACTAAAAATAGATACATTCCAACATGGAATCGTAATGAACCCAAATGATGTAGGAACTAGTTAGTTTATCAATCTGTTATAGAACCGCAACTTATTAAAATTGTTTGTAAAGCATTAATTTTCATTTCGTCTACGACAAGGCACTACGTGCAAACACTTATTGTAACCTTTTACTAGGTAATATTTAAATATAGATAATTCGAGATTTACGTCTATCCCTAACGCTGTATTAATAGAATCGTAAAAGATGGAAAGAAGAATTTTTGACTAATTTTACTATTGATCGCTTTGTATGGCAGACTTGTTGTTTCGAATTCCTAAATGATCACTATATATCAATTTACTTTACTAACCTTTTCCTAAATTATTTTTAATTCAGCAAGAGTCCTTAGTGATTCAACCGGAGTCTCATCATGGCTCAACCAGAGTCTCATTATGGCTCAACCAGAGTCTCATCATGGCTCAACCAGAGTCTCATCATGGCTCAAACGGGTTCATAATGACCCAAGTAGAAAAAACTGGAGTCTGATCATGGCTCATTTTAATTTGGAAAAAACAGTCCACAAGAGTCCTTAATGACTCGTCATTTATTTAGTTACAACACCTTAAGTGTTGCAAGGGGGCCGGCAATGTTTAAGTACAAATCGATTATTTGCGGTATTTTTCCTCTAAGTGTAAATCCTAATGATTTACTACTTTAGTTTACATCTTTGATGGAAAACTATTACTAATTCAACGAGTAAACCGCTAACTGCATTTAAACTTTGTTAGCCTCCATACTTAGAAATAAGTAGTTTTTTCACTCGTCATATAGAAGCCTTAAAGAGCACTTCTTGTTGTGCATACATGCTTAAGGTAATATATAAATAAAGGAAGACAAATCTTCTCCTTTTATAAAACTAATAATCCTTTGTGTTTTATTCTTTTTGTGCATTTACACTGAACCAAATCGGATTGACGCCGAAACAATGAGATATACTCTCACGACATTGCTATCCTCGGGAGCAAGGGTTTTGACATGTAATTTTTAATATACAATTTAAACTATTATTGTTAAGTTTGGTGCTATATTTTTACGATATTAATATTTGTTTAAGACATTACATTATTATCTTAAATATTTTCTATTAGTTATTTTAATATATGTTGTTCTTATAAAATTGGTTTCAAAAAAGTCTCAATAAATATAACTTTGTGTTTTATTCTTTTTGTGCATTTACACTGAACCAAATCGGATTGACGCCGAAACAATGAGATATACTCTCACGACATTGCTATCCTCGGGAGCAAGGGTTTTGACATGTAATTTTTAATATACAATTTAAACTATTATTGTTAAGTTTGGTGCTATATTTTTACGATATTAATATTTGTTTAAGACATTACATTATTATCTTAAATATTTTCTATTAGTTATTTTAATATATGTTGTTCTTATAAAATTGGTTTCAAAAAAGTCTCAATAAATATAACTTTAACTTTAAAAACCTCTTTTATTTTAAAACACATCAAATGTTCGCCTTCTAAAACTTAAGAAAAAAGGCAGCTAATTTCCCGTCAATTTAAAATTATGTTTAATTTAACTCGCTTAAAATTACGAAAATAACAAAAAAATTCGTAACAAAATAAAATTTTATTTTTTAAAATCAAAAATAATTCTTGTATATATATACTAAATAATTTTGTTACGAACAAAATGTGTTTCTTTCGTTAAATATAGCATGCCTTTACGAATTATTTTTTGTAAAATAAAACAAAGTTTCTTAATATATACGAAAAGAGATATTACTTTGTACTTTCGTAAAATTTGACGCGGGATTGATTAAATAACATTTCGTTTTTTTTGGAAAAGTTAAGCATGGATTATTTTCAGTGCAGTAACATGCCAATATTTTAATATTTAAGGAAATTTGCTAATTTTTGGTAGTTTCAGTTTTCAACGTTTTAAGTTTTATTTAACTAAATGCAAGTAAGTATAAGCTTTTTCCTACTCACTCCTTATTAATAAGAACAAATTTTTTATGTGATTTAAAATTTGTAAAATTCACAATTTTTTTAAAATTATATAAAATTATTTGGAATTTCGTACAATGTACGAATGGTATATTTTGAACAAATCCTAAAACAGTTTATGTTAAAATTTGATTAAATAAAAAAACGATAGTTTTTAAAAACTGCTAATTTCGGTCCTTCATACTAAGAGTAGTGATTAAACTAAAGCAAACTTGTTGCATATGTGACCCTACAAAACAAAAAAGAAATACCTTTTGAGAACTTTTTACAGCATTTAAATAGCACGCAAAAGCATCCTTTGGTTGTCCACAACTTTCATATAGTATACCCAAATTTGTCCAAGCAGCCTTGTGGTCCTTATCAAGTTGAACAGCGCAAATATAGGCCTGTAGTGCATCGGTTGGTTGATTTTGTTGCTGATATAAAACTCTAAAAATAATGACAAATTACTTAGAAATTTACTGTATACACAAAGATTGAGATATATACCCTATAGAACACCATGTATCAGCATTTCCTTCACTTTTTTCGACAGAATTTCTGTAAGCTATGAAAGCATCGTGTACTTTATTTATTCCAGCATAACATCTTCCTAACAAGTATAATGATTGTCCGGATTTAGGATTAGCTTCAATAGCTTTTTGTAAACACAAAATTGCATACGACTCTCGCTGTCTTTTATCGCCAAAATACTCAGAACAATGATACATCCAACCTAAAAAATATATATATTATAGTAAATATTTAGGTATTATATAAAAATACTACTCATTACCAAGTTGCCTGTAAATTACTGCTTTTAAATCCAACGTCAGCTCTTTCTCATTAAGTAATTGCTCATACGCCTCTTTGGCAAATTTATATTTGCGTTGAACTTCATATAGATGTGCAATATGAAAACGAACTAGATAAAGAAATATAATAAATTATTATCGTATGCAGGAATACATGCATAACATAGAACAAACGTATTCCGTCACGGTTTTTCATTGTGCTAAAGTGCAAAATTTTGCACTAATTACAGCAACTATATATGTACATTAGAGTGCTCCAAAAAAACCAAGTTGCGAATTTTGCCCCCCTCTAGAATTGTTCTATTAGTTGTAAAGCTATGCCATACAAACAATTAGGCTGATAGGATAACGTTAACAGGTACCGCAACGGCTCTGAAAAATCGATTTTTTTAAGTTTTTGCTCAAATTTTGCCATTTAATAATAAACTTTGCACTTTATTGTGAAGGAATCGTAATTTACAGATAATAAGCATTTCGTACAAATATTGGTTGAAAAATTTAAAAGTTATTGTAAATTCTCCAGACCATTAATGTGTTTTATTCGAAATGTGACAAAAAAATTATAATTTTTTGGGATAAAAAATCCATTTTGTTGCTCATAATATATCTATAATTACTCGAATATTAGCTTTTGTCCTTATAATATAACGCAAACTTGTTCTCAGCTGTGGTCAAACAAGTTTGATTTTTTCAACGGCCGTTTCAATTCTCCAATTTCAGTTTTTTTGAAACTTTCTTAAATTATAAAATTTTTAGGAGATCTCATGGGGATTTATGGACAATAGATAAGGGAATAAAACGGTAAAAATTAGATCAATACTTCGTACAGTTTAGCTGTACCTGCAATTTAAACTCAGCGGATTTTGGAAAAATCTAAATTTTTTGTAACATTTTACAGAAAACGTATTAATTCTTTACTGTTTTAGATTTTAAATAAATTATTTTTAGAGTATTGTAGTTCAGATAATATAAAATATACAATGGTGGAAAAAATAATAGAAACGACCTTATTTTGCAGTAAAAAATATTTTTTCTCAAAAATTATCCGTTAGAATTTTATGTTTTATATCTTAAATAACACTACTTTCTTATGATATATAGAGTTTACAAGTTTTTTTGCTCCATCGTATTTTATTGGTATTTGAAATATTTAGCATTGCAAAAAATAATAGAAACGATTCATAGTGTTACACTGGAGACAAGCAAAGATTTCTTAAACGGCGTTTTTGTACTTATTTAAGAAATTTTAATTGTAAATGATATTCCCAATATCAAAATATACATTTTCCTAGGTTCTTTATGTTAACGTGTGTTTTTTTCAACGCATGGTTGACCATATGAGCTCTGACGCCTGAATTGGAGCCACGACTTTCAAATATTCTTAAATAAAAAGTTAAAACAGTGAAAGAATTTACTTAACATTGTTAAATTACTTAAATCATAGTTTTTGAATAGATTTTGGGCCGAAGAAGTTTTGAATCCGCTTACAGATAACAATAATCCACCGATTTTTGACACAGATTTTGAGCAATATTTCACATTTTGGCAACTCAACCCGTTCTTGGTGGTTAAAAAGGGGCTTAAATATCAAAGTATCTTGATGGACAGGTAAAATAAATTGAATTTAAAACTAAAGTTTCAAGAAATGTAAAAATTTCGAAAATTAATTTTAAATTTAGGTATAGTACTGTTAATACTTGTATATAGACCCAATACGATGTATTGCAACAAATAAAACAGAACGTTTTTAATTGAGGATAACATATGTTTTTTATTTCATTACCTTTTCTAAGATATAATACGTTTATTTTATAAAAAAACAAGTAAGAGTGCTATATTTGGCTGTGCCGAATCTTATATACCCTTCACCACAGTGTATTTAAAAAATTCAATTCTATAAAATTTTAATTTATTTCATTTTCCCGTTTATATCATTATTATGACAATAGCAAAACGGACAACAACAACGCTAAACGAAAAAAACATACAAAAAAACAAAATACATAAGGCAGTAAAACCAACAGATATCTAAACATACGAAACGAAATACACAAAAAAACAAAAACAAAATACACAACGCAATGAAACCAAGACATCCAAACATACGAAACTGAATACACCAAAAAACAAAAACAATATACACAAGGCAATGAAACATACGAAACGAAAAACTCATAAAAAAAGCAAAAACAAAATACTTAACGCAATGAAACCAACAGACATCCAAACATACGAAACTGAATGCACCAAGAAACAAAAACAATATGCACAAGGCAATGAAACACACAGCCATCCAAACATATGAAACGAATACTCAATGAATAAGCGGTGTTGTTGTTATTGCTTATATCAAAGAATGAAAAAAATAGTCTTTTTTATGAAATTTTTAGAGGTTGTCTCGGATTTTTGCTCATATCTCCGGTATTTATGTACCGATTTTGCTGATTTTAAATAGCGATCTTCTCGAAAGCATGTCTAACAGAATTATTGGATCTCGCCGATATCTGGGGTCCTCTAAAAACTGATTTCAACAAACACACAGACGGACGGACAGACAGACAGACGGACAGACAGACGGACATAGCTTAATCAACTCCGCTACCTATAAGGATCCAGAATATATATACTTTATGGGGTCGGAAAATTATATTATAGAAATTACAAACGGAATGACAAACTTATATATACCCTTCTCACGAAGGTGAAGGGTATAAAAAAATATAAAGAATATTCTTTCTGACGTTTTAATACGATAGGGTGCATTTTATCTAAACTTACATTACAGTAAACTACCTACAATTCATAAAAATTGTTTAGATTTTGTGAACTTTTTGTGTTAAATGTAACTTATTTTAGCATTATTTCACAAGCCCATCCAAGTACGGGTCGAATTGCAAAATAGCGAAATATTGTTCGAAATTTGGCCCAAAAATCGGTGGATTGTCGTTATCTATAAGTGGATTCAAAACTTTTTCTTCTCAAAATCTTCTCATAAACAATTTTTTTAGATAATTTAACCATTAGAAGTCATTTCCTTCACAATCTGAACTTTTTATTTAAGAAAACTTGAAAGTCGGGCCTCTGATTCAGCTGTTCGGATCCATATGGTCAATCAAGCTTCGAAAAAACAAATGTTTACGTAAAAATTAAAGTAAAAAGTATACTTTTATATTAAGAATTTCATTTACAATTAAAAATTTTTAAAAATAAATACAAAACACAGTTTAAGTAATCTCAGCTTGTGTCCCCAGTGTAATACCGTGAATCGTTTCTATTATTTTTTCCAATGCCAAAGCGGATAGGGGGTGGTGATGGACCATCTGTCCTCCCCCTGTTTTAGTTTGGCTCAAGCTGAGAGAGAGCAGATTGTCCACCACCTGGGAATATTATATTCCCCGCGGACCAAAAAACTGAAAAAAACAACATGGAAAATAAAAATAAAAAGATGAAAGTTACGGTGCAGGGCTTAAATAACCCAGTACCGGTGGCAAGTTTTGATCCACTCGCGAGTCACGTGTCGTCGTCATCCTGCAATCGTGAGCAAAATACTACTACGGAGGTGAGTACCTTGGCCTCCGTGGCGGACAATGCAGCGTACAGCATGCCTTTGGCAAAAACATAGGGGTGAAAGAGAAGGATGTACTCGGAGAGAGCTCTAAGCTACCTCAGCCTTTTAAAATAGGTGAGGGTTCCGAATCTGAATCCTCAGATGATAATAACAACACCATTATAGCAAATCCCAAAAAGGAGGAAGTAGAGCAAATAGTGAAACAGGTGAGTGATAGCATAGCTAAACTACCTATTACTAAGAAAAGACTATCTGGAGCACAAAGGAGGAAGTTGAAAAAGATGCTTCAGGAAATCATAGTTAGGCAATCCAACGACACTCCAAAGGAAAAATCGGACTCTCTCACAAGATCTGAGGCAAAGAGGTTCAGGTCTCCCGAAGAGTTGACAACTGAGAATAAACCTAAGAAGAACAAGTAAGAGTGCTATATTCGGCTGTGCCGAATCTTATAAACCCTTCACCACAGTGTATTTAAAAATATCAATTCTATAATATATTAATTTATTTCATTTTCCCTTTTATATCATTATTATAGCAATAGCAAAACGAACAACAATAACGTTAAACGAAATAAACACACAAAAAAACAAAATACACAAGGCAGTAAACCCAACAGACATCCAAACATACGAAACGAAATACACAAAAAACAAAAACAAAATAGACAACGCAATGAAACCAACAGACATCCAAACATACGAAACTAAATGCACCAAGAAACAAAAACAATATACACAAGGCAATGAAACACACCAAACACATGAAACTAAATACTAACGCTTGTATTTATAAAAAAATCTTATTTTGCTTTTAATGCACTCAATAGTTAAAGCACACTTTAGCCTTAAAAACCATTAATAAAATTATGATATTCATAAACAAATAATAAACGTATATTAACTATTGTGCTGATTTATGTTTAAGTTGGCAGCACTGTACAATATGGCTGTCATTTTATGTGTTAGTGTTGCGTACAATTAGGATAAAATATTCGTTGATTCGGTTTTCTTAATTTCATATTTTTGTTTATAATAGATTTTTGACATTTGATTTTTGATATATATGGCTTTAATAAATGTCTATTTAGTTCAGATGTATAAATATAACATATAATTTCTAATTATTATTAAAAGTATCCGAATAACGGATATTTTGCGACAAAATATACATCACTATGACACATTTTCTTATTTTTACTTATTTTCCTTGTAATTTTTGATAAATTTTTGCAAATATTGATAAATTTCTTTGATATTTGACTAATTTTAATGCCGGCGAATATATTTTGCATTAGTATAACACTAATTAATATAATTTACATGGTTAATTACTTTATGGCATTATATTTAACCAACAAACTTTGAAAAAGCCAAATCAAATGATTTTGTCCATCATTTGGTTGACAGACGGGCATTTCCAAATTGCCTAAAAATAGTGCTGGACAATTGGAATATTGTCAAATATTCATGCATTAATCCAATAATGCCTAGATTTGAGTTTTTTCCTCAAAATATAATCGTTTAAAAATTTTCTGGGATTTTATTTACAAATTTGTAAACGTTAAAATTAGAATTTTTAGATTTTATTTTAAAAGAAACCATAGTTAGTTTTCGCAATCAACCTAAAATTACCGGTAAAATCTTTATCTGAGAAAAAAATTTTTAAAAATCAACTTATTGTTGGCTTAAAGAAGGGTCGAGCCTACAATAAAATTCTTCTAATTGTCAATGGTTTATTGAAGGTGTTTTAAGCTATTTCACGTTTATAAATACGATTTTCCTGAATTTTGCCTAAAATTGTTTAATAAACCTAAAATAAGTTTTTATAAATACAGCCGTAAATGAATAAGCAGTGTTGTTGTTGTTGCGTATATCAAAGCATGAAAAAATAGTCTTTTTTATGAAATTTTCAGAGGTTGTCTCGGATTTTTGCTCATATCTCCGGTATTTATGGACCGATTTTGCTGATTTTAAATAGCGATCTTCTCGAAAGCATGTCTAACAGAATTATTGAAGATTTGGATCTCGCCGATATCTGGGGTCCTCTAAAAACTGATTTCAACAAACACACAGACGGACAGACAGACAGACGGACATAGCTTAATCAACTCCGCTACCTATAAGGATCCAGAATATATATACTTTATGGGGTCGGAAAATTATATTATAGAAATTACAAACGGAATGACAAACTTATACATACCCTTCTCACGAAGGTGAAGGGTATAAAAAGAGCTCCCCGTCTTCTAATACACAGTCGAAGCCAAGCCATACTTCACTCAAAGGAACCGCAAGTCAGAATCCGGAGAGTAAGGGTGACAACGCCAAGATAGATATTCCGAAGACGATCACGTCGGCAAAATCAACCTCGAAGGTACGGGTATATCAAAAGAAGCCCCGAAAAGCGAGGAAAGAGAGGCTACACAGTAGAAAAGGAAAAGAGCCGCCATCTTACGCCAAAGTTGCCAGAAGAAGACACCGGGAAGATCTCTGCTATGCAGTTTACGATGCCGGTAATCCGACAGGCAAAATTCCAATAGACCAACAGAGTAAAGGTGAACAATAAGATAGGCAATCGCTTCAAAGGGCAAACAACCAACAGAGAGCGTGAGCTGCGAGTTCAGCATGGGCGTGATGTTGATGAAGTTAGCATCTCACCAATGTGTTAGCACCCTAAAGAACTTGGTGGAAAGTATCCCTCTTCCCTGGGACGGCGCTAAGCTGGGACTGGCAAAGAAGAGCGAGCTTCCGGTGCTCTTAAAGTCCACTGTCTACATAAAAGGATGGGGCATGTAGACTGGCTAATGAACGTATACTGGAAATTCTTGGTGGTCAAAATGAGCTGGCCGTGGAAAAATGGGACGTCTTTCACAGGAAAGAAAAACCTAAGGGAACTTTATTTGTAATAGGTATCGACCAGAAATCTATGGCTAGTCTTGCCATGAATAAAGGTAGGGCTTACTTCGCCTCTAAAGCTATCATATTCAAAATTGGGAAGGTACCAATTGGAAGGGCTATTGCAACAAGCCTCGAAAAGGATACTAAAATACCTAAGACCACATCATCAGTAGCAACTACTAATAACGTTAAGGAGTCAAATCCTAAAAGCGAGGAAGGTACCACTAACTCGCCAAAAGAAGGTGCAGCTGCCCTTTCCAAAATTGAGGAGGCGCCGATTGAAAGGGCTGTCAAAACCAGCACCGATAAGGACACTAAAACACCTAAGACGGTACCCAAAGCATCATTAGCAAGTACTGGTAATTTTGAGGAGTCAAATCCTAAAAGCGAGGAGGAAATCACTCACTCGCCACAAGACAGAACAGCACTGCTGTCCAAAATTGGGAACGTGGCGATTAAAAAGACTGCTCTTCCTATGCCTGATAAGGACACCGCAGTGCAATCAATGGTACCCACTGCATCAATAGCAAATTCAGGTTACCCAGAGGTGGTGCTCTTATGCCACAAGAACTTATGTTTTCTCCTCTCAACAGGATTATCCACATCGGATGCAACGGTGCTGAAGCAAGGTCGTGGCAACATATACCTTGCATATGTTTACCTGCCTTTCGAATCTCCGACACTACCACCAACGTCGGAGCTGATGAAACTGGTCTAAGAGGCACAAAGGCAAAACAAAAACAATGTAGCTTGGGGTAGTACAAACAGGGGGACAAGCCCTTATGGATTTCCTTAATACTAAAGACTTAATCGTTTTAAAAATTTAACATAGCCGAGGTGTCCTAATTTGAGGACCCCCCGCCGGGCCCCTGGTTGGCCTATAAGGTCCAAATTCAAAACCTAAACTCGACAACACCTCCTCTTTGTGCATACCAAATTTCATTAAAATCGGATTAACCGTTTAGAAGTTACCGAATTATTTCCCTCCTTTTTTTTCCTATACCACTGTGTGACACGGGCAGGAGGCTGGAGGATATGGAGGAGACAATGAAACTCCTAATGGACTCTCATTTCCCACCCGGTATATCGAATAACATAGATGAACCGATATTGGAGTAAGGGGAGGCTAACACGGAAATTGTAATTACATCTGATATGGTTAAAGGGGCAATCAAGAGCTTCGCTCCCTATAAAGCTGCAGGGCCGGATGGCATTTTCCCGGCACTCTTACAGATGGAGGCGGGACTGGTTTCCATACATCTGTCTCAGATATTCACTGTATGTTTGAAATTCACATATACCCCCATTAAATGGCTGGATGCAAGGGTAATATTTATACCTACACCAGGGAAACCTAGATATTGGACACCTAAGTCTTATCGACCGATAAGTCTTACGTTCTTCCTACTTAAAACCTTGGAACGGATAGTTGATAGTATGGTTAAAAGAAGTATACCCGACAAAAACCTAAAATTTAAGCAGCATGCTTATGTAAAGGGACGATCGGTGGAAACCGCTTTAAACTAAGTTGTCCACTACACCTTTGATAGCAAATTATATACACTGGCGGTATGCATTGACATCGAAGGCGCCTTCAATAACGTGCACACTGATACTTTTATCCAATCCCTAGACCAGTTTTATGTTGACCGGGTGCTCCGTAACTGGATCAACCACATGCTAAGGAACAGATGGATAAGCTACGAGATGTACCACGAGTTACCATGATTAATAGCCTCCTAAGGACCCTAACCGAGAAAGGACTTAGACCTGTCTGCTATGCAGACGATGTCGTAATACTTTTAAAGGGAAAGGATCCAAATTATTTGTGTAGAAGAGCTTAGGAGGCTCTGAATACGGCCTTGAGCTGGGCTCAACCGAGAGGCCTAAATGTTAACTCAGCAAAAACGGAAATCTGTCTTTTCACAAGAAAGACAAAAATTTCTACGTATACTGAACCTTGCTTCCTGGGCAAGGAGATACCAGTGACAAAGTTAAGTACTTAGGTGTAATCCTCGACCGAAAATTAAAATTGAGACACCACATAGAGGATAGGATCAACAAGGCACATCGGTGCTGGGCGATATGTAGGAGAACTATAGACATGAAATGGGGTCTTAGTCCTACTATGACAAATTGGCTTTATAAAAGTGTAATTAGACCAATTCTAGCTTATGCTTCAATAATCTGGTGGATTGCTTTAGACAACAAGTGCAATATCAAACTTCTACAGGGAGCTCAGCGCACATGCTGCTTGGGTATAATGTGTACTACTTCAACCAAGGCTCTGGAAACGTTGCTAGATATTCCACCTATTGAAACACATTTAAGATATGAGGCGGCGATTACAGCCGAACGGCTCTTTACTTTAGGCGAACTCGCCAAAAGCGGTTATAGGACACGTCATCAATGTATACTGGACACATTGGAAGGTTATACACAATCATCCGACGTGCCTGATCGTATACCAGACACAGAATATGTCGGAAACTTTGAAACGCTGATCCCAGATAGAATGTCTTGGTCAAGCGGAACTTTAGAGCAAATACCAGTAGGAATCCGTTGTTACACGGATGGCTCTAAAGGCAGAAGTACGAGCAATAACGGAATGCGTAAATTGGATTAGAATAAATGTGGCGCCAACAGCTCTTAGTATATTAACCAACAGCCAGAAGCCAATTAGGGCGACATCAGGCGATAGAACTAAATCTAAGACCGTATTGGATTGTACGAAAACTTTAACTGAATACTCTCCCAGAGGTAAGGTTCACATCATATGGGTACCAGCCCACTCGGGAGTAGTCGGTAACGAAAGGGCGAAGGGAAGGGAGCTCGAGGCAGTTAACCTGACAAACGCAAAACCATTCGACGCAACAAAAGCTGAACTAAAAATATGGGTGAGAGTATCCCACAAGGCCTCTTGGAATAATGAAACAGTGGGTAGAACCACGAAGATCCTATGGAATAGGATAGCCGAGGTGTCCTAATTTGAGGACCCCCCGCCGGGCCCCTGGTTGGCCTATAAGGTCCAAATTCAAAACCTAAACTCGACAACACCTCCTCTTTGTGCATACCAAATTTCATTAAAATCGGATTAACCGTTTAGAAGTTACCGAATTATTTCCCTCCTTTTTTTTCCTATACCACTGTGTGACACGGGCAGGAGGCTGGAGGATATGGAGGAGACAATGAAACTCCTAATGGACTCTCATTTCCCACCCGGTATATCGAATAACATAGATGAACCGATATTGGAGTAAGGGGAGGCTAACACGGAAATTGTAATTACATCTGATATGGTTAAAGGGGCAATCAAGAGCTTCGCTCCCTATAAAGCTGCAGGGCCGGATGGCATTTTCCCGGCACTCTTACAGATGGAGGCGGGACTGGTTTCCATACATCTGTCTCAGATATTCACTGTATGTTTGAAATTCACATATACCCCCATTAAATGGCTGGATGCAAGGGTAATATTTATACCTACACCAGGGAAACCTAGATATTGGACACCTAAGTCTTATCGACCGATAAGTCTTACGTCCTTCCTACTTAAAACCTTGGAACGGATAGTTGATAGTATGGTTAAAAGAAGTATACCCGACAAAAACCTAAAATTTAAGCAGCATGCTTATGTAAAGGGACGATCGGTGGAAACCGCTTTAAACTAAGTTGTCCACTACACCTTTGATAGCAAATTATATACACTGGCGGTATGCATTGACATCGAAGGCGCCTTCAATAACGTGCACACTGATACTTTTATCCAATCCCTAGACCAGTTTTATGTTGACCGGGTGCTCCGTAACTGGATCAACCACATGCTAAGGAACAGATGGATAAGCTACGAGATGTACCACGAGTTACCATGATTAATAGCCTCCTAAGGACCCTAACCGAGAAAGGACTTAGACCTGTCTGCTATGCAGACGATGTCGTAATACTTTTAAAGGGAAAGGATCCAAATTATTTGTGTAGAAGAGCTTAGGAGGCTCTGAATACGGCCTTGAGCTGGGCTCAACCGAGAGGCCTAAATGTTAACTCAGCAAAAACGGAAATCTGTCTTTTCACAAGAAAGACAAAAATTTCTACGTATACTGAACCTTGCTTCCTGGGCAAGGAGATACCAGTGACAAAGTTAAGTACTTAGGTGTAATCCTCGACCGAAAATTAAAATTGAGACACCACATAGAGGATAGGATCAACAAGGCACATCGGTGCTGGGCGATATGTAGGAGAACTATAGACATGAAATGGGGTCTTAGTCCTACTATGACAAATTGGCTTTATAAAAGTGTAATTAGACCAATTCTAGCTTATGCTTCAATAATCTGGTGGATTGCTTTAGACAACAAGTGCAATATCAAACTTCTACAGGGAGCTCAGCGCACATGCTGCTTGGGTATAATGTGTACTACTTCAACCAAGGCTCTGGAAACGTTGCTAGATATTCCACCTATTGAAACACATTTAAGATATGAGGCGGCGATTACAGCCGAACGGCTCTTTACTTTAGGCGAACTGGCCAAAAGCGGTTATAGGACACGTCATCAATGTATACTGGACACATTGGAAGGTTATACACAATCATCCGACGTGCCTGATCGTATACCAGACACAGAATATGTCGGAAACTTTGAAACGCTGATCCCAGATAGAATGTCTTGGTCAAGCTGAACTTTAGAGCAAATACCAGTAGGAATCCGTTGTTACACGGATGGCTCTAAAGGCAGAAGTACGAGCAATAACGGAATGCGTAAATTGGATTAGAATAAATGTGGCGCCAACAGCTCTTAGTATATTAACCAACAGCCAGAAGCCAATTAGGGCGACATCAGGCGATAGAACTAAATCTAAGACCGTATTGGATTGTACGAAAACTTTAACTGAATACTCTCCCAGAGGTAAGGTTCACATCATATGGGTACCAGCCCACTCGGGAGTAGTCGGTAACGAAAGGGCGAAGGGAAGGGAGCTCGAGGCAGTTAACCTGACAAACGCAAAACCATTCGACGCAACAAAAGCTGAACTAAAAATATGGGTGAGAGTATCCCACAAGGCCTCTTGGAATAATGAAACAGTGGGTAGAACCACGAAGATCCTATGGAATGACCCTGATTAGAGCAAGACGAAAAATCTCCTCAAAATGAGCAAGTCTGAAGTTAGTATGATGATACGTATTCTCAGTGGACACACAGGATTACGAGCACATCTCTGCAAAATTGGACGTGCGGATTCAGACGAATGTAGAGCATGTGGAGAGAACAGTGAAACTCTGGAGCACTTTCTTTGCCACTGCCAGGCATTCATCGAAGTTAGATAAAAGTATCTTGGAAGTGATGTTATTCCGGAAATAACATTCCCGGCTAACACTGATTGGAAGATTTTTAGGAATTACCTTCAGGAACTGAGTTTCTCTACATTGAAAAATAATTCATTCAGTTCCGCACAACAGGCCCGATAGTGGCCTAGGTGTATTTCTTCGGATTTGATGTAGTATACATCCGCCTATCAATCTACCTACCTACCTTATTAAATTTGGAGAACAAGTAAATAATATTTCGATGTGGTACACTGAGAATTCACAAATATTGCAAAATTTTACCTTTGAACTCAAAAGTTTATGGTCATACAAGCTTATACCACTCTAATGTACACATAGATATAGAAAATAATTAAAACAATATACGCCAAACCTTGTTATTAAGAACAAGTACGAATGTTAATGTCGACTATGCCTTAATCTTGTATACCCACTATCAAATCGTATGCTGTAAAAGAAATGTTCCCCTATAAACATCAGTGGGATATTTGGTATAGGGCTTAAGCCAATTAGGGACCGAGCTCTTTCGAATTAACAAAATTTTAATTTTTTAAAATCTATCATTTTTGTAAATTTAATTAATGTACTCGTATTTTTAATTCAGTAATGAGGATAAAAGTAATTTGTGAAGAGAGAAAGGTCAATATGGACCAATATTCATAAATGTTGCACATATGTATGTCGATTTTGTTTTGTATAGAACTTGTTTAAGTCGAATTTCATCTTAGAACTTGTTTATGTAAAATTTCATCGCTATACTCATATATTTAAACAAAGAATACTAGTATTTTAAAAAAGGAAATTCATTTCCCAAAGGGCTTTATATGGGTGCTAGGGTTGTATACCTATTCTCATCAAATTCGGAATGTTCCTATAAACATTTTGTATGTCGATTTTCATTGCTGTACTCGTATTTTTAAGCAAAAATGAGCATTATTCATTTTACGAAGGAGGCCTAATATGAGGTTAGGGTCAATTATGAAATTTCATTGCTATACACGTATTTTTCAAACAGTTATAAATGTTTTTTGTGAAGCCACTTGTAAGGGGGCTAAAAGTGGACCGATGGGGGCGAAAACGTGGACCGATATATATATATCGGTCCACGAAAGTATATATATATATATATATATATATATATATATATATATATATATATATATATATATATATATATATATATATATATATATATATATATATATATATATATATATATATATATATATACTTTCGTAGATCTGTGACCAATATTTCGTTGTGCTACAAACGCAACAACAAAATCAATATAGCCCCATCTTTTTTGATGGCGGGTATAAAAGCGACTGATAAGGTTTACATAAACATTCCCGTGATAGATTTTCTTTTCAATTTTTACACCGATTACAAATTAGTTGTTATTGCTTTAAAAATTATAAGTTATCCTAATTTACTTTTTAAGATAAGTTATTATAGATAAATAATTAATTAAATAAATAATAAAAAATTTTAAAAATCTGTATAAGCAATTTATAGATAAAAACAAAAAACAATATGAACCGATCCTCATTATATATATTCATATAAAACTTATTTATGCCAAATTTTATCATAATACTAGTGAGTTATGGACGTTTAAGTGTTTTTCTGAAATGATACAATTTAACTTTTTCTTCAGAAATTAACCTTATAAGCGTTTATTATATTGAAAAATCTCTGTATAATAGTCTGTTATATAGAAACCTGTCTCTATATAAGTTTTTTTTCAGATAATGGACATTTATAGTAGTTTTCACTCTTTTAATATTAGCACAATATTGTGTGGCAACTCTTTTCAATTTGCCATAAGAATTTTAAATAGTGGCAATTCCATTCAAATTGGTGAAATTATTTTCTGAAATACATGTGCGATTCCAATCTTTATCAGCGGCTACGTTTAGCTTTTGAGCCGAAAGAAGTCGGCGGCGGCGTGGCTTGCAAAATAATACCAGCGGCCAGTCGCCGCCGATTTGAGCCGTCTCGGCTTGTATCTCTGTTCCCTACCTGCGATTGAAAATCTTCATCTCAGTACAATATGTACAAAAAAAATTTTGTGGAATCTTTTCGAAATGGGTGTCAAAAATTACGTAATTTTGAGCTTATCGCGGGAAAAATATTTAACTTTTTTGATAATGTATTTCTGGTCCGCATAACGACTTTTATTAAGATGAACTAAACCAAATGCAAAACTATATTTAAAATATTTTTAAGTATGAGCTAAAAATTACCACAATTTTGACACTCATTTCGATAAAAGTGAAAATAATATTCCTCTCCAACCAACTAAAGATCATATTGTGGACCAAAAATTTTAAAATTATTTTTTCCGTAATCACAGAATCAAAAATCGAAGACATTTTATTTGTCAAAAATTATACTGAGGTTAGGATTTTCAATCGCTGCTAGGGAACTGAGGACCATTCGAAAAAATTATTTTTTTTATTTTTCTCGTGTTCAGTACATTAATGCGCATACAATAGGTATTCCTACATGAAATTCTTAAAAAAGCTGTTCCTCGGACACTCTAATGTATATCTAAATGATACACTAGAAACGTAAAAGTTGAAACGGCCATATAAAATGTATGACATACAACGTAAATAATTATAAAAAGAATATTGAATAGGGTATAGATAAACGGAATTTCTTTTAATATCAGAAAAGATAGTGCAATAAATATTTTGAGTGTTATTGCTATAATATTATATGTACTTTACATTGTTCTTTGCAAAAAATTCTCAATTAAAATTATTTACCTACATAATTCTTGTTATTTTAAATACTTACTTTGTAATTTCGAAAATGTACATGGAGCAATATCTATTAGTGCTAAATGGTAATGCTTATATGCTGATTTATAATCTCCCAGTACTTTGTGCATAAATCCCAAACGAAGATGAACATCATTTGCACATCTATAGTTAGAATTAATATACAATAGTTCTCTAAACGATTTAATAGACCTGAAATATAAAAAAATATACATATGTAATAAACATGTATACCAAATTGATAAACAAGTTAGAGTGCTATATTCGGCTATGCCGAATCTTAAATACCCTCCACCAGCAAGCTACTTTTTATTAAAACCCATTTAACTATCTAATTTTTAGATAACTTGACAAAATTTTTGTTTCCGTAGTGGGGGTACTACATTTATGCATATGTGGTACTAATTTTGATTAGGTTCATAAAATTTTATATTACTAGGCCAGTTTCAATCATTTTAATATAACGATTTATCCAAACACAAACATACTAATGTCGAATTTTATCTGGATATAATCATTTAATAATGAATTCAGTGGTATAAAGTGATTTTCAAAAGTAAAATTCCGTATAACGATTTATATATTGTCAGCTTAGTACGCAAACGAAAATCTTACAGGAGAAGCAAATAACTTCATAACTTCTCTTGTATTTCATATTTTTAAAATCTGTAAACGTATTTTTTTTCTTAGATTTCTCCTTTTTTAATATCGGTAGTAAAACAATTTAAAAATAATGCTGTTGAATATTTATGGCGGTTTTTTAGGACTTAGCACGTTTTCTTTTTCTGAACTTTTATTTTTTGCTGGACTTAGCACATTTTCTTATAAGTTTTTCCTTACGTACAGGTTCTATTTTGAAGATAATTTGATATAATTTGATACAAATATTTTGCTGTGTCCTTCGGACGAAGTGTATAAAATTTTGTTAGTGTAGGTCCACTATTTCCTATAGCCCTCATACAAACGGCTGCTCGAAAAAGAGATTAAACAGAAATAAACATGTTGAGCAGCTAGTAATCGTGATCAAAGTTGGAGCAAGTTATTTTTTGTATTAAAAAATTATATAGTAAAGAATGGCGGACATCGGACTTTATTTGATCCTTGCCCCCATATAAGATCCCCTTCAGAATGCTCTTTTTAACGCTCATAAATCCATTAAACCTATCAGTATAGCTTTGAAATTCTATATAGAGAAAACTTTAATGAACTTGAACTATTGTCTTGTAACTCTAAAATGTGCGAGTAATAATTTTTTGTCATTGGCAAACGTTTTTTAAACATTAATTTATAATTCAAGGGAGTGTTTACTTTCTTGAAGATACATAACCTATAAAATTTACTTGATTTGGTTGCAAAAAAGTATATTTGCTCTTGTTCATTCAATATATATTTGATGTTGCTGTAATTATGCCTCCTCAACCTGAACAACTATCAATTTGTACGTTTTGCACTAAAAATGTAACTAAGAAAAGTGGTGGCATTGCTTGCATTCTTTGTGATAGATGGTGACATCTTGCTTGTGCTGATGTCAGTAATGATCAAATAAAAGCTATTAAAGACAACTCAAACCTCGGATTCGTGTGTGGCAGTTGCCAGGATGATAGTGACGATCCCACTCATTCACCCACTGCCGACAAATCCGAAATTAGTGCTTTACGCAACGAAGTTAAAGCTGGGTTTGAAGAAATGAAGAAAAACTTTAACGAAATGATGATGCAAATGTCCTTTAAAATTACTGATTTAAAAAAAGATATTGATCTTTGTAACCTAACAAATAAAGAAACAACCACAAAAGTCTCCAATCTTGAACTTGAAAACAACGTCCTTCACAAAAGAATTAATAGAAGTGACATCATTGTAACTGGCTTGTCTCTTTCTGATGATCTCAAAACACCTTTTATCAACCTCGCTCGATATTTAAATGTTACAGTCTCTGAAAAGGATATACTACTATGTTGTTATATTAATAAGAAACAAAAAATTTTGTACAAATTGATTTCATCAAGTCTTAAAGATTTAATCATGGATAATTACTTTAAAGCTGGTAATTTAAAATTGTCTGATTTTGCTGCACATGGTAATGATAATGCTGAAACCATAAATATAAACTCCAGAGTCTACCTAAATGATAATCATACCCCTATGGAACGCAAGCTGATGTATTTTTGTCGTAATCTGAAAAAAAAATAAACATATACAAAATTTCCGGCTTTTGCATAGTGATGTTCCGAGAGTGAAAATTGTCACAATGGATGGACCTCATATAAAATTGTACTATGAAGAGTGCTTTGCTGAATTTAAAAAGAAATCCCAATAATAGGCTCAAAAGTTTTTATAATTCGTTTAATTTCTGCTAAAATAAGATTGTTAACTTCCTATATACGCTTATTTCTTTTTTTTTTGGTTATCATTTGTTATTTCTTTGTTTAAAACGATTGCCAATTTCAATTTTTAATTATTCTTTATATATAAGTTACTTTTTTTTTTGTATTCCATATATTTACATTTGAAATTAATTTTTCTTTTCTATATTTTGTATTTTATATATTATTTTTTCTTTTCTGATATACATCTAAAACTATTTTTTTTTATCATGAATCTTTCAACTAATTTGGGGCCTATTACTAGCTCTAATGATTATATTTTTAATAACTTTTCGAATAAGGAACATTATTTCAACTTTGGGCATATGAATGTACAAAGCATTAAGCCATCTAATCACTCTATTAAGATTGATGAATTTAGGCAAATCCTTTTTGGGTCTATTCTAGATGTAGTAGGTGTAACAGAGACCTGGTTAAAATCATGGGTTTTAGATTCCGCTGTGCAGATACCTGGATATAACTTATTTAGACTTGATAGGACTGATAGCATCAGGGGCGGTGGAGTTGCTTTTTATTTAAAAAAAGGTTTGAAGGCAAAAATTTTGTTTGAATTGTCTGATCCCAATACCATTGAGTGCTTGTTTTTAGAAGTTTATTGTGGTGTTAATAAAATTCTATTGGGTGTTGTATATTTACCGCATGGGACCAGTCGTGGTCTTCATCGTCTTGATGAAATACTTGGCGATATCTCCTGTCGTTTTAAGCATATTGCTTTAATGGGGGATTTTAACACAAATCTTTTTGATTCTAATAAATCAATGATGGTTAGGGACTTACTTAGATGCCACAACCTATATTGTCAACACAATGCACTACCAACTCATTACGATATTAGGGAAAACTCTGTATCACTCATCGACTTCTTCATCCTAAGCAACAATCTCGTACCTAAATTTGCAGGTCAATTCCAACCTCCACATTTATCTAAACACGCTTTTATTTGTTTCAGTTTAGAATTTTCACGACAAGATAATGACGAGTTTATTGAGTTTAGGGATTACAATTCGATTAATTACGATGTTCTTCATTGTAAAATTATTGAAACCAACTTTAACTTGATTTATGAAATATCTGACGTAAACCTTCAAGTTGATCATTTAAGTACAGCAGTAATAGACCTTTTTTCTTATGTCCCTGTTAAACGAAAATCTATTAAAAATAATAGTAATTTAAGAAATACCAGGGAAGTCAAATCTGCTCAATATTTACGGGACCTGGCTTATCGTGCCTATTGTGAGTGCAGAAGTCATGAGAACTGGTCCATCTACTGTAAACATCGAAATGGGGTCAAGCATATTATCAGAAAATTAAAGAGAAAAAATAGTTTGTTGAGGTTTAACAGTACTGATACTTCTTCCACCTGGAAAACACTTAGAAATATAGGTTGCTGTGATGACAATCACATTTCTACCTCAGAGGATCCTCATATTTTAAATCAACATTTTTTATCAAATCAATCTAACGATTTTTGTCCCTTAAATTCCATGTCTGACCCAGGTATTTTTTCGTTTAGTAGGTTCGACTCAGACGATTTGATTGAAGCTTTTGCTAGTGTTAAGTCTAATGCTATTGGGAATGACAATATACCCATGAGGTTCTTGAGAATTCTATATCCATATTTGGAGAGACATCTACTTCATATTTACAATACTATTACCATGACATCTATATTTCCCACGGCTTGGAAGACCGCCAGAATTGTTCCAATAAGAAAAACTAATGAATCTGGTATTACTTCTTATCGTCCAATTAGTATTCTTCCATGTCTCTCCAAAATTTTTGAACATATGGTGTTTAAGCAAATAAATGGTTATATCAATGTCATTAATCTTATTAGTGATTGCCATTTCGGTTTTCGTAAATCTCATAGTACCACATCTCTATTGTTAGCTCTTACTGATAGACTAAGACATGCTCTTAACAAGAATGGAGTTGGTGTACTATTAGCCTTGGATTTATCCAAGGCTTTTGATAAAATTAACCACAATAATTTGATAAATAAGATTTATACACATTTTAAATTCAGCCGTGCTTCTTGCAAAATGGTTCTCTCTTACCTTTCAAACAGACAGCAATTTGTGTCTTTTGGGGAATCTCGTTCGCATAACCTATCCTGTATTAGTGGTATACCTCAGGGATCAATTTTAGGACCCCTGTTTTTCATGCTTTACATGAACGATTTTATAAGCCATGTTAATTTACCAACCTCTGATATCTTCTTATATGCAGATGATATTCATTTACTTTTCTTAGGTGAGAGCCAACTTCTTGATTCCTTGAATGAACTTATTAATTATACTTTGACTAGTACCGATTCCTGGATGGGTCACAATTTTTTACACATTAACGTGAATAAGACAAAGGCTATGAGTTTCGGACTAAATAATAAATCCCTTCTTAATTTAAGGATGTCCCATAATCCTGTCGAAATTGTTGATAATGCGCGCTTTTTAGGTGTAATTTTAGACGAGAAACTTACTTTTGTAAAACATATTAACTCAGTAAAATCTAAAGTTTGTTTTATTTTGAGAAGGTTGTATAGCCTGAGATATTATCTTCCTCTAAATATCAGATTTATGGTTGCTAATTCGTTACTCCTTTCAATTATTAACTACGGTTTGGAAGTCTATTCTTCGGTAAAACGTTCTACCCTGAAAGAGGTCAATAAGATAGTCAATAGAATTGTTAGGTACATTTATGGATTGACGTTACATGACCATGTCTCTAACTATGTTAAATGTTTCCTTGGTTTATCCTTTTCTTCGTATATAAGACTGAGGCTACTTTTAACATTTTACAAGATAATTTATACAGGATATCCGAGGGCATTAAGGAATAATTTTGTATTTTCCCACTCTATTCGTTCGCCTCAGATTGTCATAGACAGAATTTTGAGATCTTCATATGAACATTCATTTGTGGTCAGAGTTTCTCGAATCTGGAATAGACTACCAAACAATCTTAAAATATTCTCATTTAACTTGCTAAAAGCTAAATTGGTTTTCTACGATTTCCTATCCTCCGAATTGTCTTAATGTTCCTTGTTAGTGTGATGTGAACATTTTCTTTTTATATTATAATGTTTAATTGTTATATTATTTTTATATCTTCTTATATGTAAATATTAATGCATTTATGAATTCTTCCACATTTTTATAAAACTTTTAACCATATATGGCCCATAAGGGCTCGGTTAAATAAATAAATGAAATAAAAAAAAAAAAAAATAATAAAAAAATAAATTGCTACACTAATTTTAATGAATATCGGCCCATATTTGACCATAGTTCCCATATAAAGTACCCTTGAAAAAATTACTCTAACGCTTATAACTGTTTTTAAAATACCAGAATAGTGATGAAATCCTACATAAACAAGTTTTATGGGACCCAAACACTATTTACAACATTTTATGAGGATAGGGCAATGACCCTACTCCAACAACTTTAAAGCAGACAACTGGCTTAAAATAGCAGTATAGCGAGCAATTCAACGTTAACAAGTTTTATAGGAATCAACATTTGTTTACTAACTACTATGACATTCGGTCCATAACTTACGCTATTCTCTATATCATCCCTCTTAAAGAAAATCAGTTTATTGTCAATATATACTTGTTTTACTTTATTTTAAAAAAGTATTCCATGATTTCTTACTCAATTGAAGATTTTACAAACTACACACTATGTATTTCCTAGACGTTGATGTACAAAATGATTGATATTTCGTTTTACGTGACTAATTAATGCGTTTATAATAGCAAATTGTAAGGACTTAGCACTTTTTCTTTGTATATTTTTATTGTTTTGAGGACTTAGCACGTTTGCATACCGGATCAAAAGTGCATGTTTAAAGTATAAAAAAGGTATTTTTTGATTATATCATGTGTATTTCAAGTTATACTACCATTCTGCATCAAAATCTCAATTTCTATAAAAAGTGGACTTGTTACGTTTACGTACTGAGCTAACTAAAATACACATTTATGTCGAATTTTATCCCGATGACTTTGATTGTCAATGTGCGTTTAAGTAATTTTCGGAAATGATCCTTATATGGGAGTTGTGACCAATTATGTACGGATCAAGAAAAAGTTTCGTATAATGATTTATATGAAAAAAAAAAAAAAAAAATCAAGTCGAATATTACTTCAATAGATTTATTAATTGATAAAATATGTGCGTTTAAGTGATTTTCGGAAGTAGACATACCCCCTTATTCACAAACAAAATTTTTATTTTATATATATAAATTAGATTTTGTATGGAAATTTTGTTTTATAAACCTTTTATAAAATAAAAATGTTGTTTGTGAATAAGGGGGTTTATATATATATAAAACATATTTATGTCGAATTTTATCAAGATAACTTTATTTGACAATTAAATATGTGAGTTTAAACGATTTTCGGAAGATGGCCTTATATGGGAGTTATGACCAATAATGGACCGATCCGGGGAAAAATTGGTAGAATGATTAATATGTACACAAAACATATTCAAGTTGAATTTTATTCCGATAGCTTTATTTATCAATGAAACATATGCGTTTAAGTGATTTTCGAAAGTGGACCTTATATGGGAGCTATGACCAATTATGTTCCTATCCGAAAAAAATTTCGTAGAGTGATTTATATATAGACGAAACATATGTGTGTCGAGTTTTATCAAGATACCATTATTTTTTTATTTTATTTAATTTATTTTTTAATTAAATATGTGCGTTTAAGTAATTTCCGGAAGTGGGCCTTATATGGGAGCTATGACTAATAATAGACCGATCCGTAAAGAAATTTAGTAGAATGATTTGTATGTACACAAAACATATTCAGCTCGAATTTTATCACAAAAGCTTTATTTATCAATGAAATATGTGCGTTTAGGTGATTTTTGGAAGTGGACCTTATATGGGAGCTATTGTGGACCGACCGAGATCTACGTTGGAAGTATGATTTCTATTCATATTATATTTGTATGTAAAAAAATGTGTGTTGATACCGATATATTTGAGGGAGTTATTAACGATAAATAATTTTTCCGGGAATATACACCTTTGTGTGGGGACTATGGGAAATATTGGATCAATTGTTATGAGTTTGAACATACTTGATTCCTGGCACAAAAAAATAATGTGTGACAAAATTCATAGATATATTTTGGTAGTTTCTGAGAAAACTACTTAAGAATTGGAAAAAAACGTTATTTTTTTCGAGGTAGTCTGAAATTTTTAATCATAATTTTTACGTCGTGAACCGATTTTACTGATTTTCAATACCAAACTGTACCGGATAATAAAGAATGTTTTACGTGAATTTCGTGAATTTTTATTGCTTCGTTTTAACGTGAGCGTTTTTTACACAGACAGACGGACATAGCTAAATCGACTCATAAGGATCAAGAATAAATATATTTTGTTGGGTCTCAGGTGAATATTTCTATATAAATAAAATGTATTCTTTAAGCTGCCTTCACAATATGATATAAGTCGTTAGATTTTTATTTTATACTGCCAAAACAAAATAAAATGAAAATTGGTATGATTATCAACAAAAAAATCTAATAGAAAATAATTTTTGTTCTATACCATCACATTTGAAATAAAATTAAACTTCAATTCCAAAAAAATTAAAGAAAAAATATAAATTTTCATTTGAAATTCGATTTTGATTCTTTTTTTATTTTATTTAACAATATTCAATAATCTAGCCCAGGAGTCGGCAAACTCGCGAGCCAAATGCGGCTCTTTGGTTATGGAGCTGCGGCTCTTTAGTTTCATACACACTTTTTTTATTCTAAAAAAAAATATATATATATTTTAAAATCTTTTTGTATCGAATAGCGAGCAGTGTTTATAAAAACTAACAAAACAATTCGCGAACATTTCTACAATATACACAACTGTGAAAAATTGTCAAAGTTTAAAAGCAAGTTGGAAGAGTTAGGTAAAAAGCCAACTAAGAAATGGAAGTTTAGAGTCGTGTTTGAAACTTTAAACAAGTTAAGATCCAAACTTTCTAAAGCCATACAAACCTATCTCTCCCATTGAAAAGTTCCCTATAAACGAATATATGTGCGCTCCTACGAAGTGTGATGTAGATAAGATGTAAATCATGATCATAAAGGACCAGGAAGCGTATTATGGGTCCATCCATACAAAATTTGGTAATGGTATACTTGTATTTTATCCTGTTGTATATCATAATGTCGTTTTTGAAAGGGGACTCTATATGTGGGGTAGGGTCAATTCTGAACCTATCCTATTATATTTGGTACAGATATTTTTGTTCTTATAAACTTTTTTATGACGAATTTCACCACTATACTGGTATTATTAAGCCTGTTATGAGCGTTAGAGTCATTTCCTGAAGAGGAATTTATATGGGAGTATGGTCCTTATAAAATTTTGGAGAGAGACTTTGTTCCTATAATACTTGTTTGTGTCGAATTGCGTCGCTATACTTATATGTATTATTAAATCAGTTATGAGCGTTAGAGTCATTTTCCGAAGTAGACCTTAAATATGGGGATTGGTCAATTATGTTCCGATCGTCTTCAAATTTGGTCGAGAGAATTTGTTCTTATAAAACTTATTTGTGTCAAATTTTGTCGCTTACTGCAACTATTAAGTCACATTTTCTAATATTAGCATAAAATAATTGTGCAAAATTTTATCTCGATTGCTGCCTAATTAATATAACTATGACACTTTATACTTTATTATGGCAGCTGCGTTATCAATTTTCGTAATTTTTCCATTTCCTAATATAAATCCAAATGCCTTTTAAATTATATCACGTCGCCCTACTTTTATAAACTCCTATTTCTTTATATGACAAGTGTTTAAAAATGCATAACTCAAAAAGTAATTGTGGTAAAAAATCTATGAGAAAGATTCCTTGCAGAATTGTCCTGTAAATAATTAACAAAAAATATGTTTTTGAAGTGAGTTCATAAAGTATTTGTAAAGTTTTAATAATCAACAATTTTGTGGCTCTTTTAAAACCTATGTTTTGAAAACTGTAAATTTTGGCTCTTCCGACTTAAAAGTTTGCCGACCCATGACCTATCCTATAGGCCATAAGCGGTTACAAATTTCTACTTGACTAAATTTTTTAAAAAGATAATAAACTTAAAAAGATAATAAACTACTGCATTCTTCATAAATAAAATCCTACATAAATTGCAATCAATCAAATGTTATTTAAAGAAGCAAAACTGGTTAAAATAAAGAAAAGAATATGTAGAAGTCATAAACATTCCCAAAAATTAACTCACAGAACCAATCAATATGTCTTACAGCAACTATATGGCAAATAAAAGTCAAGACTATAAAGGACATAGGTAACACACATCAGACAGAACATGAAGCTATAAAACACCTATCAGTTGAACATTTCTGAAGAAATATAAGACAATTGGAAGAAAGTTTTCAACCACCCCAATAAATATCGAATCATGAAAAAGAAATCAAATACCAAAATTACCAGTTAATTACATAATATATATTTCAAAACTAACTTTAATAGAACCAAATGAAAAGACAATAAGAGCAAACAAATAAATAGCAGGAAAGAAACACTCACAAACACAAAACTCCATGCACACAATATCAGTCACAATTCATCTTCCACCAAAACAGTCACAAAGTAAATTCATCCACATCAGCAATGTTGGCTGAGCAATCACATATTTTTTTTTGTATTTAATGGGTCGATTATGTATGTATCTCAGTTGCCACTTCAATAATTTGAAACTTTATAAATAATTAATAGCGGTTTTCACTCTTAGTAGTATGTATATTAAATAACCTATTATATTTACAACGACTTTTTAATGGAAAGTGTGAGCAATAGGGATATAACTAATTTTTGGCTTCCATCACGTGATGGCCAATGTTGTATAATTAATTAATATAATATTTTTGGGTCATTTGGAATCAAAAAAATTACGCATCAACACCAATATCTAAAATATACACACTTTTACCCATTTCATCCCCTAAGCGTTCGAATTTCCAAAAATCCTTTTCTAGTGGAAAATGCATGATTCTTACTTTGTACGAATTTATATTATGATGTTCAAATAAGCTCGTGTATCACGTGGAATCATTTTAGAAACGTTTTTTTTTTTATAAAAAACAATCGGTCGTAAGGGAAAAATCACCTTTAGAAAAAAGATTAAAGATGAAAATGAAAAAAAAAAAAACTGTAAAAATATTAAATATGAAGCAAAATACTGTCGGTTATATTGTACAAAGGTATAAAAATGGAGGCCGCATTCATTTAAAGAAAAACGAGATAGTCGAAAAAGTTGACAGATATAGAAGAGTGTCTAAAACTTAGAAAAAGCAAGACAAATACGCGTTAAATGCACCTAAAATTGTTTCTGAAGTGAAAGAGTAATTAATAAAGACTGTTTCAGAAACAACAATTCATCGAAAGATTTAAAGTCAGAGATATAATGGCCGAGTGTCTAGTAAGAAGCCTATAGTAAATAATAAGGATGGAACGTACCGACTAAAATTTTTGAATGAACGTCTCAAAAAAGATATAATTCAGTGCGACGACATTTCTTTGATAAGAACGTATTTAATATATTTGAAGTGTCGGAAGTACAATGATGTGGCGGAAACCAAATGAAGAGCTGAATGGAAAAAACGTTACTCTTATAGTAAAACACGGAGGAGGACAAGTGATGGTTTGGGCATCTTGTCATTTAATGGTTGCTTTATAATTATCCAAAAGTGATTGAAACACTAGCCCAAGCTTCCAACTTCCAATTCCATAGAAAATTTATGGAAGCATTTGGATTGGCAAAGTCGTACAAGTCCAATGGGATAAAATCAGGGTAGCTTATTTGAAAATATTATCTCTAATATGCCAAATTGTCTATCTGAAGTTGTTAAAAATAATGGCTAGTCTACCAGATAATAGTTTTATTTTTAAAATCATATTTTCAGAAATTATGTAACAAGTTGGAAAAAACCAAAATTAATAAAGCATTAATTTTTGGTAAGTTATATTTTTTGCTATCTCAGTTGTTTTTATCATTAATTTTTATCTCAAGAATAATGTATTTTGAACTGTTTTTCATTTTCATTTAGTTACAAAAAAATATATATGTACATATTTTTCTTAAAATTTGTGCTTAAATTGCAATATCAATATATCGCAATAAAAAACCGAATATTAATGACAGTCACTGTATATCCCTAGTGCCGGTTTACATTGAGACTTTTTCTTAAGGGTGAGCACGCAAGCGTGTCGAGTTTGTAGACAAAAGGGAAAAGAAGAAAGGAAAGTAGCAAGACAGGCACGAATCGTAATTTGAGGGGTTTTTTCGACATTGCTTTTGCTTCATGTTCGTGATTTTGCTAGTGTGTCTCTCATAAATATTCGAATTTAATGTATTATGAAAACAGACATCATTTTATAATAGATTTTGTGGAAAAAATAAATGAATCAATTTATTATGTAGTCCAGACAGTCCTTAAATTTTATATAACATTTTAAAAAATGTAAAAAATATAATATACTTAAACTAATTTTACTTTTTTTTAAAAAAGTGCAAAAAATAGCTTCACAAAAGTATTCGAATTTTTTGTATACATCATATTTTGATTAGCATTATGAAGCAAAAAATAAATGATTAAAATTAAATTAATATTTTGTATAGCAGCCTTTGTTTTTAAAAACAACTTCCAAGCAACGTGGGACCGTTTCTACCAATTTATGGAATAGTTCTGGCGTTATTATGTCCCATTTATTTAAGTCCTTCATTGAAAATTTGGTGAAAGAAGATACTTAGTGTTGTAAATGATCAACATTTTCACGTACCAGGTCGTGTATTTTGGATCGTTTTTCTGTTGAAAAATAAATTGAATGGGTTGTAGCCCCATTTTGGTGGTACTAGCATGCAAATTCTGCTCTAAAATTGACAAGTCGACCTTCTAGTCTATAATTACAATAATAAATTTTACCAGTCCAACACCGTGGACGGACACAGAACCCCAAAATATGACAGAAAACTTGGGTCCTTTACAGTTGGTTTTAAGTTAGATAATTCCAAGGCATCTCCAAGCTTTCGCCATATCATTTGAAGCCCATCTGAGCCAAAAATATTATATTTGTTCTCATCGTCGAAGATAACCTCCAATCCAATTTTCTTACTTATGAATCTATTTGCGGAGTCAAAACACTTAACATCGATTAACTTCGATATGAGCGGTTTCCACCTTGGTACTTGACCATGCAAATTATTGCTCCCTAGTACTTTGCGCACAATTTCGACACTTTTTTATTCACAGGACTGTCCTGTGTTCATTGTCAATTTTGGGAGCTGATAGATGAAGGTTACTTCGGTATTTCCTCAGTATTTATATGTCGTCTTGTGTTGACAGCAGTTTTGGACGACTTGATAATGGTAAATACTCGATGGAATTCTTTGTTCCATGCGTGTAATGACAAAATATATAGTCGATGGGAATCTTTCAAACATTTCCTATATGTATTTAATTGATCGGTTTTGATTATACAAATATAAATTAATTTTTTAATTTGAATTGATCAACTCTTTTTCTTTGAACATTTTAAGAGCTTACACAGGAAGGATTTACAACATAATTATGCAATTTTCCAAAAAAATAGAATGTTAAATATTCCATATAACACCACTACCTGTATAATGGGTTAATTGATGGGCAATAAAACACGTGTTCAAGGATTCTAAAAAAGTTCTTAGAAAAAAATTCGAATATTTTTGCGCAGTACCTGAAATGACCTTTTTAGGGTTTTTTCCATTTTCTTGGAAACCATTAATGAGTTTTTATTACTTTTTTCTTGTATTTCGTAAAAATAATAAAAATTAATAAAATTTCATTAAAGAAATTTTAAATACTATTATTATTTTTAAAGTAGCATCATAATATTCATGTGAGACACTGTATTTCTTCACAAAGATAAACGGCTGTATTTATAAAAATGTCTTATTCTATGCTTAAAGTACACAATACTTATCAAAGACTTTTTGTCTAATAAACCATCAATAAAAATTCATATTTATAAATATACAATAACAGCCCTGTAACTATTACACATTTATTGTATGTTTTGTTAATATGTATGCCAACCCTTTCAACTTTCGGTTGTCATTTCATTGTTAGTGTTGCAAAAAATTACTATACGGTTATTTAGGTAATCTAATGTGAATACGTGTTAAAATTAATTTTATGCAATAAATTGTTTATATTTCAACAAAATTATATATACATTGCTTATTATAAAAAAGAAAAGCTACATTTTAATAATAAATTCACGGATAAACATATTTAGTCATTCATTTTACAAATGGTATTCGAATAACGAGTACAAATAAGTAGTAAACAAATTTTATTTACATCACTAGTGTTTTGTTTGTTTTAATTTATTTTTGTGCTAATACAAATATCGTGTTGTTTTAAAAAAATTTGCAAATAATTAACAAAAAAATAATGGATGAGGAAGAGTTTTAAAGATTTTGCCCAGCAATCCAGTTTTACAGGAAATAAAAGTGAAAAATTCTTCCAAAAGACAAAGAAGTGAAAATTGGTGTGAGGTGGACAAGGTTTGTTTAAAATGTGTTATTGTGTTGCAATCCAGCAGTTCCGAGGGACAGTTCCAAACTAGTTATTTAACCTACCACTTTGGGTCACCACTAGTAACCCGATCAGCTAGGTGACTAGTGTGTATTGAATCTTTGTCGAACTGCTGGAAAGTTTAAAGTGTTTATATTTTTGATTTATATTTTTTATTATTATAGGAGCTGCTTAAGGAATTGATAAAAAAAGAGTTAAAGATGTTTTTAAAAGTATTAAAAATACTGTTTTTATGTGTTTCTATTCTTATGCATTAGTAAATTTTTTTGGAGTGTACGAGTCTTTTGCAAGTAATTCTCTTGTTTACAAATTGTGTTGTTGTTTTTACAAATTGTTTTTGCATTTTTTGAAACAAAGCGACATCAACCTACATTGTTGATAGCTGTTAAGCAACTGAAGATAATTTTTTGTATGTGAGTTTTGTTTACGATCGGGTAGGGTACGTGTGAATTGCCGAAAATCTTCGTAATTTGAACAATATGAACGCGCAATGCTGATCTAAACAATCAAGATTTTGCGAAGGACATTTAAAAGAAAATTGAGAAAAGCCCAGGGGGAAAAAGTCTCAATGTAAAATAGAAAGCACACTTTTGTTGTTTATTGTAAACTAGGTAAACCAGCTGATTTTTGTTATTATCATAAAATCAATGAAAGAGTTTCGAAATATCTTAACACAACTAGATTTTAGCTGTTATTAAGAGTTTTGTTGAGGGAAAGAGTGGTTTAAGCAAAAAATACATATATTTACGTTGCCTATAAATTTGTAATTTCCATGAAAAAAGAACTTCATTACACCATCCCACGGCTATTGCTTTTCGGCTGTGGGACGATCGGAAATATACACGGCCAAAGATTGTCTACAAAAGTATCAACAAAAAATATTTCCCTAAAATAAACAATTAACTAACTCGGCTTTTTTAGTAAAACTGTTTTTTATTTTTGATATTTCTTTCTGCTGAAATATTCCAAGAACATTTATTTTTGACCACGTCTTTTCACTTTTTTTATTTTGTTGGAAAATATAAAACTATTATATACTAGACCTTTTTCATGTTAACTCTATTACAGCGTTGTATATTTAAAATAAATGTATTTTGTTGTGTGGTCTTTTTAATACATACCATAAATAAAGGAAAACCCACATGCCTAAAATATCTCTACATACAACAAATATACATTTATTTTTGCCAATTTAGCAATTTTAGTGCTAGATTTATCACTTTTTAACCCATTTACGGTCGCTGTGCCAATTTGGGAACACTTAATTTTTAAGGCTGTATTAAAAAAAGGTTAACTCTGGTTTATTTCTTTTTGCATTATTGAGTAGAGGAAAGTGCTCAGAATAAATATTAAATCAAACAATTTAACTAAATTCATTGTTATTGTTGTAATAATCTATTAAACTTCAGTGGCCAAAAATATACTAAAAACATGTTATAAAATAAATTTGCTATAATTTTTTAGACAACGTATGCCAGTTATTAATTTGAAACAAACGGTCTAAAAATAATCTGATAACATAGTAATGCCCGTGTCTGCCATTTCACTCTGTTTCTAGTTTCTGTGACGGCTCTAAACCGTTAAAAAACGCGAGCTACATAAAAACGGAAATTCCCTCTAATGTCCTAATTATTAATATTTTTTTAGCATTTTTTTACGTTTCTGCTTTTTTGCATTGTTGAAAATAAATATACCTTGAAGTTTCAAAAATTTAACTTGTACTTTTTGATTGGCTGTAAATGGGTTAAGTGCTACTGTACAATTTGGCTGTCATTTTATGTGTTAGTGTTGAGTACAATTAAGATAAAATATTCGTTGATTCGGTCTTCTTAATTTCATATTTTTGTTTATAATAGATTTTTGTCAATAAAAACGAAATTTTAAGAAAAATAAATATATATATTGGGATTTCGTGTGAAGTGACCCAACTTTAAAAATCGATGTCTTCCGATGACGAAATTTGCACCAAGGTTAGTAATCCGGAAACAAATTTTTAGCTATATTGGTCAAGAACTGCCGGAGTCAGAGGGTCAAAGTTGGACATTTTGTTCATAAAGGGGTTTGTTCAAATGAGTGTAACTTTTCACTTATTGGTCCTAAAAAAATTTAAAAAAATTAAAATTTTTTTATTTTTGTTTAAATTTTTTTAATATTTTTTCAAAGTGTGCCCTTTTTATTTTTTTTTGTTTTTTTTTTTTGCTTTAAAGAAAGCTTATACAATTTTCTTAAAGCGCTTTATAGTCCCATAATGAGATGCGAATGGGATATCTATCAAAAAAATAATTTTTTAACTCAAAAATAAAATTTTTTCAATATTTGGCACTTAATTTTTTTCAAAATGGACGTTTTTGTTGTATTATTTTTTTTTTTGCTTAAAAGAAAGCTTCGACCATTGCCTTTAAGAGCTTTGTGAATACTTAGAGGAATGCAAGAGCATATGTGAAAAACAAAATTATATTTTAACTCCAAAACTTTGCTTTTGAAGTTAAACTATTTTTTATATATACATATATCCATTTGAATAAAACCCTGTATGACCAAAACGTCCAACTTTGACCCCCTCTAAGTCCGGCAGATAGAGCTGAAAATCTGTGTCTGGTCTACTATCTAATTGTACTAATATTGGTGCATCCAATAGTACTGAAGTTGGGTCACTTGGCACGAAATGACCCATTCAGTTAAGTTAATATAAAGTACTGCTCAAAAATATAGCGCACTTTCTATTTATTATCTCTTTTTATACCATTAAAAAAACTTAAGATAAAAAAATTTTGTTTGCGGTAAATTAAAGCATATAGACCAGTTTATTAAAACAATATTGAAATTTATTTTAAAATAGCAAAATAACTGCGCTAGAAAATATTTTACGAAACAAGTCCTTAATTATTGATTCAAAATTATAGCGCATTTATAATCAAATTGCCAATAATAGATTCTTATATGAAATGTTTTTCAATATTGTATCTCGGGATGATAAAATACTACTGCCCCTATATTTTAAGACCCATTTGGTCCCAGTTGGTATTGAGTTGCCAAAGTGTAGCGAACACTTTGGGTTTTTTTTTACCAAATTCATTTTTTAGCATTTTACAATCAATTTATGCAGCTATTTTCAATTCTGAAGACATGAATCGGTAATCAATCAATCAATCAATCAATCATAATATAATTTATAAACATTTGATAACAATTTAGTCAATGTTATTTGAGAATATTTTCTTGATAGATACAAAATTTCTAAATTTCGTGCGATAGCATTGAGCGTTTTTAATATTTTAACTAGGCCTATGTTTAAATCGGCACAAAAATATGATAATATTTTCTACAAAAGGTTAAAATTTAGTGATCCTAGTATTTTCATATCCTTAAAAAAAGATAATTGGCCAAGAGAAAGGATGCTAAGACATGCACCTGTGCTAACTGAAACACCGCCAAGAAAAATGTTTTTAAAATTCTTTTAAATGGTAATTGTATTTTCAGTAAATGGGAATTTTATTTGCAGAAAATGGAAAATAGAGGTCAATTCGAATGAAAACTATTATTTTTATTTAATTAGTATACAAATTTATTATCAAATCGATGTAATACGATATTAGATATTAACGGATTAGTTATTAAATTTTTTATATTACATGTGAGGTTTAGCTTGTGTAGAATTAAGCATATTCAGATCACAGTAACGATGTGTTATTATTCCATAGATTAAGATTAAACATTAGAAGCAAGTTTTTTAAGGTTTTATAGTCAAATTTGATAAAATTATTACAATTTGTATCATCACAATCTTAAATCTGCCAAAAAACGACCCATGTTAGAGGGCCAGATTGTTGTTTACCTGGAAAAAAATTTTAAAATGTTAGGTTATCTCCAATGTCACTAGATATATAGAAGGTAAAAGTTAAATGTCGAATATATTCGATATTCGAAAAACAGTCACCAAGAAGTACCACCAATATTTTTTTTATGAATATTGTTTTGTAAAATGTCTTTTTACACTTATATCAATACAATTTAAATCCGTATAGTCCGATCTCCAAAATACATTTTTTTGGATATTAAATGAAGCTGTTTTTAAACGTTGTTAAAAGCACTTTATAAGAAGTAGTCATAAGTGACAATTTCTTAAAACCTGATTTTAAAATACTTTAAAAATACGGAAGATCTCTCAAAATTTCAATTATAAATATATAGTAAAGTCTTACGGCTATATTTATAAAAACCTCTTTTAGGTTTATTAAACAATTTTAGGGAAAATTTAGGAAAATCGTATTTATAAATGTCAGATAGCTTAAAATACCTTCAATAAATCATTGAAATATAAGAATTTTATTGTAGGCTCGACCCTTCTTTAAGCCAACAATAAGTTGATTTTTAAAAATTTTTCTCAGATAAAACTTTTTTCGGTAATTTTAGGTTGATAGCGAAAACTAATTATGGTTTCTTTTAAAACAAAATCTAAAAATTCTTATTTTCACGTTTTTAAATTTGTAAATAAAATCCCGGAAAAATTTTAAACGATTATATTTTGGAAAAAACTCAAATCTAGGATCTATTGTATTAATAGATCCAAAATATATTCGTCGGCGTTAAAATAAGTCAATTATCAAAGAAATTTAAAAATATTTGCAAATATTTACCAAAAATTGCAATAAAAATAAGTAAAAATAATAAAATGTGCAATATTGATGTTTATTTTGTGACAAAATATTAGTTATTCGGATACTTTTAATAATAATTAAAAATTATATGTTTACATTTGAACTAAATAAACATTTGTCATATCCATATGCATATTAGGGTTATGACTTTTTGCAAATATTAAAAATACCATAGCAAAAACTTGTAGGGCGTGAACAGATGTTAAGGAATATGTTATTATTTTTTTTTCGCGTTAGTGAAAAAAGTTGCCGCACCAAAGGCGATGAAGTTTTGTATACATTTTACTCTTTCTGTATGAGAAAAATAAATATTTAATAAATAATATACTTTTATATGAAAATTATTAAAATAATTTTTGAAAATTAACGAACGAAAGCATTTTAGAAATTGCTTTCGGTGCGAGTTTTTTTAACGAATTGACTTTAAAAATAGCCTTATATTATCAGGACAGTATTAGCTATAAGGCAGTGCTATGGTATTTTGCCGCACAAAAATAGTCATTACACTAATACATATATATTTAATTTTCTTAAAAGTTCTATACATATCTGATTTCCAATTTTTCTGATATGTCGCGATTCGGAAATATTAAAAAAATTGTAGTAACCCTTGTTTCAGCGACCATACTTCTTAACCCTTAGAAGGTCAAAAATAATTTATGTCGAGAAAAAAAACTTATATTTAAGATAATTTAAGTATGCTGAATCCGGAAGAAAATATTTTTTTGAATTTGATTTTTCCTTAGTGATTTATAGAAGGTGAAAGTTAAATGTCGAATATATTCGATATTCGAAAAACAGTAACCAAGAAATACGACCAATATTTTTTATGAATATTGTTTTGTAAAATGTCTTCTTATACTTATATCAATAAAATTTAAATCTGTATAGTCCGATCTCCAAAATACATTTTTTTTGATATTAAATGAAGCTGTTTTTTAACGTTGTTAAAAAGCACTTTTTAAAAAGTAGTCATATGTGACAATTTCTTAAAACCTGATTTTTAAATACTTTAAAAATAAGGAAGACCTTTCAAAATCTCAATTATAAATATAATAAAATCTTGATTTTCATCTAAAAAAATTAAAACTAAAGGTAAAAATACATGTATATGTATGGAAATATGGTAATTGATCGAAAAAAAAAACATGTAAAAATCTACAAAAATATATATGTACATACACTGTGCGCAGTGGTATAGGAAAAAAAAAAGAGGGAAATAATTCGGTAACTTCTAAACGGTTAATCCGATTTTAATGAAATTTGGTATGCACAAAGAGGAGGTGTTGTCGAGTTTAGGTTTTGAATTTGGACCTTATAGGCCAACCAGGGGCCCGGCGGGGGGTCCTCAAATTAGGACACCTCGGCTATGTTAAATTTTTAAAACGATCCTATTTCTTCATTTGAGTTCCGATTTAAAAAAAATTTCGTATATAGAATCTTCTCATCGAGCACTAAAAATGTCGTCGTAGCAGTAAATTATCTCTTATAGTTTAGGAGATATTTGCATTTGAAAATTAAAATTTTAAAATTTTTACCGTCCTTACTTTAGTTTTTTTGATAATAGCGGGTCCAAATATTCCCGATTTTCGCCATTTTTTTTTTATTCGCTTAACAACAAGTTTATATATCAAGCAGTGAGAATTTTTGCTCAAAATTTAATTTTCCATAAAAAATAGGGTTTTTTTGGATGGACCTGGTCCCCTCGGTATCAAAAATTTTTAGGTTTTGTTTCATTTATCGTATTTTATGTAAAGTCAGCTTTCCAAAAAGTATAAATTCTATATACATCTTCTTAGAAACTTTTTAGATAACTTAAAAAGAAAAAGATATTTTTTTCCCTAAAAAAATGACAAAAAATCGCCTTTTTTTAATTTTTTAAATTAAAATGCCTATAACTTTGGACTCAGTCATGATTTTTACATAATTCTTTCACTGCTTGATATATAAACTTGTTGTTAAGCGAATAAAAAAAAATGGCGAAAATCGGGAATATTTGGACCCGCTATTATCAAAAAAACTAAAGTAAGGACGGTAAAAATTTTAATTTTCAAATGCGAATATCTCCTAAACTATAAGAGATAATTTACTGCTACGTTTTAAAAATTTAACATAGCCGAGGTGTCCTAATTTGAGGACCCCCCGCCGGACCCTGGTTGGCCAAATTCAAAACCTAAACTCGACAACACCTCCTCTTTGTGCATACCAAATTTCATTAAAATCGGATTAACCGTTTAGAAGTTACCGAATTATTTCCCTCTTTTTTTTCCTATACCACTGTGCTGTGTACAATGTATACTATACATGTATGAAATCAACTTTATGCATTAAATATTTCTTTCGTTTCATATCTTGAAAATTAAGTGATGACGAATTTTTATTCACAATACATACTTGTAAGAATAACGATTGTATTTATCAAAAAAAATTATTTTGCAAAAAAAAAAAATTATAGTAAAAATTTTTTTTCGGGATTTTTCGGGAAATTGTGTCTTGATTCCGAATTTTCGCTGTAGCTTTAAAACGGAAAGCGATATTTTCTCAAAATAAAATGCAAATGAGAGCATATATTATGTACTATTCAAATTAAAATGTAAGACATTTTTTTTATATATGAAGAAGAAAAATCAACATAAAATCCAAATTTAGGTTTTGAGACATTTTTTACAACTTTTTTGAAAAAAGTAACGAAATAATTTTATTTTAATTTTTTCTTTGTATGATAACCATCCTAAAATTAAAAATAATCTATTTTACTAAAAAAAAATATTTTTTTTTTTTTGCATTTTTGTCACTTTTTTTTAATTCCATTTGAGCATGATTGACCAAATTGATACAACTTTAAGTTAAAAAGCCATCTGATGTAAATTGAATTTGAAATTACATAAATTAATAATTTACATGTATTTTAATATATGGGCAATTCCATACGATTGTATGTGACGTTCGTACGCCTTCAGAGTGGTAAAGATTTGGAAAACAATTTGGTCATTCTGCTCCATTCAGAGAATACTATATTTGCAAAAGGAATCATCCCATTCGGAAACTTGTTTTCCAAAATATGGATTAAAATATGGTGATATCATAAGTGACGAAAAAAGGAAGTGTTTTTAAAGTACATGTAAATATTTACGAAAATCGGCGAATACTGTAGGTTTATTTTTTTTGTTTTAATTTCTTACCCTATAGGACATCTTTTTCATTTGTAATCCATAATTTTTAAATAAAAAAAAATTAATATAATTTTATAATGAACCATTTTGAATATCGTACGTGACAAATCGTATGTGCAGATTTTTCTCCTGAATTTTTTTAGGTTATAGAATAAATATTTTGGAAATATATACACACACACACCTCAACAAATAAAAAGGAATAGGAAAGTGCAGTCGGACATGGCCGATCTATATAGATGTTTAAGCAATTTATAGATAAAAATAAAAAACAGAAGTTATATGGCGATTGGGGTCAAATATAGACCGATCCTCATAAAATTTTGGGGTGGGATTTTGATTCATATAAAACTTATCTGTGCCAAATTTTATTAAATACTAGTGCTTATAAGTGAGTTACGGACGTTTAAGTGTTTTTCTGAAATTAAACTTTGAATGGAACTAGGGGCAAATAAGGTCCAATCGTTATGAAAATCGGCATTATGGTTTAGGCTTATATACATTTTAGATCTGCCGATTTTGGAAGGGATAGTATTATAATTTACAGAATTATGAGCTAGAAAGTGATATTTGCAAACCCGTTTGTATAGGGGCGAGATGTAAAAATAGGCCGATTAATATTACTGTATAATTAATTTGAAAGTGGATTATAGCAACTAATCAAATATAATCAAAAATAAGGCTAAAACAAGTTAAAATCCCATACTATTTGAAAATCGATGTTTCGAAATTCAACTATAACTAACTTAGAAGTTCTGGTCCATCAAACGTAAAAAATAGGCGTATTTTGCACCTATTTAGAAAAAATTTTAAAAATAGTTTACACATATTTTTAAAAATACTAAATCATTTTTATACATAAAAATACTTACGTTTAAAGATTCAAGTCTAAAAGTATGACTTTATTAATGTTTAATTTTAAAAACAAACGCTCCATTTTTAATGCCAATTTATACTACTTTATAAAAATATATATATATAAATATATATATGTATATATATATATATATACATATATATATATATATATATATATATATATATAGATATATATATATATATATATATATATATATATATATATATATATATATATATATATATATATATATATATATATATATATATATATATATATATATATATATATATATATATATATATATATATATATATTAATATTACTGTATAATTAATTTGAAAGTGGATTATAGCAACTAATCAAATATAATCAAAAATAAGGCTAAAACAAGTTAAAATCCCATACTATTTGAAAATCGATGTTTCGAAATTCAACTATAACTAACTTAGAAGTTCTGGTCCATCAAACCTAAAAAATAGGCGTATTTTGCACCTATTTAGAAAAAATTTTAAAAATAGTTTACACATATTTTTAAAAATACTAAATCATTTTTATACATAAAAATACTTACGTTTAAAGATTCAAGTCTAAAAGTATGACTTTATTAATGTTTAATTTTAAAAACAAACGCTCCATTTTTAATGCCAATTTATACTACTTTATATATATATATATATATATATATATATATATATATATATATATATATATTCCTGACTTTGGCTTTATAACTCAGATATTTGAAATTTTATCTAGTTTTAGTAGATACTAAATATTAGTATAAAAACCTAATTCTAAAATTCAATTAAGCGTCACTTTTGACCGTTTCAACCCAACGTGGACGGTAAAATTTGGCAAAAAAAAAAAAAAATTAGAAACTCCATATATCATAGCAATGTCGACTTAAATACCTTTTACGGTGGCGAAAAAAATTATAGAAACGACTTTATTTTGTGATGAAAACTAAATTTTCTCAAAAACTACCCATTAGAATTTGATGATTTGTTTCTGAAACAAAAGGTATTTAAGTCTACTTTGCTACGATATATGGAGTTTCTAAGATTTTTTGCTCCATCGTATTTTATTTGTATTTCAAAAATTTGGCATTGGAAAAAATAATAGAAACGATTCACAGTCTTACACTGGGGAGACAATCACTGCTAATTTTATACACATTTGAACCTTTTTTTAAGTGGTATGATTCCTTACACATACCACATATAAATCAATTTGAACCTTTTTTTAAGTGGTATGATTCCTTACACATAGCACATACAAATCGATTTATTAATTTTGATTTTAACACATCGAAAAGTTGGTATACACATTCTGTGTTTGTAAGTTGAAAACATGAGTTGAAAGATTCATTCTATTTGGACCAAAATTAACACAAGAAAACCTAATAGGACCTCCTCTGAAAATCACATTGATGCTCTCCAACAAAAAGAGAAAAAATTCGTTAGACATGAACCGGATGATATACGTCTGAAACTATAAATTTAATGAAGAAAAACTGCTTTTTTAGTTTTCATTTCGTGATTCTGTGTCCTTTTTAAAGGACTTCGAAGTTTTGATGAAGTACAGTTTTCAAAAAAAAAATTTAAAATTCTTCTACTGATCAATGTCAAAGTTGACATCAAGAGAACAAGGAGAAGAAGAAAATATTTTGTATTACTCCCAGCAAAAAATAATTGATGTCACACTTTACAAACGACATCTTAATCACATCTGAAAATGCGATTACATATTTTTCGCATTTATAAACCAAATATATCCTTACAAATGAAAACACAGTTAAAAGTGAGGAAAGAAATGTAGAAAAGTCACTACAAGTAACACATACGAAGTACTTAAAATTTTGGTGAAAAACCAATGAAATTTACATTGCGTGTCATTGAAAGAATGTGGTTTATTTTTGACATTCAAATATCGGATTTTTACTGCTTGTAAAAATAAGAATAGATGTAGTTCAAAGTTGCCAAAAATTAACAACATCCCTCAAATGACACGCTAATGTAAAATTCATAGGTTTTTCACCCGAATTTGAATCACTTCGGCTTACTAGTTGTGATGAAAATACTATATCTTTTTCCACACTTTTTTTGCTGGGTTCTGATTGTACACTGTAAGAATAAAAAGATGTCAAACATGTATTTTAAAATTTGTATCCTTTAATATATATATAGGTTTTAAATATTTTTTCAAAAAAAAATTTTAAGCTCATTTTTGATATCTTTTGATTCTGACAGAATAAAATTAAAATAGCAAAAAATATTTTAGAACTCTTGTTGGTCATCATCAAATTTGGCATAGTAGGGTAAGCAGAAGTATTTTAAAAAATTTTTTAAATGTGCTCCTTTGAAATTTGAAGTCCTTTTACAAGGAAACAGGATCACGAAATAAAAAAATGTGAACGCAGTTTTGCTTCATTTAATCTCTATTTTCAGACTGATATCTGTTTCGTGCCTATGAATTTCCGAAAGTTTTTATTTAAAAATTGGAATTAATTAGGTTGTTTTAATTTAAATATATGGGAATTTTTTTTTTTTTTTTTTTGTTTTAGATTTTAAGAAATTAACTTTATGCATTAAATATTCATTCACAAGACTTGAAAGAATACGTCCATAAAATTTTGTGGTTGAGAGTAGTTCCATGTTGGAGAAATAAACTCTCAAAGTTTAAATGTCTCAAAAATGTGATTGAAACCAAGTAGTTTTTTTTTACAACTATTTGATATTATGAGGGCAGAAAGTCAGTGTTGCTAATGTAATGATTATAGTCCATATTTAATTGTTGTGCGATTTATAAGTAAAGAATTACGTGGTCGCAATGTTTTGAAACCAAATTTATACAATTTTACAAAATTTGCAGCTTTTTGGATAGAATATTTGCGGCTTTTAGCAAAATGTATAAATGAGATAAAGTAGTTGTAAATACGCGACGCTTGATGTATATCACCAAAATGTATCTCTGCGGGAGAAGCTTAAATATTGGAAAAACAAGTGAAAGTTTCGAATAAAGGGCTTTTGCGCTAAGCACACTAACAGCGTAACTTATATACCCAACTCGGGGGAGTTTTCCCGTTTTTCCTACCGAGCGCGTCCCCGGGTGGCGGATAGGGGGTGGTGATGGACCATCTGTCCTCCCCCAGTTTTAGTTTGAATCAAGCTGAGGGAGGGTAGATTGTCCACCACCTGGGAATATTATATTCCCCGCGGACCCAAAACTGGAAAAAAACAACATGGAAAATAAAAATAAAAAGATGAAAGTTAAGGTGCAGGGCGACAAGTGTTGATCCACTCGCGAGTCACGTGTCGTCGTCATCCTGCAATCGTGAGCAAAATACTACTACGGAGGTGGGTACCTTGGCCTCCGTGGCGGACAATGCGTCAAGTGTACAGCATGCCATTAGCAAAAACATAGGGGTGAAAGAGAAGGATGTACTCGGAGAAAGCTCTAAGCTACCTCAGCCTTTAAATATAGGTGAGGGTTCCGACTCTGAATCCTCAGAAGATAATAACAACACCATTATAGCAAATCCAAAAAAGGATGAAGTAGGGCAAATGGTGAAACAGGTGAGTAATAGCATAGCTAAGCTACCTATTACTAAGACTATCTGGAGCACAGAGGAGGAAGTTGAAAAAGATGCTTCAGGAAATCATAGTTAGTTAATCCAACGACACTCCAAAGGAAAAATCGGACTCTCTCACAAGATCTGAGGCAAAGAGGATCAGGTCTCCCAAAGAGTTGACAACTGAGAATAAACCTAAGAAGAAAAAGAGCTCCCCGTCTCCCCGAAAAGAGACGCCATCTTACGCCAAAGTTGCCAAAAGAAGACACCGGGACGATCTCTGTTATGCAGTTTACGATGCCGGTAATCCGACAGGCAAAATTCCAATAGACCAACAAAGTAAAGTAGAAGATCTGGTGAACAATAAGATAGTGGACCACGCAACCGCTTCAAAGGGCCAACAACCAATAGAGAGCGTGAGCTGCGAGTGGAAAGTGTCCCTCCTCCCCGGGACGGCGCTAAGTTGGGACTGGCAAAGAAGAGCGAGCTTCCGGTGCTCTTAAAGTCCACTGTCTACATAAAAGGATGGGGCAGTAAACTGGCTAATGAACGTATACCGGACGTCTTTTACAGGAAAGAAGAACCTGAGGGAACTTTATTTGTAATAGGTATCGACCAGAAATCTATGGCTAGTCTTGCCATGAATAAAGGTAGGGCTTACTTCGCCTCTAAAGCTGTCATATTCAAAATTGGGAAGGTGCCGATTGGAAGGGGTGTTACAACAGGCCTCAAAGAGGACACTAAAATACCTAAGACCACAGCATCAGTAGCAACTACTGATAACGTTAAGGAGTCAAATCCTAAAAGCGAGGAAGATACCACTAACTCGCCAAAGGAAGGTGCAGCTGCCCTTTCCAAAATTGGGGAGGTGCCGATTGAAAGGGATGTCAAAACCGGCCCCGATAAGGACACTAAAACACCTAAGACGGTACCCAAAGCATTATTAGCAAGTACTGGTAATTTTGAGGAGTCAAATCCTAAAAGCGAGGAGGAAATCACTCACTCGCCAGAGGACAGAATAGCAGTGCAGTCCAAAATTGGGAAAGTGTCGATTAAAAAGACTGCTCTTCCTATGCCTGATAAGGACACCGCAGTGCCATTAATGGTACCCACTGCATCAATAGCCACTTCAGGTTACCCGGAGGAGTCAATTCCAACGAGCGGGGATGTGATCACTAGCTCGCTGGAACATAGTTTAAATGGATGACAATGATTGAGGTTATCCAAATAAACCTCCATCGGAGCGAGACGGCTACCAACGCTCTGATGGCTAAAATTAACACAGGTAAGATACATATAGCTTTAATCCAGGAACCTTGGCCGATTCGCAACAAGGTTTCTGGATTAAATCACGTAAATTTCCAACTTTTCTACGCTGATACAGGGTCTCGACCGAGAACATGTATCTTATGTCACAAGAATTTATGTTTTCTCCTCTCAACAGGATTATCCACATCGGATGCAACGGTACTGAAGCAAGGTCGTGGCAACATATACCTTGCATCTGTTTACCTGCCTTTCGATTCTCCGACACTACCACCAACGTCGGAGCTGATGAAACTGGTCGAAGAGGCACAAAGACAAAATAAGAAAATTGTAATAGGTTGTGATGCCAACTCCCACCATGTAGCTTGGGGTAGTACAAACACCAATCGCAGGGGACAAGCCCTTATGGATTTCCTTAATACTAAAGACTTGATCACATCGAACTTAGGTAATAAAGCTACCTTCGTCAATAGAATCAGAGAAGAAGTATTAGATATAACTATATGTTCAGAAGAGCTTATAAACGAAATTCAGGATTGGAGAGTTTCGGACGAGCACTCCTTTTCTGACCATCGGTACATAAGATTCAAAATACTACGGCCGCCACCAAAGCCGATAAAGTTTCGGAATAAATCTAAAACTAATTGGACAATGTTCGGTTCCTTACTAAAGAACCGTTTATGTCAGAACACTTTTCAATGTCGAAATAAAGAGGACATAGACGCCAAAGTAGAAATGCTCACAAGTGCCTTGGTTGAATCTTTCGAGGACAGCTGCCCTCTGTGAGAGCGGAGATCTGGCCAGGAGAAACCCTGGGTAACCGGGGAGATCCGGAACCTTGGTAAGACTCTTCGCAAACTATTTAACCGGGCACGGCGTAAAAAGACCGCAGTATACTGGGATGATTATCGTAGTAAACTTGGTGAATATAAGAAAATTGTTCTTAAAGCCAAACGAGACTCCTGGAAATTTTTCTGTGAACATGTAGACAGCGTAAATGACGTATCGAAGATAAAAAAATTCCTATCCAAAACTCATGTCCAACCAGAATCTATGGTCGATGTTACGGGCAGGAGGCTGGAGGATATGGAGGAGACAATGAAACTCCTAATGGACTCTCATTTTCCACACGGTATATCGAATAACATAGATGAACCGATACTGGAGGAAGGGGAGGCTAACACGGAAATTGTAATTACATCTGATATGGTTAAAGGGGCAATCAAGAGCTTCGCTCCCTATAAATCTGCAGGGCCGGATGGCATTTTCCCGGAACTCTTACAGATGGAGGCGGGACTGGTTTCCGTACATCTGTCTCATATATTCACTGCATGCTTGAAATTCACATATACCCCCATTAAATGGCAGGATGCAAGGGTAATATTTATACCTACACCAGGGAAACCTAGCTATTCGACACCTAAGTCTTATCGACCGATAAGTCTTACGTCCTTTCTACTTAAAACCTTGGAACGGATAGTTGATAGTATGGTGAAAAGAAGTAAACCCGACAAAGACCTAAAATTTAAGCAGCATGCTTATGTAAAGGGGCGATCGGTGGAAACCGCTTTAAACGAAGTTGTCCACTACATAGGTGCATCCTTTGATAGCAAACTGTATACACTGGCGGTATGCATTGACATCGAAGGCGCCTTCAATAACGTGCACACTGATACTCTTATCCAATCCCTAGACCAGTTTTATGTTGACTGGGTGCTCCGTAACTGGATCAACCACATGCTAAGCAACAGATGGATAAGCTGCGAGATGTACGATATAACTATCAGTACCGCAATTCAGTAACTTTTTAACTACAAAATTTTGTCGTTAAATAGTATAAATTCGTAAGTTAACAATAATTGTCGTTCTGTGGTATTCTGAATTTTATTTCACCGATTTTTTTTCGTTAAACAAAATCATTAGTTAACGAAAAGTATCGGCAATGTAACGACAAATAAAAAGTTCACGTTAATAATTTTATATTTTAAAAATATTTCAATACAAAACATTTGACATTTTCATATTTTTCCGACATTTGTCGTTAAAATATTCTAAGTTCGTTAAAAAGTTACAGAATTGAAAATTCGTTAATGCAACCGATGTTTGTCGTTACTTTACGATATCGGTAGTCAAAATTAAAAAATTACAGAATTGCGGTACAGGAAAAAGGTATTTCGCGGTATAAAACAGGGTGGCATTTTGTCACCTTTACTCCGGGTTACCACGATTAATAGCCTCCTAAGGACCCTAACTGAGAAAGGACTTAGACCTGTCTGCTATGCAGACGATGTCGTAATACTTTTAAAGGGAAAGGATCCAAATTACTTGTGTAGAAGAGCTGAGGAGGCTCTGAATACGGCCTTGAGCTGGGCTCAACCGAGAGGCCTCAATGTTAACCCGGCAAAAACGGAAATATGTCTTTTCACAAGAAAGACAAAAATTTCTACGTATACTGAACCTTGCTTCCTGGGCAAAAAGATACCAGTGACAGACAAAGTTGAGTACTTAGGTGTAATCCTCGACCGGAAATTAAAATGGAGACACCACATAGAGGATAGGATCAACAAGGCACATCGGTGCTGGGCGATATGTAGGAAAACTATAGGCATGAAATGGGGTCTTAGTCCTACTATGACAAATTGGCTTTATAAAAGTGTAATTAGACCAATTCTAGCTTATGCTTCAATAATCTGGTGGACTGCTTTAGACAAAAAGTGCAATATCAAACTACTACAGGGAGTTCAGCGAATATGTTGCTTGGGTATAAGTGGTGCCATGTGTACTACTTCAACCAAGGCTCTGGAAACGTTGCTAGATATTCCACCTATTGAAACATATTTAAGATATGAGGCAGCGCTTACAGCCGAACGGCTCTTTACTTTAGGCGAACTGGCCAAAAGCGGTTATAGGTCACGTCATCAATGTATACTGGACACATTGGAAGGTTATACACAATCAACGGACGTGCCTGATCGTATACCAGACACAGAATATGTCGGAAACTTTGAAACGCTGATCCCAGATAGAATGTCTTGGTCAAGCGGAACATTAAAGCAAATACCATTAGGAATCCGTTGTTACACGGATGGCTCTAAATTGGGGGACAAAGTGGGGCTGGGTTTCTATATTGAAGACCCAGAAACAGAATTATACCACCGTTTACCAAATCATAACACAAGCTTCCAGGCAGAAGTACGAGCAATAACGGAATGCGTAAATTGGATTAGAATAAATATGGCGCCCACAGCGCTTAATATATTTACCGACAGCCAGAAGGCAATTAGGGCGATATCAGGTGATAGAACTAAATCTAAGAGCGCATTGGATTGTAAGAAAGCTTTAAATGAATACTCTCCCAGAGGTAAGGTTCACATCATATGGGTACCAGCCCACTCGGGAGTAGTCGGTAGAAAAAGGCGAATGTAATAGCTTTAAAGGGAAGGGAGCTCGAGGCAGTTAACCTGACAAACGCAAAACCATTCGACGAAACAAAAGCTGAACTAAAAATATGGGTGAGAGAATCCCATAAGGCCTCTTGGAATAATGAAACAGTGGGTAGAACCACGAAGATCCTATCCTATCTCCTCAAAATGAGCAAGTCTGAAGTTAGTATGATGGTACGTATTCTGAGTGGACACACAGGACTACGAGCACATCTATGCAAAATTGGACGTGCGGATTCAGACGAATGTAGAGCATGTGGAGAGGACAGTGAAACTCTGGAGCACTTTCTTTGCCACTGCCAGGCATTCGTCGAAATTTGATCCAAGTATCTTGGAAGTGATGTTATTCCGGAAATAACATTCCTAACTAACGCCGACTGGAAGATTCTTAGGAATTACGTTCAGGAAACTGAGTTTCTGAACACTGAAAAATAATTCTTTCAGTTTTTTTTTTTCATGATAAGGAGCGCACAACAGGCCCGATAGTGGCCTAGGTGTATTTCTTCGGATTTGATGAAGTATACATCCTCCTATCGACCTACCTACCTACCTACCTATATACCCAAAATATCGCGTGATCGAAATACTTTTAAATTTTGCATGTTGAAATCATACAGCCGTGATAAAATATTGGCATGCTAAGATGTTAGAGCGATTACAAAAAAAATAGCGAATTTTTCATTTTTACTTTAGCGAATTTTCGCATTATAAACACCTAAACTGCTAATTAAAATTAGTAACACTTAACATTAATCGGTAGCTGACAATGATGCTTATACCAAAATCGATAAGCCACTAGAAAAAAGTACGATTTTGTATTAAATGCATTGAGAAAAGTTTGGTCATGTGTATGAAATTTAAAGTTTGGAAAACTTTATATAGATTTTCATTTTAACGGTTTTTATATTATTTACTCATTTAAATTCAGAAATGGAAGCAGAAGATAATTAATAAAATAAACAAGCAGTTATTGGCTAAACACAAAAATATTTGCATTAAAGTTTTTCGTGTGCAGTGTTTTTCTTTTAAGAAAAACTTGTGAAGCATACCCTTCCCGATAATTAAAATTATTAAAATTATATTATTTTAGGTTGCTATTAATGAGGTCTATAGCAAAATCTATAAGCCTCATAATTTTTAATCTATCAAACATAAATGTATAATTTTTTAGTTAATAATTGTAAATTAATGTATTAATTTTCATCATGTTAAATAGTATATAAAAAATGTTTACTTGGTTTTATAAAAAATATTTTTTGTAGACCTTCAAAGTGTTATATATTTATATTTTCCACGCTGAAGAAATTTATTAAAAAGTACAAAAAAATTCCAAGATTTAATGCATACATATGATTTAAGGACATAAGAAGGAATTCATACTCAATATGAATTGGTCAAAAATATAGCAACTACCTAATACCAGGGACTGTAAATAACTGTTATTCTGAAATTTTTAACCCAAAAAATCTCCATGTTGGAGTCAACGAAGACCTATACTATTATATACCAATATACTCGTATTGATGTGCTTTTTCAGAATATATGGTGATTTAAAAAAAAAAAAAAAACTATCTTAGCTCCACAAATAACAGTTATTTTTTAACGGAAAAAAGGCTGATTGAAACAGTTAAAAAATGAGTTTTATTTTTCCGTCATAAAATAACAATCATTTGAGGATTTTTATTTTTTCCATCAGAAAATAAAACTTTTGATAACTTGAGAAGCTGTTCCTTGCGTTCTTTTTCCAGTTAAGAATAATATGCCTATTAGCTTCTCTGTCTCCTTCAGTAAACTGATCTACAAAGATCCACGTTCCCACGACAATTGGATCTATGCTCTAGAACGACCCGAGTCATACTCAGCCAAAGATTGTCAACCCAGCGACAGCTGTGCTCCCCAGGTGAGCAAAACATGTCGGCAATTTTGCTCAAAATCCTCTTAATTATAGCCGACGTTGAACAAAATCCAGGCCCTGGTAGTTCACAGCCCAAAAATCCCCGCACTAGTCCCCCTACAATTACGATCCCACAATCGCGTGTCCAAACTCCACCCCGGGACTGAATATTGTCCAAACAACATCCCCCGAAATATTGCCCATAATAGAACCGCCGGACACAGCAGATCACAACAATTACGTTGGAGATGTTCTGTCTGTCAGGATGTAATTGGTAGGAACATAACATCAGTTCAGTGCAATGGGTGTAAAAACTGGTGCCATATGAGAAGATGCTCAGGGTTACGCTCGCACAAAGACTGGAGTCATAGTTTTTTAGATGCCTGTTGCGTAAATAATCCCCCGGGGACAGTTGCCACTCCAGTCACACCTGTGCAAAACACCCCGCGCAGTACTGTGCATACTCACCTGAATCTCACAACCCCCGGCAATAACACCATCACAAATGCCTAGTATATTAAATATACTGCAACATCGGCACCCGCCAGGTGGCCGATGCAACTCGGGGATTCCCAACAAATCTTTAAAGATCATGCAGTTAAACTGTAACAACCCCTGGCAATAACACCATCACAAATGCCTAGTATATTAAATATACTGCAACATCGGCACCCGCCAGGTGGCCGATGCAACTCGGGGATTCCCAACAATCTTTAAAGATCATGCAGTTAAACTGTAATGGTCTTAGGAATAAGGTCGTGGAAACCACCAATTTTATGCATATGAATAACATCTTCATTGCCGCCATTCAAGAAACGAAGATAACCAGGGATTGTAGACTCTCAGCATCTAGTGATTACAACATCACAAGGGCAAGCTGTTGACGGCACAAATTTACTCTAAGTCGACGAACATCGCCGCAACAAATGGTTGGACGCAATGGTCTACTATTAAAAGTCTATCTGGCAACAATATAAACCAAAGCCTAGTTGCTATTGCGTTTAACAATTTGCTGCATACAGATGCCAAAAAATACGCAACACAATTCTGCAGTCAATTCATCGAACACCCCGCCACGCAGAGCCGGGCCAAAAGAGTTATAGTTCGGAGAACTAAGAATCTCACCGGAGACTCTCAGACATACTCCTTCACCCCCCGTGAAGTCGAGAACATAATCACCAAATCAAAATTATCTAAAGCTCTTGGTCCGGATGGCATCTCTATGTTAATGCTAAAAAAACTCGGTGTAGTAGGTCTGAAATATCTAACCCACCTTTTGGAACTCTTCACCAATTGGTGATTCCAGATATCTGGAAGGTCGCCCGGGTAATCCCTATTCTACTACTCAAGGAGAATCCTACCGCCCTATCTCCTTGTTATCACCTGTAGCAAAGATTTTAGAATCACTACTACTACCAACCCCGAAAGAGCATTTCCAGCTCGCCAATCACCAGTATGGATTCAGGGAAGCGCATAGCACCACAACAGCTTTAACACAGATAACCTCACAGATCGCCAATGGCCTCAATCATCAACGACCGTGTCAGCGTACCATCGTCGCCGCCCTGGATTTATCCAAGGCCTTTGATACGGTCGATCACCTGATGCTGATAAATGACATCACTAATTCAACACTCCCAAACGATGTCAAACGCTGATAGCTAACAACCTTCGGCCACCATTGCAGACTTTTTTCAGGAACGCAAACTTAGGTTATCTGCTTCTAAATCATCGGTATCACTTTTCACCTCTTGGACCAAAGAAGTAAGGACGGCGCTAAACCTCTCCGTCGAAGGACGTAGTGTCCCCACGGTTCAAAACCCGAAAATATTAGGGTTAGTCTTTGACAGCCTCCTTCACTTCGCAGGGCACGCAAACTACATCAACCAAAAGGTTCGAAACAGAAACAAAGTCCTTAAAGCTTTAGCTGGCACCTCTTGGGGCATGGATAAAGGGATGATATATAAGGCTATTGGACGCTCTCTTCTTAATTATGCTGCCCCAGTATGGACCTCTTTCCTCAGTGATACCCAATGGCGAGGTTTACGAACGGCTCAGAATAATGAACTTCGAATCGCAACCGGATTTGTCAAGATGACGAATGTGAATCATTTACATGAGGAGAGGAGGTTACTGTCAGTCAGACAACATAATGTGTTGTCGACTAGACAGTTCCTGTTGGCATGCCATCTGCCAGTCACGCCAACCATCAGATTTTGATGGTGGATCCCACTCCCAGGCACATCCGGATGGACTTCCGACGCTTTCGCAGCAACATCCAAGACGTCATACCATCGGACGTCGACAGACTATCAATTGCAAGCGTCCGGGAAATGTTGCATCAAATGGCAGTCACCGAGGCCATTAATGCCTACAGTTGCAACAGAGTCCTAAATGAACACCCCCTGCGATATCGAATTGTGAGAGACTATTACCCAGGCACTCTAGAACCATCTTGACACAATTAAGAGCTGGTGCAGTTTCCTCAACTGCTACCGTGAACGTATCGTTCCAGGCACTTTAAATCGTTGCCCAGTCTGTCATCAAAGTCCTCATGCCACGGGGCATTTATTCAATTGTGCCGCTAGGTCTACAAATTTGCGCCCCATAGACCTATGGTTAAGACCGACTGAGGTGGCGTAGTTTCTTCAGTTCCCCCTTCCGCCCACAGACACAAACTCAAATAATTAAGTCTTTATTATTCTAATTTCAGGAAAGAACTATCGGCCACAGTCGAACTGTTACAACAACAAAAATGGTCCAATGGTACTCTTCGAACGAATAAAAGATTTCCAATTTATAATAAAGAATAATTCGAACAATTTCTGTCTATTAATCGAATATTCGAATAATATTTTAATGTTACATTTTACGTTAATATTTTGTAAAATAAATACTAAATCTAAAATCTGTTATAATTGAAACAAAACTTTTACTACTTTATGCAATTTATAAAAAAATTTATTTTGAAATATTTATGTTAAAAATATAATGTTTCCAGTTTTAAAAGTGATTGTCTGCATTTGTTTTTAAAATGTTTAAAATAAGTGAAACAGATAAACATTAATTAATTTGGTTCTTTAAGTCTTAGATTTAGGTTCGATTTTATTTTCCATATTTAACCTTATTCCCCACATACTTTAAGCGTCTTTAAGAAAATAAGTTTTTGAGCTACTTTGTATTAAAAAAAGATCAATAACTTAGTCAATTGAAAACGGATTATTAAAAACCAAGTTGCGTTTTATACAGAATAGATAGGTTTCTAATACATTAATAAATAGTACGATTCTTATATAAAATAGTTTTTAAAAACTTTCGCTTACTTGGAAAACGGTGCAACACTAAAATGAAAAATATGTTAGCTGCAATATGTTTGCATTTCACATACATGTATATATATATATATATATATATATATATATATATATATATATATATATATATATATATATATATATATATATATATATATATCTCTTTATAAAGCCCTCAGCTTATACTTGCTAAATCCGTTGAGAAATTTAAAATCGGTTGAGATTCAACTAAGTTATTTATTTATAAGTTCATTAATGTACGAAACCCCGTTTTTATCCTATCTTAAGATCTTGGAGCTGTTTGGCAAATTTTAAAATCTGATTCTTGTAATACTTGGCAGCACCTTTCAGAAAAACGGTGTCACTTCATACCCAGCAAAAAATAATTGATGTCATCCTTTACAAATGACATCTTAATCATATCCAAAAATGCGATAACATATTTTTCGTTTTTATAAACCAAATATTTCCATACAAATAAAAACCCAGTTAAAAGAGAGGAAAGAGATGTAGAAAAAAAGTCACTACAAATAACATATTCGAAGTGCATCACACTTTGGTGAAAAACAATTGAACTTTACATAAGCATGTCATTGAAAGAATATGGTTTATTTTTGATATCCAAATATCAAATTATTACTTCTAAAAATAAGATTAGATATATTTCAAAGTTGTCAAAATTGAACATCATCCCTCCAATGACAAGCACATCGTTAGCTTAGTACGCAAACGTAACAAGTCCTCTATTGAAAATTTTACAGGAAAAGCAAAAAACTACATAACTTCTCTTGTATTTCATATTTTTAAAATCTGTAAACGTAGTTTTTTTCTTAGATTTCTCCTTTTTTAATATCGGTAGTAAAACAATTTAAAAATAATGCTGTTGAATATTTATGGCGGTTTTTTTAGGACTTAGCACGTTTTCTTTTTCTGAATTTTTATTTTTTGCTGGACTTAGCACATTTTCTTATAACATTTTCCTTACGTACAGGTTCTATTTTGAAGATAATTTGATATCATTTGATACAAATATTTTGCTGTGTCCTTCGGGCAAAGTGTAAAAAATTTTGTTAGTGTAAGTCCACTATTTCTTATAGCCCACACACAAGCGGCTGCTTGAAAAAGAGATTAAACAGAAATAAACATGTTGAGCAGCTAGTAATCGTGATCAAATTTGGAGTAAGTTATTTTTTTGTATTGAAAAATTTTAACGCTCATAAATCCATTAAACCTATCAGTATAGCTTTGAAATTCTATATAGAGAAAACTTTAATGAACTTAAATTGCTAGACCATAGCTCCCATATAAAGTACCCTTGAAAAAATTACTCTAACGCTTATAACTGTTTTTAAAATACCAGGAAAGTGATGAAATCCTACATAAACAAGTTTTATGGGACCCAAACACTATGTTTGACCCTACCCCAACGACTTTAAAGCAAACAACTGGCTTAAAATAGCAGTATAGCGATGCAATTCAACGTTAACAAATTTTATGGGAATCAAAATTTCTTTACCAACTACTATGACATTCGGTCCATAACTTACGCTATTCTCTATATCATCCCTCTTAAAGAAAATCAGTTTATCGTCAATATTTACTTGTTCTACTTTATTTTAAAAAAGTATTCCATGATTTCTTACTCAATTGAAGATTTTACAAACTACACACTATTTCCTAGACGTTGATGTACAAAATTATTGATATTTCTTTTTACATGACTAATTAATGCAAATTGTAAGGACTAAACACTTTTTCATTGTATATTTTTATTGTTTTGAGGACTTAGCACGTTTGCATACCAGATCAAAAGTACATGTTTAACCCTGCAGTTCGACAAAGAGTCAATGCATAGGAAAAAGACAGTGATTTCCACTTATGTTAAACCACCTGGTGGGCTCTAATTCGTCTTTCGTCACGGATGTACTCTTTGTAAACGAGGGTGAAGGTAATCGTCACTTTAGTGTCCCCTTTGTAAGCGAGAGAGAAGACACTTAAAAAACACTTGTCTGTCTCTTTGTAACCTATGGGGTGACGATTGACTTCCTCGTAGGACAAGCACATGTTAAAATAGCTAGTCACCTGGACAGTCGGTGGCTAGGGGTAACCCTATGTGGTAGGCTAAATAGGGAGTTCGGGACTGTCCGCCCGAACTGCTGGGAAAGTATAAAAAGGTAATTTTTTTATTATATCATGTGTATTTGAAGTTATACTACCATTCTGCATTAAAATCTCAATTTCAATAAAAAGTGGACTTGTTACGTTTGCGTACTAAGCTACCGACATGTAAAATAGATTTTTCACATAAATTGGAAGTACTTCAAGTATGTTATTTGTGGTTAAATTTTTTCGCATAGCGTTATTCAGTTTTATTTATATTTTGTTAAGTTATTCGAACAAAAAAATGTTATTCGTTATTCGATCGAATAATTTTTAAATTCTAATCGACTACTCTAATGAAAAAAAATATTGCTCTTTTTTATTCGAACAAGTTTAAACACGAAAAATTGACAACCCTACTGAATAATCAGCATATTTTCATTGAAATTCATTGAAACTTTTATAGAAATTTCTGAAAATGATCTCAGTTATTTGGTAAATAGGTTCAATACCAGAGTAGGAAAAGTAGTCTCCACCATACCACACAGCAGCTCTGCAATATTAAAGATTATGTCGGGTATAAATTGTTCTTTTCACCGAGGAGTTTTTCTTTTATATTAAGTTCGGACTCAACGGAGAACTTGAATTCGATAAGAATATGCTGATTAATTGGTTATTGATTGGAAGCATCAAATGCTTGTGTTCTTCAATGGGCAGCATCGGGTCATATTTGACCCTAGTACCCGTATAAGGTTCTTAAATGCTGATAATTGGTAAAGCAACGAAATTTGACACAAAATATTTTTATAGGAACCTCTAAACCTCTCGACCAAATTTTCTGGCAATCGGTCCATAATTGACCCTACCTACTATATAAGGTCCCCTTCAGATAATTACTTTAACGCTCATTACAGGCTTAAAAATATCTGTATGGCAATGAAATTCGACACAAACAAGTTTTATAGGATTTAACTGAATGATAAATATCAGCATAAACATAAATATCAATATAAGCAAGTTTTATAGGCGGTAAAATCCTTCTGTCAAATTATATTTAGTTCAGTCCATAACTGACCCTATTTTTTTGAAGTTGAAATATATGGAAAAGTTCAGCACTTGGAATAGACGAAGTCGTTAAAAATGCTCTAGTTACTACAGTTGCAGGAAGTTGCAGATGGAATTTATAATACTTATTCCTGATATATAACAGTAGTAGATCCAATGTTCACCCAACCTCTTATATAAACTCGAAATTGTTGTATACAATATATATATATATATATATATATATATATATATATGTACATACAAAAGAAAAATGAAATATTTATCGGTACCCTTTTTGAAGCTTTCAGAAGCTGTTCATTGCGTCCTATCAAGGATATTGTGCCTTTTAGTTTCTGTGTAAACTGATCTACAATAACCCCATGCACGGCGGTCAATTCCGGCCAAAAATTATTTCTTTCTATAATTTAATTCTGATAAATTTCGATGGTACACATATGCAATTTATACATATGAGCAATTCCATGAGGTAAACCGCGACTGAAAAAATAAATCCCTTATAACTTTTCAAGTACTTCTAATTTTACAAAATCTATACCACTCTGAAGGCGTACGAATGTCACATACAATCGTATGGATTTATATATATATATATATATATATATATATATATATATATATACATATGTACATACAAAAGAAAAATGAAATATTTATCGGTACCCTTTTTGAAGCTTTCAGAAGCTGTTCATTGCGTCCTATCAAGGATATTGTGCCTTTTAGTTTCTGTGTAAACTGATCTACAATAACCCAATGCACGGTGGTCAATTCCGGCCAAAAATTATTTCTTTCTATAATTTAATTCTGATAAATTTCGATGGTACACATATGCAATTTATACATATGAGCAATTCCATGAGGTAAACCGCGACTGAAAAAATAAATCCCTTATAACTTTTCAAGTACTTCTAATTTTACAAAATCTATACCACTCTGAAGGCGTACGAATGTCACATACAATCGTATGGATTTGCCCATATGCAAAGTTGATAATATTTTGCCTGTCGTTTTAAGGTTTTTAAATTAGATTTTAGACACCTTTACATAAATGAAGGCTATGATTTTTCCTTAAAGTTTTTCTTTGTAAATTAGCATGTGTTTTAAAGTAGTCTTAGTAAGTGATCATTTCATGTGGTTATTGCGATTTAATTTTTTTCGATAAACTAAGTGATTGTGGCCTACTTTAAAAACTAAAAAAGCTATACAAATCCAGATTTTGAAAGACTGTAGAAAAGGAAAAGGGGCTATAAGAGGTTGGGTGAACATTGGATCTACTACTGTTAAATATCAGGAATTCCATCTGCAACTTCCTGCAACGACTTCGTCTATTACAAGTGCTGAACTTTTCCATATATTTCAACTTCATAAAAATAGAGAACGGGACGACATATTATCAATAGTACAAAATCAAGTAGAGAAGAGAAGGGTCAATTATGGACAGAACTAAATAAAATTTGACAGAAGGATTTTACCGCCTATAAAACTTGTTTATATTGATATTTATGTTTATGCTGATATTTATCACTCAGTTAAATCCTTTTTTTTAAGGATCCTTATATAGGGAATTATTTACCAATTGTCATAAGCTTTGATGCACATATTTATGTTCATATAAATCATGTTTGTGTCGAATTCCATTGCTATACAGATATTTTAAAGCCAGTAATGAGTGTTAAAGTAATTTTTTTTAAAGGAACCTAATATGGGAGGTAGGGTCAATTATGGAGCAATTCTCATAAAATTTTATAGTGAAATTTAGGTTCCTATAAAACTTGTTTGTGTCGAATTTCTTTGCAATACAGATATTTTTAAGCCAGTAATGAGCGTTAAAGTAATTATCTGAAGGAGACCTTATATGGTAGGTAGGGTCAATTATGGACCGATTGCAAGAAAATTTGGTCGAGAGGTTTAGAGGTTCCTATAAAAATATTTTGTGTCAAATTTCGTTGCTTTACCAATTATCATCATTTAAGAACCTTATACGCGTACTAGGGTCAAATATGACCCGGTGTCCGCCATACTATACCGTAAAATTTATGGGTGCATAAAAGTGACTTGTGCAAAATTTCATGGAAATTGCTTTATATTTAACGTATTTATGAGTATTTAAGGAATTTTCTGGGGGGCCACTTGTATGGGGGCTAGGCGAAATCTTCAACCGATATTGCCCTTTGACAGTACCAAACAAACCCTACCTATAAGAAACATTTGTGGAAAATGTCAGCTATTTATTTAAAGAAATAAGGTAATTGTGCTGCCCTTTGAAGAACACAAGCATTTGATGCTTCCAACCAATAACCAACTAATCAGCATATTCTTATCGAATTTAAGTTCTCCGTAGAGTTGATATATATATATATATATATATATATATATATATATATATATATATATATATATATATATATATATATATAACTATTCTGAACTGCCACCGTATGCAGCAAGACTTGCTTTGATAAATCTACCAACACTGAAAAGTCGCAGGACAATGCTTAATGTGTCATTTATGATAAATCTTCTAAATGGAACTGTATGTTCTGAATTTCTATTAAGTAAAATTTCTTTAAATGTTCCTCAACGTCAATTACGATTTAATAATCCATTATACGTCAAAACGTTTCGAACAAATTTCGCTATGGCAGATCCGTTTAGAAAGTTATGTTGTTGTTTTAACGAAATGTTTAACTTTGTTGATTTTTCTTTAAATGTTGATGTTATAAAAAGAAATATATTATATAATCTAAATAATTAACGTTATTCTATGTTTAAATTTAAATAATTTTATAAATTGTTAAATAGTCTGTAAGGAATATTTCCATAGACTAAAATAAATAAATAAAATAAAATAAAAATAAAATATATATATATATATATATTTTATTTTTATTTTATTTTATTTATTTATTTTAGTCTATGGAAATATTCCTTACAGACTATTTAACAATTTATAAAATTATTTAAATTTAAACATAGAATAACGTTAACTATTTCCTAGACGTTGATGTACAAAATTATTGATATTTCTTTTTACATGACTAATTAATGCAAATTGTAAGGACTAAACACTTTTTCATTGTATATTTTTATTGTTTTGAGGACTTAGCACGTTTGCATACCAGATCAAAAGTACATGTTTAACCCTGCAGTTCGACAAAGAGTCAATGCATAGGAAAAAGACAGTGATTTCCACTTATGTTAAACCACCTGGTGGGCTCTAATTCGTCTTTCGTCACGGATGTACTCTTTGTAAACGAGGGTGAAGGTAATCGTCACTTTAGTGTCCCCTTTGTAAGCGAGAGAGAAGACACTTAAAAAACACTTGTCTGTCTCTTTGTAACCTATGCGGTGACGATTGACTTCCTCGTAGGACAAGCACATGTTAAAATAGCTAGTCACCTGGACAGTCGGTGGCTAGGGGTAACCCTATGTGGTAGGCTAAATAGGGAGTTCGGGACTGTCCGCCCGAACTGCTGGGAAAAGGTAATTTTTTTATTATATCATGTGTATTTGAAGTTATACTACCATTCTGCATTAAAATCTCAATTTCAATAAAAAGTGGACTTGTTACGTTTGCGTACTAAGCTACCGACATGTAAAATAGATTTTTCACATAAATTGGAAGTACTTCAAGTATGTTATTTGTGGTTAAATTTTTTCGCATAGCGTTATTCAGTTTTATTTATATTTTGTTAAGTTATTCGAACAAAAAAATGTTATTCGTTATTCGATCGAATAATTTTTAAATTCTAATCGACTACTCTAATGAAAAAAAATATTGCTCTTTTTTATTCGAACAAGTTTAAACACGAAAAATTGACAACCCTACTGAATAATCAGCATATTTTCATTGAAATTCATTGAAACTTTTATAGAAATTTCTGAAAATGATCTCAGTTATTTGGTAAATAGGTTCAATACCAGAGTAGGAAAAGTAGTCTCCACCATACCACACAGCAGCTCTGCAATATTAAAGATTATGTCGGGTATAAATTGTTCTTTTCACCGAGGAGTTTTTCTTTTATATTAAGTTCGGACTCAACGGAGAACTTGAATTCGATAAGAATATGCTGATTAATTGGTTATTGATTGGAAGCATCAAATGCTTGTGTTCTTCAATGGGCAGCATCGGGTCATATTTGACCCTAGTACCCGTATAAGGTTCTTAAATGCTGATAATTGGTAAAGCAACGAAATTTGACACAAAATATTTTTATAGGAACCTCTAAACCTCTCGACCAAATTTTCTGGCAATCGGTCCATAATTGACCCTACCTACTATATAAGGTCCCCTTCAGATAATTACTTTAACGCTCATTACAGGCTTAAAAATATCTGTATGGCAATGAAATTCGACACAAACAAGTTTTATAGGATTTAACTGAATGATAAATATCAGCATAAACATAAATATCAATATAAGCAAGTTTTATAGGCGGTAAAATCCTTCTGTCAAATTATATTTAGTTCAGTCCATAACTGACCCTATTTTTTTGAAGTTGAAATATATGGAAAAGTTCAGCACTTGGAATAGACGAAGTCGTTAAAAATGCTCTAGTTACTACAGTTGCAGGAAGTTGCAGATGGAATTTATAATACTTATTCCTGATATATAACAGTAGTAGATCCAATGTTCACCCAACCTCTTATATAAACTCGAAA